>NW_027210602.1:1457500-2657500 GCF_029030835.1 Brachyistius frenatus
CGTGGTTCTATTTATGATCACAGACAGTCAACATTATAGAAATAATATTTGTTAAAAGTCGGTCTTCACAGTATTTCTTGTCAACGCTCTAAAAGAAAAGATTTCCCCTTTTAAAACCAACGTTTGTTCTATTTTTTTTTATCTCCAACTTCAGAATAAAAACACCACAGAATCCCGTTTAAGATCATAAACCAAAGTGTATTATTTCAACATTAATATACTTCCTTTTCATCTTTTATACACACATATTACAATTTTTTGTTTTTTTTAATCCTTGTTCTCTCTTCTGTCTGTCACAAACACACTCGCATTAAAAAAAAACAACAGTTTATATATTAAAAACAAATAATGTAGCTGAAGTTAGAGGTCAGAAAATGGTTACTTTCTCTTTGGATTCCAGCCACAGAGATCGTTTCCTCCTCTTCAGCCGCAGAAATCAGAACCAGAAGCAGTGTTATTGTTAACGTGCAGGTGTCTGTTAGAAAGAGATGCTCAGCATCTTGCCTCTGAAAGTCATCAGGTAAAGTCTGGAGCCGGCAGACTTGGACATGACGAGGAACAGGAAGGGGTCCAGGGCGGCGTGGAGGCAGCACAGACACACCGCCACGTTGAAGGACACGTACAAACTCTGTGTCCCGTCGGCGAGCAGCTGCACGTAGTGGAGGAAGTGAAGGACGCCGGCGGGGATGAAGCACACCAGGAAGATGGCGAACACCAGCGAGCTGGCCTTCATGTACATCGCCCAGTCGAAGTGCGATCGGCTCAGCTCGGTCATGATCCGGGCGAAGCACACGACCGTGACCACCAGCGGCACCAGGAGACCCAGGACGGTCAGAACCAGGTTGTAGTAGAGCAGGAAGACGTGCGAGTCGTAGTCCAGAGGCAGCACGTCGTGGCAGGTGGTGCGGTTCAGCTCGGGGAGCCAGTAGCTCTGCTGGAAGAGCAGCTCGGGGACGACGGCGGCGCCGAACAGCGCCCACACGGCGCCGCTGACCCACACCGTGCACGCCCTCTTCGGGAAACTCTTGTACAGGAACGGGTACACCACGGCCAGGTAGCGTTTGATGCTGATGCAAGCCAGCGTCAGGGCCGAGCAATAGAGGTTGCCATAGAAACAGGCCGTGACCACTCGACAGGCAGCCTCCCCGAGAACCCAGTGGTTGCCATGGAGATGGTAGTGAGCTTTGAAGAAGAGGGAGAGGAGGAGTAAGAGGTCGGAGACGGCCAGGCTGCAGTAGAGGATGGCAGACGACACCTTTCTAACTTTAGTCACCAGCAGGCACAGGATGACGACGTTGGCGGGGATCCCGACGGTCACCACCAACAAGTAAATAATGGGGATGACCCGGGTGCTCAGAGGCCCGCGGAGGTACGCCACCGTGCTGTTGCTTAGCGACTGCAGAGCCGGAGGGGAGAGAGCTGAAACGGGAGCACGAGTCCTGTTCAGGACCGACTTTACCAGGAGGACTGGGTCTCCTTTAAATGTTCGGGGACCAACGACGTCATATACCAAGCTGCTGGTCCGATTCACCTGTTTATCTGCAACCAAAACAAGAACAGGACAATCTAAATCACTATCATCAAATGCAACCTCGTTTACAAAAGAGTGGAGACGCTGTGTAAAATGTAAATAAAAGCACAATGTAAACTCGTATTTTAACTGAAAATAGACCAAAGACGACATGCCAAATTGTTGGAAAAATTACTCAGAGGCTTGGTTCAAAATCAAACATATCGGACATTTATTCTTGCAAGAGGGAGCAAATACATGCCACCCTCAAAGAGAGGTGTCCAGCAATGCTCCCCCCCCCCGCCAGTCCTTCATGTCACTCCTCCGTAGGGCAGCTTTTATACAGTGTGACAAACAGTTGACAGTCACCCCCCATTCCCTATGTATCTGCTTTCCTATAATATTGAGTTGGTTGTAGATCACAAGATAAGGACACAGAGGACTCGTCAATTAGATGCGGAAAGTAAAACAAAAAGGAATCACTTGCAAGTAAGAGAGAAAACAGAAGACACATTCCGGAGCCACAATGCAAACAAGAGGAAGAGACAAATCCCCCCCACCCCCACCCCCCACCCCCCCCATCACAAATGTTGAAACTGAGAAAGTGTTTTTGCTTTATAAACAAAATATCTGCTCATTTTGATTTTGATGGCAGCAACACGTATCTAAAAAGTCGGAACAGGGTCACGTTTAACACGGTTAAATTCAAGTTAATTATATTTTTGTAAAAGTGTAGAACCGTTATGTAACATGGCCCCCTGACCAATGACAAAAACAAGCAAGTAAAATAAGAAACAACCACATTAACCACAGAGCAGCATAATTAGGCCCAAATATAAGATTCATCAAATAAAAAGTTAAGAGACATTAAAGTCGCTGCAACAAAAGAAAGTTTGACTCTTTTTCTTAAAAAATAACTTTTACTGTTATAAAAATAGATGCCTGTTATTGTTTGTTTATGAATTCTGTAAGTTGCAGCTTGTTTTTTTTCACGAATCTGATTCAAAATCTATTTTAAAAACCATTTCAACTAATAATGCTTTTTTTTTTTTTTTTCAGTCTTAAACTTTAGAAAATCACCAGAAGAGTTTTTAGTTTGGCTGTAAAGTAACATGAAACATGATTAAATAAATCTCTTACCTCTCTGAAATGTGCCGCTGATACAGAGAACGAAAACGAGGACAAAAAGAAAAAGTTTCTTCATGTTTTGTTTTGTTTTGTTTTGTTTTGTTTTGTTTTGTTTTGTTTTGTTTTGTTTTGTTTTGTTTTGTTTTGTTTTGTTTTGTTTTGTTTTGTTTTGTTTTGTTTTGTTTTGTTTTGTTTTTTTCAATAGCTAAACAGCCGTCAGCTCGAACGTCTTCTTTCTCCTTTGGTTCGCTCTGCGTTCACGTCTGCTTTGTCTCCTCTGTGGTGCGTTCACTGCCGCTCCGTGTCTCCTCCGCGGTGCGTTCACTGCCGCTCCGTGTCTCCTCCGCGGTGCGTTCACTGCCGCTCCGTGTTTCTTCGAGGCAGAAACATTTCCCCAAATCCATATTTTCACGACTGTTTGCCAGTCTTGCGTTCAGACACCGTGATGTGTTCAGGGGTGGGGACACGACATGAGGTAATCATTCACAGAAAAACTTGTTAAACCAGGAAATGCCTGTCTGAGGATGATAAGCTTGTTGGAACATGAGCAGTTTTGTTTAGTCTTCACTTCCCCTCTTTTTTATCTGAGATGTTTTATTAAAGTGCTGTCAAATATTTGTTCATAAGCAATTTATAAAAGTTCACTGATGATGCTTCAGCTGTTCGGATGAGTAAAAAATATCTAATGTATTGAAACTGAGGGAGATCAAAGTTTAGGTTATTGTTTCTCCGTCAAGATGTCTCACATTTATATTACTTTTTTTTAATATATATATATAAACAGGAAATTTGATCTGCTTGAAAAATGTCACAACCTTCAGGCAGTGTTGGAAGAAATATTCAGGTCCTTTACTGAAGTAAAAGTACTAATACTACACTCTGAAATATTCAAGTAAAAGTACAAATACGACTCTGAAATATTCAAGTAATTTAAAACCTTACTGAAGTAAAAGTATGGAAGTATTAGCAGCAAAAAGTATGAAAAGTAAAAGTACACACTGCAGTAAATGCTCCCTGTCAGTGTTTTAGTATCAAATATGCTGGTTTTTTAGTACTAATACTGCTGCATTAATGTTTAATGTTGCATTTTTTTTTTACTGCTGCAGTCATTTAAGGTTGTGCTTATTTTAACCACTTAATACCCTGACGGATAGTTTATTCTCCAGTAATCTATCATATTTATTTATCTTAAAAAGTCTGAGGATTTTCTCAGCTCATAAAAGAACATTTAAATCTTCAGTTTATAATAAAATTTCAAATTCAAAATCACCAGATTTGGTGAAACATGGAAAAAAAAAACGCCATCGTTAAAGGAACTGAAGCCGTCTGATAAATATAGTAAAAAAGTACAATATTTTTTTTACTTTAGTGGAAGTATAGAGTTGTACAAAATACTCAAGTACAAGTACTTTCAGTTTGTACTTGATTAAATGTACCCAGTTACCCTCCAGCTCTTCCTTCAGGACACCTGCAGCTGAAGTTTAGAGTTTGTCTTTCTTTAACTGGAATAGATTTGATGTTGTGAGTGCCGGCGTCCAGCTGATACCAGATGCGAGTTGTTTTGAATCTGACGTGGGAGGACGTGTTTTCACTGCCAGCATCCGCTCGCCTCACACTCATCACAAGACTCGAAGACGCTGCAGATATGCGGCGTCCGCTTCCCGTCTCTGGCGTAGAAACTAAAAACATTGCGGATGACTCGAACCGAGAACAGACACCTGCATCTGAAATGCTGCTTCAGGATGGAGAGGTGATGTTTGCTGCACTCGTCCCATGTTTGACACTTGTGACGGTTCAAAAACTATTTTTTAAAAGTTTTGAATGCATGAATGACCCCTGAACACACACGCCAAGCAGTCTACATCAGCCTCGAAATACGAAGAAATGAAACATCCGTTTCAGAATGATGTCCCTCCTTTCAAAGGTCACCACCGCATATACAGCGAGCATCTGTTTCCTGTTTCCTGTCTGCAGTGGACTTTAAATAACTTCCACTATTCACAATACCACTTTCTGTTCTTATAATCAGCTTTATTTAAAGATTTTTTTTTAATTTTTTTATGACAAAGCAATTATAATAAAACACGTGAAGACAATTCTTTTGAAGCAAATATTCAAAGCATTTTCAAATATGGACAGAAGTGACTTAAAGAAAACGAAAGTGCCCTTTTTCCCCCCACAAGTGTCCACTAAAAACTCAAAATGATGGAAGTGTGATCACCACAACATGTTATTAAATCTCCAATAACTCTTTCCAGTTAGTTTCATAACTATAAATATGTTTTTTTGTATTTTTTTGTATCTGCTTTTGTTTGGGTAAAAGATGTTTAACTTACAAGAAGTTATCGAAACCGGGTAGAAAGAAGTTCCACATTTCCCCACAAGAGGGTGTTGTCGCTCTTAGTTACATGTACATTTTAGTTTTATCAAGGTTCATTCCAGCCATATCCATAAAAATATACATTTTAGGACCAAAGAATTTACCACGCATAATTTAAAACATAAAAACAGAGCGGTTCAATGCTTAAAGTGCAATTCAAGAAATAAGTTGAAATAACTTAAGAAGGATTATATCTATAAAGCAGCCCAGTATGTCCTGGAATAAAAGACTTAATAAGGAAAGCAATAAAAGCTCGTTATTTAAAAGGAAATTGTTGTGATGGATGCAGAGTTCATCGTCACTTTTCCACCCGTATTTAAATCTCACAGGAATACAACACTCACTGCTGCAGTATTTATGTCGTCATGTGGAAGATATTGTGTTTTTTTTCTCTCTCTCTCTCTCTCTCCCTCCTCACAGATGTCTCAGATAAGTTTGAGTGGGTTCCTACATGTTTCTTTGTTCATGCTGTCTGCAGTGGTTCTAGAAAAACCCTGGAGCAGTTTTCAGTCTTTACTTCTCTCTGACATCAGAATAATTAAAACGATACTCTTTAGAGGACAGAATCATAAGAATGTGATGCCCAACAACAGTTTTGTATCAATAATGGATCTAATGAGTGTGTATTTAGTGAGAGGTGTCACTTATTTCCCTCCGACTCTCAGCCCTGAAACTTTTCCTGCTTGTTGTTCTCTGACCTCTAGCTCTCCTGATCTGATTCACCCTCACGGCTCTCGTCAACATTGTTTCCAGATGTTAGGCAACAGTTTCTAAAAATGTCTGATAAACTAATTTAAACCACAAAGAGTTGAAGTTAGAAAGAAGAAAGAAGGACATTTAGTACCTTTTTCAGAAGCTTGAACTTTCTCTGAACCATGAAGAAAAAAAAAATACATGCAACAGCTGCAGCCACTTCACACAATAATATTCTACATACATAACGAGTATATGTTCACCTTTAACCTTCATAACTTTTGGTCTCTATTTCAGCCAGATGCTACCAACACATCCAAGGACATAGTAAAATACTGACGGAGAGTATTTCCTGCAGTGTCCACTGTTACTTTTCATAGTTAAGCTACATTTTTCTGATTAATATTTACATACTTACAACACATAGTTGTGTTCATCAGTGTGAAGACTGATTTGCTCACGGACTCGTATCGTGTCCCAAATATTATACGACTTTGTCGACAACACAACATCCTCCCTCATGGACCCTCCAAACGCTGTAGCAGTATTTGAAGTAGTACTGCAACTCAATCAAAACATCTGAATGTGTTTTCCTCCGCTGTGTCTATATAAGGCTTCAACTTCAGTCCAGTTTGCTTCAAACATACTTCCACTCAGCATGTTTCTGCTGCATTAATCTCTCTGAAGACCAGAAAGGCAGAACTCAAAAATGTCACCCGACCTTTTCTGTAATCTGAAATGTTGTGTTTTGTGAAATATCGTTGTGTTTTGACCCTCAGGGCCACCGTACTAACGAATGTATTAAAGACACTGAGACAGTGTGAAGGTCCGTGGACCATCTGAAACTCTGCTTACTCTGGACGACTCTGACTGAGAACAGAATGTGAAGTTCTCAGAGTTTACTGTTATGTTTTAGTCTTTTAGGAACAATTTAACAACCTATTATTGAATAAAGGTCCCCTGCTGACAAGAAAATGGTTCTCTGTTGTATCAGCTATGAAAACAACAGGAATTCAACTTGCAGACCTGGAACTGAGCCAGTGGCTTTGCTCTGGGCCTAATCTCCCTCAGTCTGTATCCTGCCTCCTCCTCTGGGCAGGGATGAGCTTCATGTTAGTTTTGGAACACCCAAACCAGCCGGCAACGTGTCCTTTGCTGTGCAAACTGTGTCGAGCTGCACTTTTTCTCACAGAGAAATTTAGAGCAGCTTTGGTTTTATTTCAGCAATTCATATTTTAAAAGTGATCGATTGTGGACATGAACTTCCGGATAATTATCACCTCACTCTGTGGTTTCTTTGTAGCATCTTTCAGTTCTTTGTTTTGGTTCACTCTCACGCTACTCATTGTTCCCCGCCATAGCAAAAAAAAAAAACAACCCCGGAGAAAACGCCCTTTAAACCAAGGGTGTCAAACTCATTTTAGTTAAGGGGCCACATACTGCCCACTTTCATCTCAAGTGGGCCAGACCAGTAAATTCATAGCATAATAACGCATACATTACGACAATATTTCTCTATGTTGAAATCATTGGTGAAGGTTTTTGGATGATAAACCCTATTTTAAGGTCTTTCTACAATAAACTAGAAACATAAAGAGCAAAAACTCAGACATCAGCCCACTGTTTATCTGCCTGGGCTCCTCTGCAGATTCCTCCGGAGCACACGTGGCATTTACGCTGTTTTTGAAGCAATTACTGGATCGATTAAAAAAAAAAAAAAAAAAAAAAAAAATTACAAAACGTTTGTACTCATAAACCTCCATATTCTCAGAGAAATGCAATTTATGTCTTTCTCTAATTTTCACACTTGGCAAAGTCATCCGGCGGGCCGAGCTGGACCCCCTGGCGAGCTGGACCCCCTGGCGGGCCGGATGCATCCCGCAGGCGGTATGTTTGACACTCCCGCTTTAAACGCTTCCTGTGCGACTCTAAACGGAAGGCTGGCAAAGTGAGGGAGGAGCTGGTGAACAGTTATCAGCTAAACAGACAGATATTTGTTTAAGAAGATTGAAAGGGTCAAAGTGGTGGACCAAAAAGACGACTCAGACTGGATACTAGTATCTGCTAGATGTGTAAATAAACGACTGTTAGCCAACAAGTTTGCCATAAACCAACTAAAAGGGGGATACTATTTAAAAAAAAAAAAAAGTATATTTCTACGCTTTTAGCTTGTTTCCAGTTCCAGTAAATTACACTTTATTTACTTTTTTTTTTGCCAAGACATAGGTGAGCAGATAGACACGTGTCTTATAGGCTATCTGTACGTTCAAATCTACTTCTCAGCCAGAAAACACGTGTTTACTTCCCAAAATATTCAGCTGTTCCTTTAACAGAAACTGGTGAGGCTGGTATAAGAATGGAGGCATGTTATGTTTCAAATATTTGTGCTCAATAGAGAGAGAGAGAGAGCGAACAATAAGAACCAGATCACCGTGACAAATATTTTTGTGAGGAAATGGGTTCAGTCTGTGTGTCTGTGAGCTCAGATACTGTGAGGCCCAGTGGGTGAAAAGCTCCGGATGAGTGAGTCAGGCTGCTCGCAGCCCTCCGTCCTCCGTCGCGTCCCTCCCTCAACGTCACAAACTCTCGTCTCACGCGGAGAGAGTAATCAGCTAATTCCTCTTTCTTTCTGTAACAAACACACTTTCTCGGACTGTAGTTTTAAACTCCTCTGTCCTCATTTCAGAGATTTATAGACACAAACATCAGGGTAAAAACTCCCTCCTCCAACTGTTTTTCATCATGACTTCCCTAAAGGAGTCGTGGAAGTCATGATGAAAAACAATTGGAGGAGGGAGAGGAATTAGCTGTCGTGGAAGTTATCTGGTTATGTGATCTCTAGGAAAGAGAGGCGATTTTAATCTGAACAGTTTATATAGACGAGTAAACAAAAACTTAAAGAGATAAAAAAAAAAATAGAAGTTAGGACGCCAGGTTTGCAAACGTCAGGCCACATTTGCAAATTTAACTTAAATAATAACCACTTATATCATCCAAAACGATCAAAGAATATTACTTTAATCAATCCAAAATATATTTTATTCTAAAACAGACAATCTGGTGGAGTTTGTTGTAATTCATCATTTGTTTGACAAACAGAGGAAACACTTAGTGTCTCTTGGGATGTTGTGTTTAATATGTCCTACTTTAAATGAAGATGTTGGTGGACTACAGAAACTTTCTCACTCCACTTGAGCTCACTCTTCATATTCAGTCTTCTCATATTCAGCAGCAACACGGACAAAGAACTATTCATGAACTTAAATGACAGCATGTTGTGCCTTCATTTAAAATATTTTTGTTTCTTTTTTAGTTGAATACTTAAAATGATTGTTGAAAGAAATATTAATGTTTGTTTTTATGTTATGTGTAGTTAAATTGATTTCTAATACAAATCTATTCATATGAAGAAACTTCTACAGTCAATGTGTTTTCCAAATAAGAAATATTTCTAATGGAATATGTGCCAACATACTGTGTAGATCAATATCTGTTATTGTTGTTCAAAATGCTGTAGCTCATCGTCTCAAGTGAACTGCATGACCGCATTTTATTATCTGGCAGAAGAGTTTAGATTTTATTATTTCTATTTCTATTTACTTTTCTGTTGACGTACTTGGTTTTGGTCTTTTGTTAAATGCTTTTATTGTGAAGCATTTGGCAACTTTTATTTTGAAATATGCGATAAATCTCTACTCACTTTTAATTTTTAACTTGTGTTATAAAAAAAAATAGACTTTCCTGATGATAAAATCGGACCGCACAAAGATCTTATTGTACTTAAATGATGAATGAATATGCAAATTAATGAAAGGCAGCATCAGGTCGCCATTGGGAGCCCCTGTTGCCATGACAATAGCCTTGAAACTATTTCTTAGAAAACAAATAGGCTAATCTGGGATTTCTGATTGACTGAAGTAAACAAAATAAATTGAATATTTAACATTTGTTTTGTGCTATTTCTTGGTTTTTTTTTGTTAATTATCTGCATGACGTCTGAAAATAAAACTCTTCTTTGTCCTCCCATAATTTATATGTATATAAAAAATTTAAAAAAAAAACAGTCGTCGTCTCGCTTCTTTAATCTCTGATCCATCGTCTCTGTGACTGTGACGGGAAACAAGAGGTGACATCAGGCCGCAGGAATGTGTGTGTGTCTGCGGTGTGATTGGTGGACTGGAAGCGGTCCGGACCGGCTGGCACTCTGGGCGGAAACAAACCGCATGTTTCAGTGAAGACGGTCCAGTGAGATCACGCAGCAGCTCGGAGGAATATCTACCGGGACCAAAACACGGTTTATACCGAGTTCATTCGACTCTGCTGATTTATGAGCTCGTTTATCGGCTGCAGGATGTTTTCAGCGTCTCTGAAGTCGGTTGTGGTGGTTGTGGTTGTGGTTTGTGTTGCTGCTTCAGATGCAGCTAATAACGGTAAGAAAACCGCACGTCTCTTTATGAACTGTCATATTGAGGTTTGATTCTTACTGCAGATATGTTTCTTTATATGTTTAAATGGACCCGCTGACTGTACTCTATGTAATATAGACTTGTAGGTGTGATATAAATGGACTTTTTGTGACGTTGATTCAATGTTTTCATAATAAATTTGAGTCCTCTCACTGTCCGACATCATGTTACATCCAAGAAGTTGAGTTTTAATCAGTTGTTTGGACAAAAGATGTTGTTTTATTTTTTTTTCAAAGATTAAGATCAAATACTTTTCCAATATTAGCCCAAGTTTTTCCTTTATCAGCCTAATTATTTGCTTATTATTTGTTCGATTAATCGTTAGTGAATGACATGTTTTGCCTTGTTTTTTTTATTACACTATAAACCAGAGAAACAACGAATGATCTCATCTGAGAATTTTTGACTTTTTTTTTTTTTCACTATTTTTGTTTGAAAAATGACAAAACGAACTGAATTAGAGCGACAGCTAATATTTTTAATTATGGATTCATCATTTGATCTATAGCTTTTTAGAAAATAGGCCTCGTGTTCATAATCATAATTTTTCAAAACCCAAATTGATATCAAGATATTTTTAATGTAATAAAATGGAATTGCCAGTTTTTCCACATATCTGAATCTAGAGTCAGCAAATTATCTGGATTATTGTTTATTTAATGTATTAACGATTAAACTAGTTGCTTATTTGTTTCTGTACATCGGTTGATTGATGAATCGAGCAGCTCTTCAATCTTTAACATGGCGTCTGTTTCTGTCGCTCCAGGAACAGTGCGCGTCCGGACCTTCCTGCTCTTCGACCATTCGGTCACAGATGAGCCGTTAAATCTGGATTTGCTGTATCCAGATGAGGATGGTGTTAAATTCAACCGTTCCTCGGGCGGTCGTAACGTCAGCGGTCTCAGGCCGCGGCTCTCCGATGAGGCTCTGGTGTTTCTGACCGGCCCGGTGTCCACCGTCCTCATCCCGTCCTTCTACACGCTGGTCTGCGTCCTCAGCGTTCCCATCAACGTCTGCGCGCTGCTCGCCTTCGCCCGGGGGATCTGGCCCAAGAAGCCGGCAGCGATCTACATGCTGAACCTGGCGTCCGCCGACCTGCTCTTCGCTCTGGTGCTCCCCTTTAAGATCTTCTACCACTTCGACGGAAACCACTGGCGGTTCGGCGCCTTCATGTGCCGCGCGGTCACCGCCGCCTTCTACTGGAACATGTACTGCTCCGTCCTGCTCATCGCCTGCATCAGCGTGGACCGCCTCCTCGCCGTGGTCTACCCCATCGACTCTCTGACCTGGAGGCGGCCGAAGAACGCGGTCGTCGCCTGCGCGAGCATGTGGGTCGTCTCCTTCGCCGGCTCGGTGCCGCTCGTCCTCTCCGAGCAGACGGTTCACCTGGCGGAGCTCAACATCACCACCTGCCACGACGTCCAGAGCTCCGGCAGCGTCCCGTGGCTCAGGACGTACTTCCTCACCCTCGTCTGCGCCCTCTTCTTCCTGCCGCTGGTCGTCACCGTGGCGTCCTACGCTCGGGTCGTCTGGTCTCTGAGCGGCGTCTCCCGCGGCGTCCCGGGGAGCTCTCGCAGAAGGAGCCGAGCGGTGGTGATGGCTCTGACGGTGCTGGTCATCTTCCTGCTGTGCTTCATTCCCACCAACTGCCTCCTGCTGGCCCACTACCTGCAGCTCAACGAGGACGTGGAGACGAGCCGCGACACCCCCGACGGCTCCTACGCCCTCTACCTGCTCTTCCTGTGTCTGGGGAGCCTCAGCTGTCTCCTGGACCCTCTGGTCTACTACTTCGGGTCGTCCCAGTGCCAGAGGCAGCTGTCCAACGCGCTGAGGTGTCAGAAGGTCTCGGAGAGCAGCCGGATCAGCCACTCGTCGTCGGACTCGTGTAGGTCCAGCACCAGGACCATGCTGAAGTCCAGCCGCACTGAAACCTCCAGGACCAACTCCTCCGTTAACAACGTGGACTCTTTCCAAGCGAGCCTCAGCAGCCAGTACAAGAAACTACTGGTCTGACTCATTCACTATATCTTACATTTTAAAGTCTTTAAACAACACAACTATGAAGTTTGAAGCTTCTTTACATGAAATGAGCCGACATCAGGAACAGCTCCCGTGTTGCTTTCATCACGTATGATGACAGACGTGTCCTCTGACTGATGAATGAAGTACGAACTAAAGGAAGGAAGGAAGCTGTGATGAGATAAGGACGTTCTCTCTAGAACAGGGGTGTCAAACATACGGTCCCGCTGCCGCTTTGCTAAGTGTGAAAATTACAGGAAGATATAAATTGCATTTCTATGAGAATATGGAGGTTTACGAGTACAAACGTTTTGTAATTTTTTTTTTTTTTTAATCGATCCAGTAATTGCTTCAAAAACAGCGTAAATGCGATGTGTGCTCCGGAGGCAGCAGCGCTCGCTGCTCGCTTTGTGACGCGTTTGACGTCAGGAGGGAATCTGCGGAGGAGAGCCCAGGCAGATAAACAGCGGGCTGATGTCTGAGTTTTTGCTCTTTATGTTTCTAGTTTATCGTAGAAACACCTTAAAATAGGGTTTATCATCCAAAAACCTTCACCAATGATTTAAACATAGAGAAATATTGTCGTCATGTATGCGTTATTATGCTACGATTTTACTGGTCTGGCCCACTCGAGATGAAAGTGGGCAGTATGTGGCCCTTTAACTAAGATGAGTTTGACACCCCTGCTCTAGAACGACGTTTAATGTGTTTATTTCTGCTCCGTATGTGTCAGAGCTTCTGATTTTATTCAGTGACTCCATATATGTTTAGTGGAAGGAAACCTGCTATTTTATGTATATAAATTTGGTTTATAAGCTTATTTTCAATAGTTTATGTTTCACCTCTGAAAAGCTGTCAGTCATGTTTGTGCACTAAAATAATACAGTAAACAACATGTTTTTATTTTGTCTGTGAGTAAATATTTGTGACTGATGTTTTAAAATCAAACAGGAAATAGCTGAGACAAACACAGTAAACTGTTCGACCTCTTGCTGCCCCCTGCTGGTGGGATGTCTGCGCTAATGACCATGTCAGATTACACTGCTGTTCAGGTGCTTTTCTCTCCAGCAGATGGCGCTACTTCACTGCTGATAAATAGTAATGCGTGACCTTCAACACTTCCATTATTAAAAGGCTAGTGATGCACCTGTTCTCAGTATATTCTGAGGTATAGAGCTGCTAGTAATTTGTTATTTTCCGCACAAATTTATCACATTTTATTATAAAATGTGAGAATATAGTGAGTTATTGCCAATTACAGTTTTCAGAGCTCATCCTCAAATGTCCTTTTATACAACCAACAATACAAAACCCAAAAATATTCACATAAAGGTATCTTTATTATCCTCAAGAGTAAATCCGTCGTACGGTCGGCTGGAACAACCATCAGCAAAACAATTTTAAAAAAAGACAATAAATACAACATAAAATCCAGAGAGGTTGAAATAATACATGAGACGAGCTGTAAATTCTCCCATTTGAGAGGCCAGAACGAGCTTGATGTATCTGAGTGATACAACAAAACAGAAAGTAATCCATCTGTTGATAGATTGAAGCTGATTTGAGTTGTCATGCTTTTGTCAGTAATATAATCTTTGGTTTGAATGATGGCGGTTGAGGAGATATGGCTTTATTTTATCACCTGAGTTTTTAGTTTTATTAAAAACATAATTTAGAAGTGACAGAAAATAACACATTTCTGCAGGCTGTGTTCATACACTGCCCATAAAACACATAAAACATGAAATCTTTACATACTTTGTGAAATATAAACGTTTTATTTCAGAGACTGACTGATGTTATCAGCTGATATCGACCTATCACAGATATATTTTGGTATTGTTGTGTTGATTGTTCGATATGAAAACTTATTTTTTACAGAACATCGTAATTTTTACATTTCCAGTGCACTGATGTCACTTTTTGTAGCCTACAATAAAGTTTATCAATAAACTGTAAAATATCCCGCTGCCATATGTCTTTGTTACAGGTGTTTGATGACCACATTTCAAACTATGTATTTATGGCGTATATCAGTATTTCCTATTTTTTACTTCCTGATATCAGTATCGGTATCAGCACCAAAAATCAGTGAGGCTGTATTTTGTTTAAGAAAATTATTTTTTAACATAGCTGGACAACGACAAAAGGATCGTGTTTGAAAGCAGCTGGATTTGATGTAAATTCTCATTTCTGCTTGTTGACCAGTGAGATCAAACTACTGGCACCATGAAACTACACCACAATGATGATGATGATGACGACAATGATAATGGTGAGAGACAAAGTTGTTGGCAGTGAAGGAAGTGTTTGGGGAAACCACACAGAAACCTCAACGTCTGCACTGCAGTTTTCTCACACATCTACAGTCCTTCAGTCTTTATACAGTGATGTAGGGGAAATAATAATTAATAATGAGGCAAATATTATATTACAGACTGTGGGATACTTATTTTACTTTAAAAAAAAAAAACAACTTGATATACATACGTCACCATATTTATTATATTAAAGGCAATAGGAGGACAGTTATCACTGTCATTAATGTAAATCCAGACATAAAAAGTCAGAGTGGATATATACTAATAATACCCTCTGATAACTTGAAGGTATTTCAATACTTTTATCAGTAACTGTACCTGTCATGAGATATCATTAATATCTATATCTCTTACGGTTTGTTTCTGTCCTCCACCATGATTTACTCGCCTGTTCCTGAACTGCGCGTGCCGATCGTGGTCACGTGACTGTCTGACATCACGCAGGTATGAAAGTCAGCTGTTAGTAGGAGGGAATGGCAGTTAAAACGGACAACAGGAAGCGAGGCAGTACCGCGCCCTCTTCCTCGTTATCATTATTAATATTGATATCTTAAAGGTTCATTCTTCAGCCATGATTCTAAACGCGCGATGGTTTCTGCTGCTCGTGCTCCTGTGCTGCGCGCACACCTGCCTGACGCAGGTAGGTAAGTATTTCCTCTTCTTTAGTTCTGTCTTCATGTTTGAGCTGCGTTGGCTGACTCCCAACATTCAGAGTTCGGTGCCCAGAGAGGATCTCAGAGATTCTGAATGTGGAGCTCAGGTTAGTTTGGTCCTGGACGGATCAACCTGTTAGAATTAGTTTGATCGTGATATAAAATGAGCCTCTGTGGATCAGGTGATATAATGCAGGTGACTCATGAAAATGAGGAAACATATCAGTCTCATCTTTCAACCTGCTGCAATTCTGCGTTCTGTAATATCATTTTAATCCTGTGCCGTCTCAGATGAGAGAGGCTTAACCGGCATCGAGACCAAAGAAGGCGTGTTGATCCGCCCCCACGCCCAAGACATCCTGACCAGCCCCCTCACCACCGTCTTCCTCCCGGTCGTCTACATCATCGTGTTCGCGGTGGGGCTGCCCACCAACATCTTGGCCATCTGGGTGTTCCTGTTCCGGACCAAGAAGAAGCACCCGTCCTCCGTCTACATGGCCAACCTGGCTCTGGCCGACCTGCTCTTCGTCATCTGGGTCCCCTTAAAGATCTCCTACCACTTCAACGGCAACAACTGGCCCTACGGAGACGGACTGTGCAAAGTGCTGGTGGCGTTCTTCTACGGCAACATGTACTGCTCCATGTCCTTCATCGCCTGCATCAGCGTGCAGCGCTACTGGGCCGTGGTCCACCCGCTGTCCCGTCTGCAGAGGGACACCCGCCTGGCCGTGTCCGTCTCCGTCTCCATCTGGGTGGTGGTGTGGCTCATCACCGTCCCCCTCTACCTGTACGACCAGGAAGTCCGCGTGAGGAACCTCAACATCCTCACCTGCCACGACGTCACGCGGCCGAGCCAGAAGAAGATGGCGGCCGGCTACTTCCTGACGATGGGGACGCTGGGCTTCGTGGTGCCGACCGTCGTCTGCATCATCTCCTACGTCCTCATGCTGAAGGCCCTCAGGAACAGCATGGCCGACCCGGCCATCGCCAAGAAGCGCAGGAAGGCCGTGGTGCTGATCGTCACCGTGCTGGTGATGTTCGTGCTGTGCTTCACGCCCAGCAACGTCATGCTGCTGGTGCACTACATCCTGCTGCTGGACAGCGCCGAGGACAACCTGTACGGCTTCTACATCACCTCGCTGTGCCTCGCCAGCCTCAACAGCTGCCTCGACCCCTTCGTGTACTACTTCATCTCCGAGGACTTCAGGGAGCACGTGAAGAACACGTTCCTGTGCCGGAGCGAGAGGACGGTGGAGAGGATGAGGGTCTCCTTCAGCGCGCTCAAATACTCCAGAAAGACCAACAGGTACACGTCTGACTCGGGGAACTCGGGGAACACGCAGAGCACCGAGTGCTAGTAACACCTCAGAGTGTGAGCTGATTCCTTATTAATCAACTGTGGTGGAGAAGAAAACGGAAACCAAAAAAAGTCAGATGTGTTAATGACCTCCTGAAGTTTGTCAAAGTTACTGCTTTTTAAATATTGTAAATAATTTTATTTTTTTCATATCATGCACATTTTAATAAACCTATTTTGATCTTCAGATTTATTTTTCAACTGGGATATTCATTATTGCTTTGTTTTTTGTTTTTTTCAAGAAGAAGTACAATATTTTTTTTTTTTTACTTGTATAACTACATTCTCAAGTTTGTCAATAAAAGTAACTGTTTGACTATTTTTTTTTCCCTCTTGTCACACTTTAGGTAAACAAAAACCAAAACCTTGAATGCAATGAGAAGGAGATGACATATTTTCTAGACTTTAATTTATACAATTCTCTAATATTTTCTAATTTTTACAAAAATAGTTTGGTTGTGAGAGTTGAGACTGTTCCATCTGGTTTTCAGTTGAGCCAAAAACGTAATGATTTAAATCATTTTTAATCATTTCATCCATTCGCATTGTAGTCACATCAATTCAAGTCATTATAATTACAGAAAAACAATTTGATATTGAAATCATAAATAATGCTGGGTTTTTCCATCATTTAGGTATTAAATGGAATCACATGTGGTGTTAAAAAGGATCTCTAAACTCGTTAATGTCTGAGTCCTGCAGGAACTGTTCCTCTAACACTATGAGGATGTCGTAAAGTTCAAACTGGATGTTCATTATTTTTAACACACTAATCATATTTAACATTTGTTCAAATCAGGTTTGTGTTTGACAAAATTCGGAATTAATTTGATTACTTTTGTGTAAACGAATCTTAACGTGAGAATTCACCCTCAGAGTTTCAATCAGATTCCTTTTTGGTGCTCAAATACCGACGAGTGTGTTTACAGAGTGGATTTTACAACTCTATTTATTCTGGTAAATATGCAGATATATTTTCTGCATTACAGCTGAGTTAATCAACTCGAGGCTTGATTAAATAAATTAAGAGACTTATTCATTTGTTTTTCTGAGGTAAAACCAACCAGATGTCATATGTTTTAAACCTTTAATCCAAGAAAAGTTCACGCTTTTCCCAGTGGATTGCTATGTGTTTCTGCTTCGAGCTCGTTCAGAATTCATCGGTATCGTGATCGTATCGCTGCTGTTCCATATTTACAGTCTGCTTTTTAGGTCGAATTGGTTATCTTACGCGGTAAGAGGAAGAGACGCTACTTAAACAACCAAACAGAATGTGTTCACGGACACATTATTTCCTCAAAATGATTTAAAGTCATTCAAACACAAAGAGGAACATTTCACAAACTTTCTACAGACCACAAGATATTTAAGGAATTCTATCGAAAAATGTACCATTTTATGTGACTTATCTCATCTGCATAGTTTTCTGTTAAGTAGTTTATTGTCATTGCATGTATTACATGAAAACATTTTGTTTGGCAGAAATCCTCTTAATAGAATATACAAAATAGGATAAATAGAGAATAAACAATATATAAAAAATATAAATATAATAAAATACGCATGTTTTACATCAGAAAACTACAAACACTGTGAATTCTGTAATAAAACCTAACAAGCAGAGCTGAAATTAAAAGTCAATTAATGATGAAAATCTGTAATGATGACTCTCTTTTTTTTTTAAAAGCTACATTTGATGTCTCCAGCTTCTTAAATGTGATATTTTTCTGCAGTTTCCTGTCTTATATTGCAGTAAACAGAGTTTTGAGGGGTTTTGTGGGGTTTTCAACGTGTTTACTGTTTGTGTGTTTTCTTGCTCTCTAAAATTCACTGAAACCCGTTGGAGGGAAAAAAACCATCCCGGTGCGTCAGATCTGGTGGACGGGGTGGAGATGACGTCAGGGCTCCACCGGGGCGGGCAGGAAGGCAGGTAGTCTCGGGGTGTGTCCTGGCGCCCTCAGAGCTCCTCGGACGTTTAAAGAGGCTTGTCGGAGGGAGAAACCGTGAAAAGAGAAGTCAGACGGAGACGGGCTGAAACGTAGAGATGGCTCCAACTCGGGTTTTGTCGCTGCTGTTGGTTTTCTGCTGCTTTTATGCCTCAAACGCCTCAAACGCCTCGACAGGTAAGACCGGAAGTTCCTCTGCTGTTTTGTTTGCGTCGTAGTTGTGGGTCGTTTGGGTACAGACTGCGGGAGACACAAACAATCGTGTCGAAAGAAAGTTCAATTATTTCCCGTTCTCTATTAATGTTGAAATATTTAAAGCCTAGTATGTTAAAAAAAAAAAAAAAAAAAACTGTTGACGGAATTAAGAGTTTAGAGAATTAAGTTTTGTTTGACAGAGTTGATAGTTTTAACCTTGGGATGTGGTCAGCTTCTAAACAAACCCTCCCTGGAATATCGGGAAATGAAGCGTATCTAATATTTAAAAAAAAAAAAAATGTATTGGAAAATAATATTTACGAAGAGTTACTGAGGCTATTTGATGGTAAATTAAGATGCTTTTATCCTCCCAACAAAGTCTGTTATCTGTCTGTCTGTCAATCACAGTCCGAAGCCTAAAGTATAGAGCTTGAAAAGCAGTAAACCTGTCTAATAAGAAATATAAATGGTTGACTTTAAAAAAAAATTTAAAAAATCACTAAATGATATTCTGTCTGTTTGAGAAACCCCTAATATGTGTAATCTCGTGATGTATTTTCGGTATAGGAAACGTTAAAGTTCGAGGGTTTTTCGGGATTGTCGACCCAGCAAACAAAGGCCGAATTGTCGTGGATCCCGCCGCAGCCGAGACGCTGAGGAGCAGCCTCACCACCATCTTCTTCCCCATCTTCTACATCTTCGTGTTTGCGGTCGGACTTCCCGCCAACGGCCTGGCCATCTGGGTGTTCCTGTTCCGGACCAAGAAGAAGCACCCGTCGTCCATCTACATGGCCAACCTGGCCCTGGCCGACCTGCTCTTCGTCGTCTGGATTCCCCTGAAAATCGTCTACCACTTCAACGGCAACAACTGGACCTTCGGCGAGCCGCTGTGCAAAGTCCTGGTGAGCTTCTTCTACGGCAACATGTACTGCTCGGTGCTGTTCATCGCCTGCCTGAGCGTGCAGCGCTACTGGGTCGTGGCCCACCCGCTGTCCCAGCAGAGGAAGAACAACAAGGTGGCCGTGGGCGTGTGCGCGTCGGTGTGGGCCTTCATCTGGCTCACCAGCACGCCGCTGTACCTGTACGACCACACGGCCCGCCTCAAAGACCCCAACATCACCACCTGCCACGACGTCAGCGTCATACGCGACCTCGTCAGCCCCTTCGACTCCGTCAGGCTGCCCTACTACTACTTTATCTTCATGGGGATGGTGGTGTTCCTCGTGCCGTGCGTGGTGATCGTCGTGGCCTACGCTCTGCTGCTCCGAGTTCTGGGGAAGAACATGGACGACGACGCGGCGTCGAGGAAACGGCGGAAAGCCGTGCTGCTGATCGCCGTCGTCCTGGTCACGTTCCTGCTGTGCTTCATCCCCAGCAACGTCATGCTGGTGGCGCACTACTCCCTGCTGAAGGACGGGGAGGTCAACAACGGGTACGCTTTCTACGTGTCCACGCTGTGTCTGGCCAGTCTGAACAGCTGCCTCGACCCGTTCATCTACTACTTCGTGTCCGAGGACTTCAGGAACCACGTGAAGAACACCCTGCTGTGCAGGAGCAGCCGGACGGTGGAGAGGATGAGGGTGTCGTTCAGCTCCATGAAGTACTCCAGGAAGAGCCATTCGTACGTCACGGACGGCGGGAACACGCAGAGCAGCTCCTGTTAGCGTAGGCGCCGTCGTGTCGGCCGTTTTTTTTTTTTTAAATAAAAGACTTGAAGTCACCTCAAAGCGTCTGAGGATGAGTTTTAAATGTGAAGAAGACGACAATCTTCATCAAGAGCTGCAGCATTGTGCCAAAATGTGAAATTGTTTCTTTCATTTTTCTCGATATAAACGGAGAGAAATACTGTCAAAGACTCGTATATAGTAAAAAAAAAAAAAATCGGACTGACTTTATTGCTGCTTTGAAGACTTAATGTCGTCCACATTAATCTGGTGCAACTGAGAATATATCGAACGCCGTGCCATAAAATGTTATTTAAATTTTTACATTCTTGCAGCTAAGCATGTTTTATATCGTTTTGTGCTGCAGCTTTTACTTTTATTAGGTTTTAAAGTTGAGGGAGCTGTGTGATGTTGTTACACAGTTGTTAAATAAAGGCTGAAACAGCAGGATGCAGTTTCTGTGATACTCCTTTTGTACTGTTGAGTCACGGACTCCTGTCCTGCATGGAAAGACTCCTGGAGACTTTTGGAATTTGTGGAATGTGTTGCTTTGAAATTCAGGGTCATACCATGTACAAACCTGTTCTTTAAACGAGGGCTTTAGATGTTAATCTTTTCGGATATTTTTGGAGAAAATAGTTTGACAGGGAGGAGTGTTAGAGTGGATTGGGTTGTAGAATGTTTGCCAGTGTGATGAGGCATCTTTCAGGATGATGTCAGCAGACCGTCTGCCATCAGGTTTCTGTGTCGGATCACTTCTCTCACCAATTTCAGACATGTTTTATTTTCAGGTGGGAACCCATCTTCTTTTAAAAGACAATAGAGTCAACAGAGGGGCATTGTAAACCAAAGTTAATCCTCTTTGCACTTGTTTGTCTTCAGATAAGGGGGTAAGGGCGGCCGCTGTGTGAATGACCTACGACCCCCCAACCCAGGAGCCTTCCTTACTGTTTTTTAAATGGGTGAATGGATTGTAGTGGAGTGTCGTCTTACCTTTTGTCAGCAGTCTGAGTTGAATACCTTCCTTTGACATGGTGGGGGAGGAGCCACGCCCTGTCTGTGTTACATTTACACAGCAGCTGTCGGGGGTTAGTGTGTTACACTGTGACCAGGACAAAGAAAAAAGAAAGAAGATAAATCACAAAGCACCCTGTGGCTGAAAAGGGTTTATATATTAGCATATCTTTATAGATTAAAGATGAGTAATATAACCTCCAGGTTTATCATGTAGATGGAAAGAGCTGATGCAGGGAGGGGCACTTCCTGTAACATATTTTATGAGGACGAACTCTTCTGCGGGAAACAGAGACGTGTTTATTCAGCCTGGATAAGAACATTAGGTTCTCTTTATATTAGCAAGTTTGGGGTCTTTTCTACACAACTGAATCAATATTTCACTGCAGCCGTGAGAGACAGTGTTGAATGAATGGAAAGGTTTGCATTATTATGGGCTGTGATTGTACCATGTGCACATTTAAAATGGCTGCACAACAAAAAAAATTACTGCGTATTGTCTCATTTGTTTAACCCCAAACTAGTCTTTTTTTTTTTTTTTTTTTACTTTACGAAACAAAATGTAAATATAAAACAATGCAGACAAGTTCTCAATATGATATACAGAAAAACAAGCATGTGCATTTAAATAAGTACAATTAGAACGTAAAAATAAAAAATACAGGTGACAGATAGACTCCATTAATGTGAAATTACGATGAAAAACGAATTAAAAACATGTCATTCCTTCCTCAACCAAAAGCCAAAAGTGTGAAAATTCTGTTATATTTACATGGAGCTGAGCTAGTTGTCTCCCCCTGTTTGCAGTCTTAGTGCCAAGCTAAGGTAACTGTCTGTAACTTCATGTGTAGCTGAGTGATATCGAATTTCTGATTGTACTCTGGGTGAGAAGTTTCTGAGATGTTGAACTATTCAGTGCGTCTGAATGCAGTGTTTCTAAAATAAGCGTGACCTGTTGCAACAGGCAATTCAACAAAAACCCGTTGAACCAGTTCTGACTGCAGTCTCCCATCACACTGGGTGTGTGTGTGTGTGTGTGTGTGTGTGTGTCTGTGTGTGTGTGTGTTGGTAGGAACAGTGACCTCTGCTGGTTCATGTGTTGGAAGTTGAGTTCATATTATATGTACTGTATGTATAATCTATTAATCATTCTGCAAAAGTAAAGTGGGCAGACTTTTTATTTATTTTATAATTTAATAACTACAACTATGTGATTTGACGTTTTCATTTTTTCTAAAATATAAAATGTGTACTAGAGAAGTTTATCACATTATAATCCCTGCTGCTGAAAACACAGACGTCCTAAAAATTAAAAAAAAAAAAAAAACTACTATGGTTTTATTTTTACATTTAAAAGACTATGCGTGACAGGGATATTCTCTTTTGGAGAGTTTAATGAAGAACTCCTCCAGCGAGAGCTTCGAACAGAGGACGGTAGATTAGTATTGCGGCCACGCATCATCGCTGGGATGCAGCTAAAAGACCGCTATTCATGTGTGCGAGTGAGAGGGTGGGCGAGAGAAAGAATGTACGTGCTAACGTGTGTGTAATCACTCTGACAGATCACACCACTGATCCACCGTCAGCAGAGAGCAGCTCGGTGCCGTTCAACACAACAAATCTCAAAAGTACGAGCTTTTATTTTTGCTTCATTTTATTTTTCACGGTAGCTCCAAACACGTTGCACACATGTAGAAACTGACCTGAGAATGCCACGCAGACAGACAACAACACATCAATGGAAAATCTCTACGAATAAGAGATAAATGTACATAATACAACAGTACAGGATCAACTATACTATCATCGTACACAAACACACATTAGAACATTTTCTGACAACTTACCAGACAGTAAGAACAATGTTAAGAGTGATTATCAGCTCCTCAAATGTAAAGAATATTATCCATGTTCTGTTAGAGAGAAGTGGAAGAAACCAAAATAACGTGAGTGAATGATGTCAAAGAGAAAGGAAAGAGTGGAGAGAAGACACCAGATGAGAGCTGGTACAGAAGAGGCAGCTCTGAGTAACGGAGAGTCAGTAAGAGATTCATCGGAGCTCTTCAGTCTTTCCTCCCTCTCGTGTCGTCTGGCTCCGCCGAGGCTGGCTGGCCGCAGGGAGCTGGCGTGGTGTCGGTGCCACCCAGCCAGTCCCAGTGGGAGAAGAACGGGGCAAAGTTGGTGCCAGGTCGCCGGTGGTGAGCGTCGTGCTTCGGAGCGCCGCCCCACAGGCCGAAGGGGACCAGGTTGTGCACGGCCCACGGGAAGTCGTAGCCGCAGTGATCCTCGGTGGACACGTAGACGTTGAAGACCATGAAGCCCCACGTCGTGAGGCAGTGGCACTGCAGCAGGATCGGGTCGACCGTGGCCCAGAACCCCACGCTGAACAACTCCCAGCCCGACAGGTACTGGGTGACCAGGCTGAACGGCTGGTTGTACTGGTGGTGCACGGCGTGGAAGGTGCGGTACAGCCAGGCAACCCGGTGGTGCAGCAGGTGCCACAGGTAGTACTGGAAGTCGAAGACCACCAGGCAGCCCAGGATGCCCAGGAGGAAGCTCCAGAGGCTGGGTGCCTCCCGGGGCAGAGGGGTCGGCGGCCTCCACAGCCACTGGGCCACGGCAGCAGGGAAGATGTAGAGCAGGTGGTTGTAGGTGGTGACACTCAGCGTGGTCCAGATGTTGGGCATGGTGACGGGTCGGTCTGGATGCAGCCGGTACCGGTTGATGCGGGGCCAGGTGGGAGCCAGCAGGTCCAGCACAGTGTAGAGACCAACCAGGAAGAAGTAGGTGGTGACTGAGAGGACCACAGGGAAGAGAGGGCTACGCAGGAAGTCCTGGTGGTTCTGGAGGAGATAGTCCCAAACGGGCTGCAGGACCAGGTCCTGGGACCGGTCCCCGGTCACGTTGTCCACATCCTCAGATCTGAGTAACCTGCCTGTGTTCATCACTAACTGGATGGCAGCCCTCTCGTCCAAAGAGGGCCGGTCCGAGAGGATTAATCCTTAACGAGCCCAGGAAAAGATAAAGAGGTTCAATCAGCCTCCTCCTATAGGTTAAGCAACCGCAAATTGTCTGATGATGTGGTGCCAAATTGGAATGCTGGACTGTCTTAGCCTCTTATGTATGTTCAAGCCCCACCTCCACCCCCCACCACCCTCTGCATTTTAAAAGAAGGCGCTCTGTAAAGGCCCTTTTTCATGGGCACAAGGAGCGCAGCCAGGACTCAGGAGTCGGGCCGCAGCAGCGCTCATTTTTGTCCCAAATCATGGAGAGAGAGCTTCCGCCTTCCTGTGAACTTCACTTGGTCACAAAAAAACAAAAAAACAACAACCCAACGAGGGCTCATATGTCAGCTGTTAACTTTAACTGAAGAAAAACATGAATCACACCACAGTGAGTTATACTCTCTCTCTCTCTCTCTCACACACACACACACACACACACACACACACACACACACACACACACACACACACACACACACACACACACACACACACACACACACACACACACACACACACACACACACACACACACACAAAACAGGCGCTCCAAATGGGTAATTAATCATCGAGAAGTTGTCAAATGAGACATTCATTCAAAAGCACTTCCTGTCTGATGCTGAATAAAAGCTTCGGCTGGTTTGAGTCTATTTACAGAAAAAAAAAAAAAAAAAAAGATTTCATTGATCAAAACTGAACTGGAGACGACAACTTTTGTTTCTGTGGTGCAGGAAGATGACATTTTATTGAATAACGTGCTCTGGATGTGGTCAAGACAGTCATTATCAAAAGAAATCTTGTTTACAAGAGTTTATTACCACGTACTTCGGAAAAGCCGTCGTGATATCGTCCCAACACGAGGTGCATTTAGTTCTTATCAAGGTTGGAAGAAACAATTGAAGTTTAATTCAATTTACTCAGTAATTTTTAAGAATTTGTTATCTCGAATATTTTGTGTTAGGTGACTAAACCTAAACCATTATTTTGCCACTAATCGCCTCGCTGCTAGGAGACCTCCCATGATGCACTGGGGAGGTCTTTCAATCTCCACACATTTATATGCCAGAATTACAAAACGTTGTAGCTCCTCAGTAGTTGACTTTTTTTGTTCTCTCTCTCTCTCTCCCGGTACCTTTCTGCATGTGTTTCTGGCTCTGGAGTTGCACGTTTCAGATGTATGCTGTTCTTTTCTGTCTCCGCTCTCCGCTTACCCATGATGCAGTTGGACCATGATGGCGGAGGGGCTGGCGGGCCCAGCGAGGAGCATGAGGAGAGGGAGAAAGACAACGCCGATAGTGGAGCTTAGTGTAGGACTTGTGGTGAGCTAAGAAACGAACAAATAATAACAACAACATTGAGAGGTGACGATAATTAACATTAGGCTGCATGCTACCGCAGGAGCCCTCTAAGGTCATGTTGATAAAACTGAGCAAAATAAACACGAGCAGTGAACAAACTAGTTAAATTATGGTGATAACATGACAGTAAAATATAACTGTACTCCTAAATTAGCTGCTTTCCACTTCTCTAAATGCAAATGCAGTTTAACATTTGCCGGCAGCCAGTAATCTAGCTTCTTTATGTTTTACACAGAGCTAAAAATGTTTTTTTTAATGTTGTGTTTTTGGAGAAATATAATTATTTTGTGAACTATTTATCAACATTAGTGTGTTAGCTGGCAGCGTTTAGTTTTATTTATTTATGTATGAGGCTACAAGCATATCAGTGCTGTTTTAGAACTGAAAAACGAGTTTGGAAACCAGTTTTTTTAAATTTGGTTTTACAGTTTCTGCAGTGGTACTTTTATCATGAACACGTGAATCATCTGATTGATCATTTATCATATCTACTCTCTCCCTCTTAATACAGGATCCATCCAAGAAGTTCAGAGGCCTCCTTTTAACTTTGTAAGTTTTAAAATGTGTTCAAAGCGTCTTTATCTGTCAGATCATGTGATCAATCATTCATCACGTGGACTTTCTCTTCCTCACAGGATGCCATCGATCGGATTCTTCGCAGCAGACAACTTTACAACCCCTCTTATTAAAAGGTATTTATGATTTTTCGTCTCTTTTAATCTACATTAATTCCTTTTTACACGTTAAAAGGTTTAGTGTTTTTAGGGATTAGTGCTCCTCACATATTCTGTTGGAAGAAATTTATTTTGGTCCCTAGAGCTGGTCCTTTCTGTTTAATATAAAAATAAATAAAATGTATAATATATAATGGGAATGTATAATAGAAACAGGATGTGTTTTGCAAAATTATTGTAAATGTAGGTCTACCACAGGGCATTAACAAAATCATAAAGTACACTTTCAGTACACGTTCTGATTTCCGCCAGTAGAGGGCAGCAAATGTCAAGTCTTAATCAAACGGTCACAGATGACACCCGTCAATAAAACCAACGTCTAACTAATGATGCACACTGTGACTTGTGGAAAACTCGAGCTGGTTAAACTTTGTTGTTGGAGTCCAGATTTGCAGCCAAGAAAATTTGTGTTTCCGCACCACGTGAAATTGATTTATGATATTTATCTTCACAATTCAGACAATATATTGGTGACAATGAAAGTGGCCTATTCAGTAACAGTGATTATTTTTTATTTTTTTTAAAAAGCTACTTAAGTGATTGCAGAGCTCCGTGATTCATCAATAACATGCAGCGATGACGTGCAGAATGCTGCATGTTGTCTGGAGATTCTCTTCTAACCTCAAGCTTAATGTTTCCTGTGGATCCTTCATATCAAGTCAAACATAGAAAAAAAAAATAACAGTGAAAGTCACAGAAGTAAAAAAAAATATATAAATAACAGTTAGCTTCAGGCAGCAGATCTGACCGCCATCTGACCCACAAGTATGAACTCTTTCAAGGAGTACAGTTTGGTTGTTGCCACGTTGTCAGATATGATAAGAAAAAGTGTCCGAGGGGAAAAATAAGGACAATCACAAACAATCACAGACGTTACCGAAGGTGTTGGTGACATCAATGAGAAGTGGAGCTTCACCACATCACTACTGAGCACCGCTCGGTGTCTGAGGAGACGATGACAGGGTGTGAGCCTCGCTTCACTCGTGAGGGAGAAAATAGACGCAACTCTGCTGCAAGAGAGTCCAGGAAATGATGTGATCTCATTTACGGGCCAGTGAAGACAGGTTTGTACTAATGTGAAACTGTTGCAGTTAGAAAGTAAAGAGTGATGCCGCTGCGGAGAAACAACCGTCATCATCGGATCAGTGACATCTTTCAAAACACTTCTTAAAACTTATCTCTTTAGAAAAGCTTCTTATTAATTCTAAGCACACTTTTTGATTTTTTTTTCCTGCCTCTAAGACTTCCAATGTATTGTATTTTTAATTGTTGCTCTTGTCATATTTCTGCCTGGTTTTATTTGCCTATTTTATAAGTGCCGTCTAAATAAACTTTTATTATTATTATGATTATTATTCATCACTATAAAGCAACAAAAATGATCAATGAAGTTCAGGCGGTGAGAAATCCTCCTTAAATCGCTATCTATACTCAAACAGGTTGACAACTACGGTAATACTTCAGACCAGAACTTTCACTGGTGAAAAATTTGACTTAAAATGAATCTTATATACAATATTGTCAATATTGTCAGGTCTCGGTCCTACTATGTAAAATATCCTGAGATGACGTGTTAATATTTGGCACTGCAGAAATAAAACAGACTTGTTCAGTATCTTAACTGAACCACTTTCTCTGTGCTGCAGGACTGCAGGTCAAACAGGTTTGAAACATCATCAACATCTCCTCTGTCGTCATAGTGACCTTGAAGATGCTGCACACGACCTGACGGTTCACCAGAGGATATGAAATGATTCATCACCTGTCAGGTAGGAAGCAGACACACTTTTATTTATTTATTTATTTTTTGTCCTTATAGGACCACAAACAGGACTTTAAAACCCACGTTAAATGGCACTTGAACCCAGTGTCAGTCATGTTTTGTGTTTTTGTCAAAGGGTATATAAAGTCATGTTTAATAAATTATGATTAAATTAGAAGAGCACCGTGGTCATTAAAATAAAAATTTTCTTGTGTAAATCCTTCCATGAAAAAAGATGTTCAGTGCAGTAGATTATAGACATGCATCATTAAGATTAAAAGAAAAAAAAAAAGATTTTCTAATAAAAGATGTAGAGAGAGAACCGTGGCTTTTCATATTCTAATAAAACAATTCTGGAAAATAATTTACTTTCTATTGCTGAACATGTAAAAACATTATCCATACCCGCTTTATCCTGAACAGGGTCACGGGGGGCTGGAGCCTATCCCAGCCCACTTTGGGCAAAGGCAGGGTACAACCTAGACAAGGCGCCAGTCAGGGCCAACACGTAGAGACACACGGAAACAAAGACCATTCACGCTCTCATTCATACCTAAGGGCAATTTGTAGAACCACCAATTAACCTGAGACACATGTTTTTTGGATGGTGGGAGGAAGCCGGAGTACCCGGAGAGAACCCACGCAGGCACAGGGAGAACATGCAAACTCCACACAGAAAGGCCCAGGCCCAGATTCAAACCCAGAACCTTTTTACTGTGAGGCGACAATGCTAACCACTGCACCACTGTGCCGCCCGTAAAAACATTATATTTTGTGCAAAGCTGATCTCTAAAATAACTCACTAATCTAAAAAAAACACTTGAGCGTTTGATGCAGCGTCAGTTTGTGTCGGATGTTTCACTTCCTGTGCAACATTTACTACCTGCAGCTGTGAGGGAAAATGTTTCATCACCTTAACAAATGGAAAGTTATTTTCTTTGGGGCAGCGAGTGGAAGAAAAGTTAGAGGAGCAGCTGACAGCCAGCATCCCTCAGGTGCTGTCTTCAGGGGCTGAGGGCTGAATGGAGTGTTGTTCTCCACCGTCAGTAGTGACACAGTGACAGAGGAGGGGCGCTCACGTGTGAGAGCGACCGGCGGACACTAAATGACAAAGTACGAGAGCCGCAGAGGCTAAAAATAAACCCAACGGTGAGAACGTGACGAGTTTGAAGCACAAGGTGAAACTGAGAAAACAGGAACAAGAGAAACAGCAAAGACAAACTCTTTTTTTTTTTTTATACCTAAATAAAATGAAATGAAATTAATTAAAACCACCGAGCCTAGGAGGCAGAAACATGTTTATATCCACAGCTAGAACTAAATATCCTACTTACAATAAGATGGATTTATACAGATTTGGCAAAGCTGTTAATAAGCAACAAAAAAATATGTATATTTGTGGAGGAAAGTAACTTTAAGGCAAACGTTGTTTATTGTTTAGCACTTTGAACAAGACAGGATATAAACATAAAACTATACAGAATAAAAAAAGATCAAACCAGAGAGCAAAAAAACAACAACCTGCAGTGCAAGAAACAGATGAATCATTTTTTGCCTTTTTTGAAATAGTTTCAGGAATTTGAAGTGAAATGAGCTAAATTCCAGATAATCGGGACGAGCAGCTTCATGTTCATGTTACTGTAGATGTTGAACTCAGCAAGCTTCCTGTCTGAATTAAATCATCAGAGCAGGAAGAAGTCCGACAGAAGAACATGCTGTATTTTGGTAAAAGTGGTGATATGATGTAAAAACGCTCCATTATTATAAAGAAGAGTTCTTTAATTCAAAATGTTACTGAGGTTCAAGGACACAAATTCATCAAATCAGCAACGTGCACTGAGAATATAGGAGTAAAAGCCAGATTAGCACATATTATATTGGATTATTATTACACATACATTAACATATATGTAGCATTTTAAGCAGCTATGATGGAGCTGATACACATTTTATACTCTTTACTGAGACTTAATAGTATTTTTGAACAGTCAGACCTTTTTATTTCAAGTGTGCAAGAACTTTGCAGTTATTATTGTAGTTTTATTTATATGTCAAATACATGGAGTGAAGTAAAAAAAATACAATAATATCCAGTGAAATGTAGCTGTGTGTATGCAAGATTACAAAGTCACAGAATAACTAAAGTACGTGAGGAAAACTTAAATTTGTTTTTGAGTAAATGTACTGTTAATATTCAAACAGCTCCCATTTTACACTTATCAGCAGTGTATATGAATATTTAATAAATAGTTTATTCCACTGTGCTAACACTGTAATATGTTAATCAGTTACAGCCGAGCACATAAGGAAAATATTTTAATGAATATTTTCTGTCCATTTAAAGTAAACGGAAACCTCCATCGTCCCCTGAGCATATTCACCTCCATCTATTTCCACATAATATTTTCTCCTGAGCTGAATCTCAGGACATGAGGACATGAAAGCTGGAAAATTTGACAAAAAACTCAGGACAGTCATAATAATAATTAAAAAAAATATATGATATTCTTTTTGCTTTATTGGCTCACGAACTCAAATAAATGCTTTAAGAAATAAAAGAGAGAAAATGAAAAAGCTGCAATAAGTTGAGTTATCGTTGAACGCAGAGATTCAACCCTCACGAGCTCGACCTTGTTTCTCCCGTGTTAGGGTGAACACACCTGATCAGGTGGACAGGTGTGTGATGCAGTATTACGCAGAGCCGGAGTCACCTCAGGTATAAAGTATAAAGTGTTACAGACGTGTGTGGAGGAACACGCGTGCCTCTGGCTCTGGTGAATCCCCGCGGGGCCTGCAGGGTTACATTGGTACATGTTTTGTTTTTCCACTTAACTCCGCTGATTAAAACCCGGAAAGGAAGACGGTTACCATGGGCGTCTCACCTGTGGAATTAATTAGCGCCAGAAAGATAGAGGTCGGCCCACTCAACGTCTCTCCACTTCCTAATAAACAAGCTTCGCCGCGGCGTCTCTCATCACATCTGCACGGACTCTAACCAGGTGAGAACTCCTCTCTCACACAGAACTACTCTGCTTCGTCCTCTTATTTACGTTATAGTTTAGAGTTAATTAAAGAGGTAAAACATTTGTTTTCCAGGAAACTACCCGAGCTTTTATCCTCCCAGCAGAATGCCGAGCCAGCTCGAGGGTGCGATGGACGCCCTGATAACGGTTTTCTACAACTACTCTGGAAACGACGGCGACAAATACAAACTGAACAAGGGCGAGCTGAAGGAACTGTTGAACAGCGAGCTCACCGACTTCCTCACGGTAACGTGGACATTTACACATTATGATTACTTTAAATCAAAGCTGTTATGTCATGTAGGGGAGTTTTCAGGAAACACCCTCCTCTGTGTGAGTTTTAATTATTGGGAAAGTGTTAGTTCACCACAGACCCTTCACGTCCCCTGAACTGATCTTTAATGACCAACCCTGATTGTTGCAGTTTGCTTGAGGCTCTGTACGGAGGAGGCTTCGTCCACTGAAAAGTCTAATTAGATGATGCTGTTTGATGGAGGAAATAGTTTTTTCATTGATCGCTATCCTGCCGTCGAAGTGTAGCTGCTGGTGGCTCTCACATGGCAGCACCGTGTGAAATGAAGAGCTTGGAGGAGGAGATAGATGGGGTCATTAGAGATAAGTCCGGGTGCTCCTGAGTCGGTGTGATAGCAGAGCGACTTCCAGTGATTGAGACCAACACGTACGGCCGAGGTCTGAAAACCTCCTTCAGTTATCTCTCTCTGTCCTCCCTCATGCGGACGGGCAGCCTCAGGTGCTCACACATCATCCTCATCCTCATCATCATCATCATCATCATCAGTGGCCCATGTCACCTCCAAATATAGACACTCCCATGATGTCATCACATCCCCGTGGGCTGCAGTCACCTCTGAGAATAGACGCAGCGGCAGCGAGACGGTCAGCCTCAGCTTCCACCAGCAGACGCTTTTGACACCCGAGAACCAAAGCTGGACAGATTATTAGAGATATTATACACTATATTTATATTAAATGTTCCTTTATGGTGTGAGAAATGCATGCATGGAGGCTGCCGTCTGAGTGTGAGACAGGGTTTTGCAGGAAAGGAGAAAAGGTTGAAAGTCAGATTTGAAAACAAAATAGTAAATAAGTTTGGTATTTTTGAGGAATTCTGGGATTGTTTACTGATAAAACATGGCAGGAATTTTCATATATTTATTCCTCGATGCTGTCTGTTGTCAACTTTAACCAAATTAGGGCTTAAATGTAGCTTTGAGTCTTTTGAAAAAATGCATACTTTCCTGATTAAAATAAATCCCCCTTCATTGTTTGGGGGTGTTGACTTTAATGAGGAAAGATCAGCGCTGCCCGTGAGGTCGGAAGCTGGAAAAAAGGAAAGCCGTGTCTTGTTGGTCGATGCTGGAGGAGACGAGCGGAGCAGTAAATGTGCGGTGAGATCAGCTGCAGCTCTCGGGTCACCGAGCAGCGACATCGCTCTGCTGGACAGAGTCGTGTCGCACACAGACGCCAGCCCTCGCCTCGAGTCAGTGCTGAACTCCAATAACAATCAGGCCACAGCATGTGTGCGCGGATATTTCCCGTATTATGACCGCGCGTTGAAGGTTTGTTTAATTGGCCAAAAGGGGATCCGAGGGGTCGATGCAGGTTTAAAATTCACAGGAGGGATCATTAACATGATTATTTCTCGTCTGCTCCATGTTCAGTCCCAGAAGGACCCGATGCTGGTGGAGAAAATCATGAACGACCTGGACTCTAACGAAGACAACGAGGTGGATTTCAATGAGTTTGTCGTGCTGGTCGCCGCCCTCACTGTCGCCTGCAATGACTTCTTCCAGCAGCAGAAGAAAACCAAGTAGATGTCTAGCTTTAATGCTTTAACACGTTTAATGTCCCATCAGATGAACCATTCGTGGTAGCATTTTCTGCAGTATACGGTTATTAATTAATATTTATGAACAACGAAAAAAACGTCTTACCAATTTACAGCCTGGAGCTGTTAAACAGTCACCTGATGTCACATTAGTCATTTTAAGATGTAGTGAAGTAATAACTCATCCGTGGAGTTGTTCGTGTCGTTTTTTTTCTATCATTTATCAAACTGTTGTTTTCAAACTTTTAAACTGCTGTCAGCACAATTAATTCGGTGGCCTTTCCCGTAGAAAAAAAAAGACGTCTTTGTCATCCAAAAATGTGGTTTTAAAACCTCCTTAGTTTTTGTCCCAGCTGAGACTCGAGTTTAAATGTCAAATGTTTGACATCTAATATTTTCCTGACGGTGCGTTTAGTGTGCCCCAGTTTATGTTCCTCAGAGAGAGAAATACTCGTTCCCCCTCCTGCTGACGTAAAGATGCACAGGACCACAGTGAATAATCCAAGGGTTGACTTTATGTGTCAGTGATGAGGGTTTAACTGTACACTCTCTGCAACATGTAATGCTTTTAAATATGTTTTGTGTTAAAGATTTTTCTTCTTTCCTTATGTATTTCGAAATATTTTAAAATCCCTAAATCTATTTGTTTTTGATTAATATGTGACTTTAAGCAACGGCTTTTCAAATGAAAACTTACCTGAAAAAAATATTTCACTGCTACTGAAGACTGTGTGGCATCATGTAAAAACTAAAAGCAGTAAATAAACAGCACCGTACCCTCTGGAAACGAGAACGTGTGACTTTTTTGGATTATTTCTCAAAAGGTAAACACTGATTAAAGAAAGTACTATATTCAAAATGATAATGGTTAATGGATCTTATTTTATATATATTCTATTATTAAATCATCCAAAAAACAAGTTCAGTAGTTTTGGTAGTAGTTGGTCATTAACTCTGCCAGTTTTTGGTTTGTTTGTTTTGTCAGCAGGATAACATTAAAACTACCGGCCAAATTTTCATAAAACTTGGTAGGAGAGTGAAGCATGGACCAAAGGAGAAACGGTTAAATTTTGGATCACGTGGAACAGTGTTGAGGCAGATCCAAAAATCTTTTTTACCTTCTATTAACATTGCGAGATTGCCCGTTTGGCCTTCTAAATGTCATGAATCTTAAAATCCAGTCGATGGTGGTAAAGTTCAACAGCAACAAAACATAGGCCATTCTGATAAAATAAGATGGCTTTGATTTAAAACCCACATTCACGGGTACCAGAAATCCTCTCGGATACACTTTGCCCAAACTTAATGCAGCGAGCAGTTTTTATGGAGATACTGGGAGAGATATTCAGACACGCTGAATGACAGGCACACAGAGAGGGCCCTCCCATACGCAACGACCCACCAGGATTTGCCTCAGTTTTCCCAATGGCCAGTGCACTCGTGGACAGTGGTTTTAATGGGGGTGAAATATTATTAATTTAGGTATTTGGACCATGACAAGTTATATATAACCAAAACACCCTTTTGTAGATGGAGTGGAGTAAAAAAAAATATGATATTTCCCTCTAAAATGTATAAATAAAGCAGCATAAAATGGAAGTATTTGAGGAAAGTACTTAAAATTTTTTTTTTTTTTTTTTAAAGTCTCTCTGCTTGAGTAACTTCCCACAGCTGTGAGATGTGTGAAATGGGTGAGTGTGTGAGATGTGCGTGTGCGTGAGTGTGTGAGATTTGCGAGTGCGTGAGTGCGTGAGATGTGCGAGTATTTGCTATGGCGAGTCTCACTCAGCTTCCCCTCACCGGACCGCCTCACAAGGCGTGAGAGGCTGTGCTTTTTGGAAATGACTGTGGAGCATGTCTGGATGACGCATGGTGATCCCAACGCTCTCGGACCACCTGGGTCCAGCAGCATCAGCCGAACACACGGACGCGTCTTCCCTTCCAGCAGAGACGCTGTCCTCTTCCACCTGGAGGACAGGCGTGTAAATTGGGTTTTCTGAGGGTTTTCCTCTGTATGTCCGTTTCCCCAAAAGACAAGACCGTCAATCTGCAGTGACATTCTCAGCTGTGACATGGAGGAAAATTACTGAAGGAAAATACAGTGACAAGTGTGAAGCTTTTATGAGCACAGATGGTGCTTGCGCAAACCCTCACTGTTACAATGCAATTTGTCTGTGATTGGCTGTAATCGAGCAGGATAATCACCATGGGAGAACGCCATGCAGTAATTATGTTTTTTCTTCCATTTTTAAAAGGTTGCAATCAATCCTAAGTGTCGTTTGATCATTTTAAATGTGGATATTTATATTCTCGCTCTTATTATTTCCCTCCACCTCTACATGTCTATTTCCTGTGAATGTTCAGGAACTGGCTTCCAGCACAGAAAAACGTATTCCCAGAGAACATAACGTTTGAGTCATCAGTCGGGACCAGCTCATCGCTTCCTGTGTCAGAAGCATCATGAAGTCCTGTCAGTGTGGGGGTAAAATTAGACAAATTATGCCTGGATATTAAGAAGCAGCATGACAAAAATACTTGCACCTGAGGTGCACGTGCAACTCTCACATTTTTCAGCCAGCTAAGAGGCAGTGTTGTCATCATTTTTCATCTAGATTAAAGTAAAGCTGAAACTACATTTGATAATGAGTTTGTTACTCAAAATGGATTTTCATTCTATTCAACCTTCATCCAGGAAAAAAATAAAAAATCTCTTTTTTAACAGACTCCTGGCCAAGACAGGCAGCAGCACAAATTAAGAAGAAATAAAGTTAAACAGATTTACAACAAGACAAGCAGAACGGAAGTGATCATATTAGGATGATCTGGGGACAACTGAGCTTTTCAAGAGTCAGTTTATAATTAATGACGAATTATTTTCAGATGGACCGCCAGAAAACTGATAAGACGGAGTGACTTTACTGAAGAAGACCATGATAACTTGTGGAAAAATTGTATTGACTATGTATTTGATGACAGAAGTTGAATGGGAGTCTACGGAGCCAGAGGCTTTATGGAGCCAACCTCTAGTGGCACTCGGGGGTATTGCAGCTTAAGGTACTTCTGCATCGGTCTCATTTTTCAGACCTGGAAGCTACGAACACTTTTATATAGTGTATTGTTCCTGCATCACCACACTGTGTTGGAGTGTGAACCAGATAGTTACTGCTGCTGGATTATTTGCAGTATTATCAAATGTGTACAAGATATTAATATTTAATATTTGGAAGTGAACTGTAAACAATGACGAAGGCAGGGAAAAGGCCTGGAAAACTTCCCCTTGAGAGACGTTTCCATATGAACTACCACATAAATCCAGATTTCTACAGGTCGATTTGGTGCATTTAAAGGTCTCCAGGAGAATTTTTCCTCACTCCAAGTGTCACTCATCCAAATGTATCTGCTACCTGTGACGAATGTCTTTCAAATATGCCTCGAGCCCTTATCTCCCACATGCTGGTCGTGCCCCGTTTCGTCACTTTGTGCGTCACTGTTTGTGTCACAACTCCTCATTAGGAGTGACCTGTGTGTGTGTGTGTGTGTGTGTGTGTGTGTGTGTGTGTGTGTGTGTGTGTGTGTGTGTGTGTGTGTGTGTGTGTGTGTGTTTAATGGTTTCATTCTCTTAGCTTAAACAACAAAGTCAGCTGTTGATGAGAAAAGTGAAGATGTGATATTAACCTTGAGCATAGAGGGAAGGTTACACAGCTGCAAGTGTTACTGAGGAATATTTGAGTGCGTCCATCTGTCTGTATTGTGTATTTTTTTGTGGCTGATTTGGTCCACATAAAAACGTACTCCTATTTCATCAAATTAAAAACATCAATATAAAAGAAATTAAATCATAAAGTTAGAAAGGTTAAACATATACACAGAAAGTAAAAATTTCTTCATAATCACTACGGATGTGTACATGTTAATTGGTTTCCTGCCACTTGGATGACGCCAATTTGCTGATGTTTATCAAATTTGTAAACTGTTTGCCAGTTTAACATTTTACTGTGAGTACAATCACCAATAAACACGAAAAATAAAGTAGAGCTGGGGTGGTAAGTTTTTTTTAGTTATTTGATGATAAACTGAAGCATTGAATAAAATGAATATTGTATATAAATTACAACAGCAACAAATATTTTGGCTTCATGAATATGCAAGTCTGATATTTCGAGACGCGCCGCACTCAAAATATTGAGTGTCTGCATGTGCTCCGTGCCCCTGCTGAGTGATTGGCAAATTGTTGATAATCTTCCCCTCAGAAAGGCTAAATTCAAATGTCAAGCGTAATTTTCTCAAGTTGTAGAGTAGCACAGGAATTCAGACCTGTCAATCTGAAACACACATTTGGACTATTTTAAAGAGCTGTGACTGCTGCACAGCATCAACTGATTGTTTATAGAGTAAATGTACTGTACCATGTTAAATACTGTTTATATAACTACATAGGAAACAACCAACAGACCATGTTGCCTCAGATTATTCATGTCATGGAGTAAATGCGTCACCGGGCTTGTTCATTAATCACATCACTGAGCACAGAGGGAATACATGGGAAGCTGCTGGAGATGGTAACAGTACAGCAGAACACACTTTCAAACATATGAGCTGGAGAGAAATACACCGTACACTCATGAAGTAAAACATGCGATGTCAAATACAGGACGTCAAAATTTAAGATTTATATATATTTTTTTTACAAAGGTTTTCAGCGTAAAACCTCTGATATCTTATTTATCTGTGACTATAAGATTTCTTTAAAGGACATATTTTTGACATGAGCACATTAGTTTATTTATAGCTAATCACAGGTTTTGCTGGAAACTGCCACTCAAAATGCAACATTTCCTCCTGTTTGAGTAGCGTTTGCTAAAAATGGACATTTGGGACATCATTTTGCCTTCTTTGAGAAGGAAGCTATGATGACACGCTATAGTATGACTTTTTTTTTTTAAATTTTGGACGACATTAAAGAAATACGACTTTTTTGTGCTATTTCTGACGACATGGTATAAGTATGACTTCCGTTCAACTTCTGGCAGGCAACACAATGGTGCAGTTGTCAGTGTTGTCATCTGACAGTCTAAAGGACCTGGGTTTGATACCCACCTGCTTCTTTCCATGTGGAATTTGGATGTTCTTATTGCATGACTTTTTTTTTAATCATTTTTCGGACGACATGCTATCGTATGACTTTTTTTAATCATATTTTGGACGACATGTATGTATGACTTTTGTATGACTTTTTTTTATCATATTTCGGACGACATGCTACAGTATGACTTCTTTTTCATATTTTGGACAACATCTATGGCATGACTTATTTTTCATATTTTGGACGACATTCTATAGTATTTTATTTTTTATATTTTGGATGACATGCTTTACTATGACTTTTTATCATATTTAAGACTATGCTATAGTATGACTTATTTTTCACATTTTGGATGACATTCGATAGTATTTTTTTTTCTTCATATTTTTGACAACATGCTATTGTATGACTTTTTCCCAATATTTTTGATGACATACTATAGTATGATTTTTTTCATATTCAGGATGACATGCTAATATAATATATTATATATATACATACACACATATATATATATGTGAGCGTGTATTCATATTTGTTTATGTTTTTTATGCATATATATATATATGTATATATGCGTATGTATAATCACAGCATAGTCACAGTGTGGGCAAATGTCATTTGGAATCCCTCAGTGTCGATACCATGATTACGCCCTTCCGTTATACGACTTCTGAACAAACAGAAACATTGCTGTCTGGGAAGATGTAGCAATAAATACCTCCAAAACTTTTCCCTCAACTGAAACTAATGAATTGAAAGTTATTTGATGGAGCAGTACACAGAAGAGACACGACGAGGGGCAGGATCTTCATCTGAACCGAAATTCATCACCAGAAAACCTCTCGAAGTAGAATAGCATCCTTGTCGTTGTCTTCCTCCTCCAGCCAGTCAAGTTACAGTTTTCGTCCTTTTCTTTCCACACTCATGTAACAGTGGACCCTTTGAAGGAATTTGTCCAAAACAAACTGACTGGTGGAGAAGCTCCTGGTCCTCACTCCTTCTCCAACATTGTGAGTGTGCTGGCATCACAGTGTGGTAATTGCAGAAAATCATCAGGTGTCCTCATCCTTCCCTGGAATACATCCCCAGCTCTCACTGCAAAGCCAGAAATATAATCAAGGAGCGCTCTCATCCTGGATACCACCTGTTCAACCTACTGCCCTCTGGAAGGTGCTGCAGGTGCATCAAAAGACCCAGGAAGGGTTTCTTTCTCTGGGCCATCAATTCCACCAACATACAGACATGATATGAGGAATGCTGAGACATTTTTTAATAACATTCACAGTGCAACATCCACCTGTGAAAAAACATTTTGCAATACTTTGAACTATTTAAAAAAAATTAAGTATTTTTTAAAATATTTTGATATTCATAGGATGTCATTTTTTGTCTGTTTGTCTCAAATCTGCACTGATCAGGAGTAGCACTCCTAATTCTGTTGTATTTTTTTTAGTGACCATAAAGGATTTCCATATTCTATATTCAATATAACTGATTCTGAAGTTGTAGCAATGACAGCAGATAATGCTTCAAATTTACTGCAAAGAAGCTGCAAATCATAAAACGTGGATGCTTCTCGAACATCTTTAACCCAAAAGCACAGAAGATCTAAACAATTAGTTTCAAGGTGAATACCAAAGATTAGTGTCACACATTCAGTATCTGACCAAATATGGTCACAGTCTCCCCTTCTATTCCTGAGTTTATAGCATCGCACCACACGCCTGTCAATCAAACAGACAAACCCCCAAAAACACATCTTTTTGAAGCTTATTTTCTATTTAATAACGGATTATTTTCAGACCGACCTCCAGAAAACTAATAAGAAGGAGTGACTTTAGCTAACAACACCGAGATAATTAGTGGGAAAACATTTACTGACTTAGTATTTGATGAGAGAAGTTGAATGAGAGTCTACGGAGCGGGAGGCTTTTTGGAGCCAACCTCTAGTGGCAGTCGGTGGTATTGCAGCTTAAAGCACTTCTGCATCAGCCTCATTTTTCAGAGCCGGAAGCTACAAACACTTTTATATACCGTTTGTGATATTTATCTGAAAAACAGCTGACCACAATACGGAATAAAATACATGCTATGCATTTGTTATCTTTTGCCAGCCTCCTTTTACATTCTGATGGAAGATGACATGAAACTAAACTCAATTACAGCAACATGAAGCGTTTGCAGAACGATACCTGGAAGCAAACAATGTAATAGTTGTACAGTACTTTACTAAATGTAAATTAAATTTTCATACCCATTGAAAATGTGATGATCTCTTTCTTGTAAGGTTGAATGTGTTTCTGAGCAGAGTGCTGTGCTGCACAGCTTTGTTTCTCATATATTAAAAGAGGAAGTATGTTTTTGGCATCACTGAAATAAGAGGAAAACCACAGCTTAGTGCTTTGTCATGCAGTATAGTTTTATTACAAAAATGTTTTATCAAATTTAACTGCATCCTGGCAATGAGTGCTTATATTTATCATATTTATCGCTTTACCTTTACCCTCTGCGGCAGAAAATGGCTCAACACATTGTTGCAGTCACACAAACAGAAGGTAACATTCATTTTAGCACCATTCCTTTTCAACAACGTTGATCACAAACCCATAAAGAACAGAATAACAAGACCATGAGCCTCATCATCTTCATAGATATGCATATTGTACACAGAGCATAAACAAAAACAAGAGCAGTTCCACCAAACACAAAAGGACACTTAATTAAAATTGATTTAGCAACGAGGCAAATAAATAAAGATGAAATAATAAAATAAATAAATCGAAAGGCCAGTAAATTTTGGAGTCTCATATAATACCTATGACAGTATGTGTTTTATTTTTTATTCACTTTTATGTCAATGTCTTTGGATTTCAGACATTTGAACTAATCAGAAGGACCTACCGGGTGGTTTTGTTGGTTTGAATAAAATAATCTAAAAACATTTTTGCAGTCAGATGATCCTTTTGTCAGGTTCTGATCTTGTTCGGTTCGGTTCAGTTATTGAAACAGAAATCTTCCACGTTGTTGAGTTTGATGGTCTGGAGTTCCTGGCTGTCCAGTAGCCTGTAGCTGAAAGACACCCGATTGACAAACTTGCCACTGGACACCATCCTCACCACGGTGTTGTCACAGCCGATCTTCATGTGGGCTGCAGGGGGAAGAAGAGGACATGTCACAAATCTCAGTTCATCCAGAGGTTTGTTTAAATGAAGACGGAGGTCTGTGTGGACTTACTGGGTCCCGTGAAGGAGATGCAGAGGTCTGTGATAGGAAGCAGCTTCGACGTATCGATGCCATTTCCACCCAGAAGCTGCACAAAATCTCCAGATTCTGCACATCCAGGCATGGACCTCTGTGGAAGACAATATGGCCAATGAGGGACATTCAGTTCATCACAGTACGTTAGTTTATCAGGATCCATGTGTTACAGAATGACATAAATTAATCTGAATAAAAATAACATACAGATGAAAGAAATGTTTCTCTGTTTGTATCCAGTGGAAGAGTAGAATATCTCTGATTAAAACTAGAGCCCGACTGATTTTATTTTATTTTTTTACTGAACATAATGTAGAAAAACATGCTTGGTTTGAAATCATTCTCTTATTATTATCTATTTAAAATTTTTCTTTATTTTTTTTATCATGGTTAAATTCCCAGTAAATTTTCAGTTCAGTGATGTCGGTGAGGACAATAAACTGCCAAATATTCTGCCTCCATCAGATTCATATCTGTGTCACAAATTACAAAATTGTTTGATAACTACATTTGAGATATCACTGCAATACATACTGTATACATATATACTGTATATAGATATAATATCTGCCAATTTATTGATATTTTATCATTTCTTTACTCCTCAATATCAATATTGGTATCAGCCTAAAAAAAAATTCAGCATCAAAAGGGCTCTCATTAAAAAGGAATTTGATTATTAGATCCTTTTTGGGCCATTAGGGTGGAGAAGGAATGACCTGAAAACACTGTCATATTGTCATCATTTAAAGGTCCCATATTTTATATTTTATCCTGTGTTTGTTCCTTAAATAATCCATAAAAATACTTTTTCTAATTTTAAGTACCAAAAATTATCTCAAAAAAGTTTTCTCTCTGGAGCTCCACCAATAGAACGCTGTTTTGTGTCTGTGTCTTTAAGGTGCATCGATATCAAGGATCCTCTCCTCTGATTAGCTGACTCATTTCTGAATGACGCACACCAAAACCAACCACAAGTTGCTCACGGAATAACCGGTCTGTGTTTTCTTCCAGACAACAGGTTGGACAGCGGACTGTGCTGCCAGCGGGCATATGAGATGAGCATGAGTTTGTGACATCACAAACTTTCAAACAACACAGTTGCTGAAAATGAGCCGTGCGTTTCTCTGTGGACTGAATGTTTTGACACTTTCACAGTATTTATATAAAGCCTAAGCTTTATAATCCAAAAATACACAGAAATCTGAATTCATACAATATGGGACCTTTAAGTTGAATTAGCTAACATGTTAGCAAACAGCTACTGGACAGTTTGGAGTTGTGTTTCTGACCACCTGCTGAATTAAGTCCAACATTCAATCGCCTTCCAGCTCTGCTTTCGTCTCCACCAACTCCAGACTGAAATATCAGCATTTTTAGCAGCTCAGTGTTTCACTATGTTCTGTATTTCTAAAAATAGCTGACAGTCACAACTGAACCAAAACTGTAAAATGAGGGGAACTGCAGAGTCAGATGATAATTTGATAATTCACCTGTGAGGTGCGCCTTCATGCGACCTATTGTTAATATAACAATTTGATATAATGCAGCTTTGACCAGAGACCACAACAAACAGGTTCATTCTGGAAAAACCCAATAAATTACCTGTTTCATTTTTGCAAAACTAATCATTTTTAAACTACGGATGTAAAAGCTAATCATGTTTATGTATTGTAATATTAAAACTGTACTTATGGTTAAGTCTTTAAAGGGTTAGTTCACTCAAATCACAACTGTTTTCAATGTAAAAGTCCTGTTTGTGAGGATTCCTAAATAGCTGATGCATTTCTTTTGGAAAAACACATCGCTGTTGTGTTTACCAAACTGTAACTCCTCTCTACTCTTAGTTCTCTGAACAACAATATTTCAACTCGTCTCCATTAAACTGAATAAGTCTTCAAACCCTGACAAAAGAATATTGTGAGCCCTAAAGGCATCATTACAGTGTGTTTAAAGAATTTGTTCACCTTGGGGAAGTTGCTGAAGTGACCCAGGTTGAACTCTGAGATGTCGATCTCCACCGGATAAATGATGGAGAAGCTGCAGTTCCTGTGCTGCTGCGGGATCACCATGGTGTAACTGCCCTCTGGTGACTGGGAGATGACATTACAGGCTGCAGAGAGACGAGCAGAGGATCGTTGTGAAGCAGGGTGGATGATTTTTAGAGGAACATACAACATGAAGGATGATTCATAGATACAACAGAGTGGTAAAAGAACATGTACTGGGGCATCGAATCACAGAGGTCAAAGGTCAATTATTCATATGTTTATGGTCGGTTACATCATCCTCTTTTCATTGATGTAGAATTTATTTGTTTATTTTTTCTTATCTTTATCATTTAAACAGATTTTTGAAGCTCAGATAAGAGTTATATTTAGAGATATTAAGAAAAAGTCTGTCAGCAGGTGATTTTAAAGTAAACAGAGTGATGATTATTTTGTAAAAAAAAAACATCTGCTTTAATAGTGAAATGAACTAGTTTTGGGTTCGATGTGGACTTCAGGTTTGCCCCCCTCCCTCCATGTTACTGCAGAACAGCCTCTGCAGAGTGTTCATGGTTCTGACCCAGAGACATAGTGATGAAGAACTGTCTCTGTTGGAGCAGCTGATGAGTAAAAACCCCTGCCAGGCTCGTGTCATCACCTCAGAGTCACACATTACCTGCTGAGACGAACGAGCTGACTTTACATGTGTATATTTGAGAGTTTACGGGTGAACTCACGGAAGGGGTTGATGTGCTTCCTGACCATCAGGGTGAAGCTGCTGCCGGCGTTATGAATGCGGAAGAAGACCATGGCCACGTTCTGAGAGGAGCGCACGCTTTTCCTCAGAGACCCCGAGTCGCAGTAATCCACGTAGCGCTCGTGCACGGGCAGTGGGTGATCGTGGGAGCTGGGGAACTTCTCTCCTTTCATCACCCAGCCATCAAACACCTTCAGGGGACACGAGAACACAGAGGCTTCAGCCGAGGAGGATGTAAAAAATATTCTTTAATAACAAGATGTTTTGGTATTCAACTCTTTATATCATCATGTTATTTTGATTTTTTTATCTATTTTTGATTTTATACACTTTATTAATCCCCGAGGGGAAATTTCTTCACTACAGCAGGGGGGCTCTCAGGGGGGAGATGCTGCAGCAGGCTGCCACTAGCGCGGCGCCAGGTAACCTGACCTGTGGTGCATGTTTTTGGATGATGGGAGGAAGCCGGAGAACCCGGAGAGAACCCACGCAAGCACAGGGGGAACATGCAAACTCCGCACAGAAAGGCCCAGGACCGGATTCGAACCCGGAACCTTTTTTGCTGTGAGGTGACAGTGCTAACCACTGCACCACCGTGCCGCCCTAAATGTGAAGCCTGCAGAGAGTCAGCGTGGGCGGGGAGGGGGGGGCTACAAGGTCAGGTCACCTAAAGTAAGCAGCTTGAACACAATTGGTTTAAGTTAAAGGAGCTTTTTTTGTCTCATCAGGAAGGGTTTCTAAGCTTCCTCAGTGTTGAAAACAACAACAAGCTGCACAAGAAAAAAAAAAACACAAACTGTAATTATTAAATATACACAGAACGTTATAATAGACCTGTATGGAGAAATGATGATGCTGCTCTACACTGTTCATATGTAAGAAGAGGTAGATGTTGTGACTCTGTGAGCTCACCGTGATGAGGTCTCCTCCCCTGCAGTCGATGTCCACGCCGTCGTACTCCACACTGATCACCTCGTTGGGCTCCGCCATGAAGAAAGCAGCGCAGCTGAGCTGAGGACGCTCCGCTGTGAAGGTGAACTGACCCTCCACTGCCACCATGTCCAGACACCCTGAGAGGAGCACGCATCCATCAGACTACAGGTGCACATCAGAGATAGAAAAAACCCCTCCTAAACATGGATGAGATCTGTTTTGATTTTGTTTAAACATTTTATTTAGAAATTTGATTACATAATGTGTATTTTCATATACTGGTCCTTATTTTTTTTTAAATTAATATAATTAATTTATAATGCCAATTAAACCATTTTAAGTCAAGTCAAGTCTCCTTCACAATAAAAAAAAAATGCAACAATTTTTAGAAGCAATAAAAGAAAGGAATACAATAAAAAGTGACATGTCAGAGAAGACAATATATAAAATAGTATAAAATATATATAAAATAGATTATGAAAAGTTAAAAAGGTATGTCTTAAGGTGTTTAGAAACCTAATTTTAAACCTAAATTAAGAAAAAGAAAGCAGTCTGTTAAATGTCTTATATGTGATATTTACAAAAGATAAATAAATGCTAATTTGTCTCTTTTTCAAACATAAAAACAAGCCATTATATAGACTTCACGGGACTTACGTAAAGGTCGGCGGTACATTAACTCCTCAGGTATTTCTCTCTTGAGTTCCGAGTTGAAAAATGAATATAATTCATCTTTGGAGATTTCGTTGTTCTGCAGGAGAAAGAAAAAAAAAAAAAACGCGTAAAGTTTAACAGGAAAGTTGAATCGGTAAATCTTCTGAAAAGTGAATATCAGTAAAGTTTCAGCGTGCTGCGACTCTTACCTCGATATATCTGGAGTCTCCTTTGAGGACCGACAGACACAACACCAGAAAGAAGAGTTGCTCCCGGAACGTGCGCTCCATGACGCGCATCTCTGTCTGCACGGCGCACCTGAGCGGAGGAATAGTCTGAGCTGCTCAGCGGCCGCCGCAGCTTTTTATACGACCAAACTCTCTATCGATCCGGTGACACGGTGGCTGTCACCCACCGTGGACCCCTCCTCTCCACTGCACCCCCCCCCCTTCCCTACCTACCCCTCCCTTACCCAACCGATTGCGTGGTTGTGACGAGAGCAGGGATGAAGAGGAAGCAGAGAGATGGACATATAGAGAGAGAGACACAACACACAAATCACGCGTCATCCTCCATCAAAGTGTCCCAGGTTGCTGCTGCAGTCCTTCCGCAGCATCATCATCATCATCATCATCATCATCATCATCAAACAGCTGATCCATGATGGAGACTTACTTAAATGTCCCCACACACGTTCACTTTCTAACTTTCCTGATTCTTTTTGCAGATAAACATTAAACAAAATAAATAAAGTGGAGCAGAACAGTTTTAATACTCATGTTTACATTAGAATGGAAACTCTTCACTCAGATTTTAAGGATACTTTCATTATGAATCAAAATTTCATGTCTGTAAATAGAAAATTAAAGCAAACTCACTTAGGATGAGGAAAAATAATGATTATCTTTTATGTAAAACATCTACAACTGAACTTCATCTGCTGATGAAAACCATGTGATATTATTTTACTAAATGATAACTTTTAAATAGGACTTTTTTTCTTTTACTATTTCTCATAGGTCAAGATGGAGTTTCGAAGCAAACAAGGAAATAATGATTGCGCAATGAAAACAAATATAAACAAGCAGAGTGAACCAAACTAAAACTGCATGGGAGGAAATCAGGATTCATTCATTTAATTTGATTTATCAATTGAATTAAATTTAACGCCGAGGGCTTTCTGTCTCTGAGCCATAATGACGAAAGCTAATCTGGTAAGAAAACATATATTTACATCAAAACAGGCATTTAAAGGTCGATATTTAATGCTATTATCCCTGCAGGGTACAATACTTGGTATATATAAACTGCTTTGCCCCAAAGCTGCATCTTACCGAATCAAGAAAGGAATAAGGAGATGTAATGTTTAAGACATAAACTGATCTACAAATAAATATGAGACTATAAAATCATAAAAATGGCACCAAAAACAATCCCACGACGCTTTCTTTTTATTTGAAGTCAAATTTTGATGTCTATTTATCTCAAAGTGTTTTATTGTTTACATTTATACTTTCTTATTAACATGACACCTGTAAAGTGCTTTGAATGGCACTAATCTTAATGAGAGATGGATTAAATGAAGTTTGACTGTGAGGATGTAAGAGCATCATCACTATAAAACTGAATTTACTTTTTCTTAAGTTACACAACTCTGTCTTTTTGTTTCCGTAACACATTCATATGGTCTGAATTTACAGTCTCAGTGGTTTGTGTAATTAGAAGGAGAGTAAACTAACCTAATGTCTGCAATTCATGCACTGACAGCAGATCACCTGGAAAACATAGATGAATGTTTGAGGGAGGAGGTGGACCTGAGAGAGATGCAGGAATCTGTTCAACTGTCTGCTAGTAAAACTGGAAACTTAACATTCACCCTGCAGCAGCGTGGAACTCATGTAACAACCTGACATGATTTATACAGCCTTCACTTCACACCCTGAGTCCGTTCACTGAGCTGCTTTCACGCCTGCCTCGTGCGATCCGGTCACAACAAACCCGGCGGCCCTCGGCACTGCAGTCTAGCTCATTTTCAGAGGGTGAGAAGACTCCAAACAAACATTACATGCTTTTCTATCTGGGAGAGTTTAATACTCCCAGAGTTTAAAATCTGAATGATAAATTGTAAACAAATCACAAATGATGCCACAATACCAAACAAGCTTCATGCCAAATTGTTGATTATGATTTAGATTCATTTCTCTCATCATGATTGTGTTTTTGTCACACATCTGGCTCTTCCTTTAAAACCACACTGTAGCATCTGTAAAGCATCATTTACATGTTTTCTGGGCAGAAAAACCTCATTAACAGTCAGATTAAATCAGAAAAATACACGACTGATGAAAAGTTTCCGGCTGCATTCAGACTCTACCGAAAGTCAAGGACACTCGGAGCCTGTCGTCCACCTGTCTGGACTCGGTCTCCGCCGTCTGCAGGTGCCGCAGGCTGCTCAGAAGGTCAATCCATTCAAATGCAGAAATTGGACCTCTGTGTAATCCACGCTCAAAACAACATGTTTGTTTCTGCAAGATAAGGTACGAGTGCCGGAATAGATTCAGAAATAACATATCAGAAAATGGAAAATCCATGAAAATGCTTTCACATGCCCAGAAGGCAAATAGGATTCTGGATATGTTTTATATTTTATGAAATATGTCACAAAGTAATAAAAAAAAATGTTTTCATTTTGTTTCACCAATAAATAAAGTAGACTGATGCCTTCCATATTAATGAGACAAAGAAGAAATAGTTAACATAAATCCTGATCTAAAAACCTTAAAAATAATTCCGAGGTTTTCTGTCCAGTTAAATAATGATCTTCTACTGAACCAGTCAGAAGCAGGCGAACACGCAGGAATCGCACTTTTATATTTGAATGTTCAAGCTTGGTTGAAACGCAGCTTCACACGATGCCTACCGTTACCCAGAACACCTTTTTCTGTCTGCACCTGTAACATCATTCTGTATATTTCATGTCAATCACAAAGACCCAGCAAACTATTAACAATTAACCAATCTTTGAAGGGGGAGATGACAGTTGTTTGAAACATGCTTCAGTATAAACACTGTATGTTGTTGTTAACGACATTTTGATACGTTTTGACATATTTTTTTTGTTTCATCTGTTGTTTTGTTTGTCACAAATTCTCCGGATGTGATTTCAAACTGAATGGCAACTTTTCAAACCCACCTTTTTTCCACCTCCATTTAGATATTTTATCTCCTCCTTCTTCGTCCCACGTCAAACATGCGTGTTTTTTTCAAGCCTAGCGGAGGTAAAACGTGACACTGACATGGTGTCCTCTAGTAGACTGACGGGTGTATGACATGCTTTGGTGTGATGCTGCGATGGAGCAGTTTTAAGTGGAAATGTTTTCTTTCTTTTCTTCATCTGGACGCCAAATTACATGTTTAGTTTCATTCCTTCTGTACTCGCGACATATTGAAACTCCAAACACTGCATTTATTTTCTAAAATAAATATGATGTAGAGAGCACTCACCGGGTTCGGAGCATAATGAACCCTTTAAAGACAAAGTAAACCTCCTATTTTCTCTTTCCAGGGTTTTATATTTTGTTTATTTCTATCATTAATACACCACGTCTCCTACTGCATCCACTTCACCTGGTGAGTTTAGCAGAAATCTGATGGCTGCTGCTCTTTAATGGTGGAGATTCTCCATTAAACATACATTTTAAATTACAAACACTTTTCATTAGGCACACAGATTTGATGTGTTCTGAGATTTGCATACAGACGTCTCCATGTGGTGACAGTCATTAAACCTACTTTCTGCCTCTTTAAAGCGACGTGCACAGTGAGTTTGTACTTTCTGATGAATCTGTAAAGAAGGCGTCCACTTGAGCAACTTCAGCTTTTCATTTGGCCCTGAGAGCTCTGGCTGAATAGCAGAAGCCATTAAGTGCTAGTGATGAAGCTTCATGAGGCTCCATCAAATTTAAATGCTCCCCACTATGTCCTCTTTAGAACTTATGTACATTATCTTTCAGTGGGGCGTGCTCCCACATAATTACTGTCCACTTAAGCAAATAAGAGTACTCAAATATACTTTCACCGTCGCAGGAGGAAGGACAAACATCTGTAACTGTAGCTCTTTGGACAAAGATCGGCACTTATGATCGGCTGTACTCTGAGTAGAGTTACACACCACTACTATAGGGAGAGGCTCTGCAGACATGACAGAAAGCAGAGATGATGTGACACTTAATGTGACATATATATTCAAAAAGCAGAGTACTAACAGTATACAGACAGTCAGTGAGGTCCAAGATGTAGCTGCACTGCCTGGCTGCATGGAGCTGAAGCTGTGTATGTCCGTACTGTAACTACTCTTAACATCTGTTAAAATTAATCATCTGTAAATGGATCAGATATGAAGTTTAAGTTATCTTAAAAGTGAGTTTTTTTCCTTCCCACTGCCACAGGCTTCTTCTTGTTAAAAGTGAGTTTTTTTCCTTCTTGTTGTTGGAGGTTTTCTTCCTGTTAAAATAAAGTTTTTCCTTCTTGTTGATGGTTCTTTTTTCTTCCTGTTAAAAGTGGACATCATGAAAGTCTTCAGGATTCATTATCTGGCCAGTATAAATGTTTGTACCAAATTTTGTTCCAATACAACTTGTAGATATTTTACAGGTTAAGAATAAACTCTAACCTGCTGGTTGGACTTCAGGGACAGTAATTATAATCCATGCTCTAGTGGAAAATGAACTTGTGCACTCCATGAAACAACTGGTGAAATGGTTGAATGTGGACTGACACAGATCAACATTTTCAAACAAATCTACCCTAAAATAGTCGACACATAACCCGTCAACTAAAACGTCACACGGAGAGCCCGAAGCTTCGCGCTGACATTTCTGTTAACGTGTGCTTCTCTGGCATTTTCAAGACCAGATCCTAAAAACAAAACAAAGTGTATTTATCTGTTGGTTTTCATGTAAGCATTCGTTATTGTCAAGAGTTTATAAAAAAAAACGGAGATGGCAGATAAGAGCAGCACACGTGCCAATGCAAATTCACACGGTCTGCAGCCAAACGCTGTGACTGAGAAGCTGTGACTGGACTGAGATTGTTGGTATCTCCTCCCCCCTGAAACTGATAAACAGCCCCCTCGGTCAGCAGACATTACACGCTAATGAAAACTTACGTCACGCCTCAAATTTAAAGTCACACCTCACTGACGGTCTCCTGTCGATACTGTATATTCGGATCGGACTGATATGAAGTAGGACAGAGAGGAGAGGACGTCACACCGGTCCAGGCTCGATCATATCCTTCTGAGATAACTGAGAGGCTGCAGCACCTCCTCCTTCCATCAACGCCAGCGAGGAGGGCGAGCAAAGACACGACCACCGACCCCTGACCTGACAGCCAAGTTATTGGTTCTTTGTTCAGAGTGTGAAATCAAAATCTTTCATCTTTCTATTTCATGTATTACAAGTGCAGTAAAACAAGGACAATATTTCATAATGAGACTCGAAGGAGCATTTTACAACAGGTTGTGGTGATGTTAAGTAAAATAATAAATGAAGCTGTCGGGTTCATCTTCTGAAATATTTGATCAGTCTAACATGTCTTCTGTCATCCTCTAGTCTACACGAAGCAGATGAAATATCTTCACTCAGCATAGAAAAGAACTGCATCTACTGATCCATTCCTGTTTCCTGTAGAATAAATCTAAATGACCTTCCTGTAGGAAATAGTCACATCAGCGCTAAAAAGAAAATAAATAAATAATGGGCATTAAAATGACTGTAAACACGTGTTTTATAGTTTATTCCTTTACATGAAAATAACTAATTGGAACATGGGTCGATGATGAGAAAGTACATAACTGTATTACGGTGGATAATTTTTAAAAGAGCACTTTTACTTTTCACGCCCTGCTGTCTTCAGCAAACTGATGACTGAAGTGAAAGGTCTGCAACAGCCGCATAACCTCAGGCATCATGTATGTCTGCACACACACACACGCATGTAGGAACAAACCTGCACACACACAAACACACACACACACACACACACACACACACACACACACACACACACACACACACACACACACACACACACACACACACACACACACACACACACACACACACACAGGCTTATGTTACACTTTGATGCACGAAGGAGGCTTTCACCCTTGTGTGTGTGTGTGTGTGTGTGTGTGTGTGTGTGTGTGTGTGTGTGTGTGTGTGTGTGTGTGTGTGTGTGTGTGTGTGTGTGTGTGTGTGTGTGTGTGTAAAATGGATTCAGTTTAGCCATGTATAATTCAGATTTAGAGAAACAAAGGCCCGCTGATGTCATAACGGTGGAAGATACACATTCTTGCAAGTTGAGCAAAAGAGACTGAAATCCTGGAAAACAGGATGAGAGGACATCATTCCGCATCTTCAGCTTCCAGGTGTCTTCACCTGTTTTACTCATTTCTATATTTCATAAACAGTCAAGAATTAACACTAAACATTCAGTTTATTTATTCTATAGGGAATTATTTTGCCTTTTTTTTTCTGTTTATTTGATGAAACACAGCTGTTTACTGTTTACATTATTGTTTCCTGTGAAAATGCGTCCTTCCATTTGAATCCATTGTTGATTACTGACAAATATGAATCAGGTTTTTCTTCAGTTGTTCTGTTGTGATTTGCTGCCATTGCTGCTTGTAAAGAGAGATTCCACCTACTGTACTTCTCACGCCCTCTGCTGGGCTGCAGAGGAATTACATTTTTTTTTTTTTTTTTTTTTTTTTTTTTTTTTTTTCTTAATTGGACACCTGAACATGTTTTGCTGATCAATCACACCCCTGGATTAAACCATCTGATTTAAACAAATCAAACAAAATGAAATTCAGGGGTAGAAAATAACTACCCCCTCCTGATAATGAGGGTCAGCTCATTGTTTTTGATTTTAATCAAATTTATAATGTTCATTCATTTTTACAAAGATAAAAAAAAAAGCTATAAAGTAAAAGTTTCTTCACTGAATCTAATCTAAAGGTTTATTATACGTGTCAGTAGCTTCTGCTTAGTGATGTAAAAAAAACAAATTGTGTGTGAACATCTGGAGACAAAGCCTCTTCTTAGTTGATCTAGACTTTGAAATTAACATCTTCCTATCAGCACAAAGATATTTTCCAAATCAAAAATATGTTTTGATTTGAATCTTGTTCTGGTGTTCAGTCTGGCTCTTTTCCACTTCACTGTGAGACCTGGATACGACTCCTGTTAGAACAGGGATTAAAACAGTTTGATCACACAGACAGTTGCTCTGGTTTTATGTGCTGACATCGAGAATAAAAATGTTTTCAATCTTTCAGGCTTGCATAACTCTCATGTCTTGTGGACGATTGATTCAGTCAGCATCCACATTCCAGGTAAAAAAACAACAACAACAAAAAAAACGAACCGTGTCTGATGTGGACAAACTGCAGCCGGAGGTTTGTTGTTCAGCTGTCAAACATCATGTAAATGTCACGCTGCAGAGTCGAAGTGTCTCAGTATGAGCCCAGCTCCTCCTCCCTTTCACCCCCCCATTCCCTCCTCTATGAATATGTACCAGGCTCTCTGCTCCTGTTGGTTAGAAACTGAACTGCCTGAGACTAATCGATGCACTCAGCGACCCGTCAGGTGATAACATAGAACAGACAGATCAGTAATCTTCTATTGACTACCTTCTATTTTCCTCTGTCGCTAGGAAATTATTTCATTTGTAGAGCCGAGCGTCTCTCCCTGAAAGTCCTAAAAAACTGCCGTAATACAATTTTTATATAAGATGGATTGTAACAGAGAAGTATCCCAGAGCTCTGCAGCCGACCTGCTGTCACACTGAAGCTTGTAATACACTCGTCATCCACTAGAGGACACCTGTCAGTTTCACGTGAACTGAAAGGAAAGATTTGGGCACCAAAAACCACCACATTAGGTTAATGAAAAGATGAAGATTTGGGTTAAAATAGATCATTTTACATGACTTTATGTATATCACGTAAGTTACTATTACATGCGATACATAAATTAAACACGTTAAATAATATATAACAAATGTACGTAACCTGAAAGAAATCTACATTGACTTCTGATGTCTCACAGACGTGGACATCGTTCGTCCAGATTAAATCAAATTAAAATTCTCCGTCATGTGACCTCCTTCTGTGACCCTGGTCATACATGCGTGTATCTTTTACACTTAGGTTAGCCATCCTCTGGTGGACTGTAGAGTATATTACACACTGTGGAGAGATACCTGACGGCCTCAGCTCAATGGAGCACTTTAGGTAGGTAGGTAGGTATTTACTTTATTAAAAATTTTTTCGCTACAGCAGCATACAGAAGCAATAAGATAATAATAGAAATAATAGAATAAAATACTAGAATAGAATATAATAATAGAAAAGCAATAAAATAGCAATCTTTTACTGTCTTTCAGCTCCTTGTTTTAGTTTTACAACAGTTTGATTCAGTCTCAGCTGTGTTTGCAGCCCAATTACACGTCATATCAACAGTAAAAGAAGTTACGCTTTCACAAACACATCATTAGATACTGAATATCATTGGCTTAAACTGGATATCAACATTTTACTGTTGTTGCTGGTCAAGGAGGAACTAATGTTTATTACTTTATATCCTGTTTAGTAGTTTAATTTACAGCAACATGTATTTACTCCAAGATAGGCCTACATTTTAGATTTAAGATGATTTCTGAGCGTTTAAAGTAAAAATAGTGAAAGTAAATTAAAAATGATCAGTAAAGTGACCAGGTGTCCCACTTTATTTTCTCACTTGTCCTGTATCCCACGTACTGATTGGCTCTAGTTTTTAAGGGACACTGCAGGACAGACACTTTTCTTTTTGTCCAAAGTGCAGTGAAGACAGCAGAGAAGGAAACCAAACAGGTCAGCAGACTGTGCATGTACAGCTGCACCAAGACCTTTATTTACTTTGCATGTTAGTTTGAAAAGTTGCATTTAAATAAAACATAAATTTGTTTATTCCTTCACGTGTTTTAAAGACCTAACCTGTATCCCGCATTATATATTCGGTGTGTTTATTTTCTAATTTGGATAGACATAAAATATCAGCATTGTGTTCTCCTCCAGTTTATACAAAATTAAAGTATTTGTAGGTCCTTCCTGTCTCTGTTTATGGTATAAACTCGGTGGGTTTTTTTCTTCATCCTGTGGTCCTAACTCTCCTTCCACCTCTCTGCTGCACGGTGAGACACTGTTGGACACTAGGGCCGCACGGACACCGAGTCTGCGCGGTGCGGTCTGAACCGGGGAGGTTCTGAAGTTCAGAGGCCGACATCGAACCAGCCCTCCGGTCGGTGCCTGCAGAGACCCGCGGCAGCTCAGACACGTGCAGAAGTGAAAACGTTTCTATTATATTTATTTTAATGTCGTATTGAAGGAGGAAACATCGAGGCTGTAAGAATGAGTCTGTCAACAGAGGCGGTTTCTCCAAATGGACCTCAACAGGTAGGAACTCACTGTAATCAATAGAAAGTCCTGCTGGGAGGGAACAACTTAAGGCCTGTATGTCTCACTCTTCAGGGAAATCACTTCACTTTAATGCAGAACATGGACAAATAATTATTCTTTTGAATCGCACAACACACACTAACAAGCCACACTCTGCTTTCTTCTCATTAAGAGCCAAAAAAAAAAATAAATAATCATAAATATCCGAATAGAAATAATATTAAAAATAAAATTGACATGAGGGATTTAAAGAAGCTCACTGTGGCTATGTGGACAGTTATGAATTAAAATGTGCTATATTAGAGCCTAAAGTTACTGTTATTTACTCTTCTGTGCTACTAAAACAGATTTATTTTACTTTTATCTCATAAAAATGATTTAAACAACAAGAAAACTTTTTTTTCCCCCCCACATATATGTAGTTGATATAAATAAGTAAACAAGCAGCTCTCTTTGCTCTTAATGGTTGGAGGTGATGTGTAAAACTCACAAAAAGTAATTTAATAGCTGTTTGTAATTGTTCTGCCAGACTGGGCTGTAAAAAGTGGGAACTTTAAAACCCCAAAATATATAACTGAACAGCTGTGATTATGAACTCTGACATGTATGAAGAGATATGTTGGTTATCTGTGTAGATGTTGTTTGAACCACCAGTTGAACGTGTGTCCGGCCACCAGGGGGCAGCCTCAACAGATCATTTAATACTGCTGATACAGTATATACCGTAGAGTATATAGAGTTCATAAATAAGACAGCTTTTACTTAAAGTCTGATCATTTACTTTTTGTGAAAATGTTGAATTAGACTTGAAGTATCACTGCTGATCTTTAAATGTGTGTCCAGTTTTGGATGTTGTAGCTGCTGCAGCTCATTTTAAATGAGTTCAGTGGTTTAATGTAACAATGTCTCATATTTAATCAGAAAATCACATGTTTTCATTGACATGCACTGTATGTAAAATCTTAATATGTAAAGTAGCCTGTACTTAAAGCAGGTAAAGAAATACAGCAGAGTAAAAATAAAATTATTTCCCTCTAAATTGTAGTGAAGTAGAATTTGTTAAATTAAACTGGTATCTGCTAGATTAACTGGACTTTTCACCTAAGAGTTGTTCTCCTTTAACATACAGCTCTTAATGTTAACTTTTCCTTATTCACTTTAAAACATTAGCATCAAAAAGCATAAGGCCTGGTTTTCAATCTCTTATTTTTAAGGTATCCTACCTAATTGCTCCCCAGATGAGTCAATAAATCAACTCTGTGTATTAATGTGGTACGTGTGGACTAATCTGGATGAAGTGATGCTGATCTTTGTTTTAGTGTCACTAAAATTATACGCTTTGCTAGAAGGACGAGTCAGACCTGCTCCTACATGAAGCGTTAAAGAGCTCGTTTCAGGATCGAAAATACTGAATGATGAAAGAGTGAATGTTTGAAGACATGCTTTAATTTACCAGCAGATGAACTGTGTGTATGAATGGATTCTAATATCTGAACTTGATCCAGATACCTGTGATGTAAAGGAGATATTTAAGAACTTTAAACAAGCAGTAGATCTGACTGATCTGATAGGAAACCTGACGATACTACGTCCTGCCCAGCTGTAACCTGACTGCACCACAGACCTGTCAATCAAACAGACACGCCCCCAATAACACGTCTTTTTGAAGCTTATTTTCGAATTGATTAATAACTAATTAATAATTAATTAATTAATCATTTTCAGATGGAACGCCAGAAAACTAATAAGAAGGAGTGACTTTACCGAAGAAGACCATGATAACTTTATTATTGATTTTGTATTTGATGAGAGAAGTTGAATGGGAGTCTATGGAGCCAGAGGCTTTTTGGAGCCAACCTCTAGTGGCACTTGGTGGTATTGCAGCTTAAGACATTTCTGCATCGGCCTCATTTTTCAGAACTGGAAGCTACGAACACTTTTATATACAGTCTGTGATTTAGAGTCTTGTTTCTGTCCATGTAGCTAATTTACGTTCACTCTGTCAGCTGCTGTCTGCTATGTCTAAAAGCTTGATGGATGAGAGCAGAAAGAGTGAACCACAACAGTAAAGATGCAGGGAACCAAAACAATGAGCTGAAAGACACTAAAACAAAGGGTTAGAGATGAGAGAAACTGTGGAACTGAACGATTATTCTCTGTGAGAACCAGTTCATGTCGTCATGTGATTCATTATATAAAAAAAGAAGATAGTTCAGGTTTTTTATAGACCAAACAATTAATTGATTAATTGAGGAAACAATCAGCAGATCAACATCATTGGTGATGATGTCACATTCAAAGGTAAGGTGTCAAAGATCACCCTAAATCATTTTGTCACGCTCACTAACACTTAAATTTAAGATTATATGAAATCTAAAAACTAGAAGCTGAAAGGTGTTTCAGGAAGTGAGTGTCTCCTCATCCATCCTATGTCATACTGACAGCATCACTGTGTGTCTAATTCAGCACCGCCAGGCTGTACATGACCCCCGGAGTCAGAGCATGGCCTCCTGGGAGATGAGCAGGTCACGGCGGAGAGATGGAGGTGATATAATATTAGTGTGATGAGGGGAGGAGGTGGGGTTGTGGTGGGGTGGGTGGACCGCGGCCAATGATCAGCAGGCAGAATCACTAAAGTAGAGAAACGGAGAGATGCATTCTCTCCACACACATCATGTCACAGAGGATGAAGCCGGATATAAAGCAGGAGGTGATGAAGATGAAGAGCAGCCAGCTGGTTCCGTCCTTTTAGTATTTTCAGGCCATCAGCTGGTTTCAGCTCGAAATACGTTTTGTCCTCAATATGATACCGAAATCAAAGATGCTGCTGTAACGGCGGCCGAAGAGACTCCGGATTCATGAATTAAAGAATCATCTTCCCTCCATGTTCTCTAACGGAGGAGAGCGGAGGAGAGAGCGATCAGAGCCCGCAGCCGGTGCCCGGAGAGCCCCGCAGCCGATGTGCAGGCAGCGGTGGACGGCAGGAAGCTGGTACCCGTGTGTCGCCGTTCTTTCCCCGGGATCCGAATCCGGAGGCGTGCCGCCGCGGAGGTATGGGCTGCGCTCCCAGCATCCACGTCTCTCAGAGCGGGGTGATCTACTGCCGGGACTCGGACGAGTCCAACTCCCCCCACCAGACCACCACCATCTCCCAGGGCACCGCGGCCACGCTGCACGGGCTCTTTATCAAGACCGACGCGGCCGAGACCATCCCGTCCCTCATCACCAACCAGAGCCGACACTCGCGCAACAACTCGAACCGGGACCGCAAGGAGAACGATGGGGGACACGTCCGCATCGAGGCCGAGACGCAGACCAGCCACACCAGCGTCAAGGTACGGGGGCTCTCCGAGGGGCGTGCGATCCGGACCGAACACGGTGTGTTCAGGCTCAACAGCAGCATCACCGGGTCGTGATGGAAACACACACACACACACACACACACACACACACACACACACACACACACACACACACACACACACACACACACACACACACACACACACACGGGGAGGCCGCTGTTTGTTTTGGTGAGAGGAGGCCTGGAGGTCTGGAGATCATTCAGTCTTCATCAGAGCTGCAGACATCAGTCACAACAACCATCATTTTATTTTCTGCAGATGAAATAATGATGATGATGATGATGATCTGATGCATGCAGCCCGTTACATTTCTCCTAAAGATGCATTGAATAACATCAGGTCATCAGAATCAGTGATTTATTAATAAAGATGCACTGCAGCTGAACATTAAGCTGAGTGGTGTCGCTATAATTTATAGCGGTTTATTATACATTGTAGCGGAGTTGTGAGCGGATATATTGACATATTGCAAACAAATACAAATGTTTTCATTCATCAACTGTTTGCAGCAGCTTTCACTTCAGTGTGTGTCCACAGGAGGACAAATAATAAACTCTTATATCTGCTTACAAATGTACATTACAGTGTGATAGAAACCCTAATAAATACATTTATAAATGCTGAGGAGTGTCCAAGTAAAGTCAGACTACTTTTCTCCGTGCACTTTAAATTGTCCAGAACTTTGCATTTCTTGGCCGTCAGCTCTCTGATGTGTAAAGTCTGACTGTGTGCTATAAGAAATCCAGTAAATGTGCACCATGTTGGTCATTTAAAACACAGAGTGAATTAAATAAACTTTAAATAAACGCTACCGAGTGCAACTTTAGTCCTTTTTTTGTCAAGCTACTTCTTTCAAAGTCAAAAGAGAAGTTTCACACACAGAAATGAAGTTATTTAAAAGCTCCAAACTTCAGAAACTTGAATTAATATGAAGAAGTTATAGTTGTTACATGAAATCAGCTCGTCTTTGTTATCGGTTCTCACATCTCGTCATACAGTCCGTGTGCTTTTTCCTCGTTGATAGATCCCTCTCATGAGGAACATGTGAACAGATACTTGTTCATATTTATGATCGAGCCCTGGAGGATAGAGCAGTGTTTTGTTAAGAAGCAGCACAGCAGATGATCTTGTCATCAGACCCTCAGAGTACTTTAACCCCTTCATGCCCGGACCACATTCAGACTGTTTTACAACATAATATCAAGTTTATTTAGTTATTTATAAACTCTTAAGATATTATTGAATTATTAACTCTTTTTTTATCTTTTAGAGTCTCGTTAAAGAGTGTCTGTGAGTCCTGTGCTCTTTATGCTCTTTAATAATCACTTTCTATTAATTTCTGCCTCTTGTCTGTTCCTATATGGAAGAAAATCAGCACACTATGAGTGATTATAATGAATGAAAATATGTAGTCATCCTAACATGTTGTTTCTCAATAGCACCGAAAACATCACAAAATAATCAATCGAGCAGTTTTATACTTTTTATGGATTTGTGTCATGAGTTTAGTGTTTTCGCGTGTCTGTGCGTGTGTGTGTGTGTGTGTGTGTGTGTGTGTGTGTGTGTGTGTGTGTGTGTGTGTGTGTGTGTGTGTGTCAGCTGTTCCTCTGCTCCCTCTCCACTGGAGGACTGCGAGAGGATCAATAATGCCTTTTATTAATAAAACCATCTGCTTCACCCTAAAGGATTTTAATAATTTGTCACGTCGCTGATCACGCTAACGTGTGTGTGTGTGTGTGTGTGTGTGTGTGTGTGTGTGTGTGTGTGTGTGTGTGTGTGTGTGTGTGTGTGTGTGTGTGTGTGTGTGTGTGTGTGTGTGTGTGTGTGTGTGTGTGTGTGTGTGTGTGTGTGTACCCCAGTCATCTGTTTACCCCTCTGGTCAGTGTAGCAGCAACAGTCACATGTGAAGGAGCTGATGCTGGTGGTCTGATCAGATTTCCCCCCGAGGCTTCAGACTGTCTAACTTAAAATAATTTACAGTACAGACATGAATGAACACTTTCTCACCGCCGCCACCTCTCGTTTAGACGCACAAAAGTTCAGCTGTCAACTGTGCAGTTTACCGCAGACAGTTCACATTTAGTTGCATGATATGTGAATTTTTACATTTCCATACCTACACTTTTCCTCTGTTGTCTCTATGAGCATCAACCTAACAAGCTGAGCTGCTGCCCTGTTGACTATAAACAGATTTATTTTGTGAAAGTTATCGTTATTTGTCATCATTATTAATGTTACTTCTTACTGAGTTATCGTTTCCGTAACTCATAGCTGTTGTTTTTGTATCGACAATGTCGATGTCATAAAGTTGCAGTTTTTAATTGATGTCTTGATGCAGGAATGTTTACCTGCAGAGTCAAGATGGAGATCTTTAAGAAAACAGATTACTGGTGTGAACACGTGTGGTTTCATGCTGTGTGTTCAGATTTAGCTGTCTCAGTGTGGATGCAGTCTGGGATGGGATAAAACAGTGGATGTGTGTGTGAGGCTGTGAAGTGGAAAATAGTTTGAATGTTGAACTAAGATGACTGTTTACATGCAGAGAGCTTCCTGTAGGTGTGTTTACATGTGTGTTATCTCACTGAAGCATAGTCTGAATTTTTATTGTGCGCAGTCATGTTTCCAGGATCCTGTTTAATCAAATACAGATTAATGAGCAGTAAGAGGTATGGTGAAACCAGTGATTTTTAAATCTTAAATTAATAGAAATTTAACAGTTTGTACTTACTTATGTAAAGTCTTAACCCTCGTGTTGTCCTTGTGTCAAAATGACCCGCAGCTGTGTTCAACCAAGTTCTAATTTATTTCTATATTTTTATATTTTTTTGGCGATGATTGGCCATCATTCTTTAAAGAAACCCTCAAAGCCTCCTTGTCACCAATGATCCCAAAAAAATATGAAAATAGAATAGAACTTGGTTGAACACAGCTGCGGGTCATTTTGACCCCAGGGCAACACGAGGGTTAAATTTAAACCTAAACTAAACTTAAACCACTTTAAGATTTTGGGGGAAATTATGAACTAAATTCATACAACATAGTTGGGAAATCACAACGACATAAATATGCAAACATACACTGAACAAAAGTAACAGAAGGAATTTGACAGGTCACCACTTCACCGAACTACTGTATTGATTAAATGATTATTTTTATAATTTAAACAATGAAACCCTTCTGATAGATTTAATTTAGCACAGTGGAGCATTGAGCATTGAGCTAAACGCTAAGAAGCTAGTTGTAGTTCACTGCATGCTAACATTCGCTAATAACATACCTCCCGCTGTGTCAACGGTCTGACGTTGGTCTGTACGTGTGAGCGCCTCTTTCTGTTCTGCAGCCGGAACGTAAACTAATTCGTCATTTTTATAATCCAACATCACTTTAAACTCCTTCAAAAGAACTCTTTAAACATGCTGTAACTTTGTTAACTTTATTTCATTGTGAAAAATAAACTGCTGTATTTAATGTGCACTGAAATGGAGGAGGAGCCCCTTACAATGAAAGCACTGTTTGATCTGGATCCTAACAAAGTGTATGCAGTATATACAATGACATGATGTACCTGGATCTCAGTCGGCAATTAAGGCTATATTTATACTGCACCGTTCAGAGCCAACATGACAGAGTGGCTCGCAAAGAAACAACAGGATTAGCTGAAATGAAAACAGCTCCATCGCAAGAAGAGCTGCAGAAAGTTTAGGAGAAGATCTACGTCAAAGTTTTCAAACAGTACAACAGTACAACGGCTGGTGGCGGGGGGGGGACACACACTCTGCCTGTGATCGGTTGTTACGGTTGTCGAGGGTAAAGGTTAGCCTCTTATTTCCAGACGGTCTGGCGGATGGTTTTCCTGTCGTTGCACCCTGACAGGTGTAGACCTATTGGAGCAGCCTTCGACCAATCAGCATCGACCAATCGACGTGCCGACACACCGTCGCCGTTAATGGGAACTTCAAAATTTTGCCGTTTTGGCCTGAAAAATAACTTAAAGGATTAAGCAATTATATTATGATAGCATAATACTATAATATAATACTACAAATACTATACTACTACTACTACTGTATGATAATAATACAAATATATTGGCAGGACATACTGTAACATTAAAAGTTATACTACCGATGCACCGAGTATCCCCACGCAGAGATCAGAGGACAAAAACTACAACTCGCAATGCGCCTGCAAAACGCAGCAGAGGCTCTCACACTGAGCTGGAAACAAACGGCTGTTCAGAAATTAGTTTAAACAACATAAATACAATATTTTCAGCTGGACCACACCAAGTGTCTGTTACTGAGAGAGAGAGAGAGAGCGAGAGAGATCAAAGTTACACCACAGGCCAGCTGAATGCTGCGACTAATTAAAATGGATTATTAAAAGGATACAGAATAAATCATACACATCCTGTTGAATTTAAGCTGTTGTGATAAAAGATGGGTGTTGAGCAGCACATAAAAGGAGCTGATTCAGCTGCTTTGGGTGAAGCTCAGCTATGTGAAGAAATGTTACGTTAAACACGAGGAGCCCTTGAATGTAAAAAAGTTTGACGACCCCTGATTTACTGTATGTTTTGTGACTGATGCGACTGGTTGCCTTGACAATGCAGTGTTCCTGTGGGATTAATAGATTCATTTATTTTATACTCTCACAAAGAAAACTACAAATCTCTGTGGTTTGGCTCTGATTTCCTCTTTATTGTCTTCCTTCCTCCAACTTTCTACAGACTCTAAATTCCACCGTTTCTCATCTCTCTGAATATTTTCGTCCTCCTTCCTGTCTCTGCTCTCCCACCTCTGAATCCTTATTCATCAAGTGTTCTTAGCGATCTGTCAGTCTCGCTCCTTCTCTTACATCTCCATCCATCTTCCACCACTCCTCTTAACTCTAAGAGGCTTTTGTCTGTGTTCTCTGTACAAAGTCCTCCTCCACTCACTTTCTCGTCCTGCCTCTCCATGAGAGTTTTGTCACCTATTCTGAGGAGGAGGTGTCCAGTGACAGCTCTTCCTCTATCATCTTCCCACCCCCCTCCCCCGACTGATCTGTCTCCACACTGTTTCCTCAGCACTGATCGCTGTTTTTCCCTTCCTTCCTGCTCGGCTCCACATCTGGCTGTCTCCTCATCCTTAAGTAAAACACAATTACTCATATTCCCATGAAGCCAACCCTCAAACCGCGCTGATATATTCAGATTCGGGCCTCCTGCTGTCACCGACGATGATTCAGTCCTCTCGGTCTTTTGGTTTTGTCTCTGAACCGTGAGGCGCTGGTGGTGGTTCTGACCAACTCCCTCGGATCATCTCTGACTTGGTTGACCTTATTTCTGTGCCCTGTTAGACCACAGCATCACCGCTCACCGTGATTCCTGCTCAGCCCTCCCACAATACCTAATGTAAAGTGCTCCTACTGCTTTTCACATAATACTGTAATAAAATAAACAAACGCTCATCATTAAATGACGGTAAACTCCTCTGGTACAGCAATTCTCCAGAACAACACCAGCCGGTTTAAACATGTTCTCATGTAATGTGTGAAAAACATGTTGAAACTCCTCGAGGACAGTCGAACAAAGACTTTCACTGTCAGTCCTACTTCATCTGAACATATCTCCCAGCCGATTACGTTTCTTTGGGTTAAACTCTCAACAAATAATACCTGAAAACGATGGGTTTTTTTTTCTTCTGTGAACTTTAACATCCCAGAACGCTCACTCCTGCATCTGCAAACTTTTCATTTAACTAATATGAATTTACTTTTTGAATTGTAATCATCCCAACAGGGAAGTTTAAATGACCAGCAGCAAACATCTGGATCAAAAGGCAGAAAAACAAGCAAAAAAAGGCCCAAAAAACCCTTAACAAAAAAAAGTATGTTGTTCAATATAAATATTTTTCTTTTCAGAACAAAATGTCAAAAAATTATTCAGGGGAATTTAGAAATTGTTCTGTTTGTGTGTTGTTGTTTTTTTTTTTTAATTTATACTGATTTATAATTGAAGTTCACTTTCAATGCACTAATGTCGTTTTGGACCATAAAGTGTCAAATATGCATGCCTGCATCATATATATACATGTTTGATAACTGCGTTGTGGACGATATTTTTTATTTAGATATCTTTTTACTCCCTAATATCAGTGTTGGTGCAGCCTCCAAAATCTCAGCGTCTACTGGGAAACCAAAGTGTGTGTTTGTGTGTGTGCATCTTTACCTTCCCTTGTGTGTGTTGATCTTACATGATTCAGTGTTTTTATGTTTCATAAAGTATTCATCCTTTTTTTTTTTAAAAGCCACCCTTCACACTCAGCTGATTGAATCACATGACTATTACATGCGTGTTTATGTCCACATGTCTGAGCCTGCAGCAACAAATAAACGAAGCGATGTGTTCACGTGTCGCTCCACGGAGCTTCGGAGACTTCTCCAGACCAGATGTGGGCAGACATTTGTCCACCTTTTAAGCCTAATTACCGCTGTCAAATAACTGTAATGCTGGTTGGTTGAGTCATCGAACTGCCTCTGGTGGAGGGAACCGAAGCCCTCCTCCTGTATATTTAGAGAATAGATGTTTCTGTGCAGAGAGGCCTTAACCCTCCTGTTGTCCTCGGGTCAAAATGACCCGCAGCTGTATTTAACCAAGTTCTATTTTATTTCTATATTTTTTTTAAATATTTTTTGGCATCATTGGTCATCATTCTTTAAAGAAACCCTCACAGCCTCCTAGTCACCAATGATCCCCAAAAATATGAAAATAAAATAGAATTTGGTTGAACACAGCTGCGGGTCATTTTGACCCAAGGACAACAGGAGGGTTAAAGTGGAGCGTCTCCCTGAGCGTTGTGAGTCTGTGTTCATGAACATGTTAGCAGCAATACACACAAATTCCAACAAACAGCTCTGCAGGAGAAAAATGACTCATCAATGCAGAATATATATAACTGAATACGTGACGGTGGATACTCGGACGCAGAACGCGGCGCTCGCCGTGACACGGCATGATGTGGTACATGTTGATTCATTGTGCGTTCGGCGTGTGGTGTAAACATGTGTGTGCGTTATGCTCAGAGGATGCATATGTAGCTGAGTTGTTTGTTTCCAGACTGACATATGGGATTAAGACGCCCGCTGACGCTGCCCAGACGGGCTGCAGCAACACACACAAGTATATAGAACACACAGAGTGATGCACCTGCAGAAGGATTACGCAGGTAAACCTGTGAGTGCAATCTGTAATACCTTCTAAGGAGGTTTGCAGTGGACGGCTGCGTTCTGGACTGCGTGGAAACGTCCGTGTCCGCAGTGTAGGAGAAGTCACCACACAATCTGCAGTCAAGTTAACTACATGTACACATATTTCTTGCTTTAGAGGGATGATACTTCCTGTTTTACTGCTGTGGAAGAGGAGATCCGTGTCGCTCTGAGGACTGAAAGGTGGAGATTATAGGTGCAGCAGGGACAGACAGGTTGAGGGAGGAAAAACAATATGCCAATATGCTCCTGGACATCAATGGTAAAATGGTAAGAGGTGCTGTTCTCGCTCTGCATGTGTGTGCGTGTGTGTTGTGTGTCTCCGGTTTGTAACACCTGTTGTCCGTGTTTGTTGTGCAGGTTTCAGCTACAGAAGAATGTGTGGGACCAATGAGACTGACACAGGAGCCCATTCAGGTAAGAGCAGCAACATCTGGACTCACGATACTTTGGTAATATTCAGGGTTTGTCTGAGGCACAAAGCTTCCCAGAAAAAGGGAATATGTAGCTCTCGTTTTGGTGCCAAAACTTATTAAATTGAGTTTCTTCAACACCATTTCACAACCAGTAATGTCTGTTATATCCACAGTTTTTGCCTGATTATACATTTCCTTTTTCAAACATGATTCTGTGTATGTTAAGTCTGCTTTATGTTCTTCAGTTCATTAGAAATGTGGATTCAAAAATGAATCTGAAAAAAAATAATCCTAAAATAAGGTTGGAGTTGGTCAAATCAGGAGCTTTTCTTTGAACGTTTGTGTTTTCTTAAGTTGAAATTTATCGATTTAAAAGTGGTGGATGTGTACCTGAAAGAAAACCTCTCATCTCTTGTTATGCAGTGATTTTAAAATGCATAATAAATAATTCTGGATGGATTTGAGTCTCGCACTTATAACAATAATAATAATAATAATAATAAAGACCGAACCTGGAACTGGTCCTCTGTGACCTATTTACTGAAGTGTTGTCTGAGCTGACTGTACTTAAATTAATGTGGTTTTATGGGATATGGTTTTTGCTCTGGGATCCTGTTTTGATGTGAAGTCGCTCGCGGACGTCTCGTCTGTCCTCTGAGATGAAGATTTCATTTGGAGAAGTTGGGAATATTGAAGGTTAGACCGGGTTGAGTCGGGGATTGTCTGTGCTCATCCTCTGGTTGGGGATTAGGACATGCCCTAGTAAGATTTATTCTTATGCAACAAAGAAAGTAAGAGCTGCTGGAGGTGACCAGCTGCTCTCTCTCACAGAGCATTTCTCCGTGCTGCCAGCTCCTTCCTCGGGAATCAGCCTCTTTATTAGCTGCTCATTTATTGCTCTGATTTCATTTGCCTCGGTCGGAGCAGTGCTGCTTGGACCGATCTCCGGGGGTTTCTGAGTTCAGCTCAGCGCCCGCTGGAGTGATGTGAGAGGCCTGGCATGCCACTCATGTTCATGCTGAGCTGCGGTATCCTGCTCTGCTCTGCTCTGCTCTACCCTTCCTCCTCCTCCTCCTCATCCTCCTCCTCCTCTTCCAACCAGCCAAAAAGCATTGTAGCAAGAATCTCTAGCAGCATGCTGGCAGGTGGAAGGAGTGAGTGCTTTATTAAAAAGCCTCATCTCATGCCTCATAAAACCCTCAAACTTCGCTCCTTGAAACCTGTTCGGTCGTACCGCCAACCCTCTGCTGCGTCCCTCCTCTCTCCGTCTTCACTCTGACTTCACTCCTTCCTCAGGCTGGAGAGATTAAACCAGATAAAAGGAGAGAGTTTTATGTATCTGGAGTTCTCCTTGACATTTACTGTTTCTGCCTCGCAGCCCTGCAGAGTTTCAGCTTCTCCAGAAACCTCCTGCTTCAGCTCATCTAATAATTCATGTGTTTCAGTCATTACTCTCATAACTGAATGTAAAGCAGAATGTATTGTTATTATATTTCTCATTGTTTTACCTATTTATATCATGTTTTGTCAGTTTTTAGTATCACTGCAGGATGTTTGCACCGCTGACTGTCAGGATGGGGGTCTTTCAGCTGCATACTAGTAGACCAGTCTGGAAACCCTGTGCACATGAAGGTCCGCCCAGCCACTCTGAAGGGTGGACCAATCAGAGAGCACTGGGGGAGGGGCTAAGTGTGATGATGTTAAGGTTTAAACCATTTGACAGCTGTGGTAGAACTAGATGAAGCAATACAAGCAAATATGGAGGGATTGAAGCCGGTGCTAGAACCCTTAAATATAAATTAAAGTCTGCCGTAGTCATTTAACAACATGGTGCACAACATACATTATTATAGTGGAGGTGTACGTTCAGTAGGATGCAACGACTACAAACAATCTTCAATGGAGTGTGGCCAGACTAGATATTAAACTTGGAGTTTGGGCCTGAAAATACCAGCTGAACTAGGACTAAGAAACAAAAACACTGTTCATCACTTGTACGTTTCAGTCCTCAAACCTTCATCAGGTAGAATTTAAATCAGTCCAACTGCTCCAGCCTCATACTGGATGGAAACCAACAGAAATCACTACCAGTAGCAGCTCCTTAATATCTACTGCACACAAACTAAAGTCAATAAGATCTTATTTTTTAAATATTTTCATACAAAGTGCAACAGAATAAAAACTTAAATACTAACAAAACGCTACACAAACATAAACATGCCCTAACTGTGTCCAGGACTGTCTGACTCCCACACAGATAAAGCTGGTTGGCCCAGTGACACCTCTCTGTGTTTGGGAGACTCCCAGCGTCAGATGGCATGACGCCTGTGTGTGCAAACACAACAGATTAACCTCTGAACTCTGAAAATGTGACTTAGCGCACGGCGGTATTCGAAGATGAGCTCCAACAGCAACTGAACGTTTACTAGAGAGTGTTCATACAAAGAAGAAGACAGGAAGTGACTGTGTGAATCTTCAAATGTTTAAAACTAAAACTGTATCTTAAGGATGCTGTAAGCTAGTGATTATGTAGTGATTACATTTACAATGAGTAAATGTAAGAAGGTGGGTGCCTGTGATATGATGTTGGTGTGATAGAGCTGTGTTCTGACCAATCAGCAACCATCAGTGACATCACTTGTTGGTTTGTGAACATTATGAAGCCTCCAGTCCAGATTCTGTCCGTCACCATCTCGTTAGTTCGGAGCGGTTTGGAGCAGGAAGTGACCATATTTGGACAAGCTGGGGGAGGAGCCAGCTGTGGATCTGACTAATCTGATTGGAAACCTGATGATACTTCGTCCCGCCCACCGATAGCTTTAACCTGACTGCACCACAGGCCTGTCAATCAAACAGATGGACCACCCCCCCCCAAAAAAAACCACGTCTTTTTGAAGCTTATTTTCTAATTAATGGGGGATTATTTTCAGATGGACCACCAGAAAACCAATAAGAAGGAGTGTCTTTAGCTAACAACACAGAGATAACTGGTGGAGACATTTTATTGACTTTGTATTTGATGAGAGAAGTTGAATGGGAGTCTATAGAGCAGGAGGCTTTTTGGCGCCAACCTCTAGTGGCACTCGGTGGTATTACAGCTGAAGGCACTTCTGCATCGGCCTCATTTTACAGACCTGGAAGCTACGAACACTTTTGTATACAGTCTGCTGTTCGGACTGTGATGAGGTATTCAGACTAACAGCGCCTCCTACCGGGCTCGTCATCGGTACCATATTTGGGCGTCGGGTCAGAGATGTGTGCGGTGTGTGTCGTCCCGGCTCCAGCGGCTGCTGTGCGTGTGGAATTTCACATGCTAGCACCGTGGTTACACAGAGCAGCGCGGGATCAAAGACTGTGGACCTTTCACAGGCACTCACCAATACGAGCCCGACTTCTCCCTCTGTCCTCGTCCTCTCTCCACTCTCACCTGCTCCTGTCCTCTTTCTGTCCCTCCTGTCTCCAGCTGTGTGAGACCACGTGTGTCGTGGCTGTAGTCCCCCTCTACTTATTCCACCCACTCCCTCATCGTGCTCCCTCTCTGCTCCTCCGCCTCTACCTCCTTTGTTGTCCTGAGATGGGAGTCAGGAGGTGAAGCTGCTGCGAGCAGAGCAGAGTGCTGTTGCTTCTGGCTGCTGCCCAGCTGCCTGCGTGTGCACGAGAACCTGTGTGTGTGTGTGTGTGTGTGTGTGTGTGTGTGTGTGTGTGTGTGTGTGTGTGTGTGTGTGTGTGTGTGTGTGTGTGTGTGTGTGTGTGTGTGTGTGTGTGTGTGTGTGTGTGTGTGTGTGGTGTGTTCGTGGTCAAAACCCAGTGTGGGATCAAAAACACGAGACCTCTGCTCTGCAGGCTGCAGGTCTGCTGGTGTGAAACAGAATTAATTTCAGTTTCAGCTGCAGGAAACATTTGCCTGATGTTGTTTCCTGCATCATTTTAAACTCTCTGCTCAGAGCAGTGGAGGAGAAACAGCCTGCAGGTTGCAGCTTATCACAGAATAAACAAGAGGACAGTTCATAGTTTTAATTCTCCTGAGCTGAGATTGTCTCCTGGGTCTGAGGGAGGAAATCCACATATAACCAGAGGACATTAAAACCTTGACAGCAGCGCTGAGGGTGAAAAAACAGGACGAAGCTGCAACACAATTTATAAACCTCTATTTTAGTGAGTGAAATCTAAAATAGAGGATAGGTGGGCGTTCTGACTTAATCAATAAAAAGTTTTACTCACTTCTACAAGTTTTACAAGCATTGGAGGGTTCAGACTTTCAGACCAAGTGCCGGAAAATGAGGCAGGATGTCATCAACCATTAAATAACAAGAGAACCGGAGGAGTAAAAATTAGCTGCAGGTTGCACACCATGAGGGGACAAAAGTATTTAAGACAAAGTATTCAACTGGCCCAACGAAGAAATCTAAAGTCCACATCAAACAAAATTATAACTTATTTTCTGAGAAGAAAACAAGTGCTAGTAGTAATGTCACAATAATAATAAAGTATATTTCTCCATTCAAACAAAAAAGGCCAGATTGACAACACGCTGATGTCAGACACACGTCTATCAACCAGTCAGCGTCAAGAACAGGGAGACGGAGGACACGTAGGTGATGAGGACAGGACGTGAAATCTGTCATGAAAGGTTTTTAGTGCACTCGCAGAATTAGTCAATCAAAAGTTTACGATGTAACAAAAATATGAATCTTAGTTCAAACTTTAAGGTGTGAAATTTGTTGAGTTTTGACAGTGAGCTCAATCTGATCATATTTAAAGTCCAACTGAATTAAATTACATAGTTTTGTCTGCTTTAACGTACATATCTGATCAAGTGTTTTAGGGTTTTATGGCGGTGTCCCTTATTTTGATGTCAATTTAACTGATCATTGTTGAATTATAACAGACTGAGAATTTGTTCTCAATCAGTTTTTACATAAATCAGTTAAATACACACTGATGTTAATTTAGAGAAGCTGAACTTGAAGTGTTCAGCATGTGTATCTGTTTATGACTTACTGTAGGTCCATACAGGTCAGTAACCTTCCCAATAGTGTAACTGTGGTCAAATATATAACAGCTGGTTCTTGGTCTGAGTACTAGATGTGGTGTTGATGTATTAACATACACTACGTTGGTGTCTCTTCAGGTCCTGCTGGTGTTCTCCAACGAGGACAGCCAGAGCGATGCCTTCTGGTGGGCCTGCGACCGCGCCGGCATCAAGTGTAACATCGCCCGAACGCCCGAGTCTGCCGTCGAGTGTTTCCTCGACAAACACCACGAGATCGTCATCATCGACGGACGCCACTCGCGCTACTTCGAGCCTGAAGCCGTCTGCCGGTGAGCCCTGGCTTCTGTATGACTGACATTTACAGACTGCCTCCTCCGAGAAAGGGACTTTCAGGAATTAACTGAAGTTCTTGGATTACATTGAAACCACCCTCATGTTTGCACTGACAACATGAAGCCACCTCTGAAAATATGTCTAAAGGTCACGGATGAGGACACGCCTGGCAGGGACGCACGTAACCCGCCTTAAACCGTTGTCGCCTTCTTACTCTCTGGTGATAAAGTGTGCTGGTTTGTGAGCTTCAGAGGGAGGAGGAGGAGGATTTAATGAACAATGTGTTGAACCAGAAGAGCTGTTTCGTTAATCTTCAGGTGAAGTTAAGATAAATTTAAGGTTGAAGCTTCATACGACATGAGACATGAGAGGGGTGTCGACATACTCAGAACTGTCAGCAACAAACTGAACCTGGATATTAATCTGGCTTCTTTTGAGACCAACATGCATGTTTGACTTTAGACGAAGAGTTTTACCTAAACGGTTTTTAACCTAAAATTACTCATGTATTCTAACGGCTACAGTTCAGTGTGTTTAATAGCAGTTAAGATGTAAACATCTGAGACACCAGTCGGAGGGCTTGTTGGTGCCCTCCGGTGTTCACTGGAAGCACCTCAGACATCTAAAGCTTCAAGCGTCACACTCTCAAGGATGTTTTTACATGAAGTCTCAGTTCACATCATAAACCGATCAGCCACAACATTAAATCATAAAGAATAATACAATAATAAATCCTCCTTCATAAAGTTGATAATATTCAGTTGTTATTCATTCTGTCCTTTTTTAATCTGTGATGTTGTTGAACTGGGTTCGACTGAGAGGTGTTCCTAATATTTGGTCAACTTAATTCATATAAATAGGAAGGACAAAATATTAGGAACATTTCTCACCATAAACACAACACAAACTACAGACTCCAAACTGACTGTTAAATTAAAACATCACCTCTCAATCAAATATAATAACAACTGAGCATTACGATGCTGATGAGGATGGAGGTTTTATTGTGTTTCACTTAATACTTCACCTGTCAGTGGTTTTAATGTTACAGCTGATCAGAGTACTTCCTATAATCCTAAGGACTCCTTGCAGGAGTCTTACTGTTGTTGCCATGGTTTCGTTTGTTTTTTAAGCATCACACTGCAGTAATTGTCTGTGTACGGCAAGCCTAGAGGGCTAAAATACAACGAGAAAAGGCAAAGCGAACCTGCTGCACTTAATGTTCACAGTGCACGCTTGTTGTCACAGTAGGGGTGTTGGAGTAAACCTGAACTACAAACTGAGTTTGTTGACATGAGAGATTGATAGATGCTCCAGGGAACCAAATACAGTTTTAATAAACCTATTTTTACTATAGGATAACCTCATTCCCTCCCTGTGTTTGAACAGCTGTTAGTTAAGTTCATACTGGTTATTCTGGTCTGTTTGTCCCCATAAATGTCTGGCCTGCATGAGCATTTTAAGATTTATCTGGATATATTTTTAGTCTTGTATTTTACACAGATTTGTACAAATTTAAACTGCTTCTTCCTGCATCATGTTTGTTTTTTAGTCAGATTCCTTATTTAATTTAATGCTGTCAAATTTTATTTGGACATTTAGTGATTAATGCAAGTTTACTTATAAAACCTGGATGTTCTTCAGCGTTTTAACATGTATTTAAGATGAATTATTTCTCATTATTTTCAGCACAAACCGGTGACTGCTCGCTGTGTTTAACTCCGTGTTTCTGCAGACATTCAGGGCTCCATAGTTATTGTTAGATACAGTTCTCGACACCAAAAGCCACCACCGTATATTTAGTAGAGTGATTTACTGGAAGAGCTTCGTTATTTCCTCGAGTTAAAGGAACACATCCATTCGTCTCTGCTGTCTCCTCATCGCCACAGTTTGGCTGCTGCTCCTTTCCTTCCTCAGCACCATTTATTTTTTCCTCATCCTCCACCTACATCATCTGCTCCTCATCCTCCACCTACATCATCTGCTCCCCCCACTCCTCCTCCTCTCCATCACTGTCCCAATCCTCCTCCACCTCCATCATCTGCTCCCTCTGCTGGATGTTGGAACATCTGCTCCTCCTCTCCTCCTCCACCTCCATCATCTGCTCCTCCTCTCCTCTTCCATCACTGCTCCTCCTCTCCTCCTCCATCACTGTCTCAGTACTCCTCCACCTCCATCATCTGCTCCTCCTCTCCCCCTCCATCACTATCTCAGTCCTCCTCTTCCTCCATCATCTGCTCCTCCTGCTCCTCCACTCCTCCTCCATCACTGTGTCTGTCCTCCTCAACCTCCATCATCTGCTCCTCCTCTCCCCCTCCATCACTGTCTCAGTCCTTCTCCTCCTCCATCATCTGTTCCTCCTGCTCCTCCTCTCCTCCTCCATCACTGTCTCAGTCTTCCTCCTCCTCCATCATCTGCTCCTCCTGCTCCTCCTCTCCTCCTTCATCACTGTCTCAGTCCTCCTCCTCCTCCATCATCTGCTCCTCCTCCTCCTCCATCATCTGCTCCTCCTGCTCCTCCTCCATCATCTGCTCCTCCTGTTCCTCCTCCCCTCCTCCATCACTGTCTCAGTCCTCCTCAACCTCCGGGCCTCTTTCTCGTACGTCCTGCCTGCGTCACGGCTCCGAGGCCGAACCTCTGAAGCGCACGCTGAGTTTGATATTTTCTGTGTAAAGTTCAGAAATGTTCTGCCCGTCTTTTGTAGCGATGACATCATCCTTCATGTTTATCCCATACCTAAATCCCAGCCGCTTCTCCTGAGCTCAGAGTGTGGTTGACACCACATCCCGGTGACACTCGGTTGATTTTTAATCTGGATTTGTGTTACTTTTCAGGATGATCCGCGCCACGAAGCCCTCTGAAAACACAGTCATTCTCGCTGTTGTGTCACAAAAGTAAGTTATAATTTATGTTCTGTATTTTACATCAGTGATTTATTAGATGGAGCTTTAAAGACCCTGACATTTTTGTTTAACAATATTGATCTGTAATAAGATTTAGAAACATTTTCTCAGTTTAAAACTCAAAGTTGATTACTGCAAAATATTTTTCCAACGGCTCTGACAGCAGAGCCTTTATTAGGAGACATTATTTTTCAGAATAAAGAAGGTCTTTTATTATTCAAGTCAAAATGTTAAAGCCACACACTACGGATCAAAAGGGTAAAATAATTAAACTAATATATCAATATGAAGTTTCCTCAGTTGATTACTTATCTTAAGATAATTGTTTTTGTGTTGCAACTTTTCCAAAATGTTATGTTATAATATACAAATGAGATATTATCTAATTAAATATGTGCTAATTTGCATAAATTTCCCAAATAAAATTCTGAACATTGAATAAAGTCAGGTTCAAAATCTGTGTTTCATTTAGATGAAATGCTCGAGTCAAAATTAGTACTTGTGTTTTTTTGGGATATTCCTCCATATATCAATACATAACTACAAAAAAAATACAATTTACCATGTTTTTAAGAAAAAAAATTGTCGTAAATCCGGCTAGGAATGATATTAATCCCTTTGTATCAACCTTCAGAATATAGATGGGAATAAAACTGGAAAGTCTGGTGTAAAGATTTAGATTTGACTTTATTAATCCCACAGTGGGGAAATTCAGTAAAAAGAAGTGCTACTGAAGTTATTCAAGTGGAGATTTCTGACTCCGACATGGATTGTAAAATTTAAAAAATAATTTTAAAAAAATCTAAAATAACATTAAATGAATTGTAATACTCTAAATCAGAAATCTCAACCTCACTACCACATTCATACACCAAACTTTAGTGTTTTTCCATTTATATTATAAAGGTTTTAACAGAGGGATTTGTTCACAAATCATTTATAGCCTGATTTTTATTTTATTTTATTCTCTAACTTTACATTCATTTTAATCTACAGGCACAAATACACACCGGGTGGAAAAATAAAAACCTAAATGTGTATTTTGGATGTTTTCTGTCCAGTAGTCTGAAAGAAGACATCTTAACGTCGCCTTCAGCCACCATGAATGAAAGAACATCCTACAAAATGTTCCTATAAAAAGAAGGCTGCAGGGATTTTAATAAATTAATTTTTTAAAAATCGGAAAGATTTGAAAGATTAAACAGGATTAGAGTATGAAAATATTATTTCTGCTAAAAAAGAGAGAAAGCGAAACAAACTGGAGAGTCAAGAGTTCTGAGCTGTGTAATCAGACTGTGTCTTCACATTATTTGGTTAGCAGCTGTCTTTATAGGACAATTTGACAGAAATCGACTATATTAGTGAGAAAGAAAATAAAATAGAGAAATATTTCATATGAAATAACTGAAAACTATTTTAACAGAATATAATTTTTTCAGAGGATAAATTTACTCACACTATGAAAATAAAGTTTTCAGGGTCTTTAAGCTGCAGTTTGCCAGACACTGTTTGTACAGAGCTACAAGCGTGTTTATTCAAAAATGAGTGTGGTTGCAGATGGTAATAATTTTTCTCGTCACTGTGCAGAGCGCCTGACCAGGACGAGCCATCTGTTCTTCCTCTGCTCTGCGCTGGATTCAGCCGAGTACGTCCGACACTCGCCTGCTCTTGTTGCTGTGTTTGTGACAGATGTCGTCCTGAATGCGTTCTGCTTGTTTCTCTGAAAGATTTTTATTGGGCATATAAATAGATTTCAAACGCTGGAATAGCAGCATGCAGCCACTTCTGGAAGAGACGCTTATTGTCGGGGGTGTTTTATGGTGTAAAAGTGACGTAAAACGCTCAAAAAAACAAAAAAACAAGTGGACTCTGTGAATCCTGACTCATTGGATTTTCTGCTCCTCTCTGTCTCCTTCAAACACTGAACCCTGTCGGGCATCCAGAGGTTCGTGGAGAACAGCAGTGTGTCGGCCTGCTACAACGAGCTCATACAGATCGAACACGGAGAGGTGCGCTGCCAGTTCAAACTCAGGTAAAGCACACAAAAAAAAACACGACATGCGATGCAGATAAATTAACACACACTCCACATGTTCTCTGTTCTGAGGCTCTTAACTCTGAGTTACAGCAGCTTTATTGATCCACAGAGCGTGTAACTCTGTCTTCACTGCCCTGGAGCACTGCCAGGAGGCTGTGGAGATCACCAGTGAGGACCACATCATACAGGTGGGGATCTTACACGCATGAAAACATGCACACGCACACACAACTGTGCAGACTCAGCAGGAACAACAACTCAAACTTCACCTTTAAAGCATGAAGCTGGAGATATTCTATATTTCTGTTATTGTAAATACCTGTCAGACTTCCATACAGTGTGTGTCGCACTCAGCCTCTGGCCCTGCGGTATACGTACAACTTTAAAAACACGTCACAAACGGTATTTTCACTAGAGAAATATCCTAAAATAGTCGGGTTTTTTTGCAGATATTGAGCATAAATAATGTATTTGTTGGACTGTCAGGGTCATAAAATTTTACTTAACAATTAATTGTCATCCGATGGAGAGCAACCAGACTTATATGTTACTGTAGTGAATTGAAGTCTGGGAACACCAAGCTAATGGAGCAAAACAGGAAACACTAGTTAGTTGTACCACACAGGTGAAACTAGTTCATCGTTCATTTGGTCTTTTCATGATACATATGAACAGTAATCAGAATATAGATCATGAATCTACCGGACTTTTCCTTTAACACCTTCCTGGTTCTGTCCCAGTATGTGAACCCGGCGTTCGAACGGATGATGGGTTACCACAAGGGGGAGCTGATCGGGAAGGAACTCACCGAACTACCCGAGAGCGACAAGAACAGAGCTGACCTGCTGGACACCATCAACACCTGCATCAAAAAAGGAAAGGTCAGTCCCTTATCTGTCCGTCAAGTCCTACATCTGTCCATCTGTCTTCATTTGTCTGCCTGTTGAAGTGAGTGTTTCACAGCCGTCCTCTTGTCTCTGAAGGAATGGCAGGGTATTTACTATGCCAGGAAGAAGTCAGGTGACAGCATCCAGCAGCAGGTGAAGATAACGCCTGTCATCGGCCAGGGAGGGTAAGAAAAGTTTCAACAACGCACCTGAACATTTCCAAGAAATCGTAAATCCCTGACAGACTCCCGTCTTACTGCCTGCAGGAAGATTCGGCATTTCGTAGCCATCAAGAGATCTCATGTTGACAACAATAATCAGGTGAGTGGAGTGATCATCTGATCTATTGAACAGGTTTCTTTTGAAATACTGATTTCAGTCAGGACGACCACAAGAGCTGCTACAGTAGGTACAACTTTTAGAGCAGCAGAGGTTTTTCAAAGAAGTCAGACATGAACTTTTGCTATAAAAATATCTTTAACAACGATCAGCTTTTAGATCTTAAACCACGTTCTCTCAAATGTGCCTCCTTTAATACACAAAGCGTGAAATAGACAGGTTCGTCCACTGAAGGAAAATGTGTCTATTCTCACGCGTAGACAACGCCAGGCGTAGCTATCACACGTTTTGTGCTTTTGCCAGCGGGCATGTCTTATTACACGCAGCACTTTATAGGAAAACAAAACCATCTGCAAACCCTCGTGGTTTGGGTTAGGACATTAAAAAAAAAATGCAACTTCCTTCTTATAACGCGCAAAACTGTCCTTTGTACTCGGTCTCAAGACCTTCCTTACATAACATGCCTATATGTGAGTGTTATTCTCACGCCCACACAGCGCCAGGCGTAGCTATCACACGTTTTGCTTAAGTGGACGGGCGCGTCTATTACACGCTTCGCCGTGTTCCTGGACGGGACAAATACGTAGCTTTACAAGCAGCTGTTAGGAGAAAAAACAATGAGCTACAATATGTAATTCAGACTCCGATACCGAGTTGATTTTTCTCTTGAGGAACTAAAACAAACGTCAGTCTATCAGCAGCCCTCATGGTACAGTTCGTACCAAACAAGCCTCATGAACAACGGAGTCCAAACTGGACTTTGGCTTTGGTTTCAAACTCTGTCAGCAGTTATTTTCACATAAATCCTCCGAAAGGAACTGAAGGCTAAAGTGTCAGGTTTAAATGCTTCAGTGGAGCAGGCCGACTGTGAGGCCTCCAGCAGTGCTGAGCGCCGCGCACGGTTACTCTGAAGCAGGTGTGTTGCTGCATTCAGCTGGGTTCCCGGCCAATAACGTCACACTATGCTAAGCTACGGCTAAGCACCAGGATCCCCCACTAAGGCCTGGGAGGGCTATTTATACCCCGGGAAAAGCTGCACAAGGAACAGCTTTAGCTCGCTGCTCTCTTTCATCGTGTGTTCAGAAGGTGAGTCAGCCGCTGGCATCTGTCCGCCTCAGCCTAATGGCATCCACTCGCGCTTGTTGGGATTGGGAATACTCCGACATGGCAGCGACTGATCCCTTTCTCCAAATCATGGAAGTCAACCCCTCTCAACCTGAAGGGTGTAGCGTCAAACTGAGTGGTATTATCAGGGGGCCACTGTTGATTAATTTCCTCCACAAGTTATAGAAGAGAACTGATTCAAAGTTGAGGATTGGAAGCATTTTTAAACTAAATCATGTCATGGTGAATGCACTGCATCTTCACTAAGGTACCATCATCATCCTGATAACCCGAACACACAGAGGTCCTGTCAGGATACCACTGATCTGATTCTGCATCCTGCTCTGGACATTTTAAAACCACACATTAGTCCCTGTCTTTTTTCCACCTGGTTTCCATTTCATTGTGTTTTTCAGTGAGCAGTATTTGTTTCAGAGCCGCAGACTTCGGGTCAGTTTTGTTTGTCTTTGCCCCTCAATTACGGGCCATTATAATCTCAACTATTTCCCAGCTCGAGTTGAGTTCATTCAGAAGATGTCTTTTTAAATGTCTGTTTGTATTTGGCAGCTCAGGAAGCCCATTAGGATGCAGCCTGCTCAGTCTGGCAGCCGTGTTTGTCATTAGAAGTGTTTATAGTGTCTTAATCCTATTTAGTGAGTGCGGGACCGGAGAGCGAGCGGCTGACATGTTTAGAGACGGGGCTGTAAAAAGGAAAAAAAGGAGCAACTATGAGAAAGTGACATGGATTCTAAAAATAAAACTCTATTCAAATGTAATTATTATTTTAGTGACTGTTTTTAGTGATGGTATCTAAATTAAAACTTAGAGAAATACTACAATTCTCCTAATTTTAGGACATAAAAACGAATCGGTATGTTTGTATAGACAAATTCCTCATTACATAAATGTGCATATGTTGCACAGTCAGCAGGATGTCAAGGTGCAGTGACTCAGTGGGTGAGGAAAATCTTCTATAACCAGATTAGAGGCTCTGCTCATCCATATATCTCCAGACCTCTGTGTGACCAACAGGATGTACCATACAAATCATCTCCTGCAGGAATTATTACAAGTCAGGGGGAAAACAAAATACAAGTTTCAAAGTGTTCTGGTAAATACAGCTCAGAACCTGCAGATTGAATTAAGGTTTTTATTACAAATATTTAATTCTAATTTAATAATTATTGTAAATCTTAAACTGAAATTTGAAATAGTCAAGTTAATTTTTCAATTATTTGATAGCAAATATTTATCAAATAATTCATATAACGTCAGAATTAGAGACATAATCTCACAGATTGGTATGTAGTCGACACGTCCGTTGGTGTAAAAGCACCTGCTGGTTATTTCCCTCACAGTGAAGGCAAAACCAGCAAACACCTGGACTTTAATCATGTCTGTCTGTCTGTCTGTCAGGTCCACAAGTTCAGCAAAGAGGAGCGATGCATCGGGGAACATTCTCAGTCAGGTGATATATTACACGACATATCTGTTCATTAACTGTCACTATGTCTTTTAATTAAAAATAAATATTTTTATGTAACGATAGCGAACACAAACCCAAAAGATAAAATGTAGAGAAAAGCACGATTTAGACTCGGTCCAGTTTGTTTACATTTGAGTCACAGAGGTGAAATATGGAGCCCCAAAACTACAAAAAAAACTATATTTAAAAAATGGGACAAATCAAAAATATATCTACATACATGAGTTAAAAATAAAGGTCTGATTGGAAGTAAAGAGGGAAAAAAACCAGTAAGGTTTTTGGTTTTTAACAAGTTAAAACATAAAAATGTTGATTTCTTTTTACACTCCCATTTAATTATTTGATAAACATATTAATTAATTGTCATGTTTTGTTATATGTGTCGGATTTGTCCTTTCTGGGCTTCACATCTCTTGTTCAGAATACTAAATATCTAATCATCTTTGATAAACCTGGAAGCTCATTTAACTATTCTTATTAATTTACTGAAGGTATTTCCAGAACCCACAATGACTTTTCTAAATATCTGGATGTTTCATTTTGGGGTTTTAAAAAAGAAGAAAATAACAGTTTTAAGCTCTTTTCAACACATTTTTTGTAAAATTATTTTGTTATCCAAACAAAAATTGAAGCTAGAAATGTAATACTCTTTGTACATGGACCAAAAATAAATCATTTTAGTTTCAGTTATGATTCTTTATATATATAGATTTTTCTTGATGTTATTTCATATTTTTGTATGAAAATGATACTTTCTTCTTTCATACAATAAAAGGTAGGAGATAGATAATTTTCAGTTACTGGCATGTAAACAAAGTCGTAACTTGAGGACGATCTTTTTTTTTTTTAATCAGCAAACTGACAGAATATCTTTTCATCCCAATGATTAGGAAATACCTTCAAAACAGGGATTTTGTCAAAAGAGTTCCTGAGTTTAAAAAAAAAAAAAATCACTGGATATTTATTTTTGCAGAAACAAAGATGCTTACAGTAACAATACATGTGGTTTAAACGTGTTTCAGAGGAAAAATATGATTATTATCTTTGAAATGAAACAAGTCTGTCCATCAGTCTGAAGATAACGTCCATCTCCTCCCTGCAGAGTGCCATTCTATACGACACAGAGACAGAAGGAAAGACTCGATCGATGCCCGATCGCTGAGCTCTCGTGGAAGTGACGGTAAGACTCTTCAAAGTGCATTCATCTTTTCTCTGAGCCGCGGTTTGAATGAATGGAGCTCCAGTTTGTGGAGAAGATGAGCAGAAAACAACAAAGACAGAGGGGATGAGATGAAACTTAATGGGAATTAAGTAAAGACAGGAAGAAGAAAGGAGAAATGGGGCGAAGAAGGAATGAAGAACAGTAAATCCAAAGGTCAGAGCCCCCTGCATTAGATTAAATTATCATTTTCTTTTTTGCAGCTCCCAGTTTTCAGAACCGAAGATATTCTTCTGTCGCCAGGATTCATTCGATGACTATCGAGGCTCCCATCACGAAGGTACGCTGCAGTCAGTCATTCTCTTATCCAGAAAAAAAAGGACTGTTGGAGGGGGGGGGGGGGGGGGGCTTTCTTTTTTAAAGGTCATTTAAAAACAGTTCACTGTTTTGGAACAGCTGCAGTTATTTTGGGTTATGGGATTTGCTTTTGGTGTTTTTGAGTCGTATTCGGGGTGGACGATGTGGCCGTAAAATAATATCGCAATATGTCTGTCTACGATATTCTTGGCGATATGACAAATAGTTTTTAATAGTTTTATATGTTGGTATACAGCAACAAATATTCATATAAACTGATGATTTTATTAAGTTTGAGGTCAACGTTTGTCTATTTATAAATGAATTTTGGGCTTCAGTTGCACTTTTATTTCACTTGTTTTTAGTAAGTTGAATTGTTCACCTGGAATGTTACATTTTTGTTATCACATACAAAATTGAAATGGGCAAACCTAACAGCAAAATGTCCATATCTTAGTGAGAATTAGTCCTTAGTCCAATTTGATAGTTAAACCTATTTTATTGAAATAGATTCATATGTGAACCTTTCTTACTGACAGTAGACAGATTAACATAAACATCAAATTATATAACAAATGTATGACCCCAGCATCATGACAGGAAGCTGTACGCAGGGACAATTTGAACCCGGTCATGCTGTAGGCTGCATCCTAACTCTAAAGTGTACAGTGTACCGTACATCACTTCGCCTCCTGCTGCAGGCACTGTGATGCTCTGGTGTGTTTCAGAAGCCGCTTTATTTGGCTGTTGTGCCCCAGACATGATTTCCACAGCATCACATGCACATCTCCATGACACATCCGCACACAAAGGAGCACTCTGTTACGGCATTACCGCAGAGGCCTCTGTGCATTCGTCGTGTGTTTTGCAGCAGAGTCTGGACTTTTTCTTCTCCCTCGTCCTCAGGTGATAAACATCATCAACGCGGCCCAGGAGAGCAGCCCGGTGACGGTCGCCGAGGCTCTGGACCGAGTGCTGGAGATCCTGAGGACCACGGAGCTCTACTCACCTCAGCTCGCCTCCAAAGAAGACGACCCCCACACCAACGACCTGGTCGGGGGGCTCATGAGCGTAAGAGGCCGTTAGTGTACTCGACTCACTGCTGAGTCCATCTCTAAGAAGAGATGCCTGAAATGTTTTATAAGAAAGGGCAAGACACAGACTGACCAGGTGATGAACGTAAACTCCGTCACGCAGGCTACACTTGCTTTAGTGCATTCACACCGATGGGTATGTCAACATGCACTGGGAAAAAAACCGAGTAAGAAACTCTGGACATTTCTCACTCTCAGCTGTCGTCATTTCGACTACGTAACAGAAGGGGAGGGACGAACAACTTATTTTCAAAGCGCTGAAAGAAGCGGTCGAGAAAACTGCAGCTGCTGCGACAAACACGGCGCAACTCAAATGTAGCTGTACACGCAAAAGTGTTCACGAAGTACCGCTATATCGTACAGCGGGAACGGAAACACGTTCATTTTTATGTAAAACAATCAAACAAAGTCGGCAGATATGTTGGCGGGTGATACGTTCAGATATTTTGATTTGAGACAACGGTATCCAGCTGAAATTTATAAACAAGCGTACTAATATGTAGCCTAGCGTACTACATGGAAGTGTACTAACGAAAGTATGAGAATTGAGACGCGGCACTAAACTTCTTTTAATCATCTTGTAGAAATGTTCTGACCTCGTGTATTATATTGAACATTCTTGTTTAACCAGGAAATATTTGGCTTCTAAAATCAAATCATTTTTTAAAGTGCCAGCAGTCTATGTTTATTTAAATCTAATCTGTTGAATAAACTGAACTATGAGGTGAGTCACTGCACAAACACATGTCTGTTCTGAGAGCAGGTTTTTAACTCCATCTCTAAAGTTTAAAGGCTGCTCATACTGCGTTTCTTTTTGTCTACAAATGCCATAAAAAACAAAAAGCACCAGTGAATTAATCCTAACAGGTATCATCTGTGTATTGGGGTAAAACAAAGCGTCATACACTGCAGGTTATCTATGTGTCACAGATCTACATCTTCAAACACAAGAAATACTCATAAAAGTATCATCCGCGCATTAATCCACAGCTGAAAACGATCTCCAATAAATGCATCATTCCCTCCAGTTTGATTAAAGCAAGTTAAAAACTACAGAGCTCATTTTTTCTGGGAAAATCACTGTTACGTCTTCAGCAGGTATTAGAGTCAAAGTCAGTCAGAGTGCAGACAGTCAGACAGACACAGTGATGGTTTTAGTGTCCCATTGGGATATTTTGATGTTAAGAAAACTATAGGATAACATAAGTTTATTCGTCTAAATTTATTGTTTAAATTATGGAGCAATATTTCTTTTTTTCTGCAGGACGGACTGCGGAGACTCTCGGGGAACGAAGAATATGTTTTCTGCAAAAGTAAGTTCTTAAAGCTTCACTGTATTAATGCAGAAGAAGAAAGAAAAGTAGGAAGAAAAAAACAGGGACTACTGACATGTTTTTAAGAGTGAATTCACAAAAACTCAATTATCATGTAAATCACCGTAAAATGTTTGAGAAAGTTCATTTATTTAAGACTGAATTTTTTATTTAATTTTTTTTTAAACTAACAATGAGGTTATAGATGGATGTTATATTTTAACCTCTGTTTCTCATCTCAGAGATTATGGAACTTCTGTCTTGACTGAATATCAAGAATAAATATGAAGTTTAAGGAGGTTATTGATGTGATGAACGGCTCCCAATGTTCCTTTAGAGTGTGATTTCTTCCATCTGAGTTCATGCTGCCCTGTTATGATGACTGATGTCATGAGAGCACTTCACTGAGACAAGATCTGAATCAGGAGTGTGTTTTCTGATCTTGAGAGCTGCAGCTCCATCACAGCTGATTCAGCTCTTTAAACAAACTCCATCTTTCCATCCCCCCACCCCCCTTCTCAGAGGATGCGATCAACAGAACGAAACTCTCTCCAGTGTGCTAGATTATGTGTAGCTGTTACAGAGCCATCATTATTCTCTCTCAGAGTCCACACGGAGCGCTCTCACTTCATCCCTTTTATGGTCACATCACCTTGAACGGCGTCTGTCTGTCTGTCTGTCTGTTTGTTAGATATGAGCCAGAGCCAGCTGGCCATCCCCGTCACCCTGAACGATGTCCCTCCGTCCATCGCCGAGATGCTGAATGATGAGGAGTGCTGGGACTTCAACATCCTGGAGTTGGAGGCAGCGACTCACAAAAGGTACTCGGACGACGGAGTAAAGGAAGACAGAAAGAGCCCCAAATATCCAACAAGTCCTTAAAACTTACACGATCATACAAGTCGTGTGGTGCTTTTCTCAGATACAAACCACTACTGGTTAGGTTCAGGCACACTCAATAACTCTCCATAAAACCACTAGTTGTTTTTACAGGTTGGTGTTTTTGTGTTGATTGAACAACTGCAACTATTCTTGTAACTACAACAAACTATTTTTAGTTTACGACTATTTTCACTCAACGGAAATCTACTTTTCTAAAACTACAGTAGCTCAGTACCCTGAGTCATTTCAGTCAGGGTAAAGGAATAAAGATATTTAACTGATAATTAAATCATACACGAGGAGAAAATAATCTTAAAAAGATGAATATGCATGAAGAAGGGATGAAAAAGTCACCACAACGATGCAGAAACCAGTAAAAGTTGAGCCGAGTTTGTTTCGGTAGTTTTGATGTTAAACTCGTTCCGTGCTCTCTCCTCTGTTCCTCTGCAGACCGCTGACTTACCTCGGACTGAAGATTTTCACCAGTTTCGGAGTGTGTGAGTTCCTGAGCTGCTCGGAGGCGACGCTGCGCTCCTGGCTGCAGCTCATGGAGGCCAGCTACCACTCGTCCAACTCCTACCACAACTCCACACACGCCGCCGACGTGCTGCACGCCACCGCCTACTTCCTGCGCAAGGAGAGAGTCAAGGTTAGAGGAGAGACACGCCGACACGACGTCCACACTAACATACTTAACTTTTAAAATGCGTACTTTTTACTGTGTACCGCAGTTAATCATCAAAACACCTTACTTCACTCTTTTCTAAGTAATTTTTGGGACAGAAACAGTCTCTGAACTTTGATCGCCTCTTGTACGAGGGTGGATCAATAAGTTCTAAGACGGCTGCTCTTGCATGTGAACCGCTGGTCCGGCGCGTCAGGTCGGGAGACACCAGGGGGGTTTTCTTTGTGCACCATGAATTCGTCCCCTGGGGTCAGACTGTCAACACAGAGTTCCACTGGGACCTTCTGAGGGGAAATATTCACTGCAGACCACCTGAACTGTGGCGCCATGGCAACAGGCTTCTCCAACATGACAACACGCGCAACTTTCTCGCCCACAAAAGCACAATCGCCGCTTTTGTTGAACAATGATTTGTCACAAACTTTGATGTTCGCTCTCTGCTCAAGTTTCAGGCGTGTAAAACATCTCCGACGCACCCGAACCACCGTTCACAGTAACATGTGGAACTCGGGTGCTGATTTTTATCGACCAATGAAAGTTGGAGCACTTCCTGATTACGGTTCTTCCTTCCTCCTCCTCCGTGCACGTCGCGTGGCTGCACATCGATCGAACGCAACAGGAGCAGCCTCTGAACTTACTGATCCACCCTCATATGCGTTTTCGTTATAATCCATCATACAGACTGATTTAATAACAGTATAAGTTTTAATGACCAGTATCTGCCTCCGTACCGTGCGTGTAGAGCGGTCCATCACCGACGTCCCCCCCCCTTCGTCTCCTTGTCTCCTTCAGAGCAGTCTGGAACAGCTGGACGAGGTGGCGGCGCTGATAGCGGCCACAGTGCACGACGTGGACCACCCGGGCCGGACCAACTCCTTCCTGTGTAACGCTGGCAGCGAGCTGGCCGTCCTCTACAACGACACGGCCGTGCTGGAGAGTCACCACGCCGCGCTCGCCTTCCAGCTCACTGTACGGGACGGCAAGAGCAACATCTTCAAGAACATCGACAGGTCGGTAGCAGCCGGTACATCTTTCCTACAGGGAGGACTTTACAGCGCTTTCACGTATCAGACCGATGCTGATCTCATTCTGTCCTCCGCTGCCGACAGGAATCAGTTCCGAACTCTGCGACAGGCCATCATCGACATGGTGCTGGCCACCGAGATGACCCGACACTTCGAACACGTCAGCAAGTTCGTCAACAGCATCAACAAGCCGATGGCCGCCATAGAGGAGACCAGCACCAGTGTGAGTGGGGGGGGGTGTGGGGGCTGTTTAGCGTTTGATATTTTAAGATGAAGAATCTCAGAGAGGAGCCAGAAAAAATGACGACTCTTTATTTTATAAACTCTTATTTTACTAATGATTTATTTTTGTTGTTTTGGAGAAAACTGTAATTTAGTACAAATACAGACAGGAAAGGAAAAATGAAGATGAAGCTCTGAGACTGTTTTAGTTTTTAATATTGTGTTGATTTCCAATAAATATTCATTGGTTATTTAATTATAGTTTATACTGAATTATCTCTATATGTGGAATTGTAAACTCACCCGTGTTCACATTTTTGCAGTTGATCCACTACGCACCCAGTAAAAGGCAGGTCCTCGATTGGATCAGCGGGAGGGACGCTCTGTGGGAGGGTTAGGATTAGGGATGGACCAGCCAATCAGGCTGCAGGTCACAGATGTTCCTATTTTCACCAAAATTAACACCAAATTTATTTTCTGGAAACTTTCTATTAAATTATTAGAAAATTACAGAATCAAGGCAATATTCGAAGAATGAGGGAAATTCTTCAAACTTGCCAAAAACACTCACTCGGTACCAACGATGAACTGATGAGATTTTGCTGGTCGAAGGTCAGGTTCCCCGTCACCTTACATTTTTTTTTCTCTTTCTTGTGAACGTCATATCTCAGAAACATCTGGAGAAAATATTCTTAAATTTGGCAAAAACATTCACTTTAACTCAGAGATGAACTGATGAGATCTGGTGGTCAAAAGTCAAAGGTCAAGCTCCCTGTGAGTTCACATCCGTCTGCCACTGTGAATGGGATATCTCTGTGCTGTCAGGATTGAGTTGTGTGTGAACCAACAACAGCTCTTGAGTTCAGACAGAAAAGCATGTAAACTTCCACGTTAGCGACGGCGTACAGCTGCTCGGTGGTGATTCTTTTTGTCTCGTACGTGCACATGCTAATGTCTGAACGTCCGCCACGTCTCTCCTGCAGAGCATGAACAGCGACTGCGAGGGTCAGGCCAACATCAGGAACTCCCCAGAGAACCGCCTGCTGATAAAGAGGATGCTCATCAAGTGTGCAGATGTGGCGAACCCGTGCAGGCCGCTGGAGCTGTGCATCGAGTGGGCGGGGCGGATCTCTGAGGAGTACTTTGCACAGGTGTGTTGTCAGCACGACTGCAGCGCAGTTTAATGGAGCGATGCAGTCAGTTAGTGTCTGTTAAAGGAGGCAGCTGTTTATCCAGGTGGAGTAACTCTTCCCGTTATCCTCCCCTCATCGTTCTCTGTGTGTTTCAGACCGACGAGGAGAAGAGATTAGGGCTGCCCGTGGTGATGCCAGTGTTCGACAGGAACACCTGCAGCGTGCCCAAATCCCAGATCTCCTTCATCGACTACTTCATCACTGACATGTTTGACGCCTGGGAGGGTGAGCCACGTTTTCTGACGTCTTTGTTTTATTCTCTTGATTCCTCGTGATTTCAGTCGTTTCCGTTTGGGTTTAGGAGATCCGCTGTGTTCCTAAAATAGATTTACACGTATATTAAAACTGATTGTGTGAGCAGGTCAGAGGTCGTGAGCCAGACTGGTGTCGCATTCATGCTGCTTTACAAACTGAAATATTTACTTTCAAAGAACTAAACCGCCTGCTGTTCAGAGGAAAGAGATTTTAGTGGAGCTTCCTCACCTGCTTTTACTCAGGAATGTTTCCCTGAAAAAAAGTTTGATGTCTGTTCTCTGAATTGTTCCACATTGTCATTTGATTGCGATTTCTTCATCCTTTTATTAAGTGTTTCAATCTTTTATCTGAGCAAATGAAGGAGAGGTTGAGCATGAACATTTACTTCTGTTATCATATTTTCCTGCAGAAAAAGTTTGCTCAGATTGCTAAAGAAGATGCAGCTGAAAGCTCCAGTAGCAGCAAGTGAACGGCAGAATTTTGCATCAGCTAAGTGTAGTTTGAGGGAGCTAATACATTTTCTATGGGGACGGGTACCAAGACAGACACCCGCTGACTCTCTTGTCCTCTGCTGCCTTCACTGATGTCTTCATTTTACAGGACAGAGATGAAGAGTCATAAAGAGTAGCGAGGGACAGTCTGGTCCAGAAACCAGCTCTCCTCATTTCCACTGAACTCTTAGTCTTGGTTCCCCGAGAGAGAACTTGTTTACTGTCAACGCAGCTCTGATGTCACGGAAAGTTTCCAAATGTTAGTGGGACTGAGGGAAGCTCAGGGCGTCAGGGGAGGGGAGGGGAAGGGGGTAATGGGGGTGGGGGGGGGGCGGGGGTGTGTGGCGGCGATGGGGGTTTAAGATCGGTCGGGTCGGGTCGGATCGGGACGAGCAGTCGAGTAGAACGTTGCTTAAACACAAACACACAGCTCTGGAGTCAGAGAGGTCACGGTGAGGTCACGGTGGGGTCACGGTGGGGTCATTTCATGGTTTAATATTGTAAACTGGATATTTGGGGGCTTTGGACTGTTAATTGTTAGCTGGGCAATATTTTACAGAAGTAGTTGTACCATTTAGTATTTTTTTTTCTATTTAATTGAATAAGACCTGAAATATAGTTTTGTTTTCTTCCCGTTTCCGTAACCAGAAAAATGACATTCAATACTTCGGAGGCCGTATGTCCTTCAAAAATAAAACCGCTGTATTTGAAATACTGAAGACTTCGAAATAGTTGGACTTTTTTTCCTACACACATCTACATCCACGAGCTGAAAAACACTGCGGTTTTCAACCGGACATTTCAAAGTGCAGATGGTCGTGTGAGAACTGCTTGAACACAGAAATGAAAACCTGTGAATGGACCTTTTAAATGCACCAAACACCCGTGTGCTCGTGGTTCTTCTCCTTCCTCTACCCACCTGATGTTTGTGTGTCTCCTCGCAGCCTTCGCCAGCCTGCCCGGTCTGATGGAGCATCTGTCGGAGAACTACAAGTACTGGAAGAACCTGGACGAGATGAAGTGTAAGAGCCTGCGTCCTCCTCCTTCATGACCGGCTCCTCTCCTCCTTCTCCTCCTCCTTCTCCTCCTCCTCCTCCTCTTCCTCCTCCTCCTCTCGTCCATCACTCGGAGCAGGGTAGGACAGTGAACGCAGCCCTGCAGCGGGGCAATGAGTCTTCTCAGCGGTGGTTTGATGGAGAGCTGCGTCCTGAAGTCGACTAACGAACACCGAGGCGCCGCTCCCTCCTGAAATCACAGCTTCTCTTCTCGCAGGTCGTCGTTGGAGGAGCTCGCTCGACTCTCTGCTGCCACTTTAAGTATTTCTCTGTGAAAGCGTGTGGAGCTCAGCGCCGTACAGTGGAACACCCCAGAGACACACTGCACTTTATCCCAGCAACACATTTCCCTGCTTTTCACAGTTAATAATCGCTTCCACTTTTTCATTTTCTGTCTGTGTATCGCTATAAAAGAAACGTGGACAAGAAGAGGTGACGAAGTGTCTCAGAGACGCTTTCAGCGGACGTCAAACTGCCAACGTGTGAAGGTGCTCCGCTGGGAATCTTCTTTCTCACACTTTGACTTGTTTCTGGGACCAAATCCTTCACGCTCCCTGTGTGGAAACTTTTCCTAAAAGAGGGGACGTCCACAGACAGTGAGGACACCGTCCCAGCCAGCACACGGACTTTCCTAAATGTCCACCCCCCATAAACAGAGGTGACATCCTAAAGGGCTGTTTGTTTGTGGTGACAGATGGATTTTAAGGTCACGTAGCTGCAGAACAGGTTGGGAAACATCTTGTTTGATAACTTAATGTTGTGTTTCCTTCTATCACCGCCCTGTGTGCACTGTGAGAGAAGCCGGTGGGGAGGATGGAGGTACTGCACTGCATCAGAGCTGCTCACGTTACACTCATAGCTTTGTGACACTAACTGTAGACATTTGCACCCCAAAAAAGCACGACGAGACGAATCATATCTGAACAATATGGGCTTTCTGTGAGAGTGCATCAATCTGTGAGATGAGCCGGACAGACAGACGTACGAAGCAAGCAGCAGATCTATGTCGTAAAAGCAGCATCTGTCTGCAGCTGACGGCTCTCGCGTTGTTTTTATTCAAATAATTTTACTGCATTTAAGAAAAATATCCACAATTCACCTAATTTAACTCTTTTTTTTTTTTCTAAATTATTTGGATTTCAGAAAAAAAAACCTTAAAAAAAAAAGCCATCAGATGGCTCTGTACGAGGTGACTGCCCCCTGGTGGCGATGGAGAAGTGGTACAAGGTCCAATTTATGTGCAGTGGTGCATCATGGGTAAAATCAGATGAACGGGAATGTATTTATTGGGCGTGATTTGGGAAAATAAAAAACAAAGATTTGTTTTAAACAGAAGCTTTGGCATCTTTCAGGTGTTAAATTGTGATATGAACACATGAAGGTGAAACATTGTTGGTAACCAGCAACAGACGCTTTGATATGATAAATTATTCAATAAATTAAGAACATTTAATGAGAAACCAAAATGATTAGCAGTAATCATCTGTAATTTCATGACGTATTACCGAGTCTCCTGAAAATAAATTTCATGTGTTAAAATTTACAACACCTGAAAGATGCCTAAGTTTCCGTTTAAAACAAATCTTTGTTTTATTCCCAAATCACGCCCAATAAATACATTCCCGTTCATCTGATTTTACCCATGATGCACCACTGCAATTAACGAGGGAGGACGTGTAGCTCCGTCTTTTAATCTGTATTAACTGATTATTTAAACAGTATTAACCGAAGGCACAGGGAGCTCTTTACAGGTGCCTTATTCTCTGGTCATCTTCACAGAAACGGTCCCTCCTCTCCTCGACACGCTAAAATATGGCAAGAAAAGCCATTCGTGTTTAGAAATGAGACGTCTGTGCTGCACTTTGGAGTCAGTTCTGATATTTCATCCCGAGTTTGAAATACTAAAATTGTTTTTTTGTTTTTTTTTAAGACAGAAGCTGAATCAGGTGCAGTCGGATCAAATGTTGTCGTTTCAGTTAAACTGGTCACATGTACAATGTGTTCACAATGATGTCATTTTATCGAAGGTCTTAATCGACGCCTTAAATCTCTTCATGTCTCACCGAGTCCGTCTGTGAACTAGCTGCTGTTCCTGTAAATAATCTGCCAATAGCATCTGTGCTTTGCATTTTTTTTTCTTCCTGCTTTCATAACTTTTGTTTTCGATGTTAAACGTCGTCGTTGACTTCCAGAATATCTCAAGTTTTTCTGACAGCGAGTTTACCGTGGCTCCACGTCTGAATGTTTCCTGTCTGCTGTCACTGATCATCAGAAGATATTTTTTTCTACTCTATCCACGGAGATTTAAATATGTCAGACTTCATGCCTTTTCTGCCGATATCAGTGAGATGAGCTCTGTAGAGCTGCTCGTTACGAGACGATCAGCCTTCATTTCCACTTCTTCTTCCTCTGTGACACGGATAGCAGTGACAGCGAGAACGTGCCAATCATGTGTTTTCTACCATTTATAAATGGAACAATAATTAGAAAAAGCCATTATAAACATGAAGACTTTTTTTTTTTTTTTTTTTTTTTTAAAGGATAATAATTAGCGGCCACGAGAGCTGTCGTGTGTTTTGAAGTATTTTACTGCCTCGTAGTTACAGAAAGCTTCACACCTTTCATGTTTTCTGCTCTTGCTGTCTTATTTTGAGGTTTTCTGTCAAACACTAAAATGTATTGTCAGAGACAATGAAAGCATTCTTTAAATACAGAGTCGTTACATCAACTAACACATTCAGAGTTTGAAATCTGTTTCTTTGTCGAGAGTTCGGATGAGAAGATTTAAATCACAGACGTCTGTCCGACATCCTGTTTGTTTGACTCTAACAAAAACAGGATGTCTGACAGGTGTTTGTAAGACGTCAGATAATAAGTGGAGTTTCTGAGATTGTGTAAAGATGTATTTATTTTTATTTTATCTTAGGACAAAGTCAGACAACTTGTCTCCGTATTTTCACTCTTTGTGCTAAGGCAAGCCAATCGGGTGCTGTCTTTATTTAACGAACAGATATGAGGTGAAATCAAAAAGTTCAGAGACCGTAAGAGACCGTGATGCATACGGAGCAGGAGGATCGACAACCTTCCTGAGGAAGTATTCAATGATCAACATTGAGTTCACAGAGTTCCACACGTTAACGTGACCACTGGTACGTGAACGTCTGTGATGTCACCATGGACCTGAAACCGGAGCAGAGAAACATCAGATTTTATATCAAACTCTGTAAATGGTCAACAGAGACCCTTGAAATGCTTCAGAAAGTCTACGGCGATGAAGCGAGGTGTTCTGAGTGACAGTCGCGTTTCAAGAGGAGGCGGAGCTTCACTGTCCAAGACCGAAGAAGGCGCGTCAGGTCAGGAGACACCAGGTGGGTTTTCTTTGTGTCACCGTGAGTCAACACCGAGTTCTGCTGGGACCTTCTGAGGGGAAACGTTCACTGTGAACCACCTGAACTGTGGCGCCATGGCAACAGGCTTCTCCTACACGGCAACACGCGGGTATCGTAGCTCCCTGCGACTCTTTTCTGTTCCCCGAAATGAAGATCAAGCTGAAGAGTCGCCGTTTGGCCACTAGCAGAGAATCACAGATGGTTCTTGATGTGCTTTCCAGAACAACACTTGGGAGGAGCACTGGGAGCTTCAAAACAGACCTACTTTAAAAGGAGGCGGCGGCCAGATTTAAATAAGGAACAGTGTTCGGTTGCTATGGATGCAGTCTCTGAACTTTTTGATCGCACCTCATATGAGAGTGGCATCCGTTTACTCAAGTAATTCTCAGCACGAACACACAAAAAAAAAGTATTAAATTTAAAAAAATCTATGAGTGCAAATCAATACAAGCAGAAGCAGCTTTCACATTTCCTCACAGAACAACTTGAAGACAAGGATGAGGGAAAAAAACCTAATAATGACATTTAAGAAACAGGCGTTTACAGCGAACATGAAGACTGCGGGTGGCCGATCTACCTGCTGAGCCTGGACACGCCCCCTGAATGTGATTGGACTAATATTCTTTCCATAACAGGTCATGTTTGGCACAAAATAACTTGACTTCACGCCAACATCACACCGTTAAAATCAAAAAGTCTTTCAGTGTGTTTCTGAAGTTTTTAAAATCTTAAGTCTTCAGTCGAACAATAAGCGGTCCATTATTAATAAATGTAAACAGTCGTCACGCTAAATAAAATCCAAGCGATTCGTGAGCAACATCGAGCATCCCCCTCCCAACCTCTCCTCTCTTTCAGGCTGCAGGGTCAAAGGTCACAGGCCTCCCTTCTCCTCCAGCCTCTGGAAGAGCGCCAGGCTGCGGAGGTGCGACTGTCTGTCTCCGTTCTTCCACAGAATCAGCAGGTGGTCCGCGGAGCAGGTCACCAAGCCGTTCTCCTCGAAGCTCACAAACATCTGAGAGAAGCCCAGAAAGGGATTAATGAAGCACCGCCAGAGACAGTCAGAGGAGATTATTATTCCGTGACAGGAAGTCTGAAGTAGGACACGTTTTTAACATCGTGTACCTGGACGGCTCCCGAGTGTCCGATCAGATCTCCGGTCAGCTCCAGGGTCCTGATGGTGGGGACGTCCACCACCTTCTTAGACGGAGGACCAGGCGGTTTGTTGGAGCGGCCGAAAGTCCACATCCCAAAGAACCCTGGGTAAACAGACAGGAAAATAAAGAGCAATCCTGTTTATAACCATGGATTAAAGACGATAAACGGCAGAGTTAATACAGATTGTACTTCTTGCACAAACTGATGCTGTTGAAAATATCATGACCGTATATTCAAACAACTTCATCAGTTGGCTTATTGTGTGTTGTAATATAACATATCCTCCTTGTGTCACCATGGTTACCCTCACATCTGTCCATTTCAGCTATTTCAGTCTGCACATGTGCAGCCACTTCCTCCAAGTTCGTGTGATTCTTCTCCTGTACGGATGCAATGTTTGACAATCTCTTCAAAGTCAAAAAACTTATTACCAAACTGAGTTCATGTGCTGAAGGAGACCGAATTAATTAGTTCCTAAAACTGATTCTGATGTACAAGTTTATCAACATAGCATCTCGTATTACATGTGCAATGCACGCGGTTTGGATTATTATCACAAATTGGACCTTTATATTGAAATATCATTTTATTCTGGAAATGATTTCACTTTATCAATTTCCACTTTATTTTCAAAAGCAAAAATAAAAAATTATATACATACATTTATTTTCTTTAATTTCACAATTTTCACAATACATATATGATCTTTCACAAAGAAAATAATAATTTTGTTCTCAAATGAAATATCCAGCAGTGGCGTCCGTCTTCATTATGTCTACAAGGGTGAACGGAGAATGTGAAGTATTTAACATCCAAACGTGTGTGTGTGTGTGTGTGTGTGTGTGTGTGTGTGTGTGTGTGTGTGTGTGTGTGTGTGTGTGTGTGTGTGTGTGTGTGTGTGTGTGTGTGTGTGTGTCACCTGGAGAGGCGGGTTCTGCAGGTAGAGGTAAGTCCTGGATCTCCCACATCCTCACGCTGCCGTCTTCAGAGCATGACATCAGCTCGCTGAAAGAGACGCCGTCACACAGTTTCATTTACTGACAGGATGCAGCTTTGATTTAGAAAATATAAAAAAGCAAACATGTAACAGTCATATCTGTAAGGTTTTAAAATATATTCAGTAAACCTGCTGCCTAAATGTCTACTCATTCTACAAGTTAATGAAGGAGCTGTTGGGAGTTTTGTGTTTTACTAAAGAGATGCTGGACATTTTTTTAGCTTTGTTAAAATCCCAGTGGCGCCCTCGTGTGGAAGACAAACAGAGTACAACTTCTTGCACTGATCAATGTGGACCAGTGGTTTTTTGACCTGGTTGTGAGGTAAATCTGGTACATATGAAGGTGATAAACCACTTTTTTTTTTTTTTTTTTCCTTGTAAATTATAGAATAGCAGAAAAAAACTGTCGTCGGATGAACTGGTCACAGCTGTTAAGAGACATGCAGCCAATAGAAAAGGAGTATAAAGTAGATATTGTTCTGTTTAAAGGAATCATTGTTCGGCTCAATAAGCCAAGGGTGACCAGGTTTTATTATATATATATATATATATATATATATATATATATATATATATATATATCCACTAATAACTCTGTGAAAGTATTTTTGTGTCTTTATTATGCAAAAATTTAAAAATAAATAAATAAATAAACAGCTTTGAGAGCAAATTTCTTGCACTGCAATCCAAAATCATCAGTATGTCGTCGGCATGGACAACGTGAAATACAACCAGAGTGAAAGTCATGATGTCACATTTTAAAGCATTTCAAGAGATAAATATAACATAAGCAGACCTTTAAATGTAGCTCAACACAGTCCTCTACAGTGTCTGCAGACATGCTGTGCGGATGCAAGTCAAACCCACCAATAGAAACTCAAGTCTCAATCTTTTTGGCTGCATAATAAAGACATTCATCTTCGTCCACTTTTCTACAGAGAATCAAACTAAAAACATGTTTTTCTGTCACACTTTGAGGAAAAACATGAATTGTGTTAAAATCCTACCTGTCAGACAGCATCATGGTGTGTAACACATTAGAGTCGTGGGCCACTTTCTTGTAGGCCACCACTGACTTGATCTGAACGTTGTACACGTACAGGCCGCTGCCCACAGCTGCAAGGATCAGCTACAAAACACAAATATACCGTTTTAATTATGGATCACACCATGAAACGTCGTATAATGTTTTCAGGGTACATAAACCGTCCTTACCTTTCCGTTGGTGGTCAGGTGCTGGATGGACATCTCGCTGGGTTTGGGCGCACCCAGTCGGATCTCGGTCTGAGAGCCGGCCTGCGACTCCTCCCACAGGATGTGCTCGTAGGCCAGGATGTTCCAATCAATAGAGTCCCATAAGATCAACTCGCCTGCATGGGAGCCGCTGGCGAAGAGTCCATCTGAGGAACCAGGAGGGAAACGACATCAACCACAGGGGACAATAAACAATTTAGGACATCAAAAAAAAAAAAAAAAAATATATATATATATATATATATATATATTAGTTAAACAGACCGTTGATGTTAATGAGAGCTCTGATCTGGTCCTGGTGATCGGACAGACAGTGGATCTCAGCCACAGACACAGAGGAGTCAGTGGAGACGGTCAGCCTGTAGATCACTGCACAGAGGAGGACCAAGGATTTAACTGAAATAAATCTATTATTTTCTGTATATTGTCCTCTTAATTCAATAAAAGTCTGTCTCTTACATATCTGTTTGTCCATCGCAGCTGCGATGCAGTTCTTGGGCAGCTCGATCAGAGCAGTGATTCCTGCAAACAGCCAACAAACATTCATCAGTTTGTGTGCAAACAGCAGCATCGGGGGTGCACACGGTTGGTGGTTCCCTACCTGTGTCGCTGTGGTTCTGTTTGTGACACTGCAGCTGGAAGTCTCCGCTCCACACACACAGCTCCTCCCCGCCGGAGACCCACAAACACAGCCGCTCCAGCACCAGCAGACACTGACGGGGAGACGGAGAACAGCACGAAGCCATGTTTGTATTTCATCGTCACACACACACACACACACACACACACACACACACAAAATATCAGGGAAGGAGAGAAATCTAATATAATTAGCCTAAAGATGCTGCAATTAACCTTCATCTGCGATCAAGCCGTTACCATTTTCTATCTGAAATTATAACTGGCAGAACAACCTTCAGTGTCACATTTTAATGAGTACGTTTCATATCCTGCCAACACCGACTTTACTGCACAGAGAGATGACGGCAGTAACCTTCTAATGTGAAGAAGAACCAACACTTACCCCATGTCCCGTATAGTAAAATATGTCATTAATAATGAATGCAGCATTCCTGGTAACTGTAAAGAGATTATTTACTGACAAACTGCCTTTAATTTTTTTATTTAAAGTTCAAATATTTGATTCTGTGATAAAATTTCAGACTGGATTTTGTCAGGTTAACGAACAAAACAAAAGTACCATGAAATGCACAAAGCAGAAATGTACAACATAAGTATCACAACCAGAAACATGGGATAGATTCAGCACTAATTAGAAGTCAAATATACAGATAATAGAGCATCACAGATGATGATATTTAATGGCTACTGAAGAGAAACTGAATATTCTTAGTAAATTCTGTGGGTCTGAGAATAATCTTACAGTTAAATAATGGAACTTAAAGCTCCAGATTTCGACTCCTTTTTTATGAAGCCTCCAGTTTCTGTCCGTCACCATCTGTCAAGAAGGAAGTGACCATATTTGGAAAAACTGGGGTAGGAGACCAGCAGTGGATCTGACTGATCTGATTGGAAACATGACGATACTAAGTCCCGCCCACCGATAGCTGTAACCTGACTGCACCAGAGGCCTGTCAATCAAACAGACACGCCCCCCAAAAACACTTATTTTTGAAGCTTATTTTCTAATTAATGACAGATTATTTTCAGATGGACCTCCAGAAAACTAATAAGAAGGAGTGACTTTAGCTAACAACACCGAGATAACTGGTGGAGACATTTTATCGACTTTGTATTTGATGAGAGAAGTTGAATGGGAGTCTATGGAGACGGAGGTTTTTTGGAGCCAACCTCTAGTGGCACTCGGCGGTACTGCAGCTTCAGGCACCTCTGCATCGGTCTCATTTTTCAGACTCGGAAGCTATGAACACTTTTGTATTCAGTCTGCGGTTTTAATCTCACTGTGCATATTTAACACAATTACTTTTATTTTAAAAAATAATTTAAAAAAAATAGGTAGGTGCAGGTGTGAAAGAGGTTTCAAAGGTGTTCAGTTACCTTTACAGAAGACTGGAGATCTGAAATGGTCTGAACCCTGTTGCCCGTATCAGGATCCCACAGCTGATGAGTAAAGATTAAGGAGAATCAAACCTGAATCACAAACACAACAGTGTTCATGTTTGAACGTGTCTGCGTTGTCAGTTTTTTCTTGAGGATACGCTAAGACTTCGGTCCGAGGAGGCGGTGATGAGCGAGGTGTGCGACGTGACTTCATTCTTACAGGTGAAAGTGGTGATGGCTGTTATCTGCTGGGAATGACCTCGCAGCGCCTGCAGCCTCTCGCCGGTCTGAAAGTCAGACAAAGAAAATGAAGCATCAGCAATCAGTCTCACTGGGTTGTCTGTAGTTTCACTATAAGGGCTGCGCCAAATATCGATGTTTTTTTCGTTGGGAGATATAAATAAAGAATATGAAACTGTATATTGAAGGTTTAACCCGCTTCAAAGAAAATATTGAGATTTATATTGTATATCACAATTCAGCCAAACACACAATACACAGAAATAATCAACATGCAACGTTTTACCTCGACGTTCCACACCAGAACCAGACCGTCATCCCCTGCAGAGGCACATCTGGAAAACACAAGAGGAAAGGAAAGAGTTTGAGGAATACCTCAGCTGAGACTGCGGAGGCCTCATCTTCAGCTGACGAGTCAAACACTCAGACAATCTCTATTTATGTGAGCGATCCTTTCCCGCAGGTCCATCTCCACCTGGGAAACCTTAAAAAACATCTGTCCGGGGGCTTATCACCTTAACGTGCCCTCTGACCCCGAACCATGGCCCCCACCTGCTCCCTGAATCAACAGACAGGATGAAACACAGAGATAAAAATGAGAAGAGAGGAACTGTCGAGGATACGTTCTCAGACTTCAAAAGCAATCTGGAGAGAATTTTCTGGCCTTTGCCCCCCGACTGTGGCACTGTGAGCGAAGAGGACGAGACCCAGAGGAGGGGGTGATTACTGGAGGAGACCAGGCGTGAACGTGAACACACACACACACACACACACACACACACACACACACACACACACACACACACACACACACACACACACTTAGCTCCGATATAAATCCCAATCTGAGCACTTATGCAGACCCACTCTAGCGTACCAGGGTGTAGTCCGCTTCCACAGAGCAGCGCAAAGAGGAGAGCAGGTGCACAACCTTTATATATGTGTGTGTGTGTGTGTGTGTGTGTGTGTGTGTGTGTGTGTGTGTGTGTGTGTGTGTGTGTGTGTGTGTGTGTGTGTGTGTGTGTGTGTGTGTGTGTGTGTGGACAGCATTAAAGGGCTATACTGTACTGTGCACACACAATCACACAGTGGTGATGATTGGGCTCTTGTCATGCTCTGTAAGTTTTCTGTAGGTGAGGATCTCCTGTCAATCACAGAGGGATAGAGGCCAGCCAAGGGTAGAGAGGGGAGAGAGAGTGTGTGTGTGTGTGTGTGTGTGTGTGTGTGTGTGTGTGTGTGTGTGTGTGTGTGTGTGTGTGTGTGTGTGGGGGGGGTGCTGTGGTCTACTTACCTGAAGTCATCAATCTGCACCAGAAATCGAACAATGTCAAAATGTCCTTTCAGCACCTGCAGCTCAGTGAAGCAGTTTTTGGGCTGTTCCTCTCCGATGCACAACACGGAGCTTTTCTGCACACAAGACGGAGAGCGGTGAGACAAACAGGCTGCAGTGAAGTGGACCAATCAGACACGAGAGACGAGAACAGGGGTGGACAGCCAAGGAAAGTAATTAGGTACAATTTTAAGAAACATGCGCTTAGTATTTCCATCTTCTGCTGCTTTAAACATCTATTTCGCTTCAATTAAAGGGAGAATACAGTGATGCAAGTCTGCACTGATCTGACAGCTACAGTGACTTTTAAGACTCTGATTTAACATTAAAACAACACGAGTTTATAACATACAGTCCAGATTAAACCAGTGGTTCTTACTTTTTGGCTTACGACCTCTCAAAAAAAAAAAAAACAGTCAAATTAGGGCTCCTTCACATGTACCACATTTCTGTTAGTTCACCAACGAGACACTTCCGATCAAACCTTCTCATTTGTTTTCACTAAATCATTAAAGCTGTTCAAAGCACAATGAGCTAAAATGTTTTTGAAATATTTGACCAGATTTGCATCACAGAACTTTTTCTCTCCTTTCCTGCCTTCATCAATCATCTACCAATAAAAAAAAATAAAAAAATCAACAGAAGCTGTTTGACCTGTTGCTTATGTTAATTATATAACGTGTATACCTGCTCGACATATGAAATAGTCCTGTGGTTAAGTTTGTTTATCATTTTTTTAATCTCTATGTGTATTTCCTCCTAAACATTGTCGTATCGTGCAGTATCAGTGACAAAAACTTTAAACGTACTTTAAAAAAAAGAAATGAACTGTGGTTTCTTATTCCCAACACGATCGGTTTTATTATTACTATAGTTGTCTTATCTTTATTGGGTTATATTCCCCCATTCGATTGGTGTCATGTTGCTTTCAGCTTCTTGTATTTGGGTTTTTAGTTTTTCTCCAGTAAAATATCTCAGAATTTCATCCATCACGGTAGGAAGAGTTTAGTTGTATTTACACACATAGACAACTGCAAAAAAAACATAAGAGAAATAAAACACAAGGGCATGTGACAGGAAAAGAGACAAATCAACTCAAGAAAAGATAAATAACAACAAACAAGATAAAAGCTTTTTTTTTTTTAAAAAGAGAGAAGTGTACAAAAATGAAGACCTGATTAGTCTCCACAGATTAAATGAGATGGCAATTTATATTTACATTTTTCAGAAAGTAGAAACTTCTCGATACAAATGTACTGATGTTGTTGTAAAAAAAAAAAAAAAAAAAAAAAGAGAAGTGGAGATGATGGCGTTATAAGAATAAATGAAACTGAAAGAGGGAGTTGCTCAAAGACAATAAAAGAGAAATCCTGATATTTGATGTAAATTCAGTCAGGACCCTGCAGCAGCAGCAGCAGCATCAACACCTTCAACACCTTCACACGTCAGCTGTCTTTACGAGAACTTAATTTTACCTCCACTGAACCCTGAGCCTCTCGACCACCGAGAATCCACCGCAGCATGACTTCGTGTTTCAGGGACCGACCTTAGCTGAGGAAACAAGAGTAAAAAATAAAAAAATAAACAGTGTATCTGGACGTTTTCTCTGAATACGAGCCACGGAAATGAAGCGCAGCAGCAAAACAAGAGAGCGCAACGAACAACCTGGCTGCAGGTGCTTTAACTCTTACCAGTCATTAGCATAGCACAGAAAATACGGCGAAACACTTCCGCTTGGTTGAATGTCGTCTTTTCTTTTTCTCTTTTTTTTTTTTGACTGCCTCGTGGGAGGACTTTGACATTTAAAGTCCCTGTTCGTTGATCAACGTGACGCTCATACTGCAGTATTTAAGCTACGTGTTGTAGAAATTCAGCCACGACCACAACAAACCGTTCATGTGACTCAAACTACGGAAGCTTTTCACGGACAAGATTCCCTCAGGTCGCTTTATATTTTGGGAAGCGAGAGTTCGGACTTCTGTGTTAAATAATAACTTCTTTATTCATTCAAGTCGAGTTGAATTCAATTCCGTCATCTTCATTTGCAAATATTAACTAAGATATAGAAAAAAAATGTTGTATTTCGTTCTGTTTATCAGAATTAAGCAAATTCAAAACTACTGTTTCAATAACGTATTTTTTTTCCCTACAGTCTTTTAGATAATGTTACATTAACCTTAAAAGTCAATATTAATAACAATGATACTAATTTTGTTTTTATACAACACTTTTCTAAACTTAGATTAAAACGTTTTTCATGCACAAATAAATTATAAGCAACAACAAAACAATTAGACTACAGCATAAAAAAACATAAAATGTGAGAAATAGCAGTAAAACAAGAAATAAAAGTGAAGCATGTAGATAGTGGTAAAAAAAAAAGAAGTATGTTTTAAGAAGAGATTTAAAAGATGTAAGATGTAGGCTTTTAAATTGATAATAATGATACTAGACAGTGTTACAGTGTCCCTTAGCACCAACACTAAAATATCAATCAAATTGCAGAATGGTGACAAAGACAAAACCCCAATAAAAACTGAATTAAAGAAACAAAACATACACACGATACAAATAAAAAAAAGCAAAAACGTAAAAAAAAAATCCAAACTCTTCAAATTCTTTGGCAGCTATTTCAACATCTGCAAGGCCCTGATAGAAGCTTAGTATCCTTTGGTCTTATAGTCGGTATTTAGACCCGAAAAGATGCAGATTAAATACAATAAATCAGAAGTTTTGATAAGAGACTGTCCAATTGAAAGAAGTCCTAATTATGACATACATAAAATTACCAGCACAGTTAAATTAAAAAAAATGGCCCAGCTTGGATGAAAACTGCCCAAACTGGCAACGTTGAATGCAAATAGTTTTATTTTAAACAGCTGTCAAGAAAAGATTAAGCTTGTTCACGTCTTAAACACAGACTCTTTCTTCCTTCAGCAGATGGACATGAAAACAGCCTTCTCGTGTCAAACTCTGCACAGTGATCATCTATTTAAAAGTAACATATATTTTGCACAAGAGGTGTGCTTGAATGTTTCAATCAGATGTGTTCAAATGAGCGTCGTTCACCTTCTTACAGGCAGATGGCAGTGTGCAACAATCCCACGAGAGAAGAGGAAGGTTCAAACCTTCATTTTCAAGAGAAAATCAAATATTATTTCCAGTTTTTTTCCTCTTTTATTCATACAAATTATGAGTATAATTCTTGAAAGATAAAATCAAATCATTTGTTTAGTTCTCATGGATGAACTCTGTCTACAGTTGTTCTTATTTCTCCTCCTCCTTCCCAGGACTTCTGCATTAATGTTGACCTGCTCTCCATCCATACCTTCTTTCTGCACTCTCCAATCTCCTCCTCAGTGTATCCCCTGTTAGCACACACACAGTCACACACACAGTCACACACACAGCACCTCGGCTGTGTCTGCTCTGCTCTCCCGATTGAGACGACATGCAGTGTAGGGCCTGTGACCTTCATGGTGGCTCAGATCTGCGGCTGGCACTGATTTCTGATTTAGTGTCGATCCGCCGCGCTTGTCAGGGGCTGCGAGGTGCTTTCCATGCGGTAATAGAAAAGCTCAAGGGCAGCTGGAGAGAGGAGGAGGGTTAGGGAGAGGGATCGGTGGAGGTGGAGTGGATGGCTTTTAGATGTGAAAATGGGCTCGGCTCTGTTTGTTTTACCTCAGTATCTGTCACACGTCTGAGTGGACGGGTCAAATACCACAGAGGAGTGTTTGGAGTCAGAATATAATTCATGCAAAAGATGTGAGGGAATTGGATCCAAAGCAACAAGGCACGCTTGTGGCTAAAGCTAATTTCAGTTTGCTTGTTTAAACTGTTTAACCTCTTAGTTCAGCATGCTAACATTTAAGTGAAGCCCAAAGACCGTATGTAAAAATGGACTTAGTTTCCAGGTTTGAAAAGTAAAGCCAATGCGCAAGTGTTTTAAAGTGTAATGTCACTGAGGGCCACTAGGGGCTGGCTCCATAGACTCCCATTAAAAAAACCATCAAATACTCTCCTGAAATACAAAGTCAGTAAATGTTTTCCACAAGCCATCATGGTGTTATTAGATAAACTCCCTTCTTTTGATCAGTGTTCTGGTCCTTCTGGAAATATTTCAATATTTAATTAGATATGAGACCTCAAAGAGTTTGATTGACATGCCTGTGGTGCAGTCAGGTTGCCGGTACAGGTGGGTGGGGAATAATGTCTTCAGGTTCTCAGTCAGATCCATCTCTTGTTCCTCCCAAGTTTGTCCAAATATGGTCACTCCTGGTTTAAAAAAAAACAAGACGATGACAAAATGACAGAATGGAGGCTTTAAAACGGCAGCTCTTAAACCAATGGGTGACATCACTGTAGGTTGCCAATTGGTGAAAAAAACATTAAAAAAAAAAAATTACTTAAAAAGTTTTAAGTTTGCCCTGATTATGGCACTCAATGAAAAACCATCAAATAACTTTAATTATCTTAAATATTATCCAAAAGTAAGGCATAAATGTAAACCATTTCATGGCAATTTATCCAATCATTGTCAAGAAATTTCACTAAAACCTATAAATGTCATCCTCATGGTGGCGCTACAGGAGACATCAGAGGATCACCACAGTCATGACAATACCATGAATGTATGTACTCAAGTTTTATGATAATCCATCGGTTAGATGTTGAGATATTTGAAGAGTAGGTGGACATTTTAACCTGCTGGTGGACATAAATGAAAAGGACCAACCAACAGACATTACCACCGTCAGGACGCTAACCAGGCTGCAAAAAATACAAGAAATATAAACCACACAGGAAATGTGTCAGGAAGAAAGAAGAAGGTGAGGAAGAGATTCAGAGGAGGAAGAGCAAAGGTCTGCTGGGTGTAGTGACCTCAGTCCGGTGTCGACGAGGTGTCAGATATGACCAATGGCAGGAATCAGCTGAGAGCTGAAGTCATGATGGGACGGCCTCTGAAACATCCACACCACTAAAGACCAAAGAAAGTCTGCCTGCTCCCTCCTTCCTCCTCCATACCGCTCCCATCTCCGGCCTGTAAAGGAAAACAAATGGTTATGATGATGGAAAAGGAATTAAGTTGTAATTTAACAGTAGGCCAACAGCAGTGTTGAATAACAGGCTCCGTCCGTTGCTGCTCGGAGGTTCTTGTAGCAGAGACCAACACACCTCACTGTCCCTCTTCATCAGGCTCTCACTGTGTTCTGCTTTACCCGCCGTGGCCTCTGGCTCCACTCAGACCTCCACAAACATGGCAGCACCTTCATAAACTCACACATAATGAGGATTTATCCTTAATTCCTGTTTCTTTACATTGTGCTCCATGTATTCTTGTAATGTTTGAGGCCCTCAATCTGAAAGTTTTGCTTTTAAAAACATCTGAATAAAATCTAAAATATCTGGACTCTGTGTTTTTTTTTGGCTCATTTTACTCTAAGTGGAGAAAATGTGTATTTATCAGTAATTATTTTCAGCCATGGATTGACATCCAGTAATATACAGCAGCATGATAAGGTATGTTGGAGTAATTAAAAAAAAAAGTGTGTGTTATAATAAAGAAATATTTTACCAAATGAAAAAGTCTGACTGATGTGTCTTTAATAGTTTTAATAGTCTTAGTTAGGCTAACAGATAAACGTTAGGACCATTTTCATCCTTACATTGGATTTGTTGGCAGTAAAAAATATATAGAAATTCACCATTGTTATATTTAAAGGATTTAAAGGGACGATATGTAAGATTTCAGCGCCTTCTTGTACAGTACCACTTTAAGTATGTTAAGAGGCGAGTCAATAACCTACAGTCTGTCTTCAGTCTGGCTCTCAGCAAATAGGGGTCAGTTCACCTAAATAACCTAAAATAATCTCTCATATTTGCAGATTTTAAGAGTTTGGCTTCTTCTCAAAGCTTCTCTGGAGCACTGAGATCTCACCGTCAGCTCTTCTCATAACGATATTCTGTTGAATGAAATCTGTCTGCAGAATATGTGTTTTTAATTGTTTCTGATCCTTTAAGCCTGAATGGTGCCATAAAACCTAATTAAAATTACACCAGGATGTGCATTTGATCAGAATATATGACGGTGTGAAGCTGACCAGGAAGGAGGAGTGTATTCAGGCTTCTGTCACTTTGATTTGTCACATGAGCATGACTGTAATTGCTGTGTTTCAGTCATCATAGGTTAATTATGAGCCTTGACCTACAGTATTATACATGCACACATACAGACAGAGTTTATAGAAGGGGGAGGACGGATTATTTTTACACAGCACCAAAACTTCAGAGACATCACAGCGTGGCCGTGTAGAGCTGCCACTTCTCTTTTCCTCTGCATCATCTTCCTCTCTGTCTAACTGATCATCCCCCCCCCCCCCACACACACACACACACACACACACACACACACACACACACACACACACACACACACACACACACACTCCTCCCTCCTCCGGTGACCCACTAATGTTCTGTTCATTTTCTCTTATGAATAGATAATGGGCAAAAATCAAATCTCTTCATTTGCATGTAATACAATTAAGACCTTTTCAAACAATGACAAATGGAGGGAGCAGCGAGGTGTCAGTCAGCCTCGTCGGCGAGGAGGCGTCGGCCAACCTCTCCGTTTTAACCAAAATTAATAAAACCTTCAGATGGAAATTTCTCCCCGCCATCTGGAATAACAATCAGCAGGACTCTTCAAGACTCCGCCTGTCAAATGAAATTAAACTTCCCATGAATTTGGATTCATAACGTGGACGTGAAGCCACCGACGTACCTCCAAACCTTATAACCCAAAGAATAAAAAAAAATTCTGTCAATAGTTAAGAGATGTGTGGCCTGAAGTGACATCAGAGAGACATTTCTCTCTTTTACTCATTGGTTAATTTAAGAACAAAGATGGATCTTTTGTTTCTGTTATACACACAACACTGGATGAATGTTTTTATCAGGTCGCTTCTTGCTTAAATTACTCTTTATTCGCTGATTCCACCTCCCAAGCGTCAGCCTTAAGCTGTAAATTATTCTCTTCAACATGAGCAGTGTTTTCTCTCCGTGATGAAGATCTAGCTCAGACTAATACCTGGAAATAAAGGAGGAAACAGCTTGTCGAAGGGACATAAAATTCACAAACCAGAACCCGTAAGGTTTACTAATCATATCCAACTATTCTCTATAAAACTTTATGTCTAAAAACAACAATTTGTGGATTTAAAGCAAGAAGATGTAATATTTGCTGAGCGGTGACAACAGCAGCCTCTGTGGCCACAAATGATAATTACAGAATTCTGGTGTGTTAAATTCTGTTTAAAGACTGTGTATAGACGAGGAGATAAACCAAATAACAACAGCTGTCAGGGCCACCAAAGCTACGCCTTTACTCATAGAACCCGGGGTTACGAACATAACCAACGTCCTTCTCTTCTTCTAGTATTCAGTGTGCCATCCAAATGATTATTTATGGCCTGCAGGCACAATGACAGTCTTGTCGAAATAAGAGAGTTTTTATACAGGTCAAATAAAAAGGATAAAAACATTCACGAGCTTTATCTTTAGACAACGCTAGGCTAGTTGTTTTCCTCTGTTTCCAGGCTTTAGGCTAAACTAAGCTAACTAGATATTTTTTTTGTCAGTAGAAATGTATAAAAGCTGTACTGATCTCATCTAAATCTCAGTAAGAAGACAAATTAGTATATTTCCCAAAATGTTAAACTATTATTGTTATTTTGTTGAGATAATTACAAAAATGTGGAGCTTTGCATGTTTTTATTGCTGATATAATAACCCAATTCATATTCATCAATATAAATTCACATAATTTTATTCTGGCTTCCCTCTCATACACAAATATAAACATGTGGAAAAAAAACACACACACATGCACTAAACATGCATACAAACTCACACATGAACTGTCTCTCTCCTACACACATACACACACACAGAAACACACACACAGGAAAATTAATGAGCTCTCATTCATAATCCGGGATAGAGAGAGCCATATTCACCCTTGGATGGTTTATTGACTGATTTCATTTATTTGTGTGGAATAAATAGGAGGTAAACATTGGCTCGCTCTCACATTTTCTGCGACACACTCGCTGCACAGCATTCTGGGAGAAATGATCCCACCAGCAGCGGGGTCACTGATTGGCTACCTCGTCAGTGTGTGACAAATTACCCAATGAGAAATAGGTTACCCATTTCCACAAACTAATTAACCTGGGTGATAGTGAAACAAATTATTACATTTATGTAATATTATTTCACATCTGTTGCCAGACTACAAAAATCTTCATCCTGTGTTCTGATTGTCTCTTCGCTGTGACTAGAAACACAAGCTGTACACAGACTGTATGCATCTAAAGAAAACATACGATTTTAAACTTTATATCAAACCCTCAAAAATAGACCTGAAATTAGAACTAATGTGAAATCTTTTTTTTTTTTTTTTTTAACAGGCACTGGTTTCCAACATGGGAGTCCCAAGATGATTGACAAGTTGGAAAAGGAAAGGACTGGTGAAATATTTGATATTCTCAACTCATCAGGCCTCGAAGAAAAATAAGAAAATAAAAATCATAGAAAAAAACATCAATCTTTGGCTGAAGCATTTATAATTCATATAAATATGAAACAAGTTTCATCAAATCTTTTAAAATCTTTTCAGCTTTAATGAAAACTTAAATATTTTAAACCACTTCTTCAAAATGTTTTTCATTGGTTAAAAGAGAAAGACAACAAGACAACCTAAAAAGCCCAAAAAGACCACTGACAGACAATAAAAGCCTTTAAAAAATAGTAGTAAAGTATTTTTAGTTTAGATAAATACTTACTGTCAGTATTCAGTTATATTGAATATCACCAGTGTTTACAAATAAAAACTAAAGCAAATTGCATCAAACTTGAATAATTCACAGTAAATTAAAGGATAATTTAGCGCCAATAGTCCACAACAACAGAAGAATGGTTTTATATTTTACCACCTCGTGATAGACTCGAGTGGTTGGTCTCCACTTGAGTCTGTTTAGACTTTGGAGGAAAGAAAGAAGCTCCAGACTCTAAAACGTGGATGCTTCACACACATCTGTCACCACAGAAGATCCAAACAACCAGCAAAGCTTGAAGCTGGACACCCTCGATCAGTGTTCCCCAGTTATGGTGTTCAATAATGGCCAGAAAAACCTTGGTGCCAAACGTTTTGATGTCACAGTGACCTTTGACCTTTTGTTAATAAAATGTGTTTAGCCTTTTAAACACTTGTGTGGAATTTTGTCATAATTGCTGAATTAATTTTTGAGTTATGGCCACAAACTTTGTGAGGTTTCACTGACCTTTGACCTTTAACAACCAAATTCTAATCAGTTCACCGTTGAGTCCGAGTTAACATTTGTGCCAAATTTGAAGAAATTCCCTCAAAGCGTTCCTGAGATATCACCTTCAATATAAATCCATATAAATGTGTTTATGGGTGAAAATAAAACACACCAACATGATTATAAACTGCTGAACTTAATTCATCGTCATGATAACCAATAAACTATCTGCTTTGACAGGTGAGTAGCAAAAGGACATGTCTCTGATGTAAACACTTTAACTCAACATACCGCTGGTGAGTCTTCATGGAAAATATTCAGTCCTCTTCATCCCTGACATTACCATGGTGAAGATCAGAAACCTTTCTCCAACCTAACAAAGAAAAACAAACATTAAAGGTCCACATAATGTCTTGAGATCAAACCAATGTTCATGTCTGAAAGTTGAATTTCAACTAAAACCATATAAAGTCATAGAAAATTATTGGAAGCTTTGGCAGCCATCAGTTGACTGTTAGAAATCAGAACATAATCAGCTTAAGCAAACACAAAGAGAAAACTGTATTTCCACACTGATACAGACAAGCAACCAAGAAATACTGACTTCATCTGCCATGATGCCACTAATGGTGCGGGAAAAAAAAGGCTTTTATTTTTTAATTTTCTGTCATAAATCTTTTATTGTTAATGTCTTCTACTGACCAGAGATTATGGAGCTTTCAAAGGAACCAAAACAGGAAGATGCGCTGGTGTTTAAACCATCGTCAGTGTTAGTGATGAAGTTCCCCTTTAACCATAATTATTATTACAGTAATTGGATAATTAGCAGCTGAACAGAGTCAGTGTCAGGTCTCAGGATTTAAAATAGTTGTATATCATGTCTAATAATAAACTTACAGTGTGTGTAGGTGACAGGAGAAAGCTGCTCCTCAGAGACAGATATCTGCTGCTGAAGTTTCCAGATTGAAAGAGAATAAAAAATTTTTTTTAAAACAATGAAGAAAAAGGATCAGAAAATATGACACGCTTCTGTTGAAGAATTTATGGATGAGAATTATTTGACTGTCCTCTCCCTATATTTATACTTCCTGTTAGAGTATGAACACAGATCTGATGTATCTCTGAATGGAGCCTGAAATGAAGAATTCAGCAGAAGAATCTGATAAAAAGGTGTGAAGTGTGTTGAAATATGTTCATTCACGGGACAAACTCAGTGAGAGTTTTCACAGCTGGTTGTAAACAATGCTTTCAAGTTTCGCCTGTTTGTTGTTTTCTTATTATTGACATATCAGAACAGGTCATGAAAATCCTTTGAAATACGTGATTCAGTATTTCAGGTGTCATATTTAGTCCTGTAGAGAAAGTTGGATTAAGAATTGAGTTGTTTTAAATGATTTACTTAACATTTAAGAAATTATGAGAAATTATCCTTAATGTAGTTTTAAGCAGATGTAAATGTTTATGAATGTATTAAAGGCAAATTATCTCTACAATATATTTACAACTTTTGGAAACTTATAATGAATGACAGTATAGTAAAATACAAAATATGTCTTCAGGAGAATTTATAACTGATGCTGAATTCTGTGTATCAATATAACATTTAAAGATGCCCATATTAATTATAGTTATTATATATATGCTCATAAATGCTGCATATAGAGGGATTTAAGTGTTATTCTGTCATGAAAGCGTCACACTTTCTGGGCTCTGCAGTTTATTAATCAAGACATTATTTATATTTTCTTCTAAAAAGATAATAAAATGAAGACACACACCTTTGGCCCTCTGCTAATTTATCAGTTTGGTCTTTACTCAGATTGAGTTTGACACCGCTGATCCCGACTAAATTGCTCATTTGGATTTGAGGATTTAGTGTGGAGGTCCTCCTTAAGGACCTAATGCATACAGATTTTTCTTTTATTATTATGGCTCCTCTACAGCTGGTGAAAGAGAGTTTTATATACCAAAAAAATTAATGCATTTATTTAGTTTCTGTATATCATATTTTGCAACTGTTTTGGTGTCAATACGGAGACGATCTCTTCACTGTTTGGACCGAGAGACAACAGTGCAAAAATACTTATTTACAGGACTTGTAAAGGAATATTTTTGCACTGTTGTTTTTGTGGTATTAGTTAAAAGTACATAAGTATTATCAGCAAAACGTACTTAAAGTATTAAGAGTAAAAGTATTCTTAATGCACAAAGAGCCATTTCAGAGTGTTATAGATTAAATATCATGTAAATGTTGAGGTCGGTCTGATTCTCACTGCTCTAACGTTGGGAGGTTTAACCTCTAATAATGTGTATTTTATGCATTTTATTAGTTTATCACACGCTGTGCATAAAATTTGTGTCTGCAAACTGCTGTCAAATTAATTCACAGCACATAATTCAATCTGAATAGTAGTAGAAGTATTGATTAAGTAGAATATAAGTAAAAGTACAAATAATACGAATTTATACTTGAGTAAAGTGAAGTACATTTATTAAAGTATGAGGGTCATTGGGGTGCAGAATTTCTTCACTTGTTTAATGTTGATTATGCTTCACAGATTATCACTCAAAGTCATCTGAAACATGATGTCATCGAGTGATGTCTTAGAAAATTAGAAGATGTATCCCTTAGTCAACATTACATTTGAACATGAACAAGGTTAGATGTGCAACTGCTACATTGACAGGTTGATTAAATACAGTTGGGTTTTTTGTATATATTGTTTATATATATATATTTATTTTTTAAATGAATGAATCAGAAGGATTGTGCTCTTCAAGAAAGGAGGATTGATTCATGATGTGACGTAATTGAAAATGATTTTTATTTGATCATTTACATTGAATTGATATAAACATGTCCATGAAACAAAATGGTCCAAACATTTAAGAAAGTCATATTTGATCATAAGCACAGACATAATTTTTGGAAACTTAAGTTATCACAAACTGACCAAATGGGAACAAGAGTGCTTCCTACACAAAACATCCTAGAGAAGAGATTATAGTTAAGTCAGCGTCTGTGTCTTCATTCACAGCATTTCCCCCTGTGGGTGTTTTTTTTGTTGCTTTGGACAGCACATGCAGTCTTCGTCCTGATTCCTATCACATCCTCCTCTCATGTTCTCCTTCTTTAAACCTCCAGCTGTGTGGTGTCTGCACGTCCACAGAGCATCCCTTCACAGGTGCATGCTGTGCAGCAGGGGGAGTGGGAAGGGGGGAGGGGGGAATTTAGTTTTGTATCTCAAAGTATCCACAGAATTTGTGTTGAAAAAGCTTCAGTCACCAAGCAAACGTCACTGAGAGTCCTGCAACAAGAAGGCAGGGTTGCATGAGCCGAATAAATAAATACTCAATAAACCCAGAACTTCATAAATAGACAAATAAATAGGTGATATAGGCTACATGCGAAATAATAACGTATAGCTTGAACAGAAGCAGCCCTGCGATGAATGAGGAGCTGCAGTTCTCCTTTTGGGTGGTTCGGGAGAAAAAACGCCAGCCGAGATGTGAACCGGTATCCTGCTTGTATGATTCCCGGTGCACCGCGTGGACGGGTCGGATGGATCAGAACTAAATGATCTCGGTGAGGGAGAAAGAAAAGCTCTTCGGGCCGCTTCACTAAGTGAAGCTCATGGATACTGTGTGCTCCAGCGCTTTGCGGCGCAGCGACGCGATGCTTGTCCCTCTCCACATGTCACTGTCCGGGGAGCTACACAGCTGAGGCGAGCCGGTCACGTTATTGGGGCCGGACAGGGACGCGGGTACCATTCCGGGGAAGGTGGGCTGGTAGAGGTGGGACTGCAGCCCGGAGCCGTTGGACGACATGTTGGACAGACCCATGGAGTTGGGCGGCGGCCCGGCGCCGAGGCTGCACTGAGACAGGGACTGCGCCATGGCCTGCTGGCGGCCCAGAGAGGGCGGCAGCTGCAGCTGAGACACGCCGGGCATCCCGGCCGTGGCCCAGCGGGTGTCGTTGGCGTGGAAGGAGCACAGGCTGTCGCCCATGGCCGCTGCTGCCGCGGCGGCGGACGGGAACTGGGTGAGACCGTGGTGCGTCGGCAGGAGGGTCCCCGGAGCCCGGAACACGTTGGTGGTCTTCTTGCGCTTCTTCCACTTGGCGCGTCGGTTCTGGAACCAGACCTGCAGACAGAGACGGGATGAGTCAGGAGGGAAGGCTGCAGGTAGACCGACAGGTCAGTCAGCGCCGGAAGGGCTCATAAAAAAGGTGACGACATCAGTCTGTGATCATTGTCATAAAACAACAACAACAATAAATCAGGTGGAGGAAAACACCGATTTATGTTTTATACAGAATCTTATCTGAAAAAAAAACAACAACCACCAACTACTGACATTATTCACATTTAATGTTTCCAAATAATAATACTAATAATAAATAGCACAAGATTATTTCTGTGTTATCAATAACATAACAGTATAACAGAGGTCTCAGTACCTGCTATTAAAAACTTGTATTTTTTAAACCAGATTGTGGCAGTTTTTAACATTTTGCTGGATTTGTTATATATATATATATATAAATGGTAGAATAATGTAATTTTACCTCAATAAATTAGCAGCACTTCAGTTTAGATATTTCTGTTTGAATCAATATTTTAACCTGTAACATTTTTTTCAAAAATACAAAAACATTGAGTCTTTGGAAAAAAAATACTTCTTTTTTCTCTCTCTCTTTTTTTTTAAATTTTATTTTATAATTTGATCTTGAATGATTTCGCTGTAAGGGGAAGGAGCCCCTGAAACGCGCGCGCTCGTACAGTAAAGATGATGTTCCCGCTGAGATCAATAGTTTTGTCTTCACTCTGGAGTCCTTGAGCTTTGCAGGTTCTGCTGTGATTAATGTGTAGATTCGGTTGAGAAAGTGGGCCGCGGTAATGAGACCGGGACCGTCTCACTCTGCTCGGTGAAGCCAGCCGTGAAATCCGGCCTGAAATGCATTAACACTTCAGAGAGAAAGAAAACGTGATTCCTCACCGCTGCCTGCTTTTAAAAAGACACACTGCAGCCTGACAGTTCCCGCGTCTTATTTCCCGCCCTATCATAACAGCAGATGAGCATCATTTCACTAATTCTCATTTTATGTTAATAGCAGAGAAACTGGATGGAGCCGTGCGATAATAATAATAATAGTAATGATTATTACCCGGGTTTTATTTCACATGTGACTGCAGCTGTTTAATAAGGAGCCACAGTGATGTTTTATGAAGACCAGATGACAGTTAATACTGAGAATAAAATATCTGATATTTAACTATGACTGTTTAAAGGTTTTATTAGAGGAGATTAAACTGTGAAATAAAGCTGCTCTCATTTGGTTCCTGCAGATTAATTATGATGGACTGCTGTGATGTTTCCACCCAGAATCTGCTGAAATACAAACTGAAAGAAAATCCACTGCTATTTTTTTTTAACATCTTATAATATTCTTTTTTTTTCTTCCATCAGTGTAAAATGTTGGAGGATGAAAACAGTGATGTCAGGAGGATATTAATATGATGGGTTGTAATATCTGTTGTCATATTGAAGCCTCGTTATGTTCAATGTGAGGATGAAGCACGTGTTTAATCCACAAGGTCGACGGTTTAAATCCGGACACGACATATGACAACATAAAGTGATATTTAGAATAATATGAGAATAAACTAACCGAGTTGATTTGGTTCAGGTGTGAGTATCATTATAAAGTTTTGTATTTAAAGAAATAAAATAATTTAATTCAACAACAGAGTGAAATTCTGGGCTAAACTACTGTAGATATTTAAATGATTTCAGTGCAACAGAAAGCTAAATAAAAACCATAAATAATATTGATAATTTGTGCAGATTATTGCTGTATCTTTAGATTATATTTTTTAATTATTTGTCCATAAATAGTCCATAATTTAAACACAGATGGAGTTAAATCAGAAAATATAAATTAACATCCCAAATAAAAATGCTATTTTATTTGAGTGTAATTTAACTTTAATTAAAAAGAAGTGAGCGAGCTCCGTGATGTTCATTTCCAGCTGAGTATGAACAGTAATGTGAATATGCTCATGTGACCTTCTGCAGGAAATGAACAGTGAACTGTTTGAAGAATTAAAAAGCTCCTGTTAAGGATATTTAATTACACATTTATTCCTGCAGCTTCGAGGCTGTTTGGAGATTTTTTTATTCCGTTTTATTTTAAATGGAAATTTCAAGAAAATAAATCTGAAGAATTACATTTAAAATTAAATTGTCTGTTTGTTTGTTTTTTTTAAATTAATGCTGGTTGTCAAATGTGTTTCCGTTCCTCTTCTGCGCTAATTCTTTTAAAATTTAAACTGATAAATGTCCTTCACACTCGGTGGGAGTTGCCCCTCCTGCCGCCCCACCTGCACTCTGGACTCCGTCAGGCCGATCCTCAGCGCCAGCTCCTCCCGCATGAAGATGTCTGGGTAGTGCGTTTTGGCGAAGCTCCGCTCCAGCTCGTTGAGTTGCGCCGGCGTGAAGCGGGTCCGGTGCCGCTTCTGTTTCTGGGACTGCTGCCCTCCGGACTGGTTCGGGTTGCTGCTGCTGTTCTGCTGCTGCTGCTTCTCCTGCTCTTTGCTGCTGACCTGCACCGGGTTGGATCCTCCGCCGCTGCTGATATCGTCACCGGGGAGCATCGTGGCTCCCTCCACGCCGTCCGGACCGGGGCCCAGCTCCCCGGAGTGTCCCGGGTCAGGTCCCCCGCCGCCCAGCCGGCACTTCAAAGCCTCCCTGTGGCCCAGGAGCTCCGCGGCATCCTTCATCCCTGCACAGACAAACGGAGCAGGTGAGATGTGAACAGAGAGCTGAGTCTCTGCAGGAGGAAGAAGACATGTTAGACATGCAGAGTTGAAAAAGCAGGAAGACACTTTACAGGCTTTAAAATGATGAACTGTTGAAGCATCAGTGTGCTGCAGGAGGACATGATGACACTGACTGCATGCACTAAACACAAGAGCACAAATTAAAGCTCTGTTAGAGAGACACACACACAGCATGCACGTTACAATCTGCTCCTTAAATACTCTTCATTCAATTCCACACTGAGATCTTAGAAAATGGTTAAATCAAATTATGCAGTAATATAATAATAATAATTACTTTTCCAATGAATTAAGCGAATTTAGCTCACTTCAGGCACATTAAGATGATATATGAAGCAAATTGACAATTTTCAGAGCGTGATTTAAGATTAGAAGTTGCTCCAGCTTACAGTAGAGTTGGAGACCGGAGTTTGGTGATGTTAACTCACCGAGGCGAGCATCCAGCAGGTCGGCATGAGATAGCATAGCGCACCGCTCCAGGGCGAAATGCTACTCCCCCCCAAAAAATCTCTATGACTTTAACCTATTTAAGAAATATATATAGCCTAAATGAAAGCAAATTCGGTTTGTGGTTAAAAGGGAGGTTCGTTGCATTATAATGTAGTTTAGAGAAATGGGGAGGCGCTTAACGGCGGAATGAACCCATGAGCTTCTCCAAACGAGGACCAATCAGAGCTGAAGCCTGAGGTATGTCAGCTTCACCCCCTCTCCCCCTCCGACACCCCTCCCATCCACCTCCTCCATCCTCTCACATCCACAAGTTCATTCCTCCTCATTCCTGTAATTGGCTTTGATTTCTCCTCCAAATTACATCCAATAAAATAAGCTGATTTAATATCAGAGCAGAGAAATGTTGGATCACCACAATATTTGTTTAATTGTGCATGCTGCTCTGCACTTGTTTTTATAGTGAGCCACTGGAACAAGAAGTGGGCTTATTCACATGGAGAGGAATGGCAGCACATATAATCTGCTCTGAATACGAAGCTGTTTTTTATTATGATTATTATTATAATTATTATTGCGCCTTCTTTTTCATGACACTTTAGTCGCCTGATGATGTTGTCGACCTCTTTACGACACTAAACAACTCTTGGAGACCAAGTGAACCTCCTCTAATATCCCTGGTTTCCCTCCCAGCCAAACAACAAACTTTATATAATTCTAACCAGCCTCATTAGGCGTCCGGTGCAATTAGCGTGGAATCTATACGCTTTTCACTGCAACCTTTCAGAGTAAAAGCAGTGTATAAATTAGAGGTAATTTACGAGTATTTAGTTCCAAGTGTGAAGAAGGGAGGGACTCGGTGGAAATGATGTGAGAGCAAATTAATTGTGCAAACAGAGGAGGGAGTTCAACACGAGCTCTGATGGAGGGACGCAGGTAATAAAGCAGAAAGGTTGTGAACAAGATGATACATGAACACACAGTCTGATACATGAACAAGGTGTGAAACACTTTGGGGGTTCGTTTTCCGCTGCAGATTTGTATTTTTAAGAAACAAGTTCTTTAAAATAAACAAAAATCCTTCTTCCTTTGTCAAACCACGGTTAGACTCAATTAGCACGGCGTGTGTTTTTTTTTTTTTTTTTTTTTTTTTTTCTTTTTTTGTGCAGCAGTCTGCGACATATTTAAGCAGAACAACCCCAGACATGCTTTAGACAGATGTCGGCACGTTTTGAGGGAGCCGCTTTATTTAGTATGTGCAGAAAAGAGCGGCACAAAGGAGGCGTCCGAGCGTGAAGCCGCCGCTTCTCTTCACCCGCTGCCTCCTCGTGCTCATCTTTTATTTGTCTGCAATCTGGTGGCACGAGCGGCAGACCGGGAGGAGGGATGGATGGAGGGACGGAGGGAGGGATGGATGGATGGATGGATGGATGGAGAGGAGAGGACGCATGCGGGAGTCTGTTTGGGACGCACCGGGAGGAGAAGGAGCTCCGTGTTGGCGCTGATGTTTGCATCTTTTTTTTTTTTTTTTTTTTTTTAAAGGAGGGAGAAGAATGGCACTTGGAGATATTTCTGATCTCTCCTTTATCGATGGTAACGGGAGGTAGATTTTAGGAGGCTTAAGATGCTATTTCATTTCTCTTTTTGTGAGAATTTATAACATATCTGTTTATTTTATCGAATGATAACGAAAGTGTTGTTTATTTGTGTTAATTGTATTCATAATTACGCGCTAAATTTGTGGTATTTTCTTGTGTATTTCACAGAACTTTTCGTGGCGCGCGCAGAGCTGCTGTAATGATAATTTAAACCCATCACATTCCGGGATGATGGATTGCGCTCTTCGTTTTACGACTTGTCGATAGCTGCACGCTTTTATAGCTGCACAAACACCAGTGAACGACTCCCCTCACTGCTGCAGTCATATTTAACCCAAACAACGAAGGAGCAGATCATAAGCTGTCAGGACAAATGACACCTAACGACGAAGAAGAAGAAGAAGAAGAAGAAAAAAAAGGGCCTAAAAAAACCCCATTAAACCTAAATATTAACTTCTGTATTCTTTTTAAAGACTCATTTAATATTTAGAAGTCGAAAAAGGACAACTTTGTTGTTTTTATTACTGCTTTTTAAAAATGTTATGCAACTGTTTGAATTCCTTTAGAATAAATATTACAATATTTCATGGTTTATTTGGAAAATATGGATAATAAATAAAAAAATATTTGATTTAATACTGCAGGAGACTTAAATTCCAAACAGTTATTAATTATGTATTTTTCATTATTAAAGGGGTGTTATTTGTGTATTTGAACTGTTGAATTCAAAGACATCTTTTTAGCTGGTGTCAACAGATTCTGTGTGTGTGATGATGATGATGATGATGATGATGAAGGTCTTGTAATGAGGTAAACAGGTCTCTATAAGGCGCAGTTCTATTCCTCCAACATGCTCACATCAATCTTCTCCATGATATAAATAAAAATAGACAAACAAACAAAGCCGACCTGCTGCAGGTTAACGTGGTGCATCTGAGTGGAAAGTCGACGTTTTCACGGGCGGTGGAGGTGAAGAGAGACTTTTACTAAAACAGCACAAATCAACAGAAAAGTGTAAATGACTGTGTGTACCGGTTGTTTGGAAGTGCAGGAGGAGGCCACAGTGTTCATACCTGAGGTCCATAGTCAGTGCAGAAGGACTCACATTTGGCGAGTGGCGGGACTCGAACTCGTGACCTCCCGGTTCCAGTACAGTCTCTCCGAGCATCGAGGCCCGGGCGGCTCTCCTTCCTCCCTCTGATCCACCTCTGCAGTCTGTATTCACTCAATTAGAGATTTCTGAGGCGAACAACAATCGATCTTCCATCTGCACGAGCTCCCGGTTTTAACAAATGAGATTCTTGTTTCGTGCAGCTGATCTGGTGGCAGTCGGAGGGATTAAAGGAGGAATACATTACTGTGGCGAAGACGAGGAGCAGAGCAGCAACCGCTGCTGCTGCAACTCAGTTGCAACCTGCGTCCTGTTGGACAAACTTCAGACGCTGTCAAGTCCTCAGTGTTTACTGAAGAGACTGAAGTTCAGGGTTACAGACTAAGAGGTCTAATTTCCTGTTTGGTAATATTTCATAAAAATAAAAAAAAAAAAACACGATAAAAGCCTCTTGTCACCCTGAGTGGAAGAAGTATCCCCATCTTTTACTTAATTAGCAGCAACACAATAATGTAGAACATGGTTTCTAAATACTTACTCAAGTATAATTTTTTTTTTTTTTTTTAAAAAAGGGGGTTAGATTGGATCACTATTAATTTAGTTTAATGTTGCGTCGCTGCGAAATTTACGCATTTTTACGCATTGCAATTTATTTATAGCTACAAAATAAATGTTGCAGGGTAAAAAAAAAAAAAAAAGCATAAATATTTCCCTTTCAAGCTGCTGGAGAAGTAACATGACATCGTAATTTAATAAATGTAGTTAAATTACTCAATAAAACATGCGTTTGTGTTCATTATTAGATTGAAGAGGCCGCTGAGGTTTCTGAGGTTCCACAGGAGACGAGCCTCTCGTTTTTTTTTTTGGAGGCTTCGTTTGATTCCCTGACCGTCCGCAGCAGACAGGTCACGTGTCTTCGAGAGGAACGAGGTCCAACTAGGCTTTTTTTTTTTGCGGAGAGAAATGAAACGCAGAGCTCAGTGTTTCTCTAAAGGTCATATTATATGAATCAAGCCATGACTTAAATGCTCAGTCGTGTATTTAAGTAGGAATTGACTTTACTTCTATTTTATACTACTTTAAAATGTATTCTCCACATCTTGGGAGGGAAATCTTGGACTTTTAGTTGTGCGAGTCTTTATTACTGCAGATTCCAAATATTGAAATCAAAATTAGGAAGCGTTTCTATCGATTAAACATGTCCAAACCGATCAAGTTAATGCATCATTAATAAAACTGAATACAAGAAGTGGCCTTTCATCTGCCTGTTCGGTGCTTTTATTTGGTTCATTTACTCTACAGGTATTTCTGCACTGAATTCAGGACCTGGGACTATTTCCACATGGTATTTTTTTGCTCCAGGAGCTGCAGACTCGTCCTGCAGCGTCTCCGTGCTCAGAGCAGCCAGCAGCCTCCGCGGGTCCTCCGGTCACACACACCCAGGTGGAGCAACCCGCCGCCGCATCTCATGCCTCAATTAGCGCCGCTGCCCTCTGTACGGACTCGATTAGGCCGTGATTTATCCGAAAGAAATATAATTATAGCTCCAAATAAAATAATCAGCATTGAAGAGCGATTTCCTTAACGAGATGGAGCGGGGTAGATGTCACGGAGTAGCAGCGCCTCATTAGGGTGCTAATGAGACTTTGGGAGTGATCCCGATAATTATCGAAATCTGTAAAATAAGGATCAAGTCAAATGTAACCTTAATTTGTCTGGCAATTGAGTTCATTTATTAGTATGACTATTTAGGAAGGACTTAATGTGAGGTGTGTTCGTTTGGATAATAGATGCCTGTGTTGTCATTCACGGACACATCCAGCGTTGGTCATGCTACTGACAGGCTGCACGAAGAGCGCCTGTGTTTATTGTAGAGAATCAACACACAATCAGTTTCACCGTTAACAGGAGAACCAGCAGGTGAACACACTGAGCAATTAAAGCCCTCAGATAGTGACGAAATAATGTGAGGATTAATCGACCAAACGGAAAATAATCCCAATGTAAAAAGGTTTTAAGACATGGAACAAAATATGTTGACTGTTAGCTTCTGAAATAATAAAACGGTCTGTTTTGTAACACTGCAAACTGAATATCTTTAGATTTTGGACAGTTACAAATTATATTTTCTATTGTTTTTGTTTATCAACCAAATCAACACTGAAAATAATCGTGAATTATTAGTTTTGATAGTATTCTAGTAAATAGTGAAGCTGCTGTGATCTTAACCAGTTCAAACACTGAAACTAAATCAATCAATTAGTGTTGAGATGATTAGTTGACGATTGGAAAAAAAACAAATAAACCCAATTTGAAATGGTTTCCAGATATATTTAAAACAAAAAAACGTTCACGTTAGCTTCTCAAATGATATAATGTGTCATTTTACATCAGTGAACTGAGTATCTTTGGATTTTGGACAGTTAGAAACTGTTTCTATCATTTTTTGTTTTTTTAATTGATCAACATATTAATAAACACTGAAAACAATCATTAACTGTTGCTCTAGATGTTCTGATAAAAAAAGTGAAGCTCCTGTAGACACATAAAAGAAAAGAGAAATTTAAAATGAGAAAAGTGTCTACCAGTGGCCCCACAGCTTTAACATACAGCATTAATGCAGCAGAAAAGACACTGTGTGTGTGTGTTGAACTGTGTGTGTGTGAAGTCCAGACTGTTAGTACGACTAATGAAATCTAAAGAAACACCCTCCACTCAGCTGTAATAAACTGTATTCTTTATGTATTCTCGTGGGCGTATCACACAGGAGAGGCGTAGTGGTACGTTAACAGTAAACAGTCGAAATAATTACATCAGGAACGGAGACTGTGAATGGATTTAGTCGGCCGCCGCGGCTTCGAACGAGGCTCGGCAAAAGGAATGGACACTTAAAGCAAGCGAATCTCCCAGAAACACATCAGAAATCATCCTTCAAGCTTCACTGAGTCCAACATGTTCCTCGCCTCTTTGTACTCCTGTGATTCACCCAAATCCTCTTCTGTTTCCTGGGAAGAAACAAACACACACAGGTTTGGTTTTCTCCTTCAGGATGAGGAATAACAACAAACTTTTTTTGATTCAACTGTGTATAAACGATATCGTGAACTGCGGCGCTGGGCTGTTGTTGGGTTATTGGGCTCTAAATTTAGCAGTGACGGGCTGGACGGAGGATTAACGTGACTGTAAGGTGTCCGTGTCTTTTAATCAAGTGTGTTTGAGTTCCTGTGGTGGTCACCGCGCCGACAGCTCCGCTAATCAACTGTGATGAGCGTGTGCATACGCACATGTCTGTCTAAGAGAAGGGAAGGAGGGAGAGAAGGAGACATGTTGCTAATTCTAGGTTAGCTCCCTCTGCCTACCCCCCCCCCCCCAACCGCCTGCTGACTGCTGCTCTGCATTAATTGAGATGACCCTGAGACATGCATGCTTATGTTTGCTTCTCTCCATATCAGCCTCAGTGCGGCAGGGTTCGGCACGCTCGCTGGTTGAAGAGACACCGAAATACAGTTCCTTGGTGCAACGCGTGTTGTTGAGCATATTCACATGTTCAGTTCACTCGGAGCTCCAAAAAAAAAAAAAAAAAAAAAAAAAAAAAACACGTTCCCGATTAAACTTTAGCAACACGTTCTCCAACTCGCGCTAAACTGGAGCTCATGGTCAGGTTTCAGGCATTAAAAACCACCTGCTTAGCGAAAGATAATAATTTGGGTTGAAGAGATGACTTGAGCAACGTTGCGTGTTAAAAACAAGCATCAACCAGCAGTGACGTCACCCGTTGGTTTGGGAAGTGTCATTGTAAAGCCTCAAGTTCGGATTTCAGGCCTTCACCATCTTGTTATTTTGGAGCAGTAATTGCCCATATTTGGACGAGGTGGGGAGGAGCGAGCGGTGGATCTGACTGATCTGATTGGAAACCTGACGATACTACGTCCCGCCCACCGATAGCTGTAACCTGACTGCACCACAGGCCTGTCACCTCGAGTGCCACCTCTAGTGGCACTCGGTTAAAAGATAGGACTTCTTTTCATTTATGCAAACTTTGTCGTCATGGCAACAATGAACGCACTTTTAAAAGGTGTCCCGACTCGTGGGTATCAAAGCATCCACTCACATTATATCTTTAAAACGGTAATAATGTTTTTCAGCACCATAATGGCCAGGAATCAATTATGAATGAAGTTTTAATTATAATACCTCTTGTTTTTCTTAAATTTTCAAATTTACTTAAAATATTAAAAAAAAATAAAGCCTAAAACAAGATACACTTGATTGGAAGGGCGACCAATTTTCCTTTCGTGGTGTTGAAATTTAAAAGTGGAACACAAGCTGGGATTCAGATTTATGAGAGTCGTTTTTGTCCAACAGATAAAATTGCTCCATGTTTTCTTTTTTTAAACAAAGTAAGAGCCACTACATAAACGGATCAATACGTGGATCGGTGCAGGTCTGTCCTGGTGCGAGATGAAAAAGATTCGGCACACGTCACGGTGCCGGTGAGCGTTACTTACTAATAACTGCATCAGGTCTGCGTGTGCAATGGCCAGCCGGCGGTGACAGTCTGGGACCATCATTTTGGCCTCCTGCAATACCTCCATCTGCAACCACAGAGACCTCATCAGAACCACCCCCATCTTTATTCATCAGAAAGCCCCCCTCCCCCCCCCCCCCGACTACATTTGTCATTACCAGACTTCACAAAGACAACCACACACATTATTAAACATGTATTTACAACATTAATTTGAACAGCCAGAAACGGGCATATTCATTGGCTGGGTTGTGCCGCAGCCTTGTTCCTGACAGCAGCGTGCAGGGTGTCCCACGCGCTCCGCCGTGGTTAACATCTCCCGACAAGCCGGCAATATGAAAAATGTTAGTGAGTTATCGATCGGGCCGGGACTCGGGCAGCGGGGGACCGCCTCGATCCGGCTGCACACCTGGATGAATGAAGCGACCCTGAGCCGAGGGCGCCGTGATCAGGCGTAGAGAGGTTTTTACTGCGCCTGCAGTGAAAGTGGGTTACAGCCGAGGGGAACTTTCACAGCCGCGGCTAATGTGGAATTCCCCTAGCTGGCACCCTAAAGAGCAGAGAGGAGCTGGCTAACGCTGTCAGACACACTCACTCATGACAGATGCTTCCTCGGCGAGCCCTCTGTCGAGCTGCACAACACGGACGCAGATACACACATGTACATTACACGGTGCTGCACACTAGCCGTCTGCCTGCCTGCCTGTGTATGAGTTCATCTGAGAGCCTAACTGACACGCTGAAAGACGCTAGACAACTAGCGGAGTTGGTTGCCACCTCGATGTGACAAGGTGAGCGGAGGAGTGGTGGAACAGAGAGAAGTCACGGTGCCCTGCCGGTGTGCTGGAATGATCCCATCAGCTCTGGATGAAGACGACACTTACGGCGTATTGATTCCATTAAAATAAAAACCTCTAATCCATCCTGCCTCAGACCTCTCATCTCCACCCATAATCCATCTGGCCTCCTCAATCTCCCCGTTTAACACCAACCAAGCCGGCCGCTCAGCCCGAGCCGCCGCTCCTCGAATGAACAAACACAAACAACACGCACGCTGAATGTTAATGTTCGCAGTAAACATCATCAGATGAGGAGCCTCAAACATGCAGAGGAGACATTAACACCGTCCCAGAACTCCTGCTGAGGTTTGGAGCTGCACTGGTGAACCATAGCAGACCGAATATAGAAAAAAGTATATATATATATTTATTTATTTATATTAATATATATATATATATATATATATATATTCTATATTCGGTCCGTTTGGTATATGAACTACATATGAACTACAGTAACACGTAAAATACACATTTGTGCATGTTGTCTGTCAGCCTCACTCTCTCCTGTCTTTTTTTAGCTTATCATCTGTGACAGCTGTAATTCCACATTTCATTTCTGCAGTCAAGACGTTGGCGCGCCTACGAGCTGGTTCTCGATTGTCGTCAGTTTATTTCCTTCGTAAACAAACTATTGGCTGCCTTTCAGAAGAAAAGTCAGCAAATTCGATTCAATTTTATTTATTTGCCGCGAACTCACAACACAAGCTATTTTGAGTTATTTAACAGAGTAAAGTCGTTACAACAGAACCCAGCACTTCAACAAATTCCTGAGACGAAAAAAAAATATCCCCTTTAACAGGAAGAAAAACCTCCGACAGAACCAACCTCAGAGGTGGGCGGCCATGCGCCTCGACTGGTTGGAGTGAGGGGAGGAGAGAAAAGGAGAGCATAGAGATCCAATAAACAGCTGGTGGGGCCAGTAATCACAGACCAGACACAAGCAGCTCCAAATTTATGACAATTCTCCCTGAAGGGGGACACAAATGTCCGAACCCAGTTTCAACCAGTTCAAATCGATAGTTGTTGTTTTTGTAACAGTTCAGCCAAAAACTGTCGACCTGATAGAAGTGCTGGAGGAAACTGAGCGTCACCGAAATCATCACGCTTCTTTTAAACGTCAATGCAGAAATGAATCCCAGTAAAAAGGTAATAGTTGGGACGTTCAAGTTTGCAGATCATTTGGTTATAGTAATATATTAAATGGGATTATTACTCCCAGCAGAAACATTCTTCCTAAATAATTCCTCTTTTGGCCTGGACTGTATCTGCGCGTTTGTGTTAAGTCATGATCTCATCGTGTTTCAATTTGTCCGTTATAAAATCTGAAAATGCGAACAGAAACACGTCGGAGTGTAAAAAGTCTCTAAAAACACAGTGCGGCTGAGGAGTGATGGAGGGATGCAGGCGGAGGCAGAGTGAGAGCAGGACATGGGCCACTGATCTGTTAGGGACACTAAATTACCAGCATGTGTCAGTAATTATCAAACTCCTATAAAGTAACATGATATAATTACATCTGCATCGAGTACATTACAAAATCACTAATGATTCTCCTCTCAAAACCTAATTCTTCATTATCACTGTGGACTGACCTCATTACAGGAACGAGGGGCTACGAAACTCATCGGGAAGCAACTCGCTCCCCAACAAAACCGCCGTCTCCTACCGGCTGAGGGACAGGTGGCGATGAGCGGCTAACGCAGAATTAAGACGCGTGATTGTTGCTGGCGCGTCGAAGGAGCAAAAACGTACAGAAGTCACATACCTGTTTCTTGATGACATAATGATCTCCGTCCTCTGCTTTCAGCCGCTCCACCTTCTCCTCCTGCTGCCTCGCTTCGTTGAGGTACGCTATCTTGTCTTTGCTCAGCCTGCGGAGACACGAAGAGGAGAGGAAAAGACGTGGTTAGAGGCAGAGAGTAGCTCCATCAAACAGGAAACGTGCATGCGCGGCCTCACAGACACATAATACTGAAGCATGAAAGGCAGGCAGTGATGGTCACTTTCTACAGACAGGGCCATCTATCCTCATTCTCTGCAGCGGTCCTGTGACTGAGGGGACACAGCGAGATCATCTCCCTCAGGACGGCAAGATACACACCTCAATAACAACCTCCAAACACATCACTCCTCCTCACCGCTGCCAGCTGCACATCAGCACCGAATTCAGCTTTGAAATGCAGCTTATCGTTTACAGTGTGATCTAAAAACAAACTTTTTTGGGGGGGGGAATAAATAAAAAAATGCATCTGCATGAAAGACATGAATATTTCTAGAACAAAACCTTCGCTTTACATTAACGTCAGAATACTTTGTACTCTGCATGATGATCGCAAAATACAAGTCAGCACCTGCGCTACGTTCGATAAACTAGTCTTTTAATTGCAACAACAAACTGTGGTTGGCTGCAACGCAAATGTAAAGATTTTTTTGGGCCACTTTTGGGGCAGCATAGATAAGTTGTACACGTAACATATCGTTACTGTTGGTGAAGACAAAGTCACAACCCCACAATGACGTCACCAACTGGTTTATGAAATGATATTTCGCAGCATTGAGTCTGGCATTTCGGTTGTCGCCATCTTGTTTTTGTTTTTTTTAAAGCCAGAAGTGACTGGAGAAGCTGGGGAGGATCTGACTGAGAGCTCCAGGACATCATGCCCCGCCCACTTATACCGCAAAACTATCTGCACCCCAGGCATGTCGCTCAAAACGCCCCCAAACATATTTCTCTTTGAGCTCTAATATCTAATTATTGATGGGACTATTTTCAGAAGGAAGAAAGTTAGCAAATGACACCAGAAGGACAAAATGTATTCACGTTGTATTTCAGGAGAGAACTTGATGCGTTTTGAATGGGAGTCTATGGAGCCAGAGGGTTTTTGAGCCCCTAGTGGCTCTCAGCGGTATTACACTGTAAGGCACTTCCGCATTTTTATGTCTATTGCAAACACGCACTTTAAACAATTTTAACATATTCAATTAAAGTACTTACTCAGTTATGCAGTAAATCAAGTGTTTCAACTGTAACTATTTTATTATCAATTATTCCTTTGACGAAATGTTTCCTCTGCAAAACGTTATAAATCGTAAAATAATAATTATCCTAATGTACATGTTCACTACATATTCCTTTAACAACAATGAGAATACTGGACCACAAAAAGAAATGTATTATTCAAGCTAGAATTTGATCGATGTTATTGAACTTCTTATCGAGTTTTCTTAATTGTTCCTAAACGAAACCAATCTGCTGTTATCAACACACATATCAAATAAATAAGTTTTAGAATTTCGTCATTTTAAAGTGCCGAGTGACACCAAATTACAAGTTGAACATAAACCGTGTTGTCCATGACGGTTCCTCTACTTCTCTTAGGGTTGAGTTAACATGCCGTACGCAGACACACACAACCTTCTGTCCCTGTTAACTTCTCTCTCTCTCTCTCACACACACACACACACACACACCTTTTTAGAGATTAATTGATCACCAATTCAATCCCTAATTTGGACCAAGTCAGGTGGTAAATGGGCCTCTTTTCCTTGATTGTTAGTGAAAATGGGCTGGAGTACATTGATAAATTTTGATTATTTATCAATTACGGTCCAAATGGAGCTAAATCTATTAAGCAGATTCCGACCCTGATTGGCATAATGGGGTTTGAAAATATCCCTATTGATAATGATTTCCAACTAATAGTCTTTTTCCGGCTCCGCCTGCTTGTTAGAATGACAACACAAATTTCATTTTTCATAAAATCAGCTGTGTGTGTGTAAGTGAGTAATCCTTCATTAGTCAGTCACATTACTGGAGACCCTTCCCTCCCTGCTGCAGCGCTCCTCGCTCAGCTGAGGAAGCCAGCAGCACTCTGTCATATTTTACATCAATTACCACTCATTCTTATACACTTCCATCAAGGAGCTTTTAAACAGGCACCATATGCAATCGCAGCTCCTGTCTTCCACTCTCGTGCTTGATGCAGAATGAGTGATGTCACCTGTTTAGAGTCAAAGACGGTGGCAGAGAGAGGAGAAAAGATGGAGGGAGCAAGGCTGGAATAATTTGAATAAAACTGAAGGACAGTCTAATAACAAAATGTCCATTCCTCCCCTTCCAGTCCTGATGTTAATTTCTTATTTCTCCCAGACTTGGAGCGCTGTGTGAATGAGGGGTGGGGTCGTGGCTGGTTTTAAATAGACCTGCCACCTCAGCCTTAATGGAAAAGGCAGCTCTGTGGAAAATAGAAAAAAAAAGGGAATTAGAGCCAGCCGACACACACATTCGACCGCCTTACCAAGCACTGTATTTTTGAGCCACGATGTAGTCTGCGCTGGGACCGGAATGACAAAGGCAAATTACTGTTGTCATTTTATTAAGGGCATCCGCCTCGCTAGGGCAGAAAGGCACTGACTGGAATGTGCAGAAGCCACTGGAAATAGGCCTGGCTAAAAGAGCAGGCAGGTTTCCTCTAAACTCCAATATATGAGAGAGAGGGGAAGGGAGGAGGAGAGGAGAGGAAGAGGAGACAGACACGGGAGGAAGAGGCTGAACGGGAGGGACACGAGGTTATGAAGCGACGACGCTCTGTACATTCAAACCTAAAAGCTTCATTAAGAGCTCATGTCAACGTTGTACTTTTGGTCAAGAGAGGGCAGGCTGCAATACCTGCCGTCTAACGTTCAAACAGTGTACTCAACCTCGGACACCTCAGAGCAGCAGGCAGGGCGAGTACACACCTGTACTGATGACCACTCCTGGACACTCTGTGGGAGACCCAGCCTCCATCATTACCACCTCAGGGAGCCTGTTAGTAATCTGACCCTCATCAAAACACAATCGATAGCACATTACACAAACGCCATTGACAGCAGGGAATTAGAGGTGTGCCTGATCGATGAGAGACACACTCACACTACCACTGAGCCCCTTATCGCACCACGCCTCATAATGTACACGATATTTTCTATTCCAGCCTGGTAAATTTGGTCATTGTAGAAATTTAGACCTAAACTCAGAATTGATGCCAGTTGTATTATTGTGCCGGCTTATACTTCCCTGATGAGTTCACAGGTCCGACTGTACATCAGAAAGTCAATGTTCTGTCCCATTTCAGATCCATCTGGATGTAATGCGAGTGTTTAGCGTTTCTATTTATCCTTTGTTTGCAAGAGACAAAGAATTAAGATTAAAAACATTCATCACCAGCTCTGGATAAGCATGTAAACAGTGGAAAGACAAAGGAACGGTGCATGCAATTGGACATAAAATATATACTACGCCATTAAAACCAACAACTTAATACAAGAGTTCTCCAACAAATAAAAATGATATTGTTTCGTTGTAGTTTAAAATGTGAGGTGTTGAGTCAAACTTTCTGACCAAACAAAAACTGAAAATGCAGGATTTATTGCAAGATTGTTGCATTTCTGTACCTAATAAAATGGATTACATCCAAGATAAGACAAGGTACAGTTTTGTGGTGTTGACATTATTTTCTTAAGATCATTTTAGGTGATCACAATGCAGGCCAACAAAGTAATTTATTGTTTTCTTTTGGAAAATGCCACACTTGTGGCTTTTTTTTTTTTTTACAGTAAACACCAGATGAATAATGTATTGGTTTCATTGAGAAGTAGTCACTCAATACTATCGACTATGATAAGCGGATACTAAAAGGTATACTGCAAACTGTATCAATGAAAATCCACTACTGGCAGAAAGAACGAGCAGTAGACTTCATTCACTTAACAACACTGTAAAGCAGTCCAATAAAATAGTTCTGAGATAAACCTTTGTAGTGTTTTCCCTTTTAGTTACTGATGACTCCTTGACAGATCATTTGAGGCTGTAGTCCACTGCAGTGATGTCGTACTGGACTGAATTACTCTATAAACCGATCCTAAAATGTTTAATTCCCCATGTTTGCTCCTCCATATGTAAAAAAAAAAAAAAAAAAAAAAGATAGCCTTGTAAGACAAAGTAAAAAAAAAAAAAGAAGAAGTATTGCAAGGACTATTTCGTATTGCACCAATTCATTCAGGTGTCACCAAGGGAAACTTGAACAAAAGACCTGAATTCCCTCCCATCACGTAGTACTTTAATATCACCCTGCCAGATTTCTAAAACCGAGAACTGCCCATTAAACCCTAAAGAAACAAACAATATAACTGCATAACCTGTCTACAGTACAAAAGGGGGAATAGTATGATATCCACAAACTATAACAATCTTACAGACAGTAGATATCCTCCTCCATAACTGATGCCAAATCATGCACCAAAACACAGATGCAGGTAAACCTGCAGTATGTGTAGGTAATGTTACAGTAGTAGTAGTCATTTCAGATTAGGTTTTAAAACACATTTAACTTTGTAAATATGTGCACAAGAATACATGGTAAAAAAACCATGATTGCCTGAAAAAATTAAAAAATAAATTTAAAAAAAAAGGATGTGCGATATTATTTTTCAACCAACTAACTACAAATGAATTTAGTATTTTAGAAATAAGCAGCATTATATTTTACACGGATATTCCTGTGGAGTATAGTGACGGTGCCTGACAACCACGTGATGACACACGTGACATCACAGGCAGGGCCGTGAGAAAGGTGGCTAGTCATCAGCCAGGTTAAGGCAGCGTGAGCATCCCTGTGACGACACGAGTCATTTTAACATTTACAAGGCATTACATAAATCTGATGTGATGGTAAATGAACAGCTACGACCTCGGTTGACGCAGAATCCATCACAGTCCGAGTGACGACGCAAGACGACGCAAGAACGCGTTCCTACCTCCGAAAGGCATGTTAGCTCGATAGCTAACCGCTAGCATCAGTCAACCGACGATTCAGGTTAAATTAGTCACATTATTATTATTATTATTACTACAACAGAACAATGTTACCTTCAGAGAACCGTGAGCTGTTACCGTCGCACCACAAGTGTTCATTAGGTACCGTCACACAATGAAAACCGATTACTGCGTTCCGGCAGGCCGCGCTCGAACACCGAAGTAAAGTAAAAAAAAACCTCCCGGACAAACGTTCATACGTGCGGCCTTCGTCGAGTCACCCCCCCCCCTCTCCGGCTAAGTTAGTTAGCTCATTAGCAATAGCCTAACGTTACCTACTACAAGTCGCTTGTAGGAGATACTAAAAGTCGTCTTTAAATATAACGAACAGCCCGCCTCACCTCTTAACGATACCAGTTTTGATCTTAATCTGCCGTATTCTTGGATCTGCCATGGCCGTAGATGGAGCGTGTTGCTCGGTAGAAACGGTGCGGTCGTGAGCGAACAGTGTCTGCGGTGTGCCGGAAGTCAAGGATGGCGAGCTGATCGCAGATAAAGCGATTTTTAGAGCAGCTCATTTTCAAGTGTTCGGGTCTGACTGACTTAAGTCCAGTAGGGAAACCACTGTGAGGAGGGGGCTCGTCTGGTCTTGTGGGCTCCTTTAAATTACATCTGTCCGTAAATGATTACATTTTTAAAAGAACCCTACGAGAAATGTATCATGAAAAAATAAATAAATAGGTGTCCTTATTCACTCAAGTCACGAGCTCTTATGGAGTAACATTCATATAATATAGTATAATATAATATAGTTTTATACAGTTTTGTTTTTTTCAAACTATAGTGGTGGTAAATGAGAACCAGCTGCAGGACTGTTTGAGCTTTATCTTTATCTTTGCTCAAAAGAGGTACATAAACTCTTACTAATATAACTGTGGAAGAGTTATGTGGTGTGTCTGCATATAGGCCTGTTTAAGTTTAGGAATGTAAATCCTATATGCCGATTAACTATCTACTACCTATTAAGTGAAAATGACCTTAAAAGTGTCTCTTAAACTTTATTTTAATATCAACAGACTGCCATCACAACAAAACCAACAGGAGTTATAAACTACATCTCAAACCTGGTGAGAAATGTGACAAAGAACTGCATCGTCATTTAAAACAGTCAGTATGAAATCTTTCTTATATTCTCTTAAAAATAAAACAATTACTCTGTGCAGAAAGCAGGAAGCAGAGTAACAAGTGTAACTAATAATATGAAAGGTTGAGCCGTTCCAGTACGACAATCCGGTGAGCCAACATGCATTTCAGAAACACACTGAAACTTCTCCAGCTGAACGGAATCAAGTCATCATTAATGTTATAATCTACTCCAAGTGTCTGAATCTAGGGGAAGCCGCAGAGCTGAGCGTGCTCAGAAGCAACAGAATTTCAAATTTGTTCGTGAATGATTATCAACATTTCTAATGCAGCAATAAACAAGACACAAAAAAAACATTAAATTCATGTCCTTTAACTAGTCGGGAAGATCCTCCGTGGTCAGTCCAGCTCACTTTATCAATAATGTTTGATTCGTACATGTGCACAGAGTTGTTTTCTTATTCATGACTTATGGGCTGCAGCAAATTCCACTGACTGGTCTGAACAGTGTTGTTGCTGCAGTTCACCTCCTGCCATCACATCCAGTCCAGCAGCTTCTGTCTGATCATTTATACCAAGTAAAGCTGAGACTTCACCCTGCTGGTGGTCAGTGTTATTACTTTAATATTTAAATCTTTTCCAAGCCAAAACACCAAACAACATGTTTAGTCAGGAATCAGAGCTGCATGCTGCTGCGCTGACCGTGGTCCTGATCCTGCGGCTGCCAGGGGTGAGGGAGCTGTCCAAGGTACTGACTCGTGCATTTGGCAGGTTGTGACCAATAACGGGCCATGTCTAATCACTGGTTTCACCTGTTTGTGGGATTATATGCCCCAAGATAATTTCGCCTGCTGAATTTTCTCCATATAACTTCAGCGTGGCGTCTTATTGAGCTTATATGCATCAAAATTAGTTTTTCAATTGACACAGCTGTGGAGAAACTGGCGTTTAGCCGGGAGATCCAAAATACAAGAGTTAAACACAATCTGTCACTTTCAAATTATAACCATAAAAATGTTCTCATCCTTATTATCCAATTATTTATCAGCATGTTTACATCAATTCTTGCTTAAATTCAATATAGTTATATATGACGTTCCAAAGAAGGTATAACTGTATATATTTGCAGTTAAATTGTGACACTTACTGTTTGCTTCTGTTCAAGATTTTTTTCTCTCTGTCTATTAAGGTCTCTAACATGCATGTTGGTCCTTATCTGAATAATGTTAACGTAAATGCTTCATTTTTAAAAACTATGTGGCGGCAGTAAAATTTATTTGAACGTTTTGTCTTTGTTGTACTTTAACGTATTCCTCTTCATCAATCTGATCCCAAATCAAAAATCCTAAAGGTCTTATGGCAGGTCCAAAAAACAAACTAACTTGCTTTTTACAACTTATTCTAAATGTAATTCAGATCTATTTGCAGGTAAATTCACTATTTTTGCATTAACTTGGCTTTTCACATTGAGTTTCGATGAGAATTAAACTCCATATACAGAAATATGTGACACTGTGCGTACTTTAAGGTTTATAAGCCTCAAAATAAGCCAATTTCTTATTTACACAGTATATCACTTAAACTAAACGATTGACATGCCCCATAAAGCTGCGCTACAAAGACAGCACATTCAATATCATTTGAATCTTTGTGCATTTGATATTGATTTATATGACCTATGAAATAAAAATCAATTTCATAGTATTTTACGAGGCAGCCTGTGTCAAAACAATATATGTATTATAACAATCCAGACTCCTGCTTGCCAATAACATTAAAAGTTTAATACATTTCTGCACATTAACAGCTTTAACTAAACTTTTCCACAATAGCAGAATGCTAATTATACACCGAATGTTCAAAACTCAACTTAAATGTCTTAATTGCTCATCATAACTGATCACAACAACACAACTGATGAGCGGAGATGTTAAGCCAGCGGTGGAGGAGAGGAGCACAGCTGCTGCTGTATGACAGAGGGAGGAAATTTACACCTTTTCTTACTCTCAAACATGTTCTCAAACATGATAAATAAAGCCATATTCCACATTTTCTGCATTAAAAATAAATTACATTAATCACAAGGTCAGTATTTATATTTTTTTCACTTGTCAAAATCAATAAAATGTTATCTTATCACTGTCAGGATGAAAAACATGAGCAAAGTTTGTGGGAACAAAAGTCCCATCTGGTGGTGTATGAACGATAAACAATATAGGAAGTAGCCAAATTCCTTCCAAAAAAGGCGAGATATAGAATGAGACTATGCCAAGAGATTTATAGGACAAACATGCAGTAATTGAGTTGTATTGGTGGAATTGTTCCTTGAAATATAATTTTACTTGAATTGGTCACTAAACTATTTTAGAATATTCTAGATTGTTTTGCTAATTTGTTTTACACATTCAGCCACAAATTATGTAAAAATAAAAATATACTGTGAAATGTTTTCAAAAATGTATAATATTTGCTTTAACAAAAAAATTAGAAACATACTGTATTTCATATGAATAAATTCCTTATTCCACCAACAGAAGCTCTGATTTTCATTGAGATGCTTGAAAGCCCTGCACACAGGAGATTTATTATATATGTTGGCTCTGTTTGTGCAATATAAGGCTGTAAATCCAAATTTAATTCCACAACAAACTAAACATAAAAAATAATCTCATTGTTTTCAACCCGAACAGTTTTCTAAGGACTTTTTGTATCACTTTATACACAAGGTTTGTTGGAGGAAAATTAACATTAAAATATTTACAATTTTACAAAATAATCCAGTCATATAATATTCTGTATAGATGGGGTCAAGTTTCTGCATAATGAATGAATAATGAATAACTTTTACTTTGTAGTATTTTAGTAATGGAGTATTTTACCTTGATGTTTTACTACTTTTACTTCAATAAATTATATTAATACTTCCTCCAGTTCCTCCTCAGATCCACTGCCCATCCAAGGGGTTAAATTTCCTGCCCAAAGGCCTAATAATAATAAAAAACAACCACGCACCGGGATTCCCTTCTCATGCAGAATGATGATAATGAGCTGCTATTAATTTATATTATACCAAGACTAAATAGGTTAACATAAGAGGGTAGAAAGCAGCTCATTCTCTCTGCAGCCGGAACCGTCTAATGATGTCAGATTAGAGATTTGCATGCATTATTGCAGGTCCTGATTTCTAAATATGACCACAACTGGTCTAATATATATTTTACTCTCCTGTAAAGACATGAATAAAGAGATGGCGGAGGTGTCTGCGTGCCGGTGCACGGACTCCAGGCCTGCAGCTGCAGCAGCAGCAGCAGCAACAGAGAAATCCTATATCAGGCCGAGCTGTTGTGATTGCATCTGAGTGGAGGGAAAGCCCCGGACTCTTTCCCTGCAGCTTCATGGCCGTTGATTATTGGTATTTTCCGAGTTTTCCAAACTAATAAGTGGCACTATCAAGCATTTGGAAGCGACGGGAGACTCCAGACGGGCTGCTGGACTTAATTGATATTGAGCGGGGCTGTGGTCGGCGCGGACGGGGCCGCTGCTGGTAATTTGCAGTTTAATCAGCGTTTGTAATGAGAGTCGCTGATTAGCGCGGGGTGGAAATAAAAGAGAGTTACAAGGAACGTCTGTCAGAGTCCGGTGATAATTCACGACTAATTGTAATGATTAGAGCAAACTGGATGACTTTGGACTTTTCTAATACGCTGCCTCGCGCACTTGTAGTCTTTATACTGCTGCAGCACGTGTGTGTATTTGCAAACTAGTTATCTTCCTCCAAAAAAAATCTGTTATCAATTCATTTTGGCAATTTTCTCCATCAGAAATAGCATGTGCGCACGTGCGTGTGAGTGTTTGCGTGAGAGAGAGAGAGAGAGAACAAGACTGAATCGAAGAGGTTTGATTATCAAACAAAACAGCTAATTTATAGCTGGGGAGGCGGGTGGAGGTGGAGTGTGTGTGTGTGTTGTGTGTGTGTGTTGTGTGTGTTGTGGGGGAGGGGATGGGAGGGAGGAGGGGGGGGGGAATCACCGTTGATGGACTGTGCTGCTGCTGCTGCTGTGAGGATGATATGTATTCCTCCAGACGTGTCTTGGCCTCTGCAGGAATAGCAAATGTGAAATTAGTGAGAAATGTGTGCATGAACGCCGCCGGTCAATTAGCGGGAAGCGAGAGGAGGAGGAGGAGAAATCAGCCGGGCTACTCTGCTTGGAGCCCCCCTTCCTCCCCACCCACCACCACCACCACCTCAGCCGCTTGAATTATAATAAAGTTTAGAAATAACATCTCTGACTGATGAAGACTAAAGTGTTGTGTGTTTGTTGTTTGTGTCTCATAAAGCCACGTTTAGAGGCTTTCAAACGTTTTATAGCACAAACATTAAAGGGTCAGTTCACTCAAACTACGAAACATTTTCTCAGCTCCATCTACATGCAGACAGTTTTAATTCTCCACTTTTTTTTAAAAGATATTTATCACTCAAATGTGTTCTCTGCCTCAACTCAATTCTCTTTACAATATTAGTGTCCCTGTTACTTTGGATAATGCAGAAATTTCACTGCAGATTTCATTCAGGGACTATTTTAATGAAACCTGTCCGCAGCTTGTTGATCTGGTTTGTTCTGATAATTATCAGGAACACTCAGATCATTCAACATTTCAAAATGTCCCAGACTTAAAACATCCTAACAAACAGCAGCAGCAGCTGCAGCTGCAGTGTTTGCAGCTGCAGTGTTTGCAGCAGCAGCAGCAGCAGTGTTTGTAGCAGCTGTAGCAACATTGTTTGCAGCAGCAGCAGTGCTTGCAGCAGTTGCAGCAGCAGCAGCATCACAGACGACCTGTTCGGTATCAGGTGTGATGTGACCTTCTCCATCTGATCCTCAGCAGCGGGAGCTCCGATCGATTCTCCAGCAAGAGGTTATCTATACGTGGTATTTTAATGTCACGGAGTCAGGCTAAATTGATAGTGATAAATATTTGCCGGAAGATTAGGTGAGGGGGGGCGTAGGAGGGAGCTCCATCTCAGACCTGTAACCCCGGCAGAGCTGCTCCTCTCTGTGTCGGATTAGCCCCATCCATCCAGTGTCAATGGCTGTCTTGTTGAGAAAATCAGTGAGTAAACACGGCTGACAGAGGGAGCCGTGTGTGTGTGTGTGTGTGTGTGTGTGTGTGTGTGTGTGTGTGTATATATATATATATATATATGTGTGTGTGTGTGTGTGTGTGTGTGTGTGTGTGTGTGTGCTGATTACTCATACAAATAGACTCCAAACTCTGCCTGGTCCCTCCTGAAATGTGTTTTCTCTCTGTTCACCTCCTCTCCTCTCTTTTTTCTCTCCTTCTATATATATAACCCCCCCTCCCCACCACCACCCTTCCCTTCCCTTCCTTTCCTTTCCTCCCTCCCCTCCCCTCCTGTCCTGCTGCTCCCACTTTGTCCCCATCAATCACTGCAGCATTGTGTCCTGGATGTTATATAGACTGACTTAATATCCCCTCCTTCATCTCTATTCACTCCTAAAATCATTCTCCATGAGGGTCCAACGCTGCAGCCCAGTGTGTGTGTGTGTGTGTGTGTGTGTGTGTGTGTGTGTATGTATGTGTGTTTCTCTAAATGGGTGTGTGTTTCCTTTAAATGAGGAAACACAATGAGTTTTAGTGTATCCATCAGTTTGCGTGTTACTTAATGATCCTCACGTGTAAATTTGACCTCCACCTCTAAACTAAAACTGAATCATAATGTAAAGATGCTAACGGGGTCCGTCGGGGATTAATGCAGGTTCGGAAATCTTTTTGTTTATGTATTTCATCCTTTCAAAGATCTAATCAATGTCCCATGAGGCAACGCAAACAAATTAACTTGAACAAGCTGCCCTCCAAATTATAAAATGCTCTGTCACTTTCTTGTTTGTTTAGAGGAGTAGATGGATACCGCCAGGAGTCATTTAGTTTAGTTTAGCATAAAGACTGGAAACAGCCAGCCTGGCTCTATTAAAAAAAAAAAAAAGTACGAATTAAACAAGCAAGATATCAAATGTGAATTAGTGAGTTTTAGTGGAGCTGGTGACCTGGACTGATCTTTAGGTTGGCTTTGGTTGCATGAACCCGCGTCACACCAAAGCGTGTAATACACCCGTCAGTCCACTAGAAGATACCGTGTCAGTATCACGCTTTGTCTCACCCAGGCGTGAAAAGGACACCCTTATGAACAGGATCGAAGAAGGAGTTCACGTGATAAAGGTCATGTGACAAACCCGGAACTTTCACCCAGGAGACAAAGATTTGAGTCCGTGAGAAAGCAGCGTGCATTTCTTTAAAGTAACGTAACGTGATCGCGGGTTGGTAAAGTAAAATCGATCGTCTCATCTGATGACGATTTAGCTTCTTATTAACTTTTTTTTGTAGTTGTTTTAAAACGGTCAACTGAGTGTAAGCTGACTGCTTGTGAAACAATCCGGTCGTACACGTCGTCTTATTCTCAAGTCAAGTTGGTAACTGGACTGTAAACGATGACCGTCATACGGAAGAGGAAGTCTTGGTCCAGATATCGACTGGCTACATTGGAACCCACGAAATATTCGTCGTTGTCACCAGAAGCTAATCGTCGTCAGACTGATAGCTACTCAGAGATCAACTCCCATCGTGAAATAAAGAAATGTCGAGATATTACTTTAAAAGCCATCAGACATGTTTGTAAAAAAAGATTCTAATAGATCTAAACTGAATATATTTTCAAAGGAGATAAAAAAAAAACGAGCAAAAGACTAAACTTAGTGAAATAAATGAACTCCCTTTGGTCACTATTTATAAAACACAAATTTCCTGTGTGATTGTTTCCTCATTAACTTTGATGGATGCAATTTCAAAATATTCTAAAAAAACGCGCTATTTCCATCCTCTGACTTGAGAACACCTGCATGTGCAGCAGCAGCTACAATGATCTAAAACCTCCTCCTGTTAAATCCACCGCTGCAGTCTTTGAGTGTTTCTGTGTGAAATGAAGACATCACGTCTCCAACACCGGCCCCGTGTTTTATGAAAGGTCCCTGACAGATAGGGCCTCCCGGCTGCACGCTCGGGTGGCCACCTTCATTCTGCACCCGGCTTGTTTACATAGCACCAGGACCATTTCCACGGATTAAACAAATCACTGCCCGAGGGGGACATCCATAATCCGCTAACAGGTCACCAGCTAGACAGTTATAAATGTGCCCGGTTGGGTGGGGGTGGTGGGGGAATAGATGTTCATGTCCATAGATGACCTTCCCTGAATGCAGCACCCGCCGGCTCCTACAGTTTATTATCAGGAAAAAAAAGAAAGACAAAAAAAGAAAGAAAGAAAGGCTTTGTCATACAATTTATTCTTATATTATTACAGGACAAGCTGAGGAGTGGAGCCATCAGCGTCTATCAGCTCCTGTCTTTTCTGGGAGACTTCCTGACACCTACAGTGATAACGAGAGACAGTTTTCCCACCAATAGAAAGGCCAGAAAAGAAGATGAGTAAAACACTGTGTGGATCTTGGACCAATTTACTTCATCATTCCACATTACAGCCTCATGAATTGTTCAAATGTGGTAACAAGCACTCAATTCGCTCTATTATGTAAGTTAAATTAGACTTTAGAAAAAAGTTGCAGTGGCATTCAGTGGCTCCTTGAATAAAATGTAATTTGTGTGAGAATTTGTTGTATCTGTCACAAATATTCACAATTAGCGGCGGTAATTATTTGATAGTTTCTGCAATTACGGCCTAAACGGTTAAATTTGGAACTGTGTGGAGCCCTAATTGGCCTAAATGCGATATTTTGCATATTTGCATAATGAGGAAATTGGTAGAAAATTGTGTTCATTCATTTGTGAAAAATCCTATGAATTTTATGAATTTGAAAGGTCTGTTCCTGCAGTCTGTGACTTTGCCGGCTGCTCCCCGAGGAGCGGCGGTGGAAAGTGGGGCGCAGGCGGCGGGCCAAATGGAGGTGATTTAAAGAGAGGAAGGGGGAAGTGAGGAGGTTTTTGCAGAACTTCATGTGTGGAGTCTTGGACCAGGGACTCTTTAAATTCACCTGGTTTGTTTCAACATAACAAAAAGCGCTGATTTATCTTGTTCAGATAACTTTTAAGATGCTGATGATCCAATTTTGGTTTCATGTTTATTTATGTTATAAGCAGTAAAAATAATATAATTCCCAGAACTATAATCACAAGTCACACGTGTATTTAAATTAATTATAAAACCGTATTTAATTTTACTGTTTTAATTATCACCATGCATCTCAGTAAAGATCAAGTGCACTCACAGCATCTTTTAAAATTATGAACAGTTATCAGCTACATTTAGGGAAGTTTAAGCAACTTTTCCGGAATCATTTCTTTTTAATCTGTAATTTGATTCCTTTTTAATGAGAAGAATAAAACTAGTGAAATACCATAAAAAGATGAAACGGTGAACATTTAGTTTGCATATTCAAAACCTGATATATTACTTTTCCTTGACTGCTGTCCTGCTGCTGGAAATATTGACTCCAGCATCAAATATGGATTAATACGCCACAGAAAGTAGTCCTGAACAAATGTATTATTTCCTCCTGTTTGAGAAACGTCTGCTAAAAACTATAATATCCAGCTGTTTGGGAAAATTATTGAAACTTTTTCTGGCATCAAACTGTTTTTAATTTTGATGTCTTCTACAGGTAGTATCAACTGATGGATTTTCACATTTTTATTTGTATTTTATTTATCTTGTTCTATTAACAGTTTTTACTCTCATAGTATGTTTATTTATAGTATATCTATTATTTGAACACAAATAAAACTGTCTGAAAGTTTTGATTTATCTCCTGTCTGAACAGATTTTGGGGGTATTTTGAACACTATAATGTAGTTTTCAGCAGACACAAACACATGGTGCCTTTTTTTTTTTTTCCCAGTGTAATAATCTCTACTGAAGATATATTTTATGTTACTACAACTGAGCTTCACTATATTGTTATTTATTGTGTTTTTTCACAAGCAGCCACTTAGATGAATAATACATGAATAAACCGATATCTACCACATTATATAGCTCATTTATTAAATATTTATATGTAGTTTATAAATTCTAAATGGGGATTGTTACCAACAGATCCTGTGTTCAGACAATTCATCTCTGCTCTCTGCTGTTGATACGGAAAAATAAAATGAGCCCCTCAAAAGTGCATTATTTTCATCTTAATGAGAATCTGGTTGTTTGTGTTTTGCGTTTTGAGTATCATCCACATTAATTAGAATTTGACAGATCCAATTAAAACTGTAGGCCCATAATGATGCGTCGAGGTCGCCACCGGGGGAGCAGCCTCAAAACAAACAGCACTAGTTTAATGTAAAGGTTGAGGAGCTGCATGACAAAGTCTCAGAGAGGAGGGATGAGTGTGTGTGCGAGCCCGTCTCCCTCCGTACCGCGCTCCCCTGCCGTTCCCCAGAACCTCATAAAGCTCAGAGACAATAATGATCCCGCCATAGACTGTAATGATCCCACCATTTCATGGGGTATTACACTGTAATGATGATAGTCCTCCACATTTGCATCCCATCCAGCCTTTAGCTGCCGGGCTGCGCCTCCATCTTACCTGGCACGGCTAATTTATGGAGCCGAGGCGTGAAGAAGCCGCGCTGCAATAATACAAGCTGCACTTAGAGTCCAGCGCTGAGATTTATTACAGCAGGGTGTGTGTGTGTGTGTGTGTGTGTGTGTGTGTGTGTGTGTGTGTGTGTGTGTGTGTGTGTGTGTGTGTGTGTGTGTGTGTGTGTGTGTGTGTGTGTGTTGGAGAATAAAGACATCGGTGAAAAGCCGCCAATGACAGCACATAAAGGATGATGGGGAGGCGGGTGTGAGAGACCTGGGAGGGGAGGGGTGGAGGTGGGTGGGGATGTGGGCGTGGCTGAATCATAAAAATATTTGCCTCCCAAAAAAAAACAAAAAAACATAGAAGAAGAGAGAGAGAGAGAGAGAGAGAGAGCTGCAGGGTGGGAAAAGGTACAGCGAAAACATGTTGTTTGAGGAATTTTCAGCAGCGTTCTTTACAAACAGAGAGACACAAAGAGGACACACACTCAGACACACAATCACTGGAAGGAGGAGAAAAAACAACAAGCCTGTGCGTATTTTACTCTGAGAGTTAATGGGAATAAAATACCTCGGTGGATGAGTGCAGATGTGTTTGATACAAATAGTCATTTTCCTATTTGCTGCCTCATTGAGCATGATGAATGATGGGAGTCAGGGAGGCGGCGTGATGAATGGCAGCACCTTGGCTCCATTGCATGCCCTATTGATTCTCCTTCTTTATTACTCCTACAACCCAGCTGGCTGCTCCTGCCCTCCCTACACTCTCTCCTCTCCACTCAGGGGGAGCAGAGGAGGAGGAGGGCGTGGGGGGGGGGTGATTTTCCTACTGTAAGGCCCCGCCTCTTACAGGAACAACACAGCAGTGTGTGTGTGTGTGTGTGTGTGTGTGTGTGTGTGTGTGTGTGTGTGTGTGTGTGTGTGTGTGTGTGTGTGTGTGTGTGTGTGTGTGTGTGTGTGTGTGTGTGTAAACATGCAAGTGAACAAGCGTGAGTGTGTGTGTTTGTGTCGGTCTGCTGGGACTTCATGGATCGGGGAAAAATGAGTTTTCTGATTAGCAGATTAGAGGCCAACAGTCTCTAATAGGGACTCGTCTGGGCGCTGCTTAGTTAGAGGGAACTCTCAGATGACAGTAATAGGACGTGTGTGTGTGTGTGTGTGGGGGGGGGGGGGGGTAACAAGAGAAAGAAGTCAAACTGGGCTCTAAAAAGTGTGAATCATGGGAATGTTAAAGGACACATAGGCTTCAGTCTGGAGGGTAAACCATGTAATTTATAAATATGTCCAGTCCACATTAAAGATATAAATTAGGGGACACGGCTAGTTGAAGCTAAAATATATCATGTTTTAAGATGAGGCCGTTGGGAAGATCAACATTTATGAAGTTATGAAGACAAACTCTACGTGACTAACACTACAATATATTAGCTCAACATCCAACCAAACATGAACTTCCATGACCTCTGACCTTTCGGTAAGCGTCAGCAAACACGTCACAACTCGTGAACTCGAGGCCGATAGAACATTTAGAGTTGTGACATGGTGAACACCACGAGAGGGCGCCATTCATACGGACTCTTCTCGTGTGCACGGAGAATACGAAACAATCTGAATGCATCGCATGTACATCCAGGGTCGAAGAAGGAGGTCACATGACAAAGTACAAAGAGTGATAAAATCTGAGGAGGTTGGGGCGGATGGAGAGGTCAAACAAACGACTTTCTTCCAAGAGACCAGGGTTTAAGTACGTAAAAAAGTAACGTGGATTTCTTTTACGTATTGAAAGTAAGGTACTTGCATAGAATATCGTTTTTAACTTATGTTAACTTTCTCTCAGAAAATGAACGGTTTGAGTAGGTAAAAAAGTAACATGGATTTCTATTTTTAGTAACATAAGTACAAATTGTAACATATTCGAACCACATAACAAACATGAAATAACTTACAAGATATACGTAACATTACTCATGTAAAACTACATATTTTAACAAACCAGGATCTTTTCGGGATCCTAACCAAGCAGGTTTTTTCCAAAACAACGCGGTCAAGTCAACTGCTGCCTAAAAGTACTCAAAGTGGACGCACAAGAAGCAGTGAAGCATGAAACGTAAAGTAATCTAGCACTGAAAATTTGAGTTTAGATAGTTTTGTTCTTTTCATTTGCTGAGAAAAAGACAAACAAAGACACATTTCAGTCGTATTCTTTGAAGAGAAGCTGCAAGTAAACGCTGAAAATAACTATATAAATATTAGCTCATCAGTGAGCACTTGGTTCCTGTAAAGTGTTATTTATGAAGTGCACTGCACCCGTACTCGGTGGGTGAGACTCGGCTCTGAGGTGAGTTAAGTGAGAGGTAACACGTGTCATATCTGCAGCCCTTTGAGTGGCAGCTCGGTGTTTCCTGTCAGACTGCAGCCTTTAGAAGATCAGAAAACACATCTAGCAGGGACGGTAACCTCGGGTCCCAGCGGCTCCGTCAAAACAAAGGCCTGTTCAACCAGCCGTTCCCCCGTCTGAGTCCACATCTGAGAGAGACTGGGCCTCGGCCGGGACGACAGCTCCGTGGGGGGCTGGAGGTACAAGAGAGGGATGTCACTGGGATGATATCAAACCGGTCAAACAGGAAGTGTCTGACCAATGAGAAGATGAGCTAAAGGTTGCGACAGGAAGGAGGTGGATCTCGGAGACATGTTGTTCCAGTCCGGCTGCATGTCCTCGCTCCACAGTGTGAAGTGAAGCATGAAGGGGGCTGCAGATCATGTACAAACAACCCGCAGCAGAGTGTGAAACTCAACATGCATCGTGAACACTGCATCCACCCGGGGTCAGTGAACGCACATCCAATCCCAGTCTGGAAAACAATCCTCCGAGAGAATATAATGGGCAATCTCTGCAGCTGATGAATTTAATCTCCGTTCGCTTCCTAAATGGGGGCAGGTAGAGATAGAAATGATCCACCACTAATATGCATACACATATTACCCCCATACACACACGCGCGCGCGCGCGCACACACACACACACACGCCGGCAGCCATCTTGCTCTCAGCATGGCCTGCACGAAGCTTCCCCGACTAAATTACAAATGTTTCAGAGGATTGGAGTTGCAGGACATAATGAAGCAGTGCGGCACGCTGAGAGGTAATTACCCAGCAGCACTCCCGCCGCTCCGCCGCCCGGCGAGGTGAGAGACAAGATGAATAGCCAAAGTACAAAACCACTGACCCCTCAAAAGTTTCATTTACCGACTCCCCTCCCCTCCCCCCCTCCCCAACCCGATCTGCCTCCCCCTGGTTTTGGGGAGCTTGGAAGAGGTAATCATCGAGGGACAGTTTTGGTAGCGTGATGAATGGTGTGTGTGGCTTTGGTGCTCGAACACACACACACACCTATTTATCTGCTCCGGCCTCAAACCCAGCAGAGCAGCGCCGGAGGTGTGGAGCATGCTGGGACTTATTGAGTCACCAGGAGAGAGTGGAGAGAGGATGGAGGAGGAAGAAGAGGAGGATGATGATGGAGGATGAGGAGGAGGAGGAGGATGGAGCGATGGAGGAAGAGGAGGAGGATGAGGATAGAGGAGGAGGAGGAGGAGGATGGAGGTGGCGGAGGATGGAGTGATGGAGAGAGGAGCAACCGCCTGGCTGAGAGACGTGGAGCCGATCAATTCTCCCTCCCTCCATCAGTCATGTCCTCTCACTCTGTCCGTTTCTGCTGATGACACACTTTCTCTGCCCGGCGGTCCATTTCCAGGCCAACAGAGGAGAGAAAGAGAAACTGCGTGTGTGTGCGCGCGCGCGTGTGCGTCTGTGTGTGTGTGTGTGTGTGTGTGTGTGTGTGTGTGTGTGTGTGTGTGTGTGTGTGTGTGTGTGTGTGTGTGTGTGTGTGTGTGTGTGCGTGTGTGTGTGTGTGTCAGTCAGAGAGGAGAACACACCTGGGGGCCGTCGGAGGGGAGCGCTGCTGCAGACGGCCAGTTTCTGTCAGAGTTTCTCCTCCCAGGAGTGGAGGGGGGGTGGGGGTGGGAGGAGGGCCCTCAGGTGAGCCCGACTCCGCCTCCTTCAGCCTCGTCTCCCCGGCGTGCCAGCGAAGGTGGCAGCATCCAAAGCCTTGTCAATGCATAATGCATTAGAGGCCTCCTTCTCCTGACAACCCCCCCTCCCCCACCGCCTCCCACTCCAGCAGCAGGCCTGCTAATCAAAAACGACACATCCCAATGTCCGGACACACACACACACACACACACACACACACACACACACACACACACACACACACACACACACACACACACACACGGGCAGAAATGTACTAATCAAAAAGTGTATTTCCTGGAGGCCGACTCCCAGGAGAAATCCAGCTGCAAGAAATTGGAATAATTTATTAGCTTACAAGTTTTGGTTGACAGTTAGCCCGAGGCTATTTATCTCCGTAATAGAGAACGTCTCCAATGTGGCAAAATTGACCAAATCAAACAGCTTTGATCAGAAAATGAATCTGGCAAGGCTGTCTGTCTGCGGGCGTCCCGCGAGGCGAGCGGGAAACAAACAGAACCGGGAGACGGAGGGTCGGACTGGAGCTGGAAAACCCAGAGATTGTTTAACAGGTGACCGCGGGGAGACGGAGGAGTGAAGGAGAGGCTCACGCTCTTATTATTATTCATTCAACAAAAGGCAGGCGGCCATATTTAAAACGGAAGGTAGTTCACAGTCGCTCCTGTTTTCTCACTGATTCCCTGTGTCAGCTGCAAAAACAGAAAGAGGCCCGTCAGCGCTGCCACGTTCAGGAGACTCCTGGAGGAGCCCAGCACACGTCCAAACCGCATCTACTTCCATCGTCTCAAGAGATGTCCAACACGCTCCCGACATGATCCCCTGGCATGTTCATCTGTCCAGGAGACTGACAGACGGGTCAAAAGTCACCCGGCTGACAGCGGAGAGGGGGACAGTAAACACACCACAACCGTCTCAATTAGCAGCTGTCAGGCTCAGATCCTGAAGAAGCAGGTCTCATTATGTCTCATGCGCACGCACACGCACACGCACACGCACACGGATCAACGTGGAGGAGGAGAGATCTGAAGCTGATTCACACGTCTGAAGCGTTTCAACACGTCTGGTAAAGTTTCTGAGGCCGAACAGAGAAGACGTCTCGGAGTTTGTCTCGTGAACTTTACAAAACAACAACAAATTGTCTCCAGAAGTGTTTTTTAGCTGCTCGCTAAAGAAACAATGATTGGATCACGGTGGGAAATTTCTCCATAGACTGGCATTAGCATTGACCCCCCCCCCCCCTGCTCCCCTCCCCATCCCCCCCCAGGCTCCCCCTCCCCCCAGCTCCCCCTCCCCCCGGCTCCCCCTCCACCTGTTCTCCTCCCGCTCCTCGTCCTCTCCAATCTATCCGCCTAATGAATTTCTACCTGGCACAGACTGTTTTAAACTCCATTTGGACCCGTGCCTACAATTACCTCCTCAGAGTCTCCAAAGGAACCGCGCTCAGCCTAATTAGTATGCATTATCAATTAACAAACTTAATAGCTGGCAGATTGATTGGATCCTCTGTAGAAGGGGGCAGAGCTGGAGCGAAACACAAAATGAAAAATCATCTCCCCGCGCTCTGCTCATTTCTCTCTGCACTGACTGGAGAGCGGACGTGAAATAAGTTAGCAGACACACAACACGTGAGATCCGTACACGGTGCTTTCTCGTGTTTATCTGTAGGAACAGACATGAAATTTGGAAAGTAATTTTATATTTATATAGAATCGAAACTACATTTAATGCTGCATCACTTGTAGAAAATACAGCAGTGGAGGAAACATTTGACCACTTTACCAAAATAAAAGCATCAAAACTGCAACGTAAAATTCGTGTGAAACATGGAAAGACATGACATTTATTCCCATTATGGGCACTAAGCACATATTTTTTCTAAGTAATCCCATCATCATGCTTCTGATATTTCACATTATAGGCAATCTTCCCTGCACAATTGTGAGAAGATATCTCTATTATCGCTTGTAATATCTCTACTATTATGTAAAAACCTCATTTCATAACATGCTAACTTTTTTTTTTTAATCACCGATTTAAAAATCTGCACGTATTATCAAACGTCAAATAATTGAAGATAAAGATTAGAATATCTGAATAAAATAAGACAATATGTATTAGTGTCCTCAATGACGACTGAGATAAGAGTTAAAGTACCTTCAGGGTTGATAGTATCAAAAGTCTTTGCAGAAAAATGTCCTCTGTCACTGTTATATGTTGCAATATATGATTATTATTATTATTACTTTTAATGTGCATGACTGTGACTGGTGGGAGCAGTTTTAATGACTTTATGAGCTTTAAATCTGTATCTAGTGGTATAATGACGTATATAGAGATTTAAAATGCTGCTCGAGTCCTTTCAAATGTGATGAAGTGCAGCACTCGACTAAATGTTCGGGTTTGCATTTAAAAAAATATCCATATATATGATAAACGATAGTGTAAATACATCCATCAGTGGAGGAAGTATTCAGGTTCTCTAGCACGATTACAGTTAAAAAATATTTCATTACAAACGTTAGAAAATGTACTTTAGAGAATTGAGTATCTCAAAATAAGTTTTCATCAGCAGCTGTAGGAGATCATTGTCACTATTTTATACTGTTTGATGGATAATACATAACAATAAATCATATTTTATGACCTCATCATAAGTTTACTGGGTAAATCTCGACTATGGTATCGTACATCCATCCGCTATCTACACCCGCTTTATCCTGGGATTCTATCCCAGCTGACTCTAAGCGAAGGCGTGGTTCAACCTGTGCAGGCCTCCAGTCCATCACAGAGACAGACAACCGCTCTCGCTCAGAATCCCCAGTTAAACCTCGACATACATGTGTTTAGACGGCGGGAGGAGAAAACCAACACACGCTTTTCTGTGAGGTGACAGTACGAACCACTGCACCACCATTAAGTCTTCTCTACAGTAGAACTATGTTCACTCTGACGTGGACGAACAAAAACCTCATCATTGTTGGTGCAGGACATAAATTGGTTCTGTAAATAAACTGAAGTATCTTTTTAGATCCTTATAGATGAAAGTTTCAACACTGTGATATTAAAACAATCAAATGTCTGCTTTTAAAACTTAAAACAAAGTTGGGTTTTTATGCAGGATTTTTAATGAAGTGAATATGTGAAGGCAGGAGCGGCAAAATGTCCTTGAAGTTTCAACAGTAAAGTCCTCATAATGCAAAAAGATATACATTTTCAGTGTTATATTATTGTATATTACATTATTGGGTTAGTATTAGGACTGAATTAATGTGAGAAACTTAAATTTCTCAGTTGATGCAGGTGAAGCTCATTTTTAACTTTAATTTCTTTTAAACCATTCACGTGTTTTAAAATCTGAATCTACAGATATTGAAGCAGTCAAATAGATTTAATGGAGTAAAAAGTACAATATTTCCTTTGAACTGTATAAAGTAACAACATATTAGTACCCCAGTTCAGAACTTGAGTAAACTGTGTGATAATGGAAGACTGTACGTTTATGTGCACATGTAGGATCAGTTTCGTCACGTATGTCCTCTCCCGCCGTGCTCTTTAAATATGAGATGAGACAGGAAAGAACACTGCAGTAATTCAGTATTAAGAGCTTTATGAAGAAGAAAGGCGGATAATGGAGGCGGCGGCTGTGAAAAATGAAGAGGAGCTTCCCAGGAGGCGAGCGTGGCGCCATGGAAGGCATGTTGGGCAGAGGAAACCAATTTGTCACGGAAATGAAAATGATAGTTAGAAGCAAACATTCATTTCTTGGACATCGACGTCGTCATTAAATTGTGCTGTCTGACATAAAAGTCGCTGAATGGATGGGAACGTCTGCATTTTTCACTCCTCTCTTAATTAATGCCACCTGTTTCCAACCAAAAAAAAAAAAAAAAAAAACTCTGAGAATGATTTGAGGAGGAGAAAACAGATTACCTGCTGTGGTTTCTGGAGCTGCTGGCTTCTGTTTTAAAAGACTAAAATCTCAGCAGCTCTGTTCCGTTTAAAAAGTCTCCATTTGACTTTGTTATTCGTGATTTCAGCCACTCTATCAGCGTTAAAGTCTAACTTTAAGGCCACTTTAGAGCAGCTACTTAACAACACTGCAGCAGTCCATGTGAGGGAAAATAATCCACCTTAATATCACTCTTTATCCACGCCGCTAATGCTCCAATAACATTCATAAACGCATTACCAAAACATGTCTGACAGAGTCGTTTTAGATGCAAATTGGCCGATACGTCGTCAGCTTTAAGTGCGCTGTCCGTGGTGCTAGAAATTAATGCTGCATTGATGTGCATTGTAATGAATCCCAACGTTTTCTCCTCATTCAAACAGAAACCTGCTTATTTACATAAATATCAATAAGAAGACATTACGACAATTATTCGCCCTATTGGCCACAAACTTTATAAGCTTGAAAATATACTTTATTTTCATTAGGAGGCATGAAATGCAGTCATTAGAGCATTAATTAAGGCCACTATAAACAATTATGTGGGTTAGTTTTTCAGTTATCCTGTAATGGGTCATTGTTGTGATAGAATCAACTCCGCTGTGAGACTAATTTCTACACAGCGCCACCGAGGACAGTGAAGAGGGTGAAAATGAACAAATAGAATCATTTTTTTATGGAAGAGGATCTGAGGTGGAGAAATGGCTCCTCAGCAGAACAGCAGCGAGGTCCAGAGGATAAAAAAAACAAAAACAATCCATTACCTGCTGCAAACACTGGTTGTCCAGATAGTTCATAGCGCCGTAATACAGCAGCAGAAATGCGCTGTAAATGCAGGGAAGCAGCGAAATAGAGGAGTCACATACAATGAGTGTCACCTCGGGGGGGGGGGGGGGGGGGCTCAGGGGTGTGTGTGTGTGTGAGGGGGGGGGGGGGGGCGCCTCGGGGGGACCAGATCCAGCAGCGCCTCCTAAAACACTGCAGCAACTTCGAAGAAACGACAAAAACTGATTTAATCTTAATGTCAAATATTGTAGAAATTTCTCAAATAAAACCAGTAAAAAGATGATTTGGTAAAAATTTTTACACAAAACTGATGGAAATGTTGATCAGGATGATAAATTTACCTCCTGATTTACTGCTTTGTTGACTTAATATTACAACTGAAACAATTAGCTGATTATTTGGGGGATAAAACATTAATTTGTAACAGTTTTGATCATGAAATCCTCTTTTAAATTACATATTTCTTTTGCTGTTACTTTCTCAAATCTGAGAATTTTCTTCTCATCATGAACATATATGATTATAATTTGAATATATTTTGTAGAGTTGGACAAAACAACCAATTTGGAGACATCAACCAGGAAATACAAAATGCATATTTTATAATATCTTGACATTTTATTTGAAAACATATTAAATGAGTGAATAATTGCTGCCCATTACTGAAATATTTTCATATAAAATTTCAGTACCTCTGAATGCAGTAGTCTCTTCTAAAGCCTTTAAAAAGCAGAGACAGAATTCAGATTATTTACTGAAGTAAAACACTGTAGAGATACTTCATTAATTAAAACCTTAAAGGTAGACAAGAGGCTTCAGTCAGAGTATCTCATTTCTTGTAATAACGATGCATTGATGTGCATGTAGTTTAATGGTGTCCCAGCAAAGTATTGTTTTTAATAAACTCAATATTAAAACATTTAACTTCAATTTGACCACTGTAGCACCTGAAAAATGTTACAAGTGAACTGCACCAAACTTAATCATAAAGTGAAACTAAATAAAGCAGAAGACCTCCAGCAGCATCAGTACAGGTCTCCATGGTGACCGGTGTTTATGGGATACAGAAAAGGATGCTAACTGCAGACAAATTAAAGAAGGGCTCTGTTTGGTTTCTAATAAACTGAGAGCAGGTTTACAAAACAAAAGAGTGACTGATCTGGATGTTCAGAGTAAAAACAAAGATTTTAAGGTTTAAAATGACAAAACGCGTTTAATGTTGAACATTATATATTTTTTTAAATATATCAGAATGAGTATTTTTTTTTTTTTTTACTGTGAACAGCTGTGACACATCAAGGGATCAGACAGATGAAGAGGAGGAAGAGGAGGAGCAGCCATACAAGGGCAAGCGCTTCATTTCTGTGTGTGAGCACGCGGCTGTGAGCACGCGGCTGTGAGCCTCCTTCATCGTTTTTTTTTTTTTTTTTTTTTTTTGCACTGATGTATATTTCGTTGTCCGCCGCCTTAATTTTGATTTATAGTCCGTCCATAAATTAGAAAAATATGTTTTAGAATTCCATCCCGTCCGTGATGTCAGGGGAGTGGCTGATATTTAAGATGTCACAAATACATATTGGATTAGCGCGCTTTGTTCCCGCGCAGCCACAGCAGGTGTTTAATCATAGCTGATGGCTGCAGAGAAATGCGTTGGGACAGCCGGCCGCCGAAACACTGGAGCTGGTTCCCCTCGCGATAAATCATACGTTCACACTCACACACACACACACACACCTCCTCCCCCCTCCCTCCCCCTCTCTCTCTCTCTCTCTCACCCGCTCGCAGGTACTCCATCACGTGCCGGCCACGCGCCTCTCCCACCTTTCCCACCTGCGGGTTAAAGCACCTGATCAGCGGTGTAATTGAAGCAATGGTCCGTTATTATGTGAAAACAATTACTCTCGTATCAATTTAGTTCTCATTCTTTTGGCCCTAATCGGGATTTACACACCACTACTGTGCTTTTATGAAACGGCCGGTTTCTCCCGCGGCCCTGAAGGCAGCAGCTCAGGTGAGGGCTGATGTCACTTCCTCGTGTCGGCCAGCGCTAGAACCAACAAGGCCTTTTTTTTTTTTTTTTAACATGAGCAATGAATGAAGAAAAACATGAACTCACCCGCTCTTCTGCTTCTAATTGATTGTTTTTGTTGTTGATATTTTTGATACAGGAGGTCACGTGACTCCACCCACATGACGTCATCATTTTTGTTTAAGGTGATTTTAGAGGCCCGGCTGTTTCCAGGGGAACCGGATGAGAGGGGGAGAGAGAGAGAGAGAGAGAGAGAGAGAGAGAGAGAGAGAGAGAGAGAGGGGGGGGGGGGCGTTTAGAAGAGCAAACATTTTCAAGGTGACCCGGTGAACCGGAACCGGGGGGGGGGGCGAGGGGGGGGGGATGCATGGAGAAAATAGTGCGTTTTGACACCAGCGCTCGGTTTGATTAAAAGCCAAAGTAATGGGTTTAAACACACGCAGCAGAAAGGCGCCAGACTCTGTTGGCTTTCTTCCCCGCAAATTACTGAACGGTGCAGTGATGGAAATAAGGTTGTAATGTCTGGTAATGGAAAAGAAAGCCCATATATTCTTCTGTTTTTCTGCTCCTCTTGTTTTCTGACACTCGCAGAATAAATTGCCCGAGCTAATAACCATGGAGATATTTTCTTGTTCTTCCAGGTTTCTCTTTCCAACCCTCACCGGGAGCAGTAATGGTCCAAACGATGAAACATCACTCTTTTAATGCAACACAGTGAGAGAAAAATAACGCCGGACCTGAAAGGAGGAATTAAAGAGGAGAAAACTTGTCCCAGCCAGCAGAGAACGTTTTTTTACAGGGAGCCTTTAAACGCCTCGCACCGGCGGCGCCTGCAGAGTGGAGAACCTGCAGAGTGGAGAACCTGCAGAGCAGAACAGAGGATGGAAAACGCACTGGAGATGATTTCCAGCAGGCAGCGTGGGGAAAACAAGCTCCGGCATATTAGCTTCAAGAGAGAAGCCCTAATCATGCATGTTGGCCGGCGGGAATACCGCCTGCACATCTAAATATAGGATTCGTTGAACATGAAAATCCAATAATCAAAGAGCCCTGGAATAAAAACAAACAAACAAACCAAACAAGCAGAGAGTGAGGAGCTCCGAGGACGCTGGGTTTTTCCCCGCTCTTTCTGTCCGTCCTTTTGTCCAGCTCCTCAGCGAGCCTCTTAATTCCCCGGTAACTGGTGGTGTCAGGGCCGCGTGGCCCCGCCGTCCCGCCCGGTGGCCCCTTCGTCGCCCCGTTCTCGGCTCTCCCAGCGTCACTCCGCTCAATGACACACGGCAAATTACATTTAATAAATTAGCTTAATGGATCCGACGATCGGTTAGCGGCACCGTGTTTCCTCTGGTTAGGCAAAACATTTATATCCCACAATCTCTCCCTCGCTGTTACATCACAGCTCTGCAGGAGTGTGTGTGTGTGTGTGTGTGTGTCTCCATTTCCGGTGCTCCCTCCCCGTTTCCGCTCTCCTCCCTCCGCTGTCCAACCTGTGAGTAAAAAAAAAAAGAAAAAAAAAGGTGATCCTGAAACCTTTGAGGCCATAAATCACCATCATCATCATCATCACCGTGAGCATCCTGCTCCTCCTCCTCCTCCTCCTCCTCCTGCGGTTAAATGTCATGCCCCCCTCCTTCCCCCCCTCCCCTCTATTGCCTCTGCATGTTTGGTTGCGCAAAACAATCTCATCGGACGTTATTGATGTTACAGATGTTATAGTAATCAAATTATCGGCGTGTGAAGGGCCCCTCTGTCAGCGCCGCCTGATGAATTATGGGAAAGGTCACAGGCTGCTGCAGTTTTATGGACGGTGTGGACGGTAACGCTCAGGTGAGCTCCTCCAGGGCCGCGTGTCACGTATTCGTTCAGGTTAGGGGAGGTTTTTTTTTTTGTTGTTTTTTTTTACATCCCGGAGGGGGAGGAGAGGTGGAGGCGGAGGTTGGGGTGTCGTCGCCTCTTCATAACACAACTTTACCTTTTACCATTTACAAGTAACGGGAGCAGAACGTCCCGGAGGATTCAACGCGCAGGAGGGGGAGTGAAAGGGAGGAAAGAAGTCTGCAGATAATCTGTCAACAGAAACCACAATGAACCAGCAGGTATTGTGTATTTGAAGCTAAATATATGTCATTCAAGATCTACACCGATGTCCAAAAAAACGAAACTAGACTGTTAGACACGACCACATCAGGACAAATTCCTCCTCTGTGAAACTTGACATGTCAATAAACCTGATTCTGATTGAAAACGCATCAGTGAGTTTCTTTGTTAAATTCCTTGTGGAAATTCAGAGCTTTTTTTTGTTTTTTTCAGTGGAATCGTAGATTAAAAACTCTTTAAATGTAAAGAATAAAGAAAGAAAAACGTAATTTCTGTATTTGTCTTTGTTTGCTTGAACATATTTAAATACACGTATTTGACTTCCTTTTTGTTTAAATTGGACATTTGTGCTTATTTGAGGAGAAAAACTGTCAATCTGAGTCTCACTTTAAATCTGTTTTCTGCACATGAACAAATAAAATGTTCCTGACAACAACCAGAGAATTTGTTTTGGCCCGTTTGTTAAAACTTGTATTTATTGACATATTCGGGGTGAAAACTGATTTTTAGGTGATAAAAGAGTTCAAAGTGTTTTTAAAGCCTTTAAATGTTTTTTTTTTGTGGCATTCCGTTGTAATAAAATTAAAATGGAACTGAAAGGGACTTTAATTATACAAACGTTGCACCTGTAAACTCCTAATTTCATATATTTCCATCTTATTAAATGTCAATCATTTTTTGTTGTATTTAGACATGAGCTTTGGTTAATGAGATACTGATGTCACATGTAAACTAGTTAAAGTGGAGGGTAAAACAAGTTCAAAAGTTTGAAACTGGTTTGGTTGTAGTTGTGTTTAATTATTGTAAATAAACCTGAAATAAACATTAACGACATTAAACAGCTCTGCAACACCGAGCTGCAGCAGTTTTGTGACAAAGAAATTATGAGGAAATCAGTGATATTAAATAATATGACCAAATATTAGATAAAATTCGAACTGCTGCCTTCAGGTCTCTTAATTCATTATAAGGAACATGAATAACTTTGTGTTTTTATATGTTTTATTAATCTTTATTATCATTTTGATTTACAGTTTAGAATTTTATAGCCTGTGATTGTTTATTTATCAGATTAGTAGCCTGCAGTGATTTTGATTTAATAAACTAATTATGAGGAAAATGCCTTTATAAACCAGTCAGGCTGAAACTGTATAAATGCACTACATATTCGGATTATATTGAAATACTGGCTGCCCATGACCTCCAGTTTCCAAATCCAAACACAAGAATTTGCAGAAATATGTTAGCCTGGTTATTATTTTCCCCTGAAAATAGCCAGAAAAATGTACTTCAGTGATTTTAAATGGCGAAAACATACATTCATTTATCTATTGGGCTGAATGAAATAAATAATGTGTTTTATTTCCTTGAAAAGCTCATAAATTCAGAGTAAAGTTGTCCTTATTGGAGGAAAAGCGTTCGAGCTGTCAGTCCGGCCACATGACTCCAGACCCGGCGACGTGTTCTCCGGTGGATGATGGCCTCGGGCTGAACACGCTCTAATCAGGAGAGTAAACTCCGCTATATTTCAATTTAGGAAGGCGCTCTTCCGCTCCGGGGGGCTTGCAGCTCGCTCGTAAATAAAACGCCCATTTACTTCTACAGCGCCACCGGGCCGCAATCACAGCAGCACATAAATCACACAGCTGGAAACGAACATCATTAGAGATGCCAAACTCCAACAAATGCAGCGTGTAACCTTGTCAGCCGGCGAGCTCGTCTCAAATCATCTTCAATGAGAGATGAAACTAAATGGAACCATTGACTCTCAGCCAAACACTCGGTCCCCCCCCCCCCCGAAACAACCCGGAGTTAATCCTAACAGGATTACAGCCTCCTCTCCGTAATCCCTCAGTATGACCACACATCTGGTGTTAACACGTGGGACAAAGGTGGCCGCACCAGTGGGCGGGGTCTCCGGCTCCTTTCAAATGTTAACCAGCATGGTTAAAGTGCTAATTGTCCGTTTGAGTCCATTTGTGTAATCCCTGGTTCCCCCTCACCCCCCCGCTGCCCTCCAGCCCCCCGAGGTTGAAGAGCTGCACACGATCTCTATTCAAATACGTCCGTATGACAACTGCTCGCCGACCACTCCAATTACAGGCCGCTCGCTTTCCATTTAAACTGCTCTAAAGGAGCTCGCCGCGTGCGTGGCGCCAACAAAAGGATCCTTCCAAAGCATTTAACTCGCCTCAAGTGACTCCGGCCGCCCCGGGACCGGGAACCGGACCCGCCCCCCCCCCAGAGCTCCGTCAGAGGTCCCTCAGAGGCCCCTCGGGATCAGATGCTGGATCAGGAGGAGAAGTATTTCTTTTCTCTGCTGAAGAGGGTCTTCAGTGTTCAGCAGCGTGGAAATGAGATGCGCATTTAAATCTGAGAGCAGCGTCCAACCTGCAGCCAGCGCTGCCAGGAACCCGCTCCCCCCCCTCGCTCGCTCGCTCCGTCGGACCGCCCCCCCACCCCCACCGGACCGCCCCGGGGTCACTAAACGGTCCTCGGAGCTGCAGGAGAAGGTTTGATGCTCTCTACATCTGTGATACTAAACTCGTCCTGTCAACCCTTTAAACAGAGAATTATCATTCAGATGAGAGACGGTGTGTCCTGGAGCTGCAGAGACAGACAGACACAGGACAAAGGAGACAGAGGACAGATACACTAACATTAAGTTGGAGGGACAGGCATCACATCATTTCTCAATGATATAATAATGTGAAACCAGAGGCTCCGTGATTACACAAACTCCAAATGTCTAAAACCACCAAACTTTCCGTTTAATTTCAGTCTGAATTTCCAAAGACTGTAAACATGTCTGACTGAAAGGAGAACAGACGTGGTTTCAATTAAGAACAAGACATTTAGAGGATTTCCTGTTCGGGTCAGTTTAAATATTTCACAGTTTAAACTCGGAGAGCTTCAGAAGTTAAAACAAGCTGATAAAAAAAATATCATCAGAAGATAAAAGTTTTCTGCATATTGATGACGTTTACGAGGACTACAACTAACTACAACTCTCTTTATGGATTACAACAGTCGAAGATCACAAACTCAATTAAAAATTTCCAATCCAAGGTTCATACCAAACAAACCCGAAACCTGCAGAAATCCACATCAAAGAAGAAAAAAAAAAACAAGAAAAATGTTGCAACCGAAAAGTAGAAATGAAAGAAATGTGGGTATTTTTCCAGCTCAATCTTTTAAAAACTAAACCTTAATTTAAATCAGTTTATAATATGATTCATGGTATTTAATGTGAACACATGAAGGCTCGACAAGATAGAAGAGATTATATCATCAGTACTCATTATAATCAGGGCTGTAAATAAAGAATATTTTCATTACTGATGGCTCTGCCGATGGATTTTCTCGATTGATCAGTTTTGGGCCATAAAACACCAGGAAACAATGAAAGAGTTTCCGGAGTCTGACCCAAACAACATTTAGTCTACACACGAGTCCTCACGCCGGTTCCCGTCGCTGCAGCTCTAAATATTATGATGAATAATTCCAGGAACACGAGGCTTTCTGAGGGGAAATAAACTCACGCAAACATAATGCACCGAGGAAGAAGGAGAAAGGAGCCGATTCCATTTACTAAATGGGACTAAATTCCTGGAATGAACAACACGGGAGAGACTTCTCTGATCTGCAGGCTCCCGCTCCGGCTTTTATCGTCACGGCGAGGCCGATGGGAGATGCAGAGTGTTTGCAGGCGGAGCGGCCGTCTCTCTGCTGTCACACACAGGTCTTCATTAGGACGCGGCCGAGGAGCCTTTGTGTGCGTGAATCACGGCGCTTTATGTGTCTTCGGCACCACTAATACGCCGCGATGTCAGACGGAGTGTGTTTTAGAGCCTTTATGGGGGCAAATTGGTGGCGAACAGAAGAGCGGAGCACTTTAGCAGCACTCACCTCCTCCTCACCCCTTTTAACTTATTAACTTATATTAACTCATTTTAACCTGTCAACAGCGCCGCGGCCGCCTCACTCATAAATCGCAGCCGTGTTTGTGTGGCGCTGGCTGCTAAATGTGTTTACCTCTGTGAGGATCCACAGCTTTCTACCTCTGACTCACTATTAATGAAGCCAATCTCCATTTGTGATCACTTTTTAATGCACTCGAGTGGTTTTTAAAGTGCAATCAAATGCTAATTAAAGGCTAGTGGGGTCTTTTTTTTTTTTTTCTTTCTTTCTTTTTCTTCTTTCTGACCATAAATGCTCTTTCTGCGTGCTCTCCTTTGTGCATCTTTCACTGCCGCAGAAACACAAGCATGAGTCGATTGTTAAATGCACCTGCAGGACCTGCTGCTTCTTTTAAATGGAGGTAAACAAAGCAAGGAAAGAAAGGCCTTTCAAACAATCTGCAACGATTAGTTCTACTTTAAGAGACCAGATCAGAGCATGAAGCCACAGAGCTGCAGTTTGCCTTTAAATCAGCTGTAAACTATGTTTTAACTGTTATTTCAAAAAAGGAAAATGTGTCACACGTTTCATAAAACTCTTGACTCACTGGAGGAAACAATCTTCGACGTTTCCACCAGTCGGAATCAAATTATGAAATGTGTCCTTCTTGTACCCGGTAACTGTCCTCATCTCCTCCGGACCGCAGATTGATAAATGCGGGACACCAAAAAAAAAAGAAAAGGAAAGTGAAAAATGAAATCATCAGAGCTGAATGTGTGTGTCCCTCTAATGAGCCTCTGATTGAACATTTCAGAGGGGAAACATGGAGTCATTAGTCTCCGTGCTCCAAAGAAGCATTTAAAAGAAACTTCAGTGAAGCTATAAAAAAAAAAAAAAAAACTAAAAAAAAAAAACTAATTACAATACAGGAGACGCAGGAATAGCTGCGAAGCATCAATTTAAGTGTAATCACCGCAATTATGGTTCCCACGGGTCCGCTGGAGTCACGCCGAGGGTTTTGGGGAGAGATTGAATCTGTGTGGATGTGACACCTTCCCTTCACATGTCATGATTTTTTTCATCAACACAGGTGCCGATTCAGAGTTCATGGAGGGAACTTTAGTTTGTGTTGATGGAGGATGAACTGCATTGTAAACTTTGTTGAAATAATCAACAGTTGAATCTGTAATCTGTTTAGAGACTGAAGACTTTAACAATCAGAACCAATCAAACTGGGTATGCTGACATATGTGATTCATAAAGTGGTTTAAAGGGGCAGTTCAACCAAATAACAAACGTCGTTGACTGATCCTCTGCTGGGAGCTCATCACAGAGATCCACAAGACGACTGATGACGGAACTGAAGACTAAACATCCCCTTCTGTACAGCAACTAACTAACTAACTAACTAACTCACTCACTATCCATCCATCAGGTCATACACCTATCAGTTTTGTCGTAACCAACCAGCAGTGACGTCACCCGTCGGTTTGTGAACGTTATGAAGCCCCCAGTTCAGATTCTGTCCGTCACCATCTTGCTAGTTCGGAGCAGGAAGTGACCATATTTGGACGAGCTGGGGGAGGAGACAGCGGTGGAGCTGACTGATCTGATTGGAAACCTGACGATACTACGTCCCGCCCACCGGTAGCTGTAACCTGACTGCACCACAGGCCTGTCAATCAAACAGACAGCCCGCCAGAAAACTAATAAGAAGGAGTGACTTTAGCTAACAACACCGAGATAACTGGTGGAGACATTTTATTGACTTTGTATTTGATGAGAGAAGTTGAATGGGAGTCTATGGAGTCGGAGGCTTTTTGGAGCCGACCTCTAGTGGCACTCGGTGGTATTGCAGCTTAAGGCGCTTCTGGATCGGCTTAATTTGTCAGACCCGGAAGCTACGAACACTTTTATATACAGTCTGTGTTTACGACAGAAACTAAACTCGTCTCAATAAAGGAAAGATGTCTCTGTCTGTCTGTTTCTGTGTTCTGCACCTTTGTATCTTTGTATATCTGCTGTCTCTGTGTCTCCCCGTCAGATGAACCAGCCACTGATCACACACACATGCTGCCTAATGAGAAGTTGCTCTCAGTGGTAAGGTCAGACAAGCGTTTCCTCTGCCCCCCCCCACACCCCCACCCTTCTCTCTCTACTGTCTTCTAACAGAGCAGCTGAACAGCCCATCATGTCACTGCAGGCTGCAGCACAGAGAGAGAAACCAAATCAAGCTGTCACTGCACTGAGAGGAGAGGAGAGGAGAGGAGAGGAGAGGAGAGGAGAGGAGAGGAGAGGAGAGGAGAGGAGAGGAGAGGAGAGGAGAGAAGAGGAGAGGACAGGAAGCGTGGTGCTTTCATTCTCCACATCTGCACGCACCATTGTAGAGGAAGAGAGCTGGTGATTCAGCTTTTCTAAATCAGCAGCTGGTTTCAACAAAGATGCTAATTTAAATGTGCAAACTCTCTTTTTTATCCACTAATAATGTAGAAAGTTCTTCTGGGTTTGTTTCTGAAGTCCTGATAGAGTCTGCATGGTCCAGTCAGCAGGTTGTCATCACTGACAGGAACTGTAAGAAGGCCCAGTGTGTGTGTGTGTGTGTGTGTGTGTGTGTGTGTGTGTGTGTGTGTGTGTGTGTGTGTGTGTGTGTGTGTGTGTGTGTGTGTGTGTGTTTCTCTCTTTGTGAAGTAACTTGTAAAGTGTGCGGATATGTTTGAAAATCTTCTCTGTGGCTGTTTGGCTGTTGAGAAAAGCGAGGAGAGAATGTGTGTGTCTGGCAGGTCTGACAGAGTGTGTGTGTGTGTGTGTGTGTGTGTGTGTGTGTGTGTGTGTGTGTGTGTGTGTGTGTGTGTGTGTGTGTGTGTGTGTGTGTGTGTGTGTGTGTGTGTAATGGGAACAGCTGGCTGAGGGAATGAGTACAGAGGGAGAGGTGATGGATGCGAGTGGAGCTCCTGTGACAGATGAGCTAACAGGTGTTCACCGCAGCCCTCGGAGAGACGCTCTTTATGAGGCGGAAAAGACAGCCAGACGCAGAGCGCACGACAACACCGGCATCTCTACACACCACGCACAACAACACACCACCTACATCTACACAACAACACAACTTCCCTCCACAACGAGCAGCACGGCTGAACCGACTTCAGGAGGTTTTAGTTTTCTAAAAGCATCTTTACTGAACAGTTGACTGAAAGCTTTTCATCACGGACTCCGGAGCATATCTACTACTGAGAAACATTAACATGACACAAATGTATACAGCTGCAACACACAGAATACTTTGCCTGAACATGACTTCCTCAGTCTGCAGCTGAGAAACAATCTGACTGTTGTCTGTCCGTTTCCTGCAGGGAGGAGATGCTGAGAGCAAGGTTGTAAATCTTTAAAGTCTTCAGTATGTCACAGGTTCATAAACCTTTCAGATCATACATGTTCTAAACTGAACTACAAAGGCACCTCCTGCAACGTACGAGCAGTTTGTTTCGTGAAATCAAATTCGCTGATTGAACATCGCGACGGTCTCAGACAGGCCAAACAACATCGACACAAGACTCCTGTTTCTAAATCAAAGAACAGATTAACATCTGTTGCTATAAAAAGGTGACTCGATAACCTGACACTCAACAACTGTTGGATAAATCAGACCTCGGAGGTTTTAGACCAGTCAAAGTGAAGATCAGCATCAGCAGCAACACAACAGAAAATATATGTAATCACTCAAGTCACATTTTTATTATTTCAGAGAGAGCGACACATTAAAACACCTCGTTGATTTCATGTTTGATCGTTTTTCTAGAGGACGTCATTATAATGTAAAAGGCACTAGATTCAGAGAGTGATGTGGGCAGTTTAAAGGTTGGGAGTGTAAAATCAGTGTTCGGTGTCATTAATTCTTCTAAAGGTTTTTAATTTAATGATGATGAAGATGTCCTCCCGTCTGTCTTAATGTTGGCAACGAGGAAGTCCATGAAAACATCAAAGAGACACATCGTTCTTCTACGTTCAGCTGTTCGTAATCACGTCTGATCAGCATGAAATAATCACTGCAGTCAATCATCAGTCAGTCTCATATTTTTGGTGTTGAAGTGGTGGGAACATTTAAGGACATTTAGAGCAGTTTTAAAATGTGTTTTAACTTCTTAGAGAGGAGCATCACTTCTGTCGAGACTCACTCAGTTATTTCCAACGTTCCTCTCCAAATCCACCCTTTATTAAAATAAGTGGCAGAAATGTCCTAAAACCAGCACAAATAAACTACATGAAATGTTTGTCTGCGTGTTTGTTCTGCTTTGTGTTTCCTACAGCAGGTGGAGAACGGTCGGAGGCGTCTACGCCTGAGCGAGGGCTTGTTTGAGGTCTCGCAGCAGCATGGACGCCATGACGCTCTTCTCTGAGTTGATGGTGAGCAGAGCGCCGGACGAGTCCGTCCGCTCCAGAGACACCAGGACCAGAGCGCCGCTGCTCACCGTCCGCCCGGCAAACCTGCAGGGGAGGAAGACTTCAGGTGAACTTCAGGGAAACCACAGGACAGATAGACAGACGCTGAAAACACGTGGTATTAAAGGGACATCACCCTAAAACTGCAGCTGAAACTAGAGCCTATTAAGAAAATAGAGACTAAAGATGTGGTTTATCTTGAGTAAGAAAAGCTGCAATTCAATTATTAAACTATTAAATGCTTCTACTCTGGACTGTAAGGGTGTCAAGACAGATAAATATCTAAAATCCTGAATGAATAAACTCAAAATTGAGTTTTCATCCAACTGTCTAACAAATTGGAAGGTCAGTTTTTTTATATCTGCAAAAATAAAAATGGGAAAATTGTTCTATCACCTTGGCTGAAGTAAACAAAAGGATTTCATAAAAATGATTAGTTTTAAAGATTATTGTGAAAGATGACGAGGCCTGTTGGTGTCAAATATTTCACAATAAATAAAAACAAAGCTATGTACTAAGATTAATAATAATAAAAAAATCTGTGTACATCATTATTTCTGTCACATTTCCATTATTTTTTTATAATTAAATTATACAATTTAATTCTAATATCTAATCTCTAAAGGACTTTCAACTACTAAAATTACACCTTTTTTAATTTAACATAATTCATAAAAAGCCATTGAAGTGAAGCAGACGGTGTTGAACTACCGTCAGTGAACATGTCGTCTGTAACAAACATCCGACACCTTAAAAACCAACAGATTAAAGCGTTGACCGGCTTCAGGTCTTCACCCTTAAACCTGTAAATGGTCCCGTTAGAAACCTCCGTTACTCCTCACACCTTTAATCACTTTAAATGAGTGACGGAGACGATGTGACAAGAAATAGAGGCAGCAGATCAACAGACAGTCTATTATCCAGCTGACTGAAGAGCCATCAGGGACCCGACACGCCCTCCAGCCTGTTTTTATGGACTCTCAGGGTCTATGAGTGTGTGGGAGCCCCGGGACCGGGATGGGGGGAGCGCCCCATCCCACCAGCTCCCTCTGGGCCTCTGGGAGAATTCTCAGTCCCCCGTTACCATGGATACCGTCCCTGCAGACTGGGGGCCAATCTGGGCGCACATGGTCCCCATTGAGAGCGCTAACAAGAGGCAGACAGAGGCTGTGACCCAGCGTGACCCTCTCTGAGGGTGACAGAGCCGAACCGGGCCCCTCTTCTGCTCCTCAGCCTCGCAGGGCCGACTCCCAGCCATCTGCCTCCATTTAGCACGACATCCAGCAACAAAGACCCCCCGAGGCAGCAACAAACAGCCCGCTTAGCCCTGACAAACAGCCCGCTTAGGCCTGACAAACAGCCCGCTTAGGCCTGACAAACAGCCCGCTTAGGCCTGACAAACAGCCCGCTTAGACCTGACAAACAGCCCACAAACAGCCCCCCTGGGGTGCACAATGAAACAGTGCTGGCTCCAACACCTCGTGTGTCTGGCTGCATCTCTGGGGACCTGCTAAATTACCATCAACACAGGAGAGGGAGTTTATCAGGCAGCTCTCGGGGAGGACGGAGAGTCCTCCTCAGCCTTCATTAAAATATTAGCTACTTCAGCAGGAGGACGGATTCATCTCAGAAAGAACAACCTGTTATTTATTTAAACCATTCAGAGGTTGGATGTTAATCACTGACAGTGTCCTGGACGAGTTTTATTACAACCTTAAAAAATAAATTCATACTTATGCAAAGAGGCTCCTTTCTTCTGTTTTCATGTGACGTTGAACACACGATAATAAAAACCTCTAAAACTCCATGCGTGTCCCCCTGTCCTGGTCCCTGTCCCCTTCTGTCTGCAGCCTGAGGTGTCTCTCTGTCCCCGTCCCCCTATCCTGTTTCCGCTAATGGATTTAGGATAAAAATCTATCACTTCCAGTTAACACCTCCCTGAGGCTGCTTCCATTGTGTCTCTGGAGACGCTGCTGTCTTCTGTTCATGTGTTAATAAGAGACAGAAGAAGAAACGCGTTCTGACTGTGTTTGATGCGAATACTCTCACTCTGTTGTCTTCTGATCATGTGTTAAAGAACAGACCAACATCATCATATCTTTAAGGACTAGAAGGGGAGGATTAAGGTCAAGCGGGCCTTAAAGGGGTCGTTGGTATTCTCCGTCCGTCCTCACACACACCCGCTAAACACCGGATTAATTGCAGTGCATGGAGAGAAAAGCAAAGCCGAACTTCTGGACTCAGAGCAGCTGGATTGGCATCGATCGGCGAAGCATCGCTCTCCAATTATTCCTGATTCTCCTCAGTGCCATCTGCCTCCCCTCCACCGGCCCTGGAACACAGAGCGGGCTTCACCTTTACATCCACCCTCACAGGGACGAGATGACCGGGGACGCAGGACGGTGACCGAGCTGAACCTCGACCCGACATCCCACCGTGTTGTTTGGAAACCAATGTTTTCTACCACAATCAGAGACTCACAGAGGACACAGCTGGTCCTCGCTCCACGCTGGTCCTCGGCCAGGTGGACAAGTGTCCTTCAAATGAGTGGTCAGCCGGGCCAGACCGGAGACACGGACACAGGAGGGACGCACTCAGACTGAGACCAGGCAGATGGCCAAAACTATTAGAGCCAATTAGAGGCAGGAACCCTCCAAACATCTCCAGAGCCGAGCCATACGGAGGGACCGAGAGGGGCAGAGAGGGACAGGAGGGGACAGAGACCCAGAGGGACAGAGACCCAGAGGGACAGAGACAGACGGAGGGACAGAGACTCAGAGGGACGGAGACGGACAGGAGAGAACAGACAGAGGAAGAACATGTAAATAAACCATCTCTAATATCTTCCAGACAGAGATCATAAACTACAACAGATGTGTAAAGAAGCGACCTGTCAGTTAATTATTCAGGTTATAAATTAATGTTAAACAGGAAGAAAAATGTTACTTCAGAGAAAAGAAGAACATTCAGAAACATGATATAATTAGATGTGAGTGTAAAGAGAAACATGATGTAATTATACGTGAGTGTAAAGAGAGAGCGTGGATTATAAATCACCAGGATCAGATGGTTGTTTTTTGTTAAATGAGGGTTTGGCAGCGCGTTCAGGATTCGATCAAATCTGCGTTGAAACGGACTGAAAAATAAAACACATTTATTCTATTCCGCCTGTTTAGACACAAACAAGAACAGCGTTTTCTACATTTGCTTTCCTGCTTGATTTATTGCCATCCTCCTTTCCAGCAATCAATTTCTGGGTTTCAGTGCCACCCCCCACCCCTTGCCTCCACGCCTGTTTGGGAAAAGCAGTGCTGCCCCCTGCTGGTGGACGAGGGGACTGCAAGGAGGAGGAGATGCAGAGGAGAAACAGAGTCTGTCCAACACTGAGATCCATAAACAGTCTCAGGGCGCTTTGAATAAATCTGTTTCATCTCCAGATCTGCTTTATTTTTTTACATAAAATTCAAACTGAGGAAACACTGCTGAGATCTGAGCTGCTCAGAGGCCTTCCTCTGGGGAGACCTGAGGAGACATAGGGGGGGGGGGGGTCACCTCGCACATCACCTTTAATGCAGACTGACCTCCACAATCAGTTCTCAGTGGGTGAATCCGATCACATCCATCACTCTGTGTGTGTTATTCAAAGGAGGTGCAGTAACACACAACCAGTACCAGTACTATTGCACAACGAGTACCAGTACTATTGCACAACGAGTACCAGTACTATTGCACAACGAGTACCAGTACTACTGCACAACACGTACCAGTACTACTACACAACAAGTACCAGTACTACTACACAACGAGTACAAATACTACTACACAATGAGTAAAAGTACCATTAGTGCTGTAATAATTGGCAGGAATATGATATTTATTCTCATATATCAAACAAAAAAGACAAATATTGTCTAATTCCAGCCTCTAAAATATGAAGATTTGTTTTTGTTGTTGTTTTATATGATGGTTAATAAATAGTTTTGGGTTTCACATAGTAGTCACAGTTTTCTGATTTGTATTGTAAAAATATATTCAACAGATTAATGTTCATTTGTTGGGATGTAGAGGTTTAAAATATAATAAGGAGCTATAGTACATGTAGTTAATGAGGAGTTTCCTTTAAAAAGGTCTGTTGAAGTTATGAATGAAAACAAAAAAGAATCCGTCTCCAAAATAAAAGACAGCAGCAGTGAGATCAATTAATTGTTTGGCATCCAAATATCAGCAAATAATGAAAATGAATGATATGATTTCACATTTTCATGTCTTATTTATTTGACCAACGATCCAAATTAAAAAAAATTCTCAGTTTACTTTAACAGAAAAACAAAATCTAAGAAAATGTTCGCATTACATTCTTAAAATGATGATGAATGATGGATTTTTCAAAATGGTTGCACATTAAGTTTCTCTTGATCAACAAATCATTTAATTTAATTACTGTTGAAGTTACAATTGCAACTAAACAATCATTATTATCATCAGTTATTTTTTTATGACCATTTCAAATAAAATATTTAGAGGATGTGAAATCACTGCTTCCAAAACAAAACTATAAATGGAGGACAATAAAACCATGACTCAATCATAACAGCATCCAATCCTGCATTAAAAAGCCTCCCTAAAGCTGCAGGTTTAGTTTTCATGGAGAAGAACGGAGATTTGATCAGAGAGGAGCTCATCATCTCCTTTAAATCAGACCGCTAAAGGATGAGCTGAGGAGGAGGTCGTCATAACGACAGCATACGGAGGAGAGAGTCTTCATTACTGAGGGCCCGCAGGGTAACGCTGGGACACCGTCCTCCTCCAGATGACTCGGTGCATCAATCTGAGCTGCAGGTTATTCTGAATAGAGGGTGGACTTATCGGCTGCAGGCCTCTCCCACTGCCTCACATTGATTTCCTCTCACTGTCTCGGCTCTCGGTGCCCATCTGCACATGTCTGACTCTATTTCATCCTCTCAAGACTTCCTCACTGTCCCTTATTCATCCAGCCGCTCTGACATGAACCTATAGAGAAATTATCACCGAAAGACGAAGAGACAGACAGACAGAAAGAGACGAGTACGGTGCAGAGGGACGGAGGGGGAGACAAAGAGGAAGAGACAAACAGACAGACAGAAAGAGACGAGGAGGAGGAGGAGGAGGACGGTGCAGAGGGACGGAGGGGGAGACAAAGAGGAGGTGAAAGAGAGCCGGCGGTGTGCAGGGAGAGACAGATGGGGGAGCAGAGATGAGATGAAAGAGGGACAGAGCAGGAAACAGAGGGAGAGAGGGAGGTGTAATTATCTATCAGGTGTTCGGGTGTGCGTGACAGAGGAGGAAGCTCATTAGCACACTCTGTGTACACCAATTACACAGCCAGGCTTCTCAGGGCATTCCCCTGGCATGTCTGTGTGAGGCTGGTGGGGAGACTTTATACACACGCGCACACGTGCACGTGCACGCACGTACGCATGCGTACAATCTAACCAGACTCCACGGACATTACAGCAGCACATGTACCTCCATCTGATCAATCAGACGCAGAACAAACACTTTTAAATCTGTACGGGACGCACACATTTACTGCAAAGAAAGTTTTCAATCTCCAGATATGAAGAAGAGTTTGTTTCCTGCATGAATATCAGATTTGAGTTTTTCATCTCTGAAAAACGTAAAGCAGATGTTTTCACTTCTTATTTTTATTTCTGCATTTAGCGTCACAGAACAGTAGCTTCAAACTGGAGCAGAGGAACATCAGATTTTATATCAAACTCTGGAAATGGTCAACAGAGACCATTGAAATGCTTCAGAAAGTCTACGGCGATGAAGCGAGGTGTTCTGAGTGACATTCACGTTGGAAGAGGGGGCGGAGCTTCACTGTCCAAGACCGAAGAAGGCGCGTCAGGTCAGGAGACACCAGGTGGGTTTTCTTTGTGTCACCGACAGAGTCAGACTGTCAACACCAAGTTCTACTTGGACCTTCTGAGGACTCTGAATTAACTGTTTGTTAGCTGGTTGTTAGCGTTGGAACCTTTTGATTGCACCGTGTACAGCTACAGCGAGCAATCAGTTTTCTCCTTAGTTTAATTACTATTCTTTATTGGACAGTAAATATTTCCTAAACCATCTTTTTAAAGATGTTTGATTTTCAGGGTTGACATCAGGTGATAAAACCTCCTCAGACACCAAAGACACATTTATAAAGACGAGGACTGAAGGTCTCACCTGTTAAGGTTGTTCTGGCCGGAGGAAATCTCTCCTACGTTGGCCATCGACAGGACCTGCTTGCTGATGGCCTGGCTGGAGGCGTTGGCCGTTGCCATGGTGATGGTTGCTGAGGTCTCATTCATGCCCTGCAGCATTCCTGAGAAGATGCAAAAGTGTTTAAGACATCAGAGAAGAGCCTTAAAACCACTTCACTTTATTTTGACTGTAAATTCAGTGTTTGTACCACAAATAGCAGAATTATGAAAAACACACATTTAACAAACATGAAAGATTTCAGGACTGAAGCTTGAACAATAAAACGATGCCTCTATCAATAATTCACAAAGAAACTCCCAACTAAAGGCAGAGGACTGGTTCATGTGCACTTAGAAAGAATGGATATAAATATGTACAAGTTAGGCAGAAATAAAACAGGTCAAATATGGTAAAAACCCATTACCCAAAATAATGAATTAACTCCACTCAGTCTGTGAATATAAAAAGGAATCTGTTAGAGAGAAAATGTCCCATGAAGCAGGTTTAATTCTGTTTTCATGGTCTGACTGCAGGATGTAGAGCTCAAAAACAGTAAATGGACATTAATTCATGCAGAAGCAGCATTTAGGAGCCACTCAGGATCTCAGTGGTGGATGTCTACAGGTAGGTGTGTGTGTGTGTGTGTGTGTGTGTGTGTGTGTGTGTGTGTGTGTGTGTGTGTGTGTGTGTGTGTGTGTGTGTGTGTGTGTGTGTGTGTGTGTGTGTGTGTGTGTGTGTGTGTGTGTGTGTGTGTGTGGTGGGTGGGTGGGTGGGTGGGTGTTGGAAACAACATGAAATGTTCCATAAGAGGTGAGCATCGTGCTTTAATGACAGCAGTGAGGAAATGTTTGTTAGAGGCAGATTAAATGTAGGATTTAGACATGTGAGATTTATACTCATCTCACCTTGCTCCCTGGTGAAGTCCTCCTCCGTCATGCTGCTGGGCATCAGCAGCTCTCCGACAGCCGGCTGGATGGACACACTGAAGTGGTCCTCCTTGGTGCTGAGGGAGGACAGAGCAGAGGACAGGAGCAGGGACTGGATTTATGTTCAGAGTGAAGCAGGAGTCAGTGTCTCTGTGATCTAAACTCATGTTAATATGAAGGAACCTACGTTAACGTGAGAGGAACTGTGTGTGTGTGTGTGTGTGTGTGTGTGTGTGTGTGCGTGCGTGCGCGTGTGTGTATGTGTGCCTGTCTCTGTGTATAAAACGTCTGATTGCTCTCTGTGAATGGCATTTTGGGCCGGATTGATTCCCCCATCTCAAACAGATTTTCTGATAAGGTTATTGATCAGCTGAGCAGCGGTGCCGATGGCATTCAGCAGGTTGATTTGGGCTCGGGCTGATTACTGCAGGAATAATTGTTATCCCAGTGAACCGGGATCAATCGTGGCTGATGTCTCACCTGGGAGCGCCGGCACAGAGCGGGAGGAAGAGGAGAACTTACAGAGAACAGATGAGAGAGGAAGGGGAGAATTAACAGAGAACAGATAAGAGAGGAAGAAAAGAATTAACAGAGAACAGATGAGAGAGGATGAGACACGAGCTGTGAGGGAGATGAGACGAAGAGGAGGAGAGAAGATGGAGAGGTAGAAGATGAGAGGGAAACCGCACCTGAGTGAACATGAGAGGATGTCAGCTTTTCTTACCACAACTGGAAGTTGGCTGCTTGCGTGGAGTCGTTGAAGTCGATACCCATGGATACCGTCACCGAGGCCTCCGGCTCCATCCGCTCTGAGAGGAGGAGGAGGAGAGGAGGAAGAATGAGTGACAAGGGCACCGTGTGCAGCGTGGGGAGGGATGGAGCAGAGCGGAGGAGGACGAGGAGGGGGGGCGGCAGAGTGGAACAGACAGGCATCCACACCACTTGTGTTTTCTACTTCACAAAGCAAGGCCACCGGGTGTGAGAAATCTATCCTTCAATCTCATCACACACACACACACACACACACACACACACACACACACACACACACACACACACACACACACACACACACACACACACACACACACACACACACCTATAGCCTCTTGAAAAAAAAAAACACGCAGGGAGGAGGAGGAGAAGGGAGGAGGAGGATGAAGGAGGTTAATAATGAGGAGAACACAGACAGACAGAAACATCCTCCCCGTTTTCCTCGGTCGGTCGGTCGGTCGGTCGGTGTGTCTCTGTGGAGCAGCAGGATGTTTTCCTGTAGAACTCCAGAAGAGGAGACTCGGGAGGAAAACAGAACCATCATGAACTCACTTCCTGTCCAGCCTTCACAGCTCCTCTCTGTCTCTGGGTTTACCTTCACTCTACTCTCTTCGGTGTCAACATCAGGCTGTCTTCAAAGGAAATGAGTGACGTGATATTTCAGTCAGAAACTACTGACTGCACTACTGACCCACTTCAAGACACATGGCGTCAAAGCAAAATCTATAGATACCGCTGTATTATTGTAGTTTATTCATAAAGGTTGATCAAAACCTGGTAATTTAAAGAAGCACTTTGAAGTTATAGTAAAAAAAACATCCTGGATTTTATTTGGAGGTAAAACTAAAAGTCAGAGAACATTAAATGTTGTAAAAGTTCACTATTGTGTGGTAAAATAGTGCAAACAACTGCTGTTCAAGGTCAAAGCAGAAAGTCAAGGTCAAGTTCTTTCGAGGACTGTTTCCAGTTGCCACCTTCGCGTCGACCTCAGGTTAACTTTGATACTGTTGGAGGAGCCAGCATAGACCACCCCTATCGCACTCAGCCACGCCCACTAGTGAACACTGAAGCTGAGAGCGACAGTCTAGACCATTACGCAGTTTTACATGCAGTTTATGTTAATAGGTTCAGGAGATGTCAACAGAAAGCCAGACATGACTTCGTTACAGCTCGTTACATCACAGGGGTAACAACCGTTGCCATGGAGACGAGAAATGCACCGTGTAACCAGAGGGCAATATTTCTTATTGAAAACAAACCCCGTCATGTGCCATCCACATACAGCAGCAGCAGATGAAGCTCTGTCTGTATGAGTCCGGACATCGATCCAAATCACCCACTGTTTGGCTGCTGGAGTTCCTTCAATGTCGGATCAATGCCTGCTATCGACAGCTTTAACATGCTCCACCAACACTGTCTGTGTGTGTGTGTGTGTGTGTGTGTGTGTGTGTGTGTGTGTGTGTGTGTGTGTGTGTGTGTGTGTGTGTGTGTGTGTGTGTGTGTGTGTGTGCGCGTGTGTGTGTGCATGTGTGCATGACCGTCCTCTGTCTCATATCGTAGTGAGTGAATCCATCATACATGTGGAGAAATATGGAGATGGTGCATGTTTGTTGGTGCTGATCGATTCTAATGAACCGGGATCAGCTGCAGGAGTGGAGTGGTGGGAGGGGTACTGGACAGAGCATGCGGACTTTTAGGGTTTTGATAATATCCTGATCATTTAACATTTGTCTGAGAAAACAATCACAGTAGGAGAGATTTCAAAAAGCCACCATTACAAATAAACGTGGTTGTTTAAGTTGCAGCAGGAAATAAATAAAACCTTTAATCTGCGAACACAAAACTAAACAAGCTCTAAGGTTGCATACATGTCTAAAAAAAATAACCAGAATTACCTCCTCGCCTCTGCTAACCAGACGAACTTTGTCCACTAAATCTGATTTTGATAGAACATTAAGTTGTTGCCATGACAACAGACGATGCTTCAAAATGGATGTTGCTGTGTATAAGCTCCAGATTGTAAAAGGTGGCTGTTTCACACACATGTTGAACCCGACACACAGAATATGTGAATATGAATAATGGACATAAAAAGTTTTTTTTTTTTTTTGCGGAGCATATTGATGACGCCGATATAAAATGCATCACATCATTTCATCCAACTAGATGTTGTTTAGGAAATTTTATCATAATTAGCGCGTGAATTCATGAGTTATTATAGCGACAAACTTGACCTTTGACCATCAAAACAAAATAAAATCACTTCCTCCTTGAGTCCAAGTGAACGTTTGTGCCAAATCTGAAGACATTTTCTCAAGCAGTTCTTAAAATATCGTGAATACGAGACAGATGAACAACCCAAAATCACAACACCTCCGCTGTCAAAGGCATTCAAAAAATAATAATAATAATAATAAATCAGAAGACCCCCAAACAATTAAACTCAAACTTTGTGTGTTTAAATTACACAGAGATAAAAAAAAAAAAACTGTCATATCACTGCTTAATTTCTCAATCCTACTTTAAATAAATAAATCATATATAAAATCATCAGCAGATGCTCAGCCTGACCTGAAAGCTCTAAAATAGACAGAATACAGTGGAGAAAACATTTGAATATTTGTCCTGCTCAGTGCTTGCGTGAGGATCCGCAGTGGAGTGTTTTAGCTGCGAGGCTCTCGTACTCACCGACGGTGTTGAAGCAGTGGATGTTGAGGCCGGCCGGGCTCCGCTCTCCGATGTGGATCTGCTCCAGGACGTGGTCCGAGCTGTTGGTCAGGACCACCTGCACCGTCACCATGCTGGGCTCGTACAAACACGGCTGCCGGGGGAAGTGGTACTTGGCCGACAGACCTTTTCCCGTCATGTGGTGGAGCAGCACGGAGGTTTTCACCGGGCCGAAGGACGGAGCGGTGACCTGGAGGGATATCACAGAATATATGTTGGAGATGAATCAGTAAGTGTGACTATGTTAGAGTAGGTCTGAGGAAACAGCGCTCAAACAGAGGAAATCATACTGAATCTAAGACCTCGTTCAGACTGACAGATAAAATCTGGTTTTATCATCGTATCCAGATTGATTTTTGAAAGTCTGGACAGCAAAAAACAAACAAACATGCAAATCAGATCCAGACAACATCTGGAGGTGGTTTGAAATCCAATCAGAAGTATGGTGGCTCAAATCGCATTTCTTCTTCGACACACAGCTCTGTCACAGTTGGCAGAATCCAGTGAAGCCCGCCATGGCAGCAGTGCAGACTCTCCACTGCGACATGACAGTCCTATTGTTTGGATGGTGAGATGATGGACCTCCGTTTATGCCCCTAAGATAGGAAGCTGCATCATCAGCGTAGCTACACATACGTCGTTGCCACAGCAACCCATGCAGATAGGTCGGTGAAGTCTGGCAATACCAAATCTGGTTCACATAATTGCGAAAAAACAAAAAGCGTGCAGACACTGTGTCCCGCTGGATGCGGGAGCCTGAGAGCAGCAGAAGAAAGGCTGAATAATGAAAACATCACATGTTCCTGAAGCGTTCTGCATCAACACAACATCCCGGGACTCTTATTGTACATTTCAGAGTAAATTGATCCACACAAGAGGCCACGTTAATACAAGAGCCTCCGCTCTCCCCATCACCAACATTCATGCAATTCAAGTCTGCCAATCAGCAGCCAGAGTGCAGCACTTCTGAGTTAAGTGGGACCCCCCCCCCCTTTCCCCCCCCCCCAACCCCACCCCCACCCCAACCCAGCGCTGCCTTCATTAACTCTGTGGGATAAAGTGCAGCACATTCAAGAAATCAGCCCCGTTAGATGGAAACGAATAAAAACAACCTCTAATGAATAGAAACACAAGAGGCTGCAGGCCGACCGCCGGTCCTGTCAAGGAGCTTTTACCTTTTCAGAGGCAGGAAACTGGATTACCTCAGAGACGCTGGTCTACTCTTTTTTTGTTTTTTTATATCCTTAAAAATTAACATCTCGTTATTTCCACGAACAACGTTCACACATGGTGGTGTCGAGATTTTCTATGCTACACAACAATGCTACACGCACTGCACTGTCAAACGTTGGAATAATCTCACAATGTGCACAAACATCCGACACACCCCTGCTGTATTTGTGATGAGTCCGAGTAGTTTCTTTAGTCGTCATTGAAAGTCAAAGGTGCTGCTGTGAGTTGAGTGACAGCTCTAATGAGGTAAAAACACCAGGACAGATTCAGCCGTTTCACACCCTCTAAAACGATTAGCACCTGAATGCACTCGCACACCAACACACACCAACACCGAGACAGATGCAAATGAGCACGAGTTTAGAAACGGAAAAATCTCTATTTACCACCTGAAAGTTTTACAAAAATAACAACTCTAACTCTGATATAGAAGTCAAAAGGAGTAAAAAAAAAAAAAAAAAATAACAACAAAAAACACAGCAGCATAAAAACAAAGCCTGGAACAAGGAGTGTATTTAATTAATCTGATTGAATATGAATAAGAATACGCTACTAAGAAACAAAAGAAACATGATGGTCTGGTGCTGCAGCTCGTCGTGATGAAAGGCGCCATCAAACATCGTTTTACTGAAGCTGGACGTACGACCAGTTTGTTCTGACTCAGCTGAGAAATGTAAAATGATTAATTATTATTCACGTAGCTGAGCTCCACCAAAACCAGCTCAATCAGCTTATTTTAAGTGAACAATAACAAATTAATTATGTTGTATTTATGTCATTGACCTAATTTCTGAGCAGCTGTTTGTTTCCAGCTCAGTGAGAGTTTCTGCTGTGTTTCTGTCCTCCGGTCTCTGTGTGTCTCATTGTGGGCGTGTTTCTGCTGCACTGACATGGTGTGGAGTTAATTAGGACTCTTCCTGACAATTAAACTGACCTTCCTGTATAGTCTAACATTAATCCATGTCTGAAATGACAGGAGCCGTAACTAACTTCAGACGCATCGTACGGTATCTGTGACTTGTTTTCAAATATGCAGATCTAAAGAAGGTAAAAAATTGGCCTGCAAGAGTTCCAGTATGATATCGGCACTACTATAAACATACATAACCACTGTGGAGTACAAGAGAGGAGGTGTTGTCCTATATCTTTATCCTCAGAAACTCTCTGATCGCCACCATCTCCGTCCCTTTCACTGACTCCGTGTCTCTCGTGCCTGGACCCTCCGAGCGCCTGTGAAGGAGGTCAAACAAACATTTGTCGGCGTGCCGTGACGCCGCGCTGCCTTCACACGCGCCCGTCACACCACCGCCGGCCTGACAATTTATGGGGCCACTTTTGGATGTGTCAGAGCCGTCGGTGTCAATAAAGCTGGCCGTAATGTTTGCCACCCCATCACAGCAGAGATTTACCTCCCTGACAGACGCATCCTGCTTCAAGGTCCCGCCCGCCGCCTCGCCCCGAGCAGCGGGGACGACGGCGGGGACACACGGCGGCAGGACGGCGCTTCAAACTGCTTATTATCACCAATCTGACACCGTGGACAGTTAAAGCCTGACACCACACCCCCACCCCTCCACCTATTGTTGTCCACAACACCTGAAGTGTAAATAAGAGAAGAAGAAGGATGTAACCTTGACTCCTGCATCAATCTGACTCTCGGTAGTCTCCGCCCCCGACAGGAAGGAGGGAGGTGACAACGAGCCAGGAAGTTGATTGAGAGGCTCTATTATGCATCAACTTAAAGGAAGCTCCCGTGATGGATGACACCGACACCAGTCACCTTCAGAACCTGGACACCGCGTTCCCAGCATCCTCTCTGGCAAATGACCTGAAAATCCCGCTGACATATTCAGAAAGGGCTAACAGGAGCCGGGCGGCCTCGAGCCGTCTGCAGAAGAGGACCAATTTACAGGGAGAGGTGGAGGTGTGCAGAGATGTATGTTCGTATATTGAAAATCCATTTGTGTTTTTGAGCCTTCGTCCGTCTCCCACAGCTCAGACAGGTTTCTATTATCTTGCACAGAAGATGTGAGCAGGAAGGTGCGGGACATGTGTTCGACTTTAGGCCCTAATTGTTCCCTTCAGTCTGGAGATGACAATTAATCGAGGGGCATCACAAGGACCTTGACTGCAAATTGAATTAAATAAATGTTACTACAGCCACCTAAAACTACTTTAAGGTAACAGGAAGTCTCCTGAGCGCGTACAGACAGAGGTTACTTCATTCATGCCAATTTGTCAGTAAATTAGGTATTCGAAAATGATTAATTTTCAAATTTTTCATTTAAGAACATTAGCAATAATGGAGGACCGTTATTCAGAAACAGAGGTGTCCTTCATCTACTTCTGTAAAGTAATGCTAGCAAGAAGCAACACTTTCACACTGCAGCTTATTATTTATTCTGATTACTTTCTACACTGTGAGGTTTGAGACTCCCTAATTAAATGGAGTAGAAGTTTAATTGTATATTTTCCTGCAGTGTCGTAGAGTAAAAGAATAAAGCAGAAGAAACGGGAAAACACTGATTTTGTTGGCAGTGCTATTGTATGCATGATGTAGAGAAGTTAATGCTGCAGATACACATGACGATTTATGAGAGCAACACAGATAAACAACTAGTGATTCTCATGTGTTTCATCTGTACATGAAAGATGCAATATTTCAGCGCACAAATTCATAAAAAATACCCCCAAAAAAATCACTGGTGTCGACTTCTCAAATCTGAATATTTTCTGGACTTCATTGTCTTAAATTAAAGTTTGATTATCTTCCTGGACGATGATGTGATTCGCATTATTTATATTGATATATAAAAATGATCAGTTTATCAAAACTTTGAATGTAGTATTGTTTGTAACAGAGGAACTTATATTTATATTTTTTATTTTATTGCTTTTCTATTATATTATTCTATTCTATTATTATTTTATTCTATTGTTTCTATTATTGCTCCTGTATGTATGCTGTTGTGGCGAAAAAATTTCCCCTCGGGGATTAATAAAGTATATACCTACCTACCTACCAAAACTGATCCGTCTCTGTTAATATTGATTCTTCGACCCAAACTCAAGCGCAGACTGAATCTGCTACACAAGCACACACGTAGCATACGCTGCTAGCTTCTTGTCTATTTGCTGAAGAGATTCCTGCTAAAACTTTGATGCATTGAGAAAAAAAAAAAATTCTAAATGTCAACGCAACTTATCACAAATGAATGAGAACAAACAAATGAGCATTTCCCAGCATGCCTTCTTCCTTCGTAACTTTTGAGAATAAAGCAACCAAACAAATAGTCCTGGGTCAGAAGAATAGCTTATTTTCTATAAAACATGTTTGGGCTACTGACCCCATGGTTTCATCATCTATAGTTACACCTTTGGGTATCGTTACGTTTACTTAAAGAAAGGATGAAGATACTTGAAAGAGATAAGCTGCACAAGACTCGCACAATATTATCTAAAGCGCTAAAATTGTCTAAAATTGTTTCGTTAAGAGTCGCAGTTGTCGACGGCAACCAAAACACACCTACAGTATGATCGTCCAGATTTTAAAGGAACACTGTTATAACCTCAGAAGAAGAACACCAACGACAAAACGAAGAAGATAGAAAAGGTAAAATACCTTTTTAACAGATCTACCTGCACAGACATTATATCTGCAACTACACAGTTATCAGAAGTAATTAATGAGTGGAGAGATGCTGTGTTGTAACACCAACATTTCCAAATTCCCTGCTGGCGGCTCCGCCTCCCTGACGCTCTGTTTCCGTCCTCTTTAAGAAGCCGTGTGTGCAGTTTGAGTGGCAGCGGGAGGATCGGAGGGCAGCAGCCGCCATATTCACAGCTCTGCAGGACTTTCTGCTGATTCATAATTAGACGTGAACCCGGAGCACCCACTACGGGGGAGGTCAGAGGGGTGAGGAGGGAGCCGGGGGAGGAGGGAGGAGGGAGCCGGCGTCTGCCTGATGGACACCAAATGAACAAATTATGATGGCCCCCTATGGGCGTGATGGGGTCAAACGGCCCGCGCCCCGCCGCTGACAGTTCAATTTCCCCCCAACGCAGCCCCATTCGCCCGCCGCTAATTATGAATGAAAAGTTATCAGGCCGAGCCGCACACACGGACACGGACACGGGGGGCGGGGGGGATTTAAGAAGCATTTGTGAAAGATCCTAATGTCAAAATGTTATTAGAGGGAGCTGAGGAGCGGAGGAGGAGGCGGGTCAGACACAGTGACCGGGGTTAATCTAAATGCCTTTGATAACCATGCAGTAATTCTCTAAAAGGGCCCGAGCGCTCAGCTGAGACTCTCCGGCTGCCTCACTGGGCAGATTGCTGAGAAATAGAAATGACACCAGGGCCAGTGTGTGTGTGTGTGTGTATGTGTGCGTGCGTGCGTGCGTGCGTGTGTGTAAAGGTGAGGTTATTTACCCTCGTCTATGAGTCCCGTTGCCCATCATGTATTTATGCATAGAATTGACTCTAAATCAGATGTTGATGTGAGAAAAGTTCCCTGTTTCTAATCTGCATTTCTATTCTCTATTACTGCCCGGCCTTCACCTGAGGAAGATGAGGAGGAGGAGGAGGAGAGATCGCCTAACAAGACTCGTGCCGCATAAATGCTGGCCTGAGAGCAGCTGTCAATCATACAGAGTGACAGGCGGGCGGGAATGACGGGATGAATGTAGACGAGCTGAGCGCAGCAGCACAGCCGAGACAGAGTGGAGGAGGACGAGCAAAACATGCAGACAAACTGTTTACTGTTTAAAAGTTAAGACCGACTCAGAGAAATCAGTTTATCCACTAATATCTACATTTATTTACCAGTTTAAGTCTATTTTTTCTCCTTCGCATGTTCCCTGAAAACCTTCAACCTGACAGTTTTCTGACATTTTAGTCATTAAATGATCACACAACTAATCCAAAATTAGTTAAATAAAATAATCCTTACTTTTGAGTCCATTATGAATAATTTATCTAAATCAAAACTAAACGCAAAATCCTTGTTTTATGCTTTGTTTCTGTGTTCATTTGTCTTGTATTGTTGTGTTTGTACTTTTATGTTTTGAATATACATTCTTATTATTGAGTTTGTGATCTGTATTGTCTCTTGTGTACATATTGCGAGTTGTTTTATGTATTTTAAAAATCCATTAAAAGACGTGTATCTCATATTAGCTCTGTCTACAAATGCTCTGATGTGTAGCGTTGGTTTATGTTGCATTCTTGTCCTTATACAAATAAACATTCAATAAAATAAGTGCTGAACATGCTCACATCAATATACCGATTAAATATCTTTCTGATTTGAAACCTTCAAACATGAGAGTTCCTGCAGACGTGACAGTGTGACACCGAATAGACACAGCAGCAGCAGCAGCAGCAGCGGGAGGAACGGTCCGGACATTTTCCTCCCGGGAGGAAAGACGAGATACAAAATACACAGACGTACAAGAGAGAAAGGAGCCGTCACACGAAGAAAGGTCAACCATCAGATATACACAACACGGAGACACCAGGGACACAACATCTGACAGAGAGAGATGGGAGGTGACGGGGGAGCAGAAGGAGGGAGATCAGAGAGGGAGGAGGACTAAGAAATAGAGTTCGGGGGGTGGGGGTTGGAGGTGGGTGAGAGAGGCAGACTGTAAGAGGGAGAGGAAACACACGGAGCCGCTGCAGCGTCCTGACCGACTATAAATATCACACAACAGGAAAGGTCAAGAGTTGGAGTCAAGAGAAGAAATGTTCCACCAGGGAGAGACGCTCATTTCAGCAGCTCACACGCTGCTCGGCTACACACACACACACACACACACACACACACACACACACACACACACACTGATGGAGGAAATGTCCTCCTGTGTGCGCATTCACACACACACACACACACACACACACACACACACACACACACACACACACACACACACACACACACACACCTGTACGGTGGAGGTAACGTTGGACAGAGAGAGGCCTTCGAGGTCCGACAGCAGGCTCGGAGAGATGAGCGAGGAGTTCGGTGCGTTCGAGGGCGCAGAAGAAACTGAAGAACAAAGAGAACAGGAAGTTAATCAGAAGATGATTAAAGCTATTTTTACACGCAACGCTGCAGCAGTGTCATTCTTCCTACTGCCACAGGGGGGTGACAAAGACTCAAATGATACATTTTACATCCTCAACAGAAACTTTAAAGATGTTAAATATGGTTTTTGGCCACTTGGAGGCAGCAGAAAAAACACAACACTTTTTCTGGCAAAGTTTTACATGATAGCAGATGAAGTGATTTTCAGTTTTTGTTGTTTCAGTCTTATTTTAATTTCAGAGTAAAACTAAAGTATAAAAATGGTTTAAGTTTCTTCCCTATTACGTACTTCTGTTAATACATTTATAAGTAGTACAATACATGTTAGTACACTCACTTTTGACGAAGCAGTGTTGTCTCAAACTGCACAAAAATAAACACTGTGACAATTGTCACTTTTCTTTCACTTTTCTTTTTAAAGCTGCCGCAAAATGAGGTATTTTTGCAACAATCACAGAAAACCTCAGTGAAATCCTGGAGGAGTGTCTGTTTTGGTCTCATTCAGCTCCAGAGAAAAAATATCTGTTGGAATTGAACTCTCCTCATCAGGAGTTTTAGTGTTTGTGTCTGTCTGCTGTTTAATGAGGACACAGAATAATATCAGAGTGTATTTTAAAACCTGCTGCTTTTAAACTGTATTATTCAAGAAGAATTATCAGATGAACTCACAGTCGTCAAGATCCAATAAAGAGACTTCCTTCTTGGACTTCGCCGCCACCTGAAAAGCAAACGGCAACATGATGGTGAACAAGTGGAGGAGTGAAAAGAGAAAACGGGAAGTGAGTGAGCGTGTTACCCAGACGGTGAAATGTTTCAATTTCTATTCATCCCAAAAACCAGAAAGTCTGTGTTCACATGTAACATGTCAGGGATGACGTGGGATCCGTCATGCAGGCTGTCATGTCCCCCACCTCGTACCACCGAGGCGAGAATTACAACACACGCCACAGCAGCCCAATAAAAACACATTTAAACATACGAGAGCTTCTATCAGCCGTTTTCCGTCTCTTCCTCACAAACCGGGCTCCGTTCACATTTCATAAAGAACCATAAAATCCCACTCTGCATACTTCAGGCTGAGCAGAACCAAAAAACAGGACAGACGAGTGAGGGGGAGGGGGGGGGGGACAAAGCAGAAAGTTAGAGGCCGTATCTTATCAGATTCTCTCTGATTGACGCTCGCTGCTGGTAATAGAGACGGAAACCTTGTTAGTAGAGGGCGCTCCGAGAGAGAGGCAGCACACAGATACATAATTCATAGGCCGTGGCCAAACGACAAAGTGTATGAAATGAGAATTTCATAGTGCAGAGAAGCAAAAGGGAGGGTGAGAAATAATGTGATGAGAGGAACAGGTAAGAAAAAGATTGAAGCAGTTGGAGGAGGAGGGGGGGGACGGGGACGTGAAGAGAGAAATAAAAGTACGAATTAGATTTCACAGAATAAACTGGCGACTCTGGAGATGTGTGGAGCTGGAGAACAACTCACTGGGAGAGCATCATGATTATACCCATCATCCTGTTCTATATATTAAATATATTTAACATCTCATCATTCACTGCATGTATTTTTTTTATATAACTGTTATTAAGTGTTTGATAACGGCTCCACATCACAACATCTTTTGTATTTAGCACCACATAATGAACCACAGTGAGATGCAGTGTGTTGCCATGGCTACAAAGATCTGTACCAACTGTTGTCTATTTTTAACATCCTGTTTTTCATATAAAGGATGACATTCGCACAATAATAAGGCCTTTTATGGTGAAGGTGACATCAACATGTAGTTCGAAAATATTTTGGATTAATTAACTTCTTTTTTTTTAATAGTGATGCACAACATTGGATTTTTGACAACATCCAATATGATATTTTCCAACTGTTTTGCTGACGCTGATATACTCACATCAAGTCTGTCCTGCAGTAGAATAAACAGATTACTATGACTACTCTTATCCTGATGGCCACTGGCAGATGCAGACAAAGTTTTATGTTTTTCAAAATGAACACACTTACTGGGAAAAACTACTGTTCTCTGGTTAGAGGGGAGTTTTTCTTTCACTCTGTATGAGGTTTTTCTTCCTGTTAAAGGGGAGTTTTTTTTCCCTCCTAGCTTACTTGGGAATTGTTGAACTGTTGTGTTCCTCTGTATAATGTTGTAAAGTTGTGTTGTAAGGACTTTACTGTGTTAAGTTATCGAAGATAACCTGTTGTGTTGTGATGTGGCGCGATATAAATAAAACTGAACCGAAGCGAATCAAATCAACCTCAGACAGCACCTTGTATAAAAGGAGGGAGGATTTTGGAAGACTTAAATGTTAAATTTGATTTCTGCTGGACTTCACTGAGGCTCATGTTGTTCTTTATTCTTCTGCGCCTCAGGTTAATCGAAATTAACTCAGTTTCCTGGAGCAGCTGAATCCTTTCGTCACCTTGACTTTGGTATTAGCGTCAGACTTCTTCTTCTGTGGTGCGGGGGAGTCGGAGTCGGAGTCGTCCCCGGAGTCGCTCTCCGAGTCGGAGGAGCTTTCAGCCGATGAGCTGCTGGCGTTGGTGACGGGTCCGTTACCGTTTTCATCCGAGTCACTGGAACACACGTGCGATCGATATCAGCAACAGAACATATGAAAAACATTTTATTGTGCTCAGATTTAAAGTGAAAAATACCAGAAAACAAAGCTGACCTGACATGATGACATCAGAGCTTCAGCTCGGCTCGATCACAACAAACATCAATCTGTTTTTGTTTGTGAAGTTAATTCACTCAAAAAGATTTTTTCCATCTTTCCCCTCCGCTCGCTCCGTCCCTCTTCAATTTGTCCCGATAATGAGTGTTTACTCCGCCTGCCTGCGGTTCTCAGCCGTTAAATTAATGAGGGGGATTGTGACGGTAACTGGCTTCTTAACTTGGGCGATGATGAAAAGCCAGTATTAATTTGGCCTACAGATTTCATTTGCTGCGAACAGGAAAAAGTGATATAAATCACTGTGGGCCTGATTAGGCCCTGCCTGGAATGACTGGGCCGTAATGAGGGCATTATGCTGTGTTTGTTGTGGAAGCACTGGGGTGAGCTGGTCTAATTACTCTGGGCGTGGGCGTGTGTGCGTGTGTGTGTGTGTGTGTGTGTGTGTGTGTGTGTGTGTGTGTGTGTGTGTGTGTGTGTGTGTGTGTGTGTTTGAGCACTGGGGTGAGCTGCTCTAATTATACTCTCTAATGGAGAGAACAGGGTCAGCAGCGGCCTGTCACACTCACACACACAAATCAGGTGTGTTGTGTGTGTGTCAGCGAGTGCACGAGAACCTAAATTTAGCTGTGTGTCAGAGTGCGTGTATGCGTGTGTGTGTGTGTGTGTGTGCGCACGCGCACTCGCGCGTGCATGTGAGCATATTCAGTCGTAATGACTCCGATCTCATTCATTGGTAACACCAGGGTGCTAAACGACCAATCACAAGTCATTATCCATCAGCCATGTAAATATGGGTTACACTGCTGCAGGATGAATTCTCCCTGATTAGCTCATTAATGGAACTCAAACCAACAATATCCAGCAGCCTCAGAGAGTGTGTGAGTGTGTGTACAGTACGATAGGTGTGTGTGGGCAGGAAGTTGACATGAGGTAATTTTTTCCTTTCTGATTTGGGTTAAATTTGTTGAACAGAGAGTCAGTTCTCTGACCTTTGGTGGTCAATATGAGTTTTATATTTCAAAAGGACTCTTTCACCAGTCAGGAAATGTTCTTATTGTTCAAAGGATCACTTTAAAAACTGAGAAAAATGTGATTATTTCTGCTTTCATATCTACCTGGTTTGGTCTGAACCAAAGTATCAGGTGTAAAAGGGGCCTCGGACCACAGTTTGGACCACAGGACTAAAATCTGGTCTGACCATAAGAGGCGGTCTCAGTCTTGATTAAATCTCAAAATATCATTAAACATTAAAAGAAGAGTTTCTTTGGACTGAGAACATTTGGATCTGACTTTATTCCAGTCAGTGAAGCTGTTATAATGTATTGTGTCTGTATTTAAAACCTGTCACTGAGTCCATGCAGCAGCGGGGTGAAAGAAAGGTTCTGAACGATGCTGCGTTCACTGTCTAACACTCAAAAAGAAACAAACAGAAGATTCAGTCAATGAAATAAACAAACTGCTGCAGCTCTGAGGTGCAGGATTGTTCATTCTTTACTGAGACATGATACAACATGAGCCGGAATTTTTTTTGGGGGAAAAAGCCACTTCTTTTATAACAATATCTGGTTTTGTGTGTCCCGTCTATGAGTGTGAATACACAAAGATCTAGCAGGTAGAACTTTCATTATTCTGGACTCTTTCTTGGTTTATGAAGAGGATGAAGTGAAATGAGGTAAGAGAAGCTCCAACAGAAGGAAACCTCTCACCAACATGATAATAAAAACAGATGCAGCTTCCAACAGATGGAGATTATTGATGCAGTGAAGTCTGAGTCATGTTTGTTGTTGACTACGACTCCCACTAACACACACCTGTCTGATTATGAGTGAGGAAGAGGAGGAGGAGGAAGAAACAGGTAACATCTGGACATTCAGAGGAGGACACATGATGCGTTCAGGAGCAGACAGACAGTGGGACATCTCTGTACCTGTCATCAGCAGCTGGCTTCATCTTCTGCACCGCCTTCTTCTTCTTCATCTTCTTCTTCTTCTTCTTTTGTTCTGGTTCCGACTCACTGGAGCTCCTTTCAGAACCGCTGGAGCTCTTCCCAGAATCAGTGGAGGTCTTCTCCGACTCTTCGCTGCTGTCTTCATCACTGTCGCTGCCCGACTCTGCAGACACACAAACAGTACACATACTAAATATATCATCTTTATACTTCCATTAAATATAACATCAGTTTAAACTTATTTATGGTCTGCAGACACTCAATGTGTTTACATTCAATAATCAGCTCCCAGTATAACATACAGATATATAATATACTGCTGTATAATATACAGCTATATAATATACAAATATATAATATACAGCCGTATAATATACAGCTATATAATATACAGATATATAATATACTGCTGTACAATATACAGCTATATAATATACAGATACTGTTTGTTGAAGAATTAAAACTCACATTTTTCCAACGTTAACCAGGACTGAAATCTTAAGAGTCATAACTTTGATAAATCTTCACACAAGAACGACAGCATGACGTTTTATCACTCTTTAAAAAAAGGATAAATAAAGTTGTATTATAAAATAACATGTACAGAAACACACCTTCACTGCTGCTGCTGCCGCTGCTGCCGCTGCTGCTGCTGTCAGAGCCTTCATCTTCCTTCTCTTCATCGTCTGAGTAGAACTTGTCAGCAGATTTGGGATTTTTGACCTTCCCAACGATCGGTGCCCACTCATTAACCTGAACAGATAAAAGGAGGAAATCAAACTACAACATCCAGGGTTTATGATTCAGAGACGATTTTTAGGCACTCATTGTGAAGAAAACACATCATTTTGCAGCTGTGTTGTCATCAAAAACATATTTACAGACTCATCTGTTCACGTGACATAAACATTATAACATGAACACTGTGTCTCTCCATTACTTCTCTAAGATTCCCTAAAATTATTCAATCAACCAACACTACAACCAGTTAAATCTGTTTTGCTGTTATCAAAAGTCTTTTCTGTTAAAACTGGGAATTTTGTTTTGTTGACACGACTGCTTTATTGTTGTTTATTGTTTTATTGGGATCCATTAACTGCCACACAGACTACAAACAAAACGTCTGAGTTGGTGGTGAGAGAAATCAACAATATCCCTCACTGAAAACAAAAGCCTTTTAATTTGTCTAATTTTTGTTCTTTAACAACAAAGTTTCTGGTCTGTCAGCTGAGTGGCGCAAAAGGGTGAGTTTATTTCTGCGTCTATTATCAACTAAAACGGTAATGATGGAGGTCAGTAAATTATAGAAAGAAATTAGAACACAAAATGGTCAACAGATGCTTTTAGATGATGATTTACAAATGTGTATTATAATTGAGCATGTTCCAACCAATCACCACCCAGCAGTGACGTCACCAGTTGGTTTGTGAACGTTATGAAGCCTCCAGTTCAGATTCTGTCTGTCACCATCTTGCTGGTTCAGAGCAGTTTGGAGCAGGAAGTGACCATATTTGGACGAGCTGGGGGAGGAGCCAGCGGTGGATCTGACTGATCTGATTGGAAACCTGACGATACTAGTGTCCCATCCACGATAGCTGTAACCTGGCTGTACCACAGGCCTGTCAATTAAACAGACACGCCCCCAAAAACATGTATTTTTTTAAGCTTGTTTTCTAATTAATGACAGATTATTTTCAGATGGACCTCCAGAAAACTAATAAGGAGTGACTTTAGCTAACAACACCGAGATAACTTGTGGAGACATTTTATTTACTTTGTATTTGATGAGAGAAGTTGAATGGGAGTCTATGGAGCCGGAGGCTTTTTGGAGGCAACCTCTAGTGGCACTCGGTGGTATTGCAGCTTAAGACACTTCTGCATCGGCCTCATTTTTAAGACCTGGAAGCTACGAACATTTTTATATACAGTCTGTGATTTCCAGTCCAGACACAAATACAAAGCAGAAACACGTCAAAAACTGAAACTTTTTACGTAACTAATGAACTCACTCACGTTTACCTTCAGGTGTTTTGGCTAATTTCTTATTTTTCTTTATTTGTCTTGTTTTTATTGCCTAATTTGTTATAACTCTACCTGATGTGTTTTAATTCAGTCCTGAAAGTCTCCACACAGTTTTCATACACTGACTCTGATAAGGAGAGCCTCAGAAAGGTGTTTTTCTGCTTACCGGTTCGATGACCTCCACATTCCTCACTGACTGGTCCGGAGCCACAGCGGGCCAGTCGGAGAGCTCCTGGTACCCAGAGGCTTTCATGTTGATACTGTGTGACAGAGTTCCCAGCTGGAAACGTTCCCGATCTGCAAGTAGAGAAAAGGAAGGAGGTTGGAAAGGTGAGGATGGCGATATAAAAGAGATGGATGATAAATTGAAAAAATGAAAAGTAAAGTCAGTTTGATGAGTGGTGGAGGAAGGAGGTGGGCTGGAGACACTAATATACAATCTAAGCATCCACATGCATCTAATATCACCTCAGAAGAAGATAATCAGTGTTCTCTAAAACAGAGCTTTGCTACCAAATAAAAAAATAAAAGACTTCCCTGTGAATATTAAGAATGACAGGGGCGGTTAACAGTTTCCATAAACATGCAGGAGTTGAAGACCACCTCTGAATTTTAATGCTGCAGTTTTTGTCCCTTTTAGTCGAGGAGGAGAAAAAGAAAATACAGATAAATGAAGGAGATTTCTTCTTTTTTTTTCTCCTCTCGGTGTCTGTAAAAGGTTAGCATTAGCTCAATAATTTACCCATCTCATTAGCCTGAGTTAAAGGGGTCTGACCTGACTGCCCTTCAGAGAGACAGACCCTCCAGAATAATAAAACCTCAGCCTGAAGCAGCTCTACATACTGCTGGAAGAGATGTGAAATAGAGGTCTGATGTGTATTCAGTGATTCTCTCAGATCATTTACAGAAGAGACACAGGAGAGGAGCTTAAACACACAGTTTAAAGATATTTAATGTGTCAAACTAAAGATCAGAGGTTGAGATTATGAATGTTTGAAACACCTTTGAAAGCGGACTCAAGCACCGGCGCCGGTTTGGAGGCCAGCAGGATGCGTCGAGCGTACTTGTAGAGGGCGCCGCTCTTCTCGCTAGGAACGATCAGCTGCCTGATGAAGCGTGTTCGGTCCCTGATGTCGTAGTTCTGGTCATATTTACCGAGGTTCAGGATGTACTGGGTCAGCAGCTTGGTCTGAGGGGGGAGGAAGGAGAGGACAGAGAAAACAGAGAGGACGGAAAGGATTCAATAATATCTTTGGAGGTGCTGCCAGTTGTATTTTTGAACTTTGGAGAGATGCTAGCTGTTTTTACATGTTGCTTGTCTTTGTGCTAAGCAGCTCCAGATTTTAATGCAAAAACCACAGACTGTATATAAAAGTGTTCGTAGCTTCCAGTTCTGAAAAATGAGGTCGATACACAAGTGCCTTAAGCTGCAATACCACCAAGTGCCACTAGAGGTTGGCTCCAAAAACCCTCCGGCTCCATGGACTCCCATTCAACTTCTCTCATGAAATTCTTAATCAATAAAATGTCTCCACCAGTTATCTTGGTGTTGTTAGCTAAAGTCACTCCTTCTTATTAGTTTTCTGGAGGTCCATCTGAAAATATTCCAACATTAATCAGAAAATAAGCTTCAAAAAGACACGTTTTTGTGGATGTGTCCGTTTGATTGACAGGCCTGTGGTGCAGTCAGGTTACAGCTATCGGTGGGCGGGACGTAGTATTGTCAGGTTTCCAATCAGATTAGTCAGATCCACCACATGCTCCTCCCCCAGCTTGTCCAAATATGGTCACTTCCTGCTCCAAACCGCTCTGAACCAGCAAGATGGTGACGGACAGAATCTGAATTGGAGGCTTCATAACATTCACAAACCAACGGGTGACGTCACCGATGGTTGATGGTTGACATAGTCCCCAAAACGTCAAACTATTCCTTTTCAAATTAATAACACCTGGAATTAATATTCATAAAAATCAATGTTCAACCAGTTCAACTGATCGCCATGACGATTGCCTTTTATCTGCAGACATCTCCTTTATCTCTTATATTTCCACCTGTCAGAAACCATTTCCCTAAACAAACACAGGGAAGAGAGAGCACTTTCACTAACAACATAAATAATGAAGGCAGCCATAAAAACAAGAAATACTGCAGCCATAAAGGGAGCATCATCATCACCTTCATCCTTTACAGCATCATCATCACCCTCATCCTTTACAGCATCATCACCCTCATCCTTTACATCACCTTCATCATTTACATCATCATCACCCTCATCCTTTACAGCATCATCATCCTCATCCTTTACAGCATCATCACCCTCATCCTTTACATCACCTTCATCATTTACATCATCATCACCCTCATCCTTTACAGCATCATCATCCTCATCCTTTACAGCATCATCACCCTCATCCTTTACACTATCGTCTCGATCTCTCCTTCTATCACATTACGAGGAGCAGCAGGTGTAATAATGTTAATAATCGTTTGAGGAGACGGCGTCGGGCCTCATAAACCCGGCTCAGAGGCCAACATCACCTCATCTAACAGAACGGACCTGCAGACACCGAGCAGCACCGAGAGACGCACCATAACGTTATTCACAGAGTTGGTCACGTAGAGTTTTTATGGTTACCTGTTTGGAGTTGGTCAGGTAGAGTTTTTATGGTTACCTGTTTGGAGTTGGTCAGGTAGAGTTTCTATGGTTACCTGTTTGGAGTTGGTCAGATAGAGTTTCTATGGTTACCTGTTTGGAGTTGGTCAGGTAGAGTTTCTATGGTTACCTGTTTGGAGTTGGTCAGGTAGAGTTTGGCTGCCAGGTTGACCGTCTGCAGCTTCACGATGTCCTCCTCTGCTGTGAAACTCTTCGCCATCTTCCGGAGGACGTCCGGCGCAATTTTCGGCACCCTCTCGCAGTACTCTCCCATCAGCCACAGGATGCTGGCTCGGGCCATCGGGACCTGAACGTCAGACGGAAACATCACCATGAAGGAACCACTTCCTGTCTGGACTTTCATGTTGATCACGTTGAACAGATGAATGTTTCGTACGGTGATGTTGTCGAACAGCTTGGCCATGTGTTTGATGATGTCGCTGTGCTGTGTGGGCTCAGTCTGCAGCAGCTTCTTTATGACCACCACGCTCTCAGCCACCACCGTCTCTGTGGAGACACAACATGTCCTCACAAACACACCTGGAGACACAACAGGTCCTCACAATCACATCTTGAGACACATGGATCACAGGGTCTTACCGTCTCTGTTGGACAGCAGCAGCACCAGTCCGTTCAGACACGTGTCCGTCACCTCAGAGATGTTGGTGGCACACCTGCCGATGGCCTGGATGGTGGCTGCTGCAAATGCCTTGTCCTGACTCTTCACGTAGGTCTGAGAGATAATGACACAGAGGACGGGGAGGACAGACAGGAGAGGGAACACAGGGAGGACGGGCAGGACAGACAGGAGAAGAAAGCGTTAAAAGGTCACCAGGAAGTCGCCGAAAAAAGAAAAAAAAATGCACTTATATAGTGCTGTTTTTTGTATCTTTGCAGTTTACAGAGTGCTTTACAACATTTGCTTTTCATTCAGCCACACACAGACAGACAGACAGACAGACAGACACACACACGAAGGAAGGAAGGAAGGAAGGAAGGAAGGAAGGAAGGAAGGAAGGAAGGAAGGAAGGAAGGAAGGAAGTGAGCAGCTGAACCACAGCCGCCTCTGCTGTCAATCATCATTAATCATAAAGGAGCAGAAACCAACCTGGAACTCCCTCAGGATGGTGGAGATGTTGGCTTCGTTGGCCAGATTGGTCAGGATCTCCAGCTGCACACATCACAGAGGAAAACATTCTTGTTGGTTCTGGTCTGGACTCAAAGTAAAGCTCAGTGTGGGAATAATACTGTTGAACATTATCCTACGTCTCACAGGTTAATAGAGGATGAAACACGAACACAGACATCTTTCTGCTCCTTATTCAAAGTCATATTTGTGTTATAATACGTCCATAAGTAAGCCGGTATCTATCTACCTTCAGGGTTTTGATGTGTGTGGCGTCTGTGGAGCGAACGTAGAAGCTCTTCATGAAGGGCTCGAACATCCCCTGTTAGGAGACAGCAGGAGTTACTGATCAGGCTGCACAAACACATGACATCATCACTGTCCTGACGTCCACTGTACCTTCCTCTGGATGGACATGGTGGCGATGTTCTGGAGCACGATGTACTGGACCTCTCTGTGCACAAGGAGCAGGAAGTGAGCACATACAGAGATAATGAACAGTTCCTACAGTGTGCAATCATTCGTCACAGTCACCGCAGTGTGTTTTATTTCCACCTGTGACTCCTCAGCAGTCGAACCAGGGACTTGGTGACGATGCCGACTTCGTGTGTGGGAGCCAGATGCCAGTAAAGCTGAGCGACACACATCACCACCTGAAACACATCAACACAGAGACAGTTAGTGGATGCGAACATCTTAGAAATAGGCCACTAGGTGGTGGCGCTTCGGAGCTTCATTCACAGCTGGAGGAGTCCGGGAGAGAGGTCTCCTCGTCGGTTTGGAGCAGGACTTGGCCGTGGACTCCTGGGAGTCAAGTCCTGCTCCAAACCATCGAGGAAACACCTGCAGAACAGGGTGTTACGGTGAGTAAAAGGCTGAAAGACTCCTTTCAGAATAAAGTCCCCGTGTTTTACAGTCTGACTCGATTCTACTTTTCCTTCATTTTCTGCTTCATTATTCAGTATTGGTGAATCTTTTGGCCAAAATGAAAACTTTATTTTACAGAACATGAAGCAGAAAAAGATGCCAGGTGTGAATTAGAATGTTTAAAAAAAAGAAATATATATATATATATATGACATCAATATAAAGAGTGAAATATCCTGCATTCATTACAGATCTCTGACTGTCTGATAAACAATTTTTTTTAAATTACTGCAGAAACTGTGTTTATATAAATACTGCATATATATACTATTATATTGGCCAATATATAAATATCTGACTTTCTTTCCTCCTTTGACCATCGATCCTGAAGACCCAGTATCAATGATTCTCTACTTTAAATTCCTTTCAGAATAAAGTCCCCATGTTTTACTGTGTAATTCTAGATTCTACTTTTCTTTCATTTCCTGCGTCTAAAAGCTCTAAAATCACTTTGTAACTTTTTAATATTTCATCATTAGATATCAGCTTCAGTCCATCTCCGTCTGTTTACTGAACTACTTCCTTCAGATCTCTACAGAGACTCTCCTGACACGCGTATATGAAGGTAATCTTTCAGAGGAGCTTTAAATAGCAGGAGGACGTGTGTCCGTCGCCGCAGGCAGAATGAAAGCAGCTCGGCCGTCGATGAAGATGGAGGATGTCACCGCGTCGTCGCCAGTAAAAGACACAGCGTGTCACATTTTAATCAACACTTTCATTTGGGAGCATCTGTCCTCCCGCTGCTCCTCAGACGGAGACCTTGAGGCTGCAGGATGATGGAGGTCTGCTCTCACCGGGTTTTTATCACTTCTCTCCTCATTGTTGGAGAGTGTGTGTGTGTGTGTAGCAGGTGTTCCTGTGTGTGTGTGTGTGTGTGTGTGTGTGTGTGTGTGTGTGTGTGTGTGTGTGTGTGTGTGTGTGTGTGTGTGTGTGTGTGTGTGTGTGTCCCAGTGTGCACGCTGCATTTATGCAAGAAAGTGTATCTGCACGTCGGGGGTGTGTGCGCACGTCGGAGGGGAGTGTGTGTACGTTGGGGAGTGTGTGCACGTCCATACAGGGAAACGGCAGCATCAGCTGAGACAGAGGCTGCAGTCAAACACTTCCATCAATGTTTATGTGTGTCAACAGGTTAAAGATGCTGTAAAGCAAATTCCAAGATTTGCTTCTCAGTACATTATATACAGTGGGTACGGAAAGTATTCAGACCCCTTTAAATTTTTCACTCTTTGTTTCATTGCAGCCATTTGCTAAAATCAAAAAAGTTCATTTTATTTCTCATTAATGTACACTCAGCACCCCATATTGACAGAAAAAAACAGAAATGTAGAAATTTGTGCAAATTTATTAAAAAAGAAAAACTGAAATATCACATGGTCATAAGTATTCAGACCCTTTGCTCAGTATTGAGTAGAAGCACCCTTTTGAGCTAGTACAGCCATGAGTCTTCTTGGGAATGATGCAACAAGCTTTTCACACCTGGATTTGGGGATCCTCTGCCATTCTTCCTTGCAGATCCTCTCCAGTTCCGTCAGGTTGGATGGTGAACGTTGGTGGACAGCCATTTTCAGGTCTCTCCAGAGATGCTCAATTGGGTTTAGGTCAGGGCTCTGGCTGGGCCAGTCAAGAATGGTCACAGAGCTGTTCTGAAGCCACTCCTTTGTTATTTTAGCTGTGTGCTTAGGGTCATTGTCTTGTTGGAAGGTGAACCTTCGGCCCAGTCTGAGGTCCAGAGCACTCTGTTAGGGGTTTTCTTCCAGGATATCTCTGTACTTGGCCGCATTCATCTTTCCTTCAATTGCAACCAGTCGTCCTGTCCCTGCAGCTGAAAAACACCCCCATAGCATGATGCTGCCACCACCATGTTTCACTGTTGGGATTGTATTAGGCAGGTGATGAGCAGTGCCTGGTTTTCTCCACACATACCGCTTAGAATTAACGCCAAAAAGTTCAATCTTGGTCTCATCAGACCAGAGAATCTTATTTCTCATAGTCTGGGAGTCCTTCATGTGTTTTTTGGCAAACTCTATGCGGACTTTCATATGTCTTGCACTGAGGAGAGGCTTCCGTCGGGCCACTCTGCCATAAAGCCCCGACTGGTGGAGGGCTGCAGTGATAGTTGACTTTGTGGAACTTTCTCCCATCTCCCTACTGCATCTCTGGAGCTCAGCCACAGTGATCTTTGGGTTCTTCTTTACCTCTCTCACCAAGGCTCTTCTCCCATGATTGCTCAGTTTGGCTGGACGGCCAGGTCTAGGAAGAGTTCTGGTCGTCCCAAACTTCTTCCATTTAAGGATTATGGAGGCCACTGTGCTCTTAGGAACCTTGAGTGCTGCAGAAATTATTTTGTAACCTTGGCCAGATCTGTGCCTTGCCACAATTCTGTCTCTGAGCTCTTTGGACAGTTCCTTCGACCTCATGATTCTCATTTGCTATGACATACACTGTGAGCTGTAAGGTCTTATATAGATAGGTGTGTGCCTTTCCTAATCAAGTCCAATCAGTTTAATTAAACATAGCTGGACTCCAATGAAGGAGTAGAACCATCTCAAGGAGGATCAGAAGAAATGGACAGCATGTGAGTTAAATATGAGTGTCACAGCAAAGGGTCTGAATACTTGTGACCATGTGATATTTCAGTTTTTCTTTTTTAATAAATTTGCACAAATTTCTACATTTCTGTTTTTTTCTGTCAACATGGGGTGCTGAGTGTACATTAATGAGAAATAAAATGAACTTTTTTGATTTTAGAAAATGGCTGCAATGAAACAAAGAGTGAAAAATGTAAAGGGGTCTGAATACTTTCCGTACCCACTGTATATGTGTGAAATTAGTTGCTGAAAGCATGTGCAAAGTTTGAATACCTCGCACTGAAATGTGGAGCTAGACCGTTAAACAGTTTCTCATCCGTCTTCAGCTCAGTTTTTTTTTTTTTTTTTATTTATTTCAAATTTGGATGGGTAGTTAACAACCCATACTTCTGTGGTGTGATGAACTTAAAACTCATTTTCATTTCTACTTTACAGCATCTTTAAAAAGAAGCGCACACATTTACACACAAACACATTATGCTTCCCCCACACTTAAAAAATGAATTTCAAACAGCTTTGTTAGAGATGTGTGTTAATTCCACTCTAAAATGAGGAGGACTCTGTCTCCTGACAGGAACTTCACTTTCTGTAACTCTTCCTTCTCACATTCAGACAGATGCGTATATGTACATGGTTCAAGCAAATACAATTTTATTCTACCAACTGTTTTTATGATCTTTATATATTGGTATAATTGTTACAAAATAATGTGTGTGTAGGTGTCTTTAGGTGTGTATATGCATATATATATATATGTGTGTGTGTATAGGTGTATATATTTGTGTGTAGGTGTGTATTAACGTGTATATGTGTGCATGTATAGCTGTATATATGTGTGTGTAGGTGTGTATTAACTCACGGCTGTGTTTCTGCTCTGCAGCAGAGGTTTGGTGTTCCTCAGCAGCAGTCTGTGATCTGGATCCATGATGTAGGGCTTCGTTTCCTTCTGATCTCGTTTCTCCTCACATTCTGAGTCGTAGAACGTTTTCTCGTTGTTCTCGTCGAACACGACGCCCTGAAACACAAACACACAACATCACACTGAAGCACGGAGATATTCCAGGATGTAGAGCCTTGGGCTGGGAGACTATGGCTCAGTCGGTAGAGTGGGTTGCACACTAATCGGCAGGTTGGTGATTCGATCCCCAGCTCCTCCTGTCCACATGCCTAAGTGTCCTTGAGCAAGACACTGAACCCTAAATTGCTCCAAATGGCGTACCATCGGTGTGTTGTAAGTCGCTTTGGATAAAAGCGTCAGCTAAATGAAATTTAATGTTTGATGTTTTAAGCTGTAGCATCAGCAGGAGATGTCTTGACAACCTGTTTAACACCAAAAGGCTTTAAAAAAGTTATGATAGCATGTTTGTCAGTGGAATCGTTATTATTCTGAACCCGTCTGCCTCACCTCCTTCCAGGGGCTGGTGAATTGCGTCCTGGCGTAGCGCGTCAGCATGGAGATGATGACCACCTGACCCCACTCCTCCACATCCACCAGCAGGTTGCACAGCTTCCTGTAGTTCTTGTGGATCAGATCGATGCGGTCCGGACACACCTCCTCGAAGGCCATCACCACACTGCCCGCCACCAGCTGCACGACAGAACCCGGGGATTATACACACGTTATAACTCAGAGACCAACTCATGAGGAAGAGCGTATTTTTATTCACTTCTCTACCAGATTAGCATACGAGTTAATGGAGGGTTTACAATTAAACTAATACGTCATCCTTTAAAGAAGCAGTAATATACAGAAATAAAACACTGGTCAACAGGTTATTATTGCACTTTAAACAAAAAACACAATGCTAATTTACACCTTTCATTAAAACACACTCATTTCAGCCTCTCTGTGTTTAATTAATAATTACAATCATAAGTTTTCGACAACCGTGTGTGAGAAATAAAATCCATCAGGAGGAGAATAAACGTTCATGACGGCAGCAGCTGATAATCAACCAGGTTTTATTGGTCGAAGGAAAAATCCCATTTGGCTGTTGGATTTGTGCCCTCCCCCCACCACCCTCACTGACTGACTGAGAGAAAGAGTGAGTGACACGGCAGTGTATTAATATGCAAACAGCATTATCCCAGGCAGGCGGTAGGGGAAGAAGAAGAAGAAGAGGAAGGCAGCAGAATCTGGTCCTCCCAATTACAGCCTGGTGGCCCTCGGCGGTCCCCCGGGAACCCGCTGCAGTTACCCATCAGCCCCGCCATGAGCTTGCATTGATTGTGTGTGTGTGTGTGTGTGTGTGTGTGTGTGTGTGTGTGTGTGTGTGTGTGTGTGTGTGTGTGTGTGTGTGTGTGTGTGTGTGTGTGTGTGTGTGTGTGTGTAGGCTGCAGACTCTGTCCCTTAAATCTGTGTGATGATGAGCTTCTCTGACATTCACACACTAATCCTGATGGATGAATCACTGCGGGATCAAACAACCACATTTTATAGAATTACAGTGATGTATGAAGTTATAGACATGCAGAGATTTCATGTTTATATTCCAGCAGAGAGATGTAGATGTGGTGATTACACAGTGAGGATGGTTACCAAACTTATTTATCTCCTGACAGTTAAGACATATTTACAGCTAGGAATAAAAACTATTTAGATTTCAGTTTTCACAGTTTAGATCACCTGATTTGAGATCAGAAATTCGCTGTGCACACATCAGTAGGAGTGAAGAACTTCAGAGGAACCAGTAATGAGCTGAAAACATTTATTAAAACTAACAAGAATCTTTATAATTAAAATACTGAACAGTTTTCTGTTGGACTCACAGACTGTATATAAAAGTGTTCATGGCTTCAGGTCTGAAAAATGAGGCTGATGCAGAAGAGCCTTAAGCTGCAGTACCACCGAGTGCCACTAGAGGTTGGCTCCAAAAATCTCCCGGCTCCATAGACTCCAATTCAACTTCTCTCATCAAATACAAAGTCAATAAAATGTCTCCACCAGTTATCTCGGTGTTGTTAGCTAAAGTCACTCCTTCTTATTTGTTTTCTGGCGGTCCATCTGAAAATAATCTGTCATTAATTAGCAAATAAGATTCAAAAAGATGTGTTTTTTTGTTTTTTTTTTTTTGGGGGGGGGGGTCTGTTTGATTGACAGGCCTGTGGTGCAGTCAGGTTACAGCTATCGGTGGGCGGGACGTAGTATCGTCAGTTTTCCAATCAGATCAGTCAGGTTACACCTCTGACTCCCCCCCAGCTCGTGCTCAGGTTTCAGGGTGAGAATCTGGGTCAATATGAGAATCTCTATCCGACAATATCACTGTTAATCCTCTACAGAGAGTGTAAACTGAAAATGTAGATGGAATAAAATACATGGAAAGTTGTTCCAATGAATAATATTCACATTATTTTGACAGGAAATATAAATAAAACAGTGAAAAGACTATCTTCACAGCATATTTCAGTTGGTACCACTACCAACCACATAATACTGTAGACAGAGCAGCTCTCAGCATCAGTCAGAGTCCACACTGAGCATGTGCTGTGTGTACTCATGTGTCACCTGACCTCTCCTGACTGATACTACGAGCTGCCTCTGATCATGTGATGCTGCTGCAAGGCTTTGTGCATTCTCCACCAACTTCCCCCATTAGACACAGCTCCAAGGTAAACTACATGCACCATCAACAAAACTGACACCCCAATCTGTGGGGTTCAGGCCCCTCCCCCTCCTCCACATTATCTCGCCGCCGTGACAAGCCGGTAATGGAAAAATCACACTAAGCAAATGGTTCTTCTAATAACAATAAATTTCCTATAAAATTATGAAGGGCCCAAAGCGTTTCCTTGCATCTATTTTGCTATGAATTCTAATTAGGGAGGCAGAGAGTGCTGGGTCATCACGTCAGGGACGACGAGCTGCTCTGTGATGGATGGCCCAGTGTGGGGTCGGCCCATCCTCCCTCCCCTCCCTCCTCTCCCTCCCTCCTCTCCCTGCTCTCCCTCTTAAATTAATGGGCGTCTCACCTAGCCCCTAATCATAGCACCCCCTCCCCCCCTTTCTGTTCTCATTTCAATTTTGCAGAAGGTGCAGGAGGAGGTGGGGGGGAGGGTGGGAGGGGAGAGATCGATCATTTATCTTGTAATGGCTGGATAATAGATCCATCACAGTAAAACGGCTGCAACAAACTCACATGTTGTCTCTGTCACCGGGACGTCCCATTAACCATTTACTCTCTACCCCACCAGTCCCCCCCCCCCCCCCACCACACACACACACACACACACTCCCCAGACCATCCCATATACTCTATACACCCCCACCCACCCACCCTCATGTGTCACAGACGTTTAAACGGCCTCACCTGTGAAGGTGAATGTCAGACTGACCAATAACCAAATGTTTCCTTCTCCTATCATCACCATAGTAACGCCAGTTCACCACCATCCACCTGCTTGTTTGCAGTTTCCCACGTCACCCCTCCCATGCCTGGACCTCTAAATACGCCACTGCATCCTCCTAGAGTTGTACAAATGCACTGTTGTCTCCTGATCAAGCCTCCACCATGTTGACCGTTTCCTCCATTCATCAGAGACTGATGTTTGTTTGTGTGTGTGTGTGTGTGTGTGTCGGGGGGTGGGGGTGGGGGGGTTGGGGGTTGGAGGTGTGATGCTGCTGCCCTCTCCCTCCGTCCCAGGCCTCACACCGAGGGCTCCAGCAGGGACAAGTCATCTGTCTTCGTTAGCGTCCACCGCTAAATATGCTACGCATCTGGTGCTGGGCTCTCTCCCCACCCCCCACCCCCTCGGTCTGGGCCCCTTTGTTTTGTTTGTATAATGGCAGGTATATTCTATGAATACATAATTACAACACAGTCTACATGTGTGAAACATTCAAACACCTTCAGTGTTCACCGTGACCTCCTCACACCAACACGCTGCCTGCTGACTCCTAATGGGCGACTGCACGCTGCCGGGCCTGAACACAGAACCTCAGAGTCCAACTCATTTACGGTCCGTTGAGGAAAAAAGCGGAAGAATCTGGCCTGTGAGAAAATTAAGCTGACATCAGCATGAGAGGGAAAATTCCCTCCAAATGGACTGTTAACACGGAGCATCTGAAGACGGGAGGGTTTAAGTGGGTGTTAACAAACCGTGGCATCGCTGAATGAGCTGAGGGATGGCGAGCGGGGAGGAGAACCGCTGGGCTGCAGCGCCCCCCGCTGGTCTGTGTGTGTGTGTGTGTGTGTGTGTGTGTGTGTGTGTGTGTGTGTGTGTGTGTGTGTGTGTGTGTGTGTGTGTGTGTGTGTGTGTGTGTGTGTGTGTGTGTTCTCTGACTCACTGTGCTCTTATCTTTCAGCAGCTTCTCGATGACTTCGATCAGCTGCTCCTTCTGGTCCGGGTCCAGGCTGAGGACACAACACACGCAGCTGTGAGACAAACTGTCCACCGCTGAAGGACAATTATTCACGTGGGGATGAACAAATCTAATCATGTCTCCCATGTGTGTGAGCAGATTACGAAGATGTCTGCGTCCTCGTAGAGACGCAGATCAACTGTCCATCAGCACGTCTTATTTCTGTCTGACACACAAACGTCCCCCTGAACCGTCGCTCACTGCTCTCCTTTATAACGAGTGATAAACAGTATAAACTGTGTTCACGCATGTAAAACATCATGTTTTGTGCATGTGTCAGTAGACAGGATCATACATGCAGGGGACCAAAAAATAAACCATTAGTCAGCTAATTGATCAGAAAATTAATCAGAAACTGTTTTTAGAAACGATTAAATGTTCTAGTTGTTGTCGGACTGTCGGCTCAAACATCTGAAAAAGTTAATAGTTCTCCTGCTTTTATTCATTAAATCTGATTACAGACTTAATGCTTTGTGGTAAACAAATCGATTTTATATCCCTTTAAAGAAACTGTGCACCTTTCACTGCTTTCAGACATTTTCTAATCAAAACATTTAACTCAAGAAATCGTAATTGATAATAAAATAATCATTAGCTGCAGTCTAACTTAAAATAATAACATTAATAACATCATGTTTCTGGGTGTTTCTGCATTTACGATATTCTTTATGATACTAAATACTGAACAATATTTCATTATTAATTTTAACAACCGATTATTCGATTATAGTTTTTATATGTCGTGTAGTTCTCCTGCTTTTTCTCTTTATATCTGACTGTAAACAGAATGACTTGAAAAATATTTTATTATTGATTTTTAAGAAGCTACAATTTCACCAATATTAGTGTTATAGTTTTAATACGTGTTAAAATAAACAAACCGTTTTCCTTTCAGCATCAGTAAAACTAACACTGTGGGTTACACATGTAACACACAATAATCAGGCTACTGTAGTAATATGATGTCATTACATCTACATGCCAGAAAACTGATAATATCAATGATTGTATTTATCGTATGAAAATTTAGCGATAGTATCGCAAACGGTGTGATAGAGAACACCTCGACTGTGGACACCATGTTTTTTTTTGTTCGATTGAGTTAATAATGAAATGCTCTGTATGGAGTTAAAATTTCACTGTGAAACCAGATAAAAAGGTGCAGAGTTAACAAAGTGCAGAAGTGTCCTCAGTCATGTTAAGCAGCATCACCTGGTATCAACCCTGAAATCAAGCATACTAATATTTCATTCTTTGATCCACGGCGCTGTCATAAAGACTCATTTTAAAAGATGAAGATTACAGCAGGGTGAAAATCTTTATATGAACACGACCCAACCTTTTCAGCATGAACCGATCAGGAAGGAGGCGGTAAGAAGACTGAGAGAGTTCATTCCCGTGTACCTGTAGAGCTTCTGGATGGCGTGGGCAGACGTCTTCCTGACGTACGGGGACAGGTCGGCTGCAGCCTCCTTGATGGCCAACATCATGATGGGGACGATGATGGGGACACGGATACTGGACAGAACCCTCAGAGCACTGGCCCGGATGAACTGGTTTGGGTCCTGAGACGCAGATAAATAAATAATAATGATTACAGTGTTTTAAAACATCAGAAAAAACAACAACACTAAAACACACGGAAAATGATGCACAGCATCCGCTAAAATTTCTCTTTCTGTCCTGAAACACTTTAACTTCACCACGTCAGTGAAGATAAACCCATGCAGGAGGTGCAGATTTACCTTCAGGGCCCGCTGGAAGGTGCTGATGGAGAGCAGAGCCAGGTCCTGCTGCTCCTCTGCGTACCTCACCAGGTACACATACACCAGCTTCTTCAGCTGCGGACAACAATATACAAACAAACGGAAAAAATGTGAAACAGGAAGTGAGTGTGAGCAGCACGAGTGGAAACCATCCAGAAAACATGCTGGAGTTTTTTTTTTTACATGAAATAAAAAGACTGTAAAAGAACAATAGAGGCTCTTTTTTTTTTTTTTCTTCCACAGGGACATCAGAGTTTATTATTATTTCAAGGGGCCGGAGAGAAGTTTGAAAGTTTTCCTGCCGTTACTTCGCCAGCTGCAGACTGTTGTTTCAGGCAGAGAGGGAGGTTGTGCATTATATTCGTGTTCCTGTCAGATATGCCGTTGAATGATCGCCCTCCCCCCCACACCTCCCACCTCACAGGAAGACCCGAGTTAATATTTGTCCTGCTTTGACAGCTTTAACTGGAGGTCAAAGGTCACTCCTCTGCAGCTCAGAAAGGCCGAAGAAGAAACGGATTAATAGATAACGAAACCAGCAGAAAGGAGGTCATGAGAAATGATGACCGTTTATAAGTTCCTTTATGACCTGGTTGAAGCTGGAGGTCAGCAGTGAGGTCACATGTTAGGTCCAATCACAGAGAGCATGAGTCAGCGCCATGCTTCCTAATGCAGCAGCGCCACAGCTCTCAATCATCGTCCTGCTCATTACAGCTGGAATTAATGGCATTACTCACTATAAGACGGAGACACAACCCATCTGCCCTCCTGGAAATGGTTTCTATGACCACCAACAACTTCACGGCAACGCAGGGCGAGGGAGACTAACCCAGCGTCAGAGGGACTCTATGTTGTCTTCATCTCTCATTCATTGAATGTCATATACGAAGCAGCTGAAACATGCGAACACACACAGTCTCATGTGAGTTAAGAAGAAGGAGGAGGAGGAGGAGGAGAAGGAGGAGGAGAAGGAGGAGAAGAAGAAGGAGGAGAAGGAAGAGAAGAAGAAGAAGCTGTGTTTATCAGGATGTACTGCAGGTGAGAGAAACCGTTGACTACCTGAGCAGCTGTGTGTGTGTGTGTGTGTGTGTGTGTGTGTGTGTGTGTGTGTGTGTGTGTGTGTGTGTGTGTGTGTGTGTGTGTGTGTGTGTGTGTGTGTGTGAGAGAGAGAGAGAGAGAGAGATGTGACTGAGGGCTCTCTCCTCCCAATTACCTCCACCCAGCTGCCCCCCCCCCTCCCCCCGAGCTGCTGCGGCTGTGTGCCCTGCACACAGCGCCGGCCTCAGGCCCCCCAGCTCACAGGCTGCCCCTCCTCTGCCTGATGATTCTGTTGCTGATCAATATTCACACTTTGTGTCCAGGAGAGTCTCTCTGGAGCTGCTTGGTGTTCGAGTCCATCATGGCTCACACGTTACAGGATGTAGAGGAGCACTGACGAAGGCTCACAGGATCCTACAGTTCATGCTGCTGCTGCACCAGTTTACATTCACAGAAATGAAGCGAGCTGCGCTGCTGTTGACTGATGAGACAGCATCAATTAAAATGAGATTCTAATAATAGAAGTAAGGAAATATTCTAATCCAAAGTAAGAATGAATCATTTCAACTACATATGCCGTTTACAGAAAGGACTGATGTAAAACGGATTTTGGTAATTTAAGTTTAATTTAAGTATAATCTTCTGATAGAAAACAGCAAACAGATTAAAACCGCTCAGGTTACAGAAAAACCCTGATGACTGTACTTCTCCTATGGTGCTTTAATAAAATGTTTTTATGTTTCATTTGATTGTTTCATTTCTTGTAATCAAATTCTAAATTTGTTTTAAATTTGTTGTAAGGGAATCTGAACCAAAATGGAAGTCCCATGGCTCTGCAGTGGTGCATTATGGGTATCTGTTCGTCTGTATTGCCTGTGAAGACAGTTTGGACCTTTCATTACACTGCTGTGACCATTTCCTGTTTGTGGAGTTTACTTTGGATGGAAACAAATATTAAAAAACAAAGTAAATTAAAAGCTTTTAAATAAAGCCAAACCACATGAAGTTGTGGTTGGTATGTGGCACAAGAACGAAATGAATCACAACATGCAGCTGCAGTAAAGATGATACGAACACTAAGGATGATGTGTTTCTGCGATTTCTCAATGCTGTCATACCTCGATGTTCTTATTCGCTACGTTCTTCACAACAGCAGGAAACAACTCAGACGCATTTTTCCCTTTGGCAATCAGCTGAAAAAGAAAAAAAAAGAAAACATCACTTAATGAAACAATTTAGTCACCAATATTAATCACAGAAACCTTCAGTGGATCTCAATGAGGCTCTCACCCCAACGACCCTCTTCATGGCGTCCAGTTTGAGCGACTCCTTGTTGCTCTCCAGCATCACTTTCAGGTCTTCATTCCTGCACAAAGGAAGCAGTCTGATTGTGATCAGGGCTCACTTGGCTCCGCCCACCTGCTCCTCTCAGCTCCAGTCTGGAAACCCTGTTCACATTAAGGTCATCTTTTCTGTGTTTTTGCATTTCCTATTAGCTTGATAGACCGTTAGCCTCCGGGGCTTCTAGACTTCATCCACGTTACCGTTGCCAATGTTGACGGTGCACACGACTTCCCGTGTTGTAACCACGAGCTCACGAGGTCCATTTGAATGCAGCAAAAATGTAGTTCGACGGTAGATCGAAAAGAAGTGAGAAAATATTAAGGAGTAAGGAATCTGCAGAGGTCATTTACTGACATTATATTTCGCTGCTCACGTTGAGGGAAGTCTCTGTTGTTTACAACTCGCCGAGTTTCAGCACCAAACACACGTCCTATGTTGGTCAGTGCCAATCGGGTTAAGTCTGTTCCAAAAGTCTCTAAATCAGTTTACAGTCTACGCTCATTACACAATGAGTGGAAATAATCCAGAGCCGTATACTCACACAGCAGACCTGGTGACCCCGGCCAAGGTCAGGAGGTACAGGGACCAGTGTGGAGCTGACTTAACTAATCAGTTGGAGAAGTTACAGCTGGACCAAATGTAGTGGGAAATCTCCATGACAACAACATCTGTGCCAGCTACACAGATTACAGGTCACACAGGTTGATACAAGTTTCAGTTGATGCTGCACACAGCCAACGCAACAGCAGCAACGTTGTCCTCCTTAACAACACACCAGCAACTTGTTCCTCCTTAATAACAGCAGCAACGTTGTCCTCCTTAACAACACAGCAGCAACGTTGTCCTCCTTAACAACAGCAGCAACTTTGTCCTCCTTAACAACACACCAGCAACTTTGTCCTCCTTAACAACAGCAGCAACTTTGTCCTCCTTAACAACACAGCAGCAACGTTGTCCTCCTTAACAACACACCAGCAACTTGTTCCTCCTTAACAACAGCAGCAACGTTGTCCTCCTTAACAACACAGCAGCAACTTTTTCCTCCTTAACAACACAGCAGCAACTTTGTCCTCCTTAACAACACACCAGCAACTTGTTCCTCCTTAACAACAGCAGCAACTTGTTCCTCCTTAACAACAGCAGCAACTTTGTCCTCCTTAACAACACCAGCAACGTTGTCCTCCTTAACAACAGCAGCAACTTTGTCCTCCTTAACAACACACCAGCAACTTTGTCCTCCTTAACAACACAGCAGCAACGTTGTCCTCCTTAACAACACAGCAGCAACTTTTTCCTCCTTAACAACAGCAGCAACGTTGTCCTCCTTAACAACACAGCAGCAACGTTGTCCTCCTTAACAACACAGCAGCAGCATCACAATAGTCTCTGCTAGAACTGCTCAGCAATCCGTCATGTGAGTGCTAATGCTCATTCTTCAGCTAATGCTAACATACAAGATAATGTGGTTGTAAACCTACACAGCAGCTGGTTTGTTCCGTACCGAGGCTGTAACACTGATAATAAATCAACGTAGAGGTCTTCCTTTAGAGGGAATTCAGTGGACAAATTTATTGAAATAAGTCAACGACATCTGGATTCATTACTATGAAATCCCACCATAAATTTTCAGTCTATTTCTTAATTAATTCAATGATTGTCGATTATATGGTTTGAAAGAGAATCATAAAATGCTGACAGAAGTGAAGTGAAACCTTCACAACGCTTGTTTAGTCCAACTAACAACAAACCTCAAAACCTATTAACGTTATTAAAACAAAAAGTAATATGTAAAAAGTTATATAACTTCATTTTCAAGAAGCCAAAAATCACAAAATGTTTGCCATTTAACGGATGTCTCGACTGCTCGTTTCCGCTGTGTTTGTATAAACTGCTGGGGAGTTTAATTCAGAGAAAAGCGTCATCATTATAAATTCAACTAAAAATAATATTCCCGTAGAAATGTTTGGTTTTGATGCAGTTTAGAGGGAGAACGTAAAAGCCCCACTGCGGCTACAATTTACAGATGTTCCCTGAATACATCACATGCAAGCTAACACTAGGCGGTACAATTTACTGATGTCCCCTAAACGCCTAATATACTATCAATTAGGGATCGGCATTTAAAGCAAAATTACTATTTGAAATTCACTCTGAATTTTGCCTGCAGAGCTCTGAAGTCTTAATGTGTTCTCCTCATGTTGTTTAATGGAAGCCGGTAAAACAGCTTTTAGGTGAATTACTGCCACCTTCTGCCACCTAAAATGGGAAATATAGAAGAGTAATAGTAAGCGAATCAATATTAACGACTATTTGAACATTTGAAAATCGTGTCCCATCAGTACTATCAACAGATGCAAGCCTCCAGGCCGTACGGCCTCCAGTTAGCACACGCAACTCAGACAGGGGTCTGGCAAAAGTTGTGTATTTATGTATGTGTTTTTATGTATGTAGCCCGGTTACGAAATTTTGTACCAAAACAAGAGGATCTCTTTTTATACTATATTGTACGTAAGCACCGAAATGTACCGTGTTTTTACGAGATTCTTCTATATATATTGTGATAAAATAATCTTCATCCTATGAAAAAAAACTGCAGTTTTAAAGTTTGTCTTCTCCTCTCGAGTTAAATAAGATGCAGCATATTAAGTTGTTAAAGAAAACATACTTCAAAACATCATTTTAAAGTTTCCTATATCCACTATGATTACGTTTTAGAGTTTTCTATTGAATCCCACTGGAAAAGTATTTAATTGACCAACATTACGCATCTGAAGAGCAGCCTTTGTCCCATAAAACATTCCCACTCTGAAGTTAGATGAGTGTTGGTGATCTTTCTACAGTAAAACATTCCCAGTCTGAAGTTAGACGAGTGTTGGTGATCTTTCTACAGTACCCATGTGTGTGCGTGTCCTTGGGGCTGGTGGTGCAGCTGCGTGTGAGGGCCTGTTCTTCCAGACTGAGCTCAGGCTTCAGGGTGAGCTGCAGGTTCTCAGCAGACACCAGCACCGTCCTCATGGCTCCCACCGCCTCGGAGCGCAGGGAGGAGAAGCCCACGTCCATACCGCCTCTCTGTAACGACTGCAGACAGCTGCAGGCTGTGTGTCCTGTTTATTTACAGAAGTCTTCTTGTCTTCTTCATGAATGTCGCTGCTGCTGTGAAGTAAAGAGGAACACCGACGTGTCCTCTGGCTCGGTGACCGTCCCTCACAACTTTCTTCCTCTTCTGTCGGCCAGATAAAGTCACAAGATGCCCCGTCAGCTCGCTAACGGCAAGTCATCCTGACGCCTGAGGGAAGTCCCGGCTCACTGGGTCGGACCTTTGCTCCTTCCTTCTGGTAAACTCCTCTTCTGCATGGAGGTTGTCCTGTTGGAGAGCGGCCCCGGCCGCCCCCCCCTCGCCCCTGGCGCTGTGTGTGACTCCGTCCCTGTGGGACTGAGCTCACTTCCCTCTGGGGGAAAAAGGAGGGCCTTATCTGCTGCGACGGGTAAACAGCGGGCTGCTTTTCATCACCAGGGCTGCACAGCAATCCACTTTATCTCGACACCACTCAGAGCACATACCCTGCCCAGTCTGGCCCACATCAGCGATAACAGGAGCTGCTCAATGTCAGGAAATACCCAACAAGACCGGACTGTGGACCTCAGAGTACTCACTAGAGTCCAATTCAGGCTGATGATATGGTTCAAATGTAGTATAATCAGTGCATGTTAGAAAAATAAGTTCTTTTATAGCATCGTATACAAATTTTTGCAACTCAAAAGTTTCCTCCTGTGTCAGATTTTAATAAAGTGACTCGTGAAGAATTGATCATGAATATCAAACCATTATAATTGATCAGAATGGGTATTTATGAAGCAAAGTTGATTCTCATGTGTTCAGCCAGGTGACAATAACAATGCTGAATGACCACAGGATGTGTCCAAGTCAGCAATTCTCAACTGGACCAGTTCAGATTCTGTCCGTCACCCTCTTGCTAGTTTGGAGTGTTTGGAGCAGGAAGTGACCATATTTGGACGAGCTGGGGGAGGAGCCTGTGGTGGATCTGACTGATCTGATTGGAAACTTGATGATACTACGTCCCGCCCACCGATCGCTGTGACCTGACTGCAACACAGGCCTGTCAATCAAACAGACACACCCCCTAACTAATAAGAAGGAGTGACATTAGCTAACGACACCGAGATAACTGGTGGAGACACTTTGTTGACTTTGTATTTGATGAGAGAAGTTGAATGGGAGTCTATGGAGCTGGAGGCTTTTTGGAGCCAACCTCTAGTGGCACTCGGTGGTATTGCAGCTTAAGACACTTCCGCATCGGCTTGTGATTAGGTTCAATCTTAATTATACTGTCAGTATTAATTGTAATATTAATTCCTGCTCATGAATCAGATGTACATCTTCGAGTGTTGTTTTGCTTGATATTTCCCTGATTTGCAAAGACGTTCAATTGTTTTCCAGGTTCATTTATTTAAAATCACTTCATAGTTTTCAAGTCCATCTTATTTGTGTTGGTTCTGTCTGATGTTGAGCAGCATTTTGTTCTACTTTCGTTGCATATAATTGTGTTATATAAAAATACTTGGCTCGGTGATGCTCATTAGATTTTAGAACTGATATAAAAAGGTGGACTTAAAATAATCAAATAAGAAGGGAGATTTATCTAATCTAATCCTTGTATATAATTGTGTTATATAAAAATACTTGGCTCGGTGATGCTCATTAGATTTTAGAACTGGTATAAAAAGGTGGACTTAAAATAATCAAATAAGAAGGGAGATTTATCTAATCTAATCCTTGTTAAAAGGTTAATATGGGGTTGAAAGCCAAATGTTTCCAGTTATGCAAATTTCTGACAGCAACATCTAAAAAAAACATCTTTTAATCTTTTTTCTTGTCTTTGGTTCAGATTGACGACTCATAATCAGAAAGTAAAATATCTTCATCAAGTTTATGCTGATTAGGAGCTCTTCAAGTCTTCTTTCCGTCACTGCTCAGACTGATTATCATATAATATATTATAATAAACCCACAGCAGTTTCCTAATGAGTATTTATCACAAATGAGCCACATGTGTATCCATCTCACTTAATGCCAGGTTGTAATATGTGAAGAAAAAATATCATCACATGGTTTCTCTATCATCATCAGCTCTGAAATATCAATATATAAATTAATGCCCATACATGACTGAAATATCACATTAAATTAATGCTCATACATGACCGACCGGTCAGGCGGAAATAATTCAGCTTTTGAAGGTGCAGAAATAAAATCTCACAGAAACTGTATTTTACATTATGTATGCATGTAATCATACAGCAGAAGGAGGTCAGAGCCTCTTCATCATGCTGGTTCAGTATGTGTGTGTTGAACGTCAGTTTGTTATTGTGCACATAAAAGAAGCTGAATGAGCTGGTTTGGGTGGAGCTCAGCTATGTGAATATACGTTACTGTATAAGTTTCAACATTATATACGTCAATAATATTAACCAACCGGCCATCATTAAGCCTCACGACTTCAACCGAACACCAAGTTCAAAACCAAACAATCTAAATGCATACAACCAAACTCAGCCGCAGCGAAACATCTCTGGTCCCAGATGATAAATTAGTCACATGTTCCTCTCAGCGAGTGAGACGAGGCCTTTCAGACCAAACAGTGTTACAGGAATGTCACTGTGTCCTTCATGTGGAACAACTTCAAATCACAAACACACAACTTAATTTAATTTTAGCACAATGTCCTCTAAATATGTCCTCTGCTGGAGCTCTTTGAACTGTAATTCACAAATATGCAGCAAATATGCTGCTGAGGCGGCATACAGATACGTGTCCCGACACGGCGTGTTTCAGGATGGACAGACTGAAGCATTGTGAACTGTGTCAGACAGACAAGAAGCATCATTCATTCCCCTGTAGCTCCTTTCTGGTCTCTCAGGTGGTCGAACATATGACCTGGCCTTCCCTCAGCGGGTCATGCGAGACGGCTTAAAGGTTCGTTTTAGCACAGAGCCACATTTAACACAAATTAAAATCTTTACCAGTCACAAAAAAAAAAAAAACCTCCATCTGAGGTTTGAGTAGAGAAAAAGCTGCAGAAGATGTTTGAGAGTAAATCAGACGCTGAAGTTTAACACAAAGTAAAAATCTACAGATTTCTATGTATGTTGAATATGAGGCTGAAGAACTGGCTGAGCTGCTGGGATGTGAAACCCTGTGGTTCTGTCTCCACCTGAAGACCTGCTGCTGTGTGCAGCTTCACTCAGACACCATTAAATCCGAGCAGCTAAGATGCATCATCATTGATTTTACAAGAAATCGCAGCGTGCACAGTTACAAACTGGTGGTTGGCTGCCCTCTAGTGGCTGGTTTCTCAGCTGCAACTGAAAACACATGACCACAATATGACGGCTCATTTTCAGTTTTACATGCTGGTGGTTCAACAAGCTGCAGTAGAAGACAACTCTGTGATTCTTATAAGGTACTAAAAGTAGAGAAAAAAAAATTCTCAAAGAGATCTGGAAACCTGCAGGTAATAATCACAAACTAATCTGGACTACAAAATGTCATGTCTTAATTCCAGTAGCTCAAACTGGTGGAATACAGCTAAACTCCAACACTGCACATATTTCATGTTCCTATGAAGCCAATGCCTTGTTGCTTTTATAAATAATAAAAAAAAAAGTGTTTAACACGAACGTCCGAGTCCAGACAAACAAAGTTTAATCCTACAATCACACTAAAAAAAAAAATCTCTTCTGAACAGCATTGGTCACAATGAGGAGGGCAATTAGGCCCTAAAATAACAATATTCTTCATATGGCAAAGTCCTAAAAAATAATTTATCTTTAATTTCAAGAACATAAAAATGAAACAAAATAAGTGTTATAGTTAATATGTCAGCATTAAAGTAAAATATTCAGACAAAACTAAACATAAGTTTTCCCTCACTTCTTTAAAACAATAGTAACTCAGATTCTGTATAAAATATAGGTGCTTTCATACATGTTTGTTGTTCAGATATTGCCATTACTAAGATATGATTTTTTTTTTATTAATCATAGTAAAAAATTATCCCCATATTACCATGAATAATAATTCACACGCCCACTGGTCACAAGTGGAAATCTGCATGTTGCTTTTCGCAGTAGATCCTTGAACATCACTGATAATCAGGTCTCTGTCACTTCATTTAAAGACGTAATACAGGATTCATTTTACACTACGGGGGGGGGGGGGGGGGGGGGGGGGGGGGGGGGGGGGGGGGGGGGGGGGGGGGGGGGGGGGGGGGGGGGGGGGGGGGGGGGGGGGGGGGGGGGGGGGGGGGGGGGGGGGGGGGGGGGGGGGGGGGGGGGGGGGGGGGGGGGGGGGGGGAAGATTAAACATAAGAGGACTTCAACATGCTGAAGCTACCGATTTAAAGAGGATTTGTATATTTATTATTTTCTTTTGGGCATCTGACCACAGATAGACATGATAACATTACAGGGTGTTGTGGAAACATCACATTGATAATGATTCACGAAGGCAGGTGTCAGTGGGTTTAACAGGTGAATTAAACCTCAATATGTTCTACAGAAATATGACCTGAAAAATTTTAAATACTGTAAATGTAAAAAAGGAAGATGCTACACTTTCTTACAACAAATCAGTAAGAAGCTCAAAGCGCAGGCTGCCCACAGCTGGACTTCTCTACAACATCTGTCCAACAGTAGAGGACTTCTCTACAATATCTGTCCAACACCAGAGGACTTCTCTACAACATCCGTCCAACACTAGAGGACTTCTCTACAACATCCGTCCAACACGAGAGGACTTCTCTACAACATCAGTCCAACAGTAGAGGACTTCTCTACAACATCGGTCCAACAGTAGAGGACTTCTCTACAACATCCATCCAACACTAGAGGACTTCTCTACAACATCGGTCCAACAGTAGAGGACTTCTCTACAACATCCATCCAACACTAGAGGACTTCTCTACAACATCGGTCCAACAGTAGAGGACTTCTCTACAACATCCATTCAACACTAGAGGACTTCTCTACAACATCGGTCCAACAGTAGAGGACTTCCCTACAACATCGGTCCAACAGTAGAGGACTTCTCTACAACATCGGTCCAACAGTAGAGGACTTCCCTACAACATCGGTCCAACACCAGAGGACTTCTCTACAACATCCGTCCAACACTAGAGGACTTCTCTACAACATCCGTCCAACACGAGAGGACTTCTCTACAACATCAGTCCAACAGTAGAGGACTTCTCTGCAACATCGGTCCAACAGTAGAGGACTTCTCTACAACATCCATTCAACACTAGAGGACTTCTCTACAACATCGGTCCAACAGTAGAGGACTTCTCTACAACATCGGTCCAACAGTAGAGGACTTCTCTACAACATCGGTCCAACAGTAGAGGACTTCCCTACAACATCGGTCCAACAGTAGAGGACTTCTCTACAACATCGGTCCAACAGTAGAGGACTTCTCTACAACATCGGTCCAACACCAGAGGACTTCTCTACAACATCAGTCCAACACCAGAGGACTTCTCTACAACATCGGTCCAACACCAGAGGACTTCTCTACAACATCCGTCCAACACGAGAGGACTTCTCTACAACATCCATCCAACACTAGAGGACTTCTCTACAACATCGGTCCAACAGTAGAGGACTTCTCTACACCATCCATCCAACACTAGAAGACTTCTCTACAACATCAGTCCAACAGTAGAGGACTTCTCTACAACATCCATCCAACACTAGAGGACTTCTCTACAACATCGGTCCAACAGTAGAGGACTTCTCTACAACATCGGTCCAACAGTAGAGGACTTCTCTACAACATCGGTCCAACAGTAGAGGACTTCTCTACAGCATCCATCCAACACTCGAGGACTTCTCTACAACATCCGATCATAAATAAACACAAAAAAACCCACAAAGACACTCAAAATGTGACAAAATGACTGCAAACACAGAGGAAAAGACCACCAGAAGATAAAAAAAAAAAAAAACCTGAATAAGATGCAAACTGACCACAAAAACACTAAATGATTGCAAATCGACATAAGACGGTGCACAAAGTGTCCATAGACCACCGAGAGAAGCAAAACATCCTGAACACGATGCAGAACAACCACAAAGCGATGAAGAATATATTCATGACAGTTGTGGTCATGTGTCTCAGATGGGGCCCATTGATAGGTCTGTGTCTCTGTTGGACAGATGGGCGCCTCTATAATGTCCCTGCCCAGGTGTCCATTTCCTGCCAACCCGCCCCTGCGTGTACACAGTAGCTTCATCCCGAAGAGTAGACGGTGACACACAGGATTGAGTTTTAATATAACGGTTGATATTTAAAGTCTCTTAATAATAATAATAATAATAATAATAATAATAATAATAATAATAAGTGTGATAGTGGTCACTACCTCACACCGCTAACCGTCAGTCGCCATCACCGCCTGCCGTGTGGATGCTGGCCTCTTTTCAGGTCGGCGAGTTAGCCGCATTAAGTCCAATTAAACCGGCGTACTTAAACCTAAATGGACCCCAGTGACGGAGGACGGAACCCGCGCTCAGCTCACTTACTTTTTAAAGTCGGCGCTGAAAAGTCCAAACGCAGCTCCAGTGCCGGAGGTGGTCGGGGTGCTCTCCTGCCCCGCTTCCACCGCAGCCTCCGCTCCTCCTTGGTCGTTGTACAAAGTTCCCGTCGACATTGCTCGGCTCCTCAAACAAGTTTCCGGCGAGAAAACTGACTCTGCTTCTCTTTTCAATCTACAAACTGTTCATAAATCCGACGACGTGTTCACGTAACGCGGCACTTCAAAGTTCCTGCAGAGACCAAACTTCTGCCAGATTTCACCCAACTTTTTTACACGCAGAAGCGGAAGTGTGAGCTGGACAAGTTGGAGTCACATGACAGGTTCAGCTGCGGATCTAACATAGATCCACAACAACCAGAACAGACTCTCTGGCTCATATTCTTCTATTCTTTTCTCATATTTCTTTACAGAACATAACATTTCATGTAGTGAACATGTATAAAACACCCGTCAAGAGTAAAAACGTCTTTATTATAGCCTCATGTTACGGAGGCTAAAATAAGATAGAAATAAGATAAAAGATAGAAACGTCAACAATTTTAAATGTAAATGTTTAACCTCCTGAGACACGTTTTGAATTGAGGAAAAAGGTCAAAATTACGTTTATTTTGTAATAATTTGTGTTTGATTAAAATATTCCTTTTTGAACGTTTTTTGGTTTTTTTTACATGCTGTTAATTTTTATTTACTTATTTATTGTTGTTCTCACATGTCTATTGCATTAAATTGTTCATATGTTGAGACAACAACAACAACAACAAAAATAATTTGTGTTTGATTAAAATATTCCTTTTTGAACGTTTTTTGGTTTTTTTTACATGGTTATTTTTTATTTACTTATTTATTGTTGTTCTCACATGTCTGTTGCATTAAATTGTTCATATGTTGAGACAACAAAAACAAAAACAAAATGTATTCTTTTTTTTTTTTTTTTTCTTACGTACGTGCTGACGTATTCCTACTTCCGCCTAACGTGTCGTTATGTCGCATCTGATTCGCTGTTGGTGACCAATCCTCCAGCTGGACAGTATCCCTGGACAGTTAATACTTGACTTCTCCTCGGACCGTGTCATCTCCTCGGGCCGCCTTTAGAAGAGTCCGTCTCTAATTGGTTCTATTTATTCAGCTCGGAGACACTTAACGGGAACCGACGGAAGTCGTCCTCTCGAGAGAGCATGTCCGATTTCGACAGCAACCCGTTCGCGGACCCGGAGCTCAGCAGCCCGTTTCAGGTAACGCCAGCTACTTCCGGTAGCCACATTAGCTACTGCATTATTCCACATTAATAACAGGTTTGTCGTCACTTGGCCCGAAAAGTCTGTCGCTGCTCGGTGGGGGGTGAAAGCTGCTGTGAGGAGGCTGCCGCACGTGTTTTATTCAGTTGAGGCAGATTTTTTTTTTTTTAGCTGCACTGTCACTCCATGTTGGCACAGTTTGACTGACAGCAGTGACATAACATGCTAACATACCAGGTAATAATCTGAGCTCGCTTTATGGCTTGTGTTAGCCTCCCAGTGATACAGCAGGCGCTAGCGCGGATTCATACTGCAGCAGGTGGGCTGTGTTGGGTTGAAATACCTCAGGGCCTACCTGTCAGGTTTAACTCTACTTATCAGGTTTAAGTCTACCTGTCAGGTTTAACTCTACTTATCAGGTTTAAGTCTACCTGTCAGGTTTAACTCCATATGTCGGGTTTAACTCTATGTATCATGTTTAACTCTGCCTTTCAGGTTTAACTCTGCCTGTCAGGTTCAACTCTACATGTCAGGTTCAACTCTACTTATCAGGTTTAACTCTACCTGTCAGGTTTAACTCTATGTATCAGGTTTAACTCTGCCTTTCAGGTTTAACTCTACTTATCAGGTTTAACTCTACCTGTCAGGTTTAACTCTGCCCATCAGGTTGAACTCTACATGTTCGGTTTAACTCTGCCTGTCAGGTTTAACTCTGCTTGTCAGGCTTAACTCTACCTGTCAGGTTTAACTTTACTTATCAGGTTTAACTCTATGTGTCAGGTTTAACTCTACCCATTAGGTTTAACTCTGCCTGTCAGGTTTAACTCTGCTTGTCATGTTTAACTCTACTTGCCAGGTTTAACTCTGCTTGTCAGGTTTAACTCTACATGTCAGGTTTAACTTTGCCTGTCAGACTTAACTCTACTTGTCAGGTTTAACTCTACGTGTCAGGTTCAACTCAACTTATCAGGTTTAAGTCTACCTGTCAGGTTTAACTCTGTCTAGAAATACAATGATCATGTGATTGTAATCTGGGATTCTTAAAAACAGAAAAGTAAACATATTCTGGTAGTACATTTTTCCAGTCCCTCCTTCATGGCGTGTTTCCTTCGGCGTGTTTCCTTCATCGCGTGTTTCCTTCCTCGTGTTTCCTTCATCACGTATTTCCTTCGTCGTGTTTCCTTCGTCGCGTTTCCTTCGTCGCGTTTCCTTCCTCGTGTTTCTTTCCTTGTGTTTCCTTCCTCGTGTTTCTTTCCTTGTGTTTCATTCATCGTGTTTCCTTTGTGTCATGTTTCCTTCGTCGTGTTTCCTTCATCGCGTGTTTCCTTCGTTGTGTTTGCTTCGTGTCGTGTTTCCTTCATCATGTGTTTCCTTCCTCGTGTTTCCTTCATCACGTGTTTCCTTCATCGTGTTTCCTTCGTCGCGTTTCCTTCGTCGTGTTTCCTTGATCGTGTTTCCTTCATCGCGTGTTTCCTTCGTCGCGTTTCCTTGATCGTGTTTCCTTCATCGCGTGTTTCCTTCGTCGCGTTTCCTTCGTCACGTTTCCTTCATCGAGGCGTGTGTCTTGTCATAGTGAAATTATGCATTAGATCACGTGTTCTCTTATCATGTCAGCTTTAGTAAACATGCACACAGAAACATTAGCAAATAATCTCCAACAGTTGTGGAAACTGCTTAATCATTAAAAGAGTTTTTCGAGCAGCGATGTCATTAAAATCCGATTACAGCGACTTAAACGGGATTATGAGCTGGTTTTCTAGGTCGTCTCATATTTTTTTAAGGAATATCTTAAATTTTTTTTGGGCTGTTGATCCAACAAAACAATGACTTTTCACCATTTTCTTACATTTATAACATTTATGGGTTATGAAGAAGAATTATGAAGAAAATGAAAGAAAATATTGATTATCTAAAGATATTACTGATGCTCCAACTAACTATTACTCTCGTTATTTATCTGCAGATTATTTGATCAATTAATTGAATAAAAAAAAAACAGCATTCAGAGGTTCTGACAGGAGACAGCAACGTTTTCGGTTTGCTAGTTTGGTCTAAAATCGAAATATGTTTCATTCCTTGTCACGTTTGTCAAAGAAAAGCAGAAAATCTTCCCATTTAAGAAGAAGAAACCAGAGAATATTTCGATTTTTGCTTTTAAAAAGGATTCAAATATTCTGATGAATTCTTTGCGAGTAATAGAAGAAGCTGTCGGCAGCACATGAGTTTTTTTTTTTTTTTTAAACGATAAATGATGAAATGGCTCCAATACAACCTTCCCCCACGTGAGCGGCTGTGTTCTACTGCAGGATCCCCGGTGTGTGACGGGAGGACGTTGACGCCACAGTTTGACCGTACCGACGCAGGAGCAGTGAATTATTCACGGCCTTCATTAACATACTGACGGGCCGTCCTGCCGCTCGCTGGCTCGCTCGGTTTTCGTCCCGAGGGTAGATGGAGCTCTGTTCCTTCTCTGAGCCATCGTCAATACTTCATGAAATCATATGGTGCCGTCACGGCCGACATGTGGCGCTCCGATCCCCGCCGGCTCCCCTCCTGATTGACCTCCCATCACTCCCAGTCATGATCGCACCGTTGGGTCTGGCTTGTCCCTATTTCTCTAGGAGTGGGCTGAATACAGGAGGTTCAGATATCGCGGTGGAAAGTCTGCGAGGATGAATCGCGCGACGAACGTCTCGAGAGCGCGGACCCCTGCTGCTTTTCAACCGTTCAAATCTTCTGATTAAAAAAAGAGCAGTTTGTGTAGGTTTGCGCGCCTTCCTCCCGCACAACAACACCTTGTCTGGTTTCTGCGTCTCCATCAGGTCGTGGGTTGTTATTCCACGAATCCATGAAATGAGTTGACACTCGGATCGATGTCCGACAGCTGATCGTCTGTTTTTTTTTGTTTTTGTTTTTTTTATTTCTGCAGATTTCAGATGAAAACTTCGAGGTGAAATGTGTGTTTGTGCATTGTAGGGCCGAATTAAAGTTTAAACACAACATAAGCTGAAATATTCATGACCCTGGTCTGGTGACAGTTGTTGTGTGCGTGTGCGTGTGTGCATGCGTGTGTGTGTGATGCTCCTGTCCATGTCAGAGCGGTAGAGACTGTGAGAGGGCTGCAGACGGGGTAACTGTGGAGGAATACGCAGAGCGGATGTTAATCTACAGCAGCAGTTTGAATGAAAGCAGAGCGCGACTGACGGCAGCTGATGGTGAGATTATTGTACACGGAAAGGCATGAAAATGAAGCGTAGCAGAGGGCTTACATGCAAAAGAAGGCAGACAAATAGGTCCTCTTGTGTTGTAGCGGCGGTAGGAAACACGGTAACTCTCGGGTTTCATCGTTAACGCTGGCTTTATGTACCTATTTTATTCTCAAATTTTTGGGTTCATACAGTGAAACGGTCTCAGTTCACGGCTCTTGGTCAACGGGGATGTTTTAAGGATGTGCTCGTGTTTCAGAAGGATCGACGAGGGTTTCAGCAGTTTTTTGAGTCTCTTTTTTTTATTATTTCTGTCTTCAGCAGCCAGCAGCGTTTCGCCCCCTGAAACTCACCGACGTGGTTATTTATAGCCTTCGTCTTCCTGTGGAAATTATTGGAATCATCCCATCTGTGCCAGGACTGAATTATAGGCTGGTTGTGTTTTGAATAAGGAGAGCTGTTTGGCCGCGATGCGGCAGAATAATGGAGGGTTTTCACTGTGAACACAGATTTCTGCTGCTGTCTTTGGTTGAACAACGAAAATATGAACGCTGCTTTTCTCCAAACAGATTTCATGTTTTATGGATGAATGTGACACTTTTCTTTCTATTCCAGGATCCATCAGTGACACAAGTGAGACAGGCGGCTCCTGCAGGGTTGGAGGAGTACAATCCCTTCACAGATGGAAAATCTGTGAGTACTTTACGCTTCGTCTCTGACTCTTCAGCTCTGACTCTTCATCTCTGACCCTTCGTCTTTGACTCTTCGTCTCTGACTCTTCATCTCTGACTCTTCGTCTTTGACTCTTCATCTCTGACTCTTCATCTCTGACTCTTCATCTTTAACTCTTCATCTCTGACTCTTCATCTCTGACTCTTCATCTTTAACTCTTCATCTCTGACTCTTCATCGTTGACTCTACATCCCAGTGGAAGTGAGTTCAGAGATATTTAAACCAACCTAAAGCTTTCAGAGGATCGACCGGACTCAGTGTTATCTTTATTTTTCAGACTGTCACCTGTCGATGTGAAAATCAGGTGCATTGATTTAAAGTTGTGTCATTAGCCTTCCTTATCATTAAAGAGATTTACACTATTATATTCATGGCACTCATCATGCAAAAATGAGGAAGTGGTGAAAAATGAAACGGTCCAGGTTTAGTGAATATCTCTGTGGACAGATTCTTTATGTTTTCAGGTTCCCCAAAACATTTAGAGCAAAGTTTGTATGCTTATAAATGTCACATTGATGGTTGGTTTATTTTTTTTAATTAAGTGCCAACGTGGTTGCTGATGAATTAAAACTCTCAGTTAACTTTTGTCTGATTTTATTGCAGGAAGTAGTCGCAGTATACTTCATTTAGTTTTTATCTTCCACAGTCAGTCCAGCAGATTTAACTGTGGAGCAGCAGGACTCAAACTGTTTCAGTTACAGCTCTTTTCTCCTGTTATGATCCTGATCAAAAGATGGATTTACATTTCTGAGTGAAGTAACTTTCTACCTCACTGTTGGCGATGTGTGAGTTTATCAATCGTCTCAGAGTTCTCAGTCTCTCTGAGCCGTGATGATCATAAATGTGCGTGCGCTTCCTTTAATAGACGCCTGCGGGGATGGCCCCGAAGACCGCAGGCCCCAACGTCAACACTCAGCCGGCCATCATGAAGCCCACCGAGGAGCCGCCGGCCTACTCGCAGCCTCAGGCGCAGGTACGACCGACCGAAGTCGGGTCTTCAGAAAACATATTCGCTGGTTTTATGGAGCATAAACAGGATTTATTACAACAGAACAAACAACATTATTACTGAGATAAAAAAAAAAGAGAGAGAGAGCGAGACGACGCTCTTTATGATCTCTCTGTGTGTGTGTGTGTGTGTGTGTGTGTGTGTGTGTGTGTGTGTGTGTGTGTGTGTGTGTGTGTGTGTGTGTGTGTGTGTGTGTGTGTGTGTGTACACAGGAGCAGTCTCGAGCGGCCTCTGAGCTGCTGAGGAGGCAGGAGGAGCTGGAGAGGAAGGCTGCCGAGCTGGACCGGAGGGAGAGAGAGATGCAGTCACTGAGTGCTTCAGGAGGTCAGAACCAGAACCAGAACCATGAGTTGTGTCTCAGCTGGTTCACATTTAATGACTCGTATTGATCGGAATTTAAAGGGCAGGTTTCACTGTTGTTGAGCGTTAACAAGAGTCATAAAGCATAAAGACTGGAAACAGATGGAAACCGCTAGCCATGACTCTGTTAGGGGAGGAAATCCAGCCACCTCTGATTTTTACAAATGAACACACAACCTGTTTAATCTGCCCACAAACACACGTGTACAAATTTAAGTTAAAGAAAAGAAGCTAATTCCCCCAAAATACACAAACAATTCCTTTTAAAACGTTTCTGTTTTAAACCACATTTTGTACAAAACATCTGCAGAATATTTCAGAGACAACCTGTTGTGGGTCACAGGAAACAATGAATGACTGTACTTCAGTTGTTTTGTCAGCGAGTGAAACATGAACTCGTGTTTTAATTTTTTTTTTTTATGTTGATTTTGTGGTTGCAGGCAGGAAGAACAACTGGCCCCCCCTCCCAGAGAAGTCCCCCATGGGTCCGTGTTTCTACCACGACATCACGGTGGATATTCCTGTTGAGTTCCAGAAGACGGTGAAGATCATGTACTACCTCTGGATGTGTGAGTCTTAAACCCAGTGTGTGTGTGTGTGTGTGTGTGTGTGTGTGTGTGTGTGTGTGTGTGTGTGTGTGTGTGTGTGTGTGTGTGTGTGTGTGTGTGTGTGTGTGTGTGTGTGTGTGTGTGTGTGTGTGTGTGTGGTATTCAGGGTCCACATGACCGCTGCTTGTGGAGAGTCATGTGGTCGGTGAAGGACTCAGTCAGATGATCAGTTTAAACTTCAGACTCGGAGGTTTTTGTTATTTCACATTTAATGTCCAACAAATACCACAAACTGGATCTTTTCTACTTCGTCCGTAGCTTTAGTCGTTAAAGATCTGCAACACATCGCTGTCGGGAACATAGAAACAAACCGCGTAGAGAAATACATCTGCTTTCCTCATTCATACGTCCCTGTAGATCATTTTCACTGTTTCATTCTGATGTTTTCTCCGCTCGTCATCCAGCTGTGCTTCTTGTATTCTCATTATAAGTGTTTCATTGAGAAGTTCTGGATCCTCTGCTGCTTCTGTCCGTTTAAGATCTTTGTTCCTGCTGCTAACAGTTTCTAACTGGATCTTTTGGATCCTGAGTTCAGCACCAACGTCTCTCCATCAGACTCCTGCCATATTTCACACCGACGTGTAAAATCAAACACAGTCCATCCAACCTTCCCCCTCCACCATCTAACCTCCACCCTCCACCCATCACCCGCCAACCTCCACCATCCAATCTTCCCCCTCCACCCATCACCCTCCACCTTTCAACCTCCACCATCCACCATCCAATCTTCCCCCTCCACTGTTCCTCCTCCACCCTCCAACCCTGCAGTCTCTGTTAGGACCAGTTAGGACCAGTTAGGACCGACTAATGCTGAATGTTGAATTATTAAATGAGCGTGTGTTGTGTTCCGTGTTGAAATATTAAGCGTCCGTATTTCCTCCACTTTGTGTTGGACCGGCGGGACACGGGACGTAGGACACTGCTGTCTCAGCCGTTATTCAGCCTCAACTGTCCCGTTCCTCTCTGTTCAGTCCACACGGGGACACTGGACACTGCTGCTGTCCCACTTCTAACCTGCATGTTCTCTGTCCATGTCTCCTCTGTCCAGTCCACACGGGGACGCTGCTGGCCAACATGGTGGGCTGCCTGGCCTGGTTCTGCGTGGACACGTCCCGTGGGACGGACTTCGGGCTGTCCATCCTGTGGTTCCTGCTCTTCACGCCGTGCTCCTTCGTGTGTTGGTACCGGCCGCTGTACGGAGCGTTCAGGTAAACGACGCGACGCAACACGTGTCGGAGAACGACGCTCTGCTGCTTCTGTTCTTCACTTCCTGTTTATCGTCTCTCTGCAGGAGCGACAGCTCGTTCCGCTTCTTCGTCTTCTTCTTCGTGTACATCTGTCAGTTTGGCATCTATGTGATCCAGTGCATCGGCCTGACCAGCTGGGGCACCAGGTGAGACGCCGACGGGGGAGACACGTGCTGCTGTCTTATATTTCTGTGATAAATAAATCTCGCGATGCCGTTCAGAGGGGTTCAGAGGAATCAGATGTGACTGGTTATAGTGATGAGTTCACTGTCATCTTTGCTTGGTAACTGACGGTTGTCTGGTCTCCAGTGGGTGGATCTCGGCTCTGACTGGCCTGAACAAGAGCATCCCGGTGGGCATCATCATGATCTTGATCGCTGCTCTCTTCACCTCGCTGGCTGTCATGTCCCTCATCATGTTCAAAAAGGTACAAAACATACAAATATTTCATTAAGAGTTTCAGTCCCAGCTGCTCCATCCTAACACCCCTCCCCCTTGTCCCCCGCCCCCCCCAGGTCCACGGCATGTACCGGACCACCGGAGCCAGCTTCCAGAAGGCCCAGCAGGAGTTCGCCACCGGCGTCATGGCCAACAAGACGGTGCAGACGGCGGCCGCCAACGCCGCCTCCCAGGCCGCCACAGGAGCCTTCAAGGAGCAGATCTGATTGGTCCAGAGAGCTCCTCTCTCCGTCCACACCCCTCCTCCCCCCTCCTCTGCACCTCCACCTCCAGCTGTCCTGTGTGAACTCATGAACGCCCCCTTTCCCCCAGCCTGTTGACAGTGCTGCAGCTGACCATCCAGTCAGCTGATCTGTGATGTGAGAACCTTCAGACCGATCCCCCCCCCCCCCCCCCAGCAGCAGAGTGCTTTCTGGGACGCCTACGCTGACGCTGCACTCTTCACCCAGCGTGCTCCACTTTATTCTCTGTGTGGGTTTGTGTGCATGTGTGTGGCCAAGTACCATGAATGTTTGTGTGCCTTTTTAAACGTGGTCGCCGCCTCGAGGCCCGTCCGTCCCGCGGGGACGGATCCTGATGTAGCCGAGTCTCTGATGTTAACTTCCTGTTTGATTCAGCAACCTAATCACTACTATCATTTTACATTCATTTAATTGGATCGAGTGCTTTCAGTTGAAGCTCCTGCAGCAGCCTTCGTTAACACTGCTGACCCCTGGTGGAGGGACTGGTTACTGCTAAAGATGAATGCTGTGCATTCCAGTTCACTGCTTTGCCTTCTGCTTGTTGCTTTCCTCTGAATTGGATTTTACAAAGTGTGAAGTCTTAACTTCCTTAAAGTGATGCTTCACCCAGAATCTGATGTGTTCCGGTATCGAACTCTCTGATGGAGACCGGAGGGCTGCGCATTAGATTCACTGTTTTCACAATGTTCAGTCCAAAACTATAAAAATCTTCATCTTAAAATGATGAAAGACAGAAAAAAACAAAAAACGGTCCTAACTTTTCAGAAGCTGATACCAGCAAGTGTTATTAATGCTACCAGCGTGCGCCTACAGAGGGCGCCGTCGGTCTTTGTTCCACTGAGGAATTGTTTAGTTAATTTGCGCGTATGTTCAAAGTTTCCAGATGATGCATCGTACTGAGTTCGTAGACCTTTCTGACTTTTCCTCTAGCGCCACCACGAGACTCCTTTGGTGAATTGTTTAAACAAATATCAGCCGGACTGTCTTCAAATTTGGTACACACGAAGTTTGTCCCCATAGGATGAATTTTTAATCACTTTGATCCTTTAACTTTTCATTTAGCAACATCATCTGCATCAACAAATTCCCATCAGCCTCAGCTGTACTTTGTCTTAAGTGCTTAATTTCTAATTATTTTCCTTGTCAGTTGACCAATCCGTTAGTTGGCCAACTGTCCCAGAGGACGATGTCCTTTCACCTGCTAGAGGTGGTGCCTTTAGCCAACGTGATGAGAAATATAGTTTTCTGACCATGTTTCACCGTTAAAAAAAAAAAGTTGTATTTAGACAAACTGAACTGAATCCATCGTTCTCCATCAGCTACTAAACGTCTCGCCTCCTCTACTGCCTTCAGTCATGTTTCATGCGCCACATATTCAGATTTTCAGTGGAGCGTCACTTTGAAGTTTTCTCTCAAGTACTTATTTGCTTGAAATCTTTTGCCTGTATCGATCCACATATCCATGTGTTGCACTTTAAATCTGGACATTAGTTATTTTTGACTGTTTCTATGGAAGGATTGATATTTATGAAGATGGCCTCACGCCTTCCTGCTCATCAGATGCTTTTAACTCCTACATGCAGCTGAGTTCAGCTTTCACACAGAGCCTCTCCTCTACAAGACGTCCATGAATGAATCCACTACTCTGAACATCCAGCTGCATGTTTCTACCTTCTGAAGAGGAACGTGGAAATCGTCTCCGGCTCTTCGCAGTGCCGCAGATTTACCTCAGCTTTACTCAGGATTCTTTTCACCTGCATGTTGAGGGTTAATATTATATCAGATTGTACATAATCAGACACAGACTGGCCCCCTGGTGTTCAATCAGTATACTGCAATAAGAAATTACTCTAAAAGATGATGTAATGTGATAACCGCTTGCTGATTCCTGATTTTAGAAATGTGGGTTGACGATCACTGAAGTCCAGCAGAACAACAATCTCTTCCTCCTCTCTTTCATTTACGATCAAATCTAACATCATCAAATATTCCAGTGGGTTTCAGCTGCCTTGAATGTCTTTTCTACATCCTGTATGTTGATTGGTTGGAGTGTAAATAGAAGTTCTGGGCCTTTACATCTGAATCTGTTTGTCTCGACTTTCTGGAGATATAATTTTCTATCTGTTGAGGCTTTCTGCATCATACATTGTGTTTCTCTCCCCCCTTTTTTTTTTTAAACTTCATCCCGGCTTTATTCATTATGGTACATGTTAATGTCTCAGTTCAGTGACGTACAAAACACCAGGAGATTATTCCTGAAAAGATTCATGCTGGTGTTTCTGGACTTGATGAAGACAAACATGATGAAAGCGAGAGAAGTGTTTGACTGCGATGCAAAGTGAACTGTGTGCCGTACCGTCGACGGGCTTCAAGCTGGTAGAAACACACTGAAAATTAAAACCTAATTCAAACGCATCTCTAATAATGAACTCGTAATGAAATTAATGAGGCAGAATATGAAATGATGTTTGTATATTTTGTACGATTTAAAAGCGGTTGGCTGTTCGCTCTGAGTTTCGGTGTCATTGTAAAGATGCACTCTGGTTCCACCTCCAGTCGCATGTTGAGTAGTTTGCGTTTTGTATATTTATTGTATTAACACTGAATAAAAGTCTTCTTCTCTACGTGTTTCCTGGCTTCTCTTTGTTCTGCCTATAAACCACCAGACAACAGAAGTCGGTGCTGTTTGTGTATTAAAAGTGTTTTCATTGGTTTTCCGCTACCAGCTGGTCACCAGAGGAGGTCAGTGTTTACCAAGGAACATGAGATGAAGTTCACTTCAGCGTGAACCAGCAGGAGGATCAGGAGATGAACGAGAAGGGTTTCCTTCAGGGTTTCTGATTGGAAACAGGAGGAGGAAGAAATGATGTTATACTAACCCTCCTCCTCCTCCACCTCCTCCCCTCCTCTCTTCTATCTTCACGACAGTTATGATGAGTCTTATGATCAATGTGGAGGATGTGGTCCATGGTGCTGTTGAGCTGCATTACATCAGACACAAGTTTCCAAGAAGTTGCGGTCTGTGTTTACATCACTGATGGTTGGCCAAATAAAAACAAAACTATAAACATTAAAGTCTTTATGAAGGGACTATTGGAAAGTATGACGAGTAATACTAGGCAGATAAATGGGCCTGTGATTGCGTTACCGTTATGTTATATTATCAGACTGATGACGCCAGTGAACCGAGCAGTCATTACGTCAGCGCTGTGTTGGGACAGAAATTCATCCAGGAATGCTCTGGTGGGACCGGATGCCTGCAGCACACCCGGAATAACAGGCACACGGAGTACACACGGAGTCGGCTGGTAAAGAGGCAGACCGGGTAAAAACTTGATGGATTTTTTGTTTTGGGAGTCCACCTGCCCACTGTGATGCAGATAGCACCCCTTCACTGCACCGTTGTTACTATCACGTCGCAACATTAAACCGCCGAGTCATCATCTTCAACACGAAACACAATTCTGTCCTCCGCAAGTTCTAATGAACACGGCTTTGTTTTGCAGGTTTCTATTAAAATACTCCATTGAATAGTTAAAAAAAATTTTTTTTTAAATGCATAGTTAAGCATGGTTTGTGCGTGGCGGGCTATTGTCTCACTCGTGGAGCCAGCTTCTGGTGGCCATTCGACAAACTGCAGTGTTTTGGCGCTTTCATTTTTCAGCCCTAAAGTTTGCCGCTTGTTGTGAAGTGTGAAGTTGTGTGATGACAATAACCCTGTGACGAACACGTAAAGGCACCGACTAATCCCTGGTCCCCGTCTACCTAAAGGAGGTGTCCAGCCTCCCTCCTGACCAGAGACTGTATATAAATGGCCACTTTTATTCCCAGCAGGATCCTCCACGCCATCTCAAACAGGTGAGACTCATCAGTCATCAGTGCTCTCAGGTGTCCATAATGAGACAGAAACCCTCCTCTCCTCCTCTTCCTCGCTGCGGTGGTAATAACGGCCTCGTTAATCATATAGAACCACTCAGACACACTTTAAGACTTCTGCAGGACGAGTGCTGATCTTTCCTCAAACCAACCTGTGTGAAGTAAAGCAGAGCGACACTCGCAGAGGCAGAAACTGGCAGCAGACCAGACTGCCTGCCAACAGGAAGCAGCACAGAGGAGGAACAGACTCCAAACCTTCTGTCCTTTAATGCCCTTCAAGCTTCTTGTAGGAGTGAAAACAGATGCAGTCTTCAGTCTCATGTTAGCTGTCCGTCCAGACTGTCACATGGTCCGTGACGTTCCTCTCCGGTTCCTCTCTGGTTTATTTCTGTTTTCTTTCTGGTTCCTCCATGGTTCGTCCCTGGTCCCTCTCTGGTTCTCTCTGGTTCCTCTCTGGTTTCTCTCGGTTTCCTCTCCGGTTCCTCTCTGGTTTCTCTCTGGTTTCTCTCGGGTTCCTCCCTGGTTCCTCTCGGGTTTCTCTCGGGTTTCTCTCGGGTTCCTCTCGGGTCCCTCTCGGGTTCCTCTCTCCTCTCGGGTTCCTCTCTGGTTCCTCTGTGACTCTGAGAGGAAAACGAGCGGCAGAACTAAAAAACCTCTGGCAGGGAAACGGGCCCGAGTTTCTGCTGTGCTCTTCAGATTGCTCGATTTGTCATGTGCCTAATCTGGAAGTGATCAAGCTCTGTGTTTAGTTTAGCTGAGTTTGAGGTGGAGGAAGGGAGCCGCAGGGTTGTTCCAGAGGCTTCTCTGCCGTCCACATGGAGGGAGGAACATCTGTGGAGGGAGCGTCTTTATGTGATCACACTGTGGTGGGTGAAATACTGGCAGCTGGTAGTAAACAGAGGAACGAAGTGGAAAATGTTCCGTTGACAAGTTTAGGATCTGAGCAACTTTAGAGAAGAAATTCAGGTCCTTTCACTCCAAGTTCTCAATTTAAAATCACACATAAGTGAAAATATTATTATTAAAATGTACTTTTAGTTTCAAAGGTGTGACACTGGATATTTTTTACTGACACAATTAGATTGGAAATAAAGAAGCATTACTGCAACAATTGACTGTTTTTACTAGTTTTAACTTATTTACTTAGCGTTAGGTCATTTAGTAAAGTGGTTTCCAACCTAAGGGTCGGGCCCGTCCAGGGTCCCAAGATCTCTGTAATACGATCCAACCAATGAGAAGGAAATGATAATTAAAGTTATATTAATTTTAGGAAGTTTCAAAAAAAAAAAAAAATTCACTTTATTGACATCGGAGACGTAACAAAGTTTTAACAGGTTAAATTTTCAAACCCAAGCTTCTCATGTTTCTTTATGGAAATCATAATTTGGTAAAGTAATTAGTAACTATTTATATGTAGTGGAGTCAAGAGTAAATTTTTCTCTGTAATGAAATAGAAGTATAATGTGGCAAACAATGGAAATACTGAAGAACAGTGAATTGTACTTTGGTAAATATACTTCAATTAGTAAATATACCACCCAATATTAGGCACACACACACACACAAACACATGTATGGCTATCCTTGTGAGGACATTCATTAACATAATACAATCCCTAACCACTTACCCTCACAATAACCATCCTAAGAGCGGAACCCTAACTTACGTAACCTAAACCCTCAAACCGAATCTATCAATTTTCTCTTTAAAGTTGTGACAATCAGCCTAAATGTCCTCACAACAATGATTTTGAACCCAACCTGGTGCACACACACACACACACACACACACACACACAGAGTTCAGTTCTGCATCAGTGGAAAAACTGATCAGCCGCCGGCTGGAAAACGTCCCCACCCCTCCTCCAGGGCCAAACTGAGGTCTCAGCACCGAGCTGGCTGCTCCGCTTGCTGCACCTCCTCCCTCCGCCTCCCTCCACCTCCTCTCTCCTCCTTCTTCTCCACACAGTGAAGCTTAAAAACTGAAAGCCAACGTCATCTTTTTCCCTTCTCTTTATTGATTTGTCAGAAACAGACGGGAACAGATAGGACACTGTCTCTGACGGGACCCCCTCCCTGAAACCAGACGTTACTTCATGTGTCCTCATCCTTCAGTCCATGTCTCCGTGCACAGATCACGGGAAGTCTGCAGGAGGAGGACCCGACGCAAACCTCCATCAGTCGTCGGCGAGGATCCAGCTGGGTTCATGTTCTCCGCTGCCGGTCCTGGTGCAGTCGGAGAGAACAATCATCTCCACCGGTACATTTCAGGGTCTAAAACACGAGAGTCATTCAAAGAGTACATTCTGTGAGGACGTCCACTCTGAGCTGGCGGCCATTCATCCTGTGAGGAGTTTATTCTCGCTGACTAGTGGTTCCCTTGTTGAAGCTAATAGCTAACAGCTAACAGGGTCGCTGGTTGTTGCCTGGCGACAGAAACACCAGTGTTTTCTTTTTCTTTAAGGCAGCAGTGACATCATCAGCTGACCTTCACTCTGACATCACAGCTATACAAAATATATAAAATCACACACATTTACAGAACATGGGGAGGCAGACAGAACCTCTGGGCCTCCACATGGTGAACATGAACACACCAACAATACAGCGCCTCTAATGGCACAAAGACAGACGCACACTCAGAAATTAACGTGGCACTTTCCGATTTCTCCCACAGGAACACAACAAAGTAAAGTCTTAGTGGTAAACGATGCAGTGGCCGAGGAGCAGCGGTGGATCGGTACCGGCCCGCCTCCTCTTCCCCCCCCGACAGGACAGACGGTGTCGGAGCCTCAGAGGAGGCAGATCAGGCTCTTCCCCTCCTCGATCTCCTCCTGAACCTTGTCGCTGGACGTGGCGATCTCGGCCTGAGCGGAGAAGATGGCGCAGACGAAGGTGAGCACGGTGCCGCCCATGGCGGTGTAGAAGGCCCAGCCCATGGAGCAGAGCCCGGCCCGGTACGGAGCTGCGTCCGGACCACAGTACAGCTGGACCTTGTCTGAACCCCAGCCAGCAGGGTACAGCATCAGACCGAGGATCAGGAACAGACCTGAACACAGAGAGAAGACAGTGACTCAGGTGTTTAATACAGCCCCTCGAGGCCGCTGCAGGTATTATACCTTGAAATATGACTGAACTGGGGAGGAAGTCGTCACTCAAGGTCCGATTGAGCTTTCAACTTCATCCACGGGCTTCAGTAAAGCCATCCTGTCAGAGATCTACAGGTGGAAACATAGACTTTATGTAAATATGGATGAAGTCTCAGGTCTGAAAGTGAAACAATGCAGAAATGTCTTAAAGTGTAATACCACTGAGGACCACTAGGGACGGTCTCCATAGACTCCATCTGTAATACTACTGAGGACCACTTGGGGCTGTCTCCCATTAAAAAGCATCAAGTTCTCTCCTGAGGTCATCATGGTGCCATTAGTTAAAACTCCCTCCTTCTGATCAGAGTCCTCCTACTGGAAATAATTCATCATTCATTACATATTAGGACTCCGATAAGTTTGGGGGCGGGGCTCTTTGATTGACATGTCTCGGGTGCAGTCAGGTTTTCAGTATAGGTGGGTGGGGCATAGTGCAGTCGGTCTCTCAGTTAGCTCCTCCCCTCGATCTTCCCCTGCTTGTTTAAATATTTGTCTGCAGCAGTTAAGACCTTTGAAATATTATTTTTTAAGAACAATAATGTTAATTTTTTTTAAACAAATGGGAGTGATGCAGGAGGAGTTATAGTTGTTAACAAATACATGAATAACATTTTAACTGCCCTTTTATGTCTACTATTATACTATATTATCAAGTGTTATAATTTAAATGTAAAGTGTTACTGTTCTCAGAGACTACCGTTAATTATTTTTGTGAAATTGAAAACATTTCCTGACATTTAAACATCAGAAGTCAAAGTTGGACCAGGCAGGAACAACTTCCTGGTTTCCTGCCTGAAACGTGACAGCAGATAAACACAGCAGGAAGGAGTTTGAATCTCGCCACACAATCCTGTCGGGTCAGCACACAACAGAGAGGAGAACAACAGGAAGAGGTAGCCGATGGGTTTCCCGCCTGCTCCAGTCACTGGCCGACCCTCCGGCGTCTCAGTGGAAGGATAAGGTCACTTCCTGTGTTGGGGTGACCCACTTCTACCACTTAAGACACTCTGATAGTCTTAGAAACATAAAATCAGCCTTTCGTTTTTAACTTTATCTCTCTGCACTTCCTCCCAGGACAGTAGAGGGGTCAGCAGGTCAGACAGAGAGCCGTCCGCCAATCAGATCAGGAGGAAACGTTTACAGTAATAACAGATCATCAATGAGTCAGACAGAGTTTAAGCTGTCCTGCTTTCCTCCTTCTGTCCCACTCGCTTCATAAAAAACTGTCTTCCTCTCCCTCTCCGTCTCTACTTCCTGTCTCTCTCCCTCTAAACCCTCCGATATATCGTATTAAACACGGAAATGAAAACTAGGTCATAAATTCTTTCCACATGTTGCTGCATCGGTCTGACGTCCAGGCCGCCTCCAGTGATGGATGTAAGGCATGGTTTTAATTCACAACCCCACCACTCCCAAGACCCCCCCCCCCCACACACACACACACACACACACACACACACACACACACACACACACACACACACACACACACACACACACACACACACACACACACACACACACACACACACACACACACACACACACACACACACACACACACACTATAACCTAATATCCCTGGGTCGCTCCACCCTTCCAGCCTCTCGTCTCCGTTAACTTCTCCACCATCATCCATCTCTGATAGCTGACTACCACTAACACCACCCCCCCAGCCTCCACCCTGTAAACACAGCAGGTCTCCAAGAAATCTGGCCACCTCTCTACTTTCCAGGAAAAAAAAATTAGAATCAGTTTGATGTCTGGAAGGAGAAGAAAAGAAGAGAGGGCACGAAGGAAACACTGGCAGGGGGACGGCGATGAAGTGGTTTTCTTTTTCTCTTTTTTTTCCTCTTCAGTGCTGAGTTGGACCGAAGTCACTTTAAAGCAGCTGTGTCGGAGGGAAAACTGAAAAATACTACAGTTGGGACTGTTAACGGGCACATTTGCCCTACTGTTTGTCTTCATGAGACAGGCACACCTCCACTGTCAGCACAGATATCCAAGTCCAAAACCAGTCTGAAACAAGTCCAAAACCAATCTGAAACCAGTCTTGAAAACCCTCTAAAACCAGTCTAAACCAGTCTAAAACCAGTCTAAAACCAGTCTTGGAAACCCTCTAAAACCAGTGTAAACCTGAACAGGAAGCAGGAGAGATTAACACATGGTCGTCCCGTTTGTTATCAGTCAGAGCTGACAGGTCTGTTTTCCTTGACACACGATATTTTCCATCAGATTCGTCATCGCTGAATGAAGCCGCTTCAGTTCCTGTAAGAAAGTGTTGTGTTTTCCTTCTCTTTTCTATCCTGGAGCTTCGTCATGATCGATGGTTCAACCTGTAATGAGGTCTGTGACTCACCACTGGAGGGAAACTTTATGACGGGTAATAAGTTTTACAGCACAGTGTGTTTACGTGTTGTTTGTAATCCTGAGTGACGAAGACGTTTCGGTAAATGAAGAGGAATCATTTACAGGTAGTTGAACGAGTTTCTTCAGGGCCCTAAAACTAAGTCAACAGAGGTCCGTCTGTTTTAACCATCTGGACGAACTTCAGCTGAAATCTTAAAACCACCTGGACTCCAACTACCCGTCAGTCTGTTGGCGTCCGAGTCACCGCGGCCATCAGGAAGTGTGTCAGAGCGGACCGGAGCGTCTGAGGAGTGACATCAGTGTGTGTGAAGACGAGGTTAACGAGCTGCAGAGCCTCTCCAGTGAAATGACGTGACCCTCTCTGGCAGCAGCATCACGATCTTCCCGGCTGACGTCCATCATCACCAAACATCTGCGCGGCCGGATCCACTTTCCTCATCACCGGAGGGTCAGCTCGCATCGTGGAAATAATTAGGAGAGAGGTCGTCCCACTGGTGGACGTCAGGGAGAGTGATGTCATTCAGCGGCCTCATGGAGACAGGAGGACAGAGACACGAGCAGGGACACGAAGGACCGCCTCGTATTTCTTCCGACGACTTATCGTACTTCAGTTTAGACGGAAACTCTCCCGCCTCCTCAGCTGTAAGCTCATCTCGCCACCCGTCCTCGTCCTCGTCCTCGACCTCGACACAATGAGGTCACTCAGCGGTGCACTTCCCTGCTTTCATGGTCTTTGAATAAAGAACTTCCAGGTGATGTGACCTTCACCTGACAAACCGTCGCTTAGCAACTGGGACTGGTCACAGCACGCCACAAAAACACGTCTTTTTGAAGCTTATTTTATGATTAATGACGGATTATTTTCAGACGGACCGCCAGAAAACTAATAAGAAGGAGTGACTTCAGCTAACAATACCGAGATAACTGGCGGAGACATTTTATTGACTTTGTATTTGATGAGAGAAGTTGAATGGGAGTCTATGGAGCCGGAGGCTTTTTGGAGCCAACCTCTAGTGGCACTCGGTGGTATTGCAGTTCAAGGCACTTCTGCATCAGACCTGAAGCTACAAACACTTTCTGTGATTTAAGTATGTTTTAATAGAATACATATCCCCAAATTTTTAACGTAAAGCTTATTTAGCACATTTAAAATATTTGAGGTTAACTGGCTGTTTGGGTTCCAGCAGGTCAGAACAGAGCTGAGTTTACTGCTCTGTAGTCGGTCCCCACATGCCCACCTTTTCTGTTTGGACCGGCACCAAATAAACAACTGTGGAGGAGGACATCTATAATCAGCAGAGAGAAGTCCATGATCTCAGGGCCTCCTCCCTCCATCCCTCACCGCAGTGAGTCAGTGGCCAGAGACGCACAACCCACACACACAGACACACACCCTTCACACAACAACAGAGATACGCGTGCGCACTCGACCGCTGTGTCGTCCAATCAGGAGTCAGGGAAGCCTCCAGCTGACTGGTGACAGTAAATAAACTGGTGGTGGGGTTAAAGTTTATCAGGATGAAACCTATCGTTGCAGCAGTGGGAGTTGTGGTTCTGGTAATGAATGAGTTGAGCTGAGAGCGTTTCATTCACCGTGATGAACGGTGACGCCGCAGGAATGAACAGAAACAAGAAGAACTGAACGTCTCTGAGGTCCAAACAACAGTTAGAATAAACTTTAGTTTCTCCTCGTCAGGTTCAGACGAACCGACACACTCAGATCATTTATCTGATGTTATAATGAGGCTGTTTGTGTGATGATGCTGGTTGTGGACACTGACGGGTGGGACTGAGACTCAGGTCGTCACCAAACAAGAGATAGTTTGCAGGACATGATGTCGAACCACGATGGAAATCAAAGATTACATCTGTTCAAATCAGACACACATGAAGGAGAAGGAGCAGACGGCCACCATACAGACAGGAGGAGATGATGATGTCACTGTGTTCGCTCTGAGAAAGTCTTTTTATCTAATTTCCCGTTCCCGTGAAAAGTGACAGAAACATCTGAGCCAATTTGGGTGTAAAACGTTTTGAAATAGAGACTTTAACAGTTTGCAGGTCTTCAGTGATTCTTCTCTACATCCGTGTCACGCACTAAAACAGTTGAAGATGTGTTATGTGCGTCTCACCTGCGATCCCCTGCAGCAGTCCGCACACGTTGAAGATGCTCTTCTTCATGATGCTCTGGAAGCACATGGTGAAGACGGAGATGAAGGCCACGGCACACAGCAGCAGGATGCCCGCCGCCAAGAAGATGGAGGTGGCCTGCCAGAACCCGCTGGCTATCTCCCCGAAGTGCACGGCGTAGGGTCCGCACAGGATCCCCCGCTGCAGATGGGGCAGCTTCAGGCAGCGGCCGTAGATGCCCAGCGTGGGTCGGTAGGCCTCCCCGGCCGCGGTGGCCCCGTGGGGGCCATAGACGGCGTCCGGCGTGCGGGGGAACCCCACCAGCCAGTCGGTGCTCATGAAGGCGATGAGCTCTCCGAACGCCGCCACGATACTCAGGAGAGTCCACAGCATGGAGCGGCAGGTGACGATCACATGGCACATGGCTGGAGGCGGAGCTCCGCTCAGACCGCAGCCCTGCTGACAGGTGAGGAGGTAGAGGAAGGAGAGATGAAGGTGGGATCCTTCTCAGAGAAAGAGGCGGTGACACCGCTGCACGCTCAAGGTTCACAGCCTGCTGCTGCTTCTTCTCTTCTCTCCTGTAGTTCCTCCTCCTCTTTTTCTTCTTCTCTTCTCTCCTGTCGTTCCTCCTCCTCCTCCTCCTCTTCTTCTCTTCTCTCCTGTAGTTCCTCCTCCTCAGACTCTCCTCCGTCTGTCGGCTCTTCTCTTCTTCTTCTTCTGGTGGTTTTGGTGTCTACATTGTACTGAAGGAGTGTTCCCTGAGCCAGCCCGCTGGCGTCACATCAGACACACCTGGAAATGAAACACAGACACAGGAGCAGAGTGAGGACACGGTAATTACATGTATAAAATGTAATTACATGTATAAAATGTAATTACATGTATAAAATGTAATTACATGTATAAAGATGCTCTGAGATGATCAGTAATTTTTTTGTATGGAGGAGAAAATGTATGTGTCTGTCTGGCACAGTGTGTGTGTGTGTGTGTGTGTGTGTGTGTGTGTGTGTGTGTGTGTGTGTGTGTGTGTGTGTGTGTGTGTGTGTGTGTGTGTGTGTGTGTGTGTGTGTGTGTGAGAAGCGGATACAGACAGAGAGAACAACAGGCCGAGGCCTCTCATTAGTGAGCCCACAGAGCTGACCTGAGGTCAGCCAGAGGTCTGATAACACGCCGGCCGCTCAGCTGTCACATGACCTTCTGGTAACCCTGGAGACAGCGACCCTGCTTAGTCGGCAGCAGGTAGTGAGACACATAAACACACAGTGCAGCCACATCTGTCACAGCTGCAGGGATCTGAGAACATTCAGACTTTAAACACAACTTTAAGGTACTTCTACCATGTAGAGTACTTTTATTATACTTCATTATATTTATCTCAGAACATTAAACAGAAGCTGAGACAGAGATGATTAAAAGACGTCTGAACTACGAGTCTGTGTGTTCATGTTATAAATACAGAGTTGTTCCCTCTGGTTTCACTGAAGGGACCCGGAGGGACACAGAGGGACACGGAGGGAGCCATCCATACGTGTGCACTGCCAGATTTCCACCACTCACAGAGGGTCGGGAGACACGATCGGCCCCTTGGGGTCACATCCAGTGAGACACAGTGTGTGTGTGTGTGTGTGTGTGTGTGTGTGTGTGTGTGTGTGTGTGTGTGTGTGTGTGTGTGTGTGTGTGTGTGTGTGTGTGTGTGTGTGTGTGTGTGTGTGTGTGTGTGTGTGTGTGTGTGTGTGTGAGTGAGTCAGAGGATACACAAACTTTGATCTCTGTCATCCCGCTGAAATTAACAACAGTCCTCTTTTTCCTTCGGCTCCTCCAGCAGAGAAAACGACCCAAATCTGTGTGTGTGTGTGTGTGTGTGTGTGTGTGTGTGTGTGTGTGTGTGTGTGTGTGTGTGTGTGTGTGTGTGTGTGTGTGTGTGTGTTACACGTAGAGTATGTCTGGACTGTGAAACAGATGAGATCATCAGGAGTTGGACCAGAGTTGGTTTCATGAATCACAAGCGTTGATGTTTGACGTCAGGATTTAAGACTGAAAGTTTGGGGTCAAACGTTTGTGGAGCAGACTAATTCCTCCCTGACAGGAATACTGTAGGAGAACATGTTGGAGCTGAAACAACTGGAGCCAGGGATAACCTGGACACTTAACCTTTGACCTTGCCCTACTGCAGTGTTTTTGCATCACGTGACTGCTGGAGGCTCCAGATCTCTTTAGATGTGTTTAAATGTGGGTCAGTGGATCTGAAACCAGCTAGTTATTAATGTTTTTTTTTACTCTGCTGTCCAGACGTCTGCTCACCGCTCCCACACACACACACACACACACACACACACACACACACACACACACACACACACACACACACACACACACACACACACACACACACACACACACACACACACACACACACACTAACAGTTATGGTGAACACAGGTTTCCCAGGACATACTGCAGCCTGGTCGTCCGTCTGTGAGACTGGAGGTGGATTTATGATGTCTTTCATTCTCTCTGAGTAACCGTGGGAGGGGGAGAGGATTATTTCAGGCTCAGTTTACACACACAGAAGAGTTTACGGCCCTCAGACTGCAGCCACCGCCCCGCTGACCCCACCACTAATCCCCGTCCACACACACACTGACAGGACTCCCTGCCATCCGACACATGCTCCCCAGAGAGGGAGCTTGTAGCCAACTGTTCAGAGAGAAAGAAACTCTTCCTCAGCTGGACTTCAGTTCTCCTGCAGCTCTTTAGGAACGGGAAAGATTGAAGTGAAATAACGGAGGAGCGCCATATCAATTCACACTAAAATAAAGACGAAGAAACGAGTCTGCAGTCACACGAGCAGCCCGGAGTTTAACAAGCTGTAGGCTAACATTAGCATGATAACAAGCTCAAAACAACAATGCTAACATGGAGGTCAAATGTTCACCATGTTCAGCATCTTGGTTCAGCGTCAGAATAAATTCCAGATGATCACCAAAGACGCTGAGCTACATCCTCAGGGAACCACGAATGTTGCCACCAAATTTTGTTCCACTTCCAACAAACACGTTGAGATATTTCAAAGGATAAATGAAGACATTATTTAGCATTGTGGTTTTATGGAGAGTTGCATTCAGTCATTATTTTGTATTTATTAAATTTAGAGAGTTAAGCTAGTTACTGGCTAACGCTCAAATAGCAAATAGTGGTCTTTTCCTGTTTTTAGATGTGTTTCCATTCATATGTTTTTACGTGTAATCTTTAGTTTGCACATAAAAAACTAAATCTTGAAATATTGAACAAGTTTTTCTTCTAAACTCACATCTCGTTCTGTCCTCGTCTACAACGGTTAACAAACTTTGAACCTTTCCAACTCGAAGGTGTTGACATATTTCACAGGAAAAGTGTGAACTTTGACCTGCTGGAGGCGCCAAACTGATGACAATTCATCCTCTGGGAAACAAAGATATGTTCTTTATATTTAATGAGAGAAGCTTCATCACGACACAAGCGAAGTCGTGATCACCGAAGATATCAGGGTTCACCCTCTGGGGAACATGAACGTCTGTAGAATAAATCCTAGATACCCATTGAACGGTTGTTGAGATATTTGAAGTAAAGAGCTGAACTCAGCTCCTGTTCAGAGTGTCCACTCAGCTTTTCTCTGAGCACAGCAACAAAACAGCAGGAAAGAACTTTCCACCGACAGGAAGTAATCTACATATCTATGGGCCCGTCACCTCCGGAGCCAGCCGTCACAATGGAGACCTATGTTTAGAGCCGGGTTGGGAGTTCAGAGAGAGTTTATTCATCAAGACAGAGATTAACTTCTCCAACCCGTTACCAGAACAACAATCAAAACCAAAACTCCCTAAAAACAGCAGAGAGGCTTCACAACAAAGAGGTGCTTCCAATCTGTGAGGACGGTTTGAATGAGAAGAACCTGCAGCTGCTGAAGGAGACTCTAGGCGTTAACTGGTCACATCAGATAACTAATAAGTCTTTAAGATGAACCACATGGAAAAAGTTAAACCATCCAGGTAGGAAGAACGAATCACTGACAATCAAACAGCATCAAACTATCTGTGTAATCTATGGAGGCGTTATAGAGGACAGAATCAGTCCGAACCTCGTCATTATTTAAGGAGACTGTAGACTCTAACAGTAATAACAGCAGTCTATAACAGACTGTCAGACTTTCCACACTATAATGAAGCAGATCTTTCCAAACACCTCCAGACATCTGTTCAGCATCCTGCAGCTCAGAGACACGACACAGAGAATACAACGTTTACATCCTCTTACACTGACCAGCAAGCAGATAAGAGAGTGTGTTTACTCTTCAGATGATCATTAACTCAGGACAATAAATAAAAAGAGTCCAACCTGTCTCCATCGGTCTGTGGATAGTCCAGCTCTCCTCCTCCGCTACTCACACACTGTAATGCCTCACTCACACTCTGGACTGCCCGGACCCTCCCCGGACCCTCCCCGCAGCCCCTCCCCCCGGACCACCACGTCTCCTCTGATTGGCCGGGTCGACAGCGGAGCCACACTCCTTGAGAGGGTCCACATGGCGGCCATATTTCAGGGCTGAATCTGGGTTAAAACAACAAGAGCCGGAGCTGCGGAAGGTTTCTCTCCTCCTTCTCTCTCCGTCTCAGTTTCTCTCACCTCCTCGCTCGGTTTTTATTCCTCTCTGCAGCCAACATCTCACTATCAGTCGTAATGACTGGTGTATTCTCACTATCAGTAGTGTACTTAGTTAAGTATACTGTTGGATAAACTAGTGCTACACCTCCAAGTGGACTAGTTTAATACTTATTTAGACTGAAATTGGCCACTTTTTTAAATTTTTATTTCAAAGTATACAGTAGGCTACATTAAGTGTACTTAATGCTACAAAAATTTGTGAATTATATGTCATTTTTTGATTTTAAGTATACTTAAAGCAACTAGGGAACAAAAGTTTGACAGTGTACTAGAATTAAGTGTTACTTCATGTGTAAAGTGTACTTTAAGCCACCTTGAAAAATGTAAAAGTGTACTATTTCACAAGTAAACTTAAAATCTATTTACTGGTATACTTCTAGTACACAATTTTTGTTATGTTAAGATTAAAAAATATACTTAGAGTAACCTGGAAAAACAGTAAAAATGCACTATCGCAGTGTTTTTTTATCCCGTTAGCATAGACATAAGCGCTAGCTAAACTATTGGTGTGTATTTTAAATGTTACTTAATTAGTAACGTATACTTAAATCCACCTTTAAAAAAAAAAAAGTAAAAGCGTACTATTTCACTGTTGTTTTGCATGTACGCTTAACATTTATTTTATACCTCTAAAGCACAGCTTGTGCTTCTTTAAGTTTTAAGTAAAAGTCTTGTCTTGCAAGCAAATATGAAGTTTAGTATGGTAAGTATACTACTAGTCATTTTTTTTTAAAAAGCATCAAGCTCTTCCGGTGTAAATGTGTGCTCAAACTTACACTCCTATTGTGTAATTAGTGGTATTTTGCATTTAAAATGTATTCAAAGGGAATTTGCGAGTGCTACGAGACAGTTTGTGTATTATTCTGAACATTATGTACACTAAAGTTCAACTTGTGTTCAGTTAACACTCCATCAGTACAGTGATGGTCTGACTTTTGTGTTTACTCGCAGTTGAGTTCCATATGAAGACGGAAAAAGGTGCTCCAACAGGAAGAGAAGCCGATAGGTCGGTCGGGCACTTGAACGCAGCGTGGAGAGCGGCAGGAAGAGGCCTTTCTTATCAGTCTGAATGGGAGTTCAGAAACAGACCGTTTGAATGCTGATGCATATCTGCTAAACCTAATAAGACTTTGACCTGTTTCTGATAAACCCTGCTGACTCATCCTCCCCCTGAGCTGCATGGGAACCGCTTCCTGAGCGATTTTAAAGCCACACAAAGTCTCAGTAAAACATCTAGAATATCACACAAATGCTTTTTTTTTTTCCCAGCAACACAACAGTCTGTCAACTCAACTCAAGTTAGTCCTGTTCCTGTCGGCCGTGCTTTACATTTTTTTGGTAGAACAATTGGTCAAAACAAAAGCACGCTTTCCATCTGTCTCAGCTGTAGCTAAACTGACATTATCTCCATGAATTGGTTAAATCTCCTGACGTTTTAACGTCTCCATACAGACATGATGTCGTTCTAAAAGACTCAAGCTAAAGATAACATTTCCTGAGCAATGTTAGCTCGGAAAGTGAAGAGGGAAAAATAAGTTGTTTCCTTATTCCACATCGCTGTTTGTCCGTTTAGAACATTTTTAATTCTTCAGGTTTTTTTTACTGTAAACATTCGAAGAAACGTTTAGCATGACGAACCAAAGTGTAGGATAAACGTAATGCTGTAGCTGTAGTTGCTGCATTGTGAACAGATTGTGGCAGCTTACTGAGCACTATGACACACTGAAAGAATCAGTGGAATCAGTTGGGAATGTTTTTTTTTTAACTAAATTAGCCAGCTTGCGATTTACCAGTAAATACTAAGCCAGTGAGCGTAGTAACATGCTGACGTTTTCAGCTCACGTTAGTGTTTAATCAATTTCTGAAGGTCTTTAGTTTGTGGTTGTGTCATCAGAGCTCCACGTACGACAACAACATTTAGATTAAAGAGGTGTTCGGGTTAAATCTAAATTGACTGCATTTTCTGTTCATATTTTCCGTCCTATCGGAGTGAAGCCGACTGAGCGACACAGATCAGAGACGGACGTAAAATCGTTTTACAGACTAAAAGAAAGCCAGCGGTGCTGCTGAAGCCGGAGTAAAGAAGTTTCTGTTGGAGTTCAGACACACAGACCTTCACATCAAAGACAAGAGGATCAGAGTTAAGATCCACATGTGCGCACCGGACACATGCCAGGCCGGAGCATCATTCATCCAGCAGAGCTGCTCATTCATCTTTCCCTGTCAGACTACGACAGGTCGTATCATGTAGATCTAAAGAAAGAGGAATGACTGAAGAAAAGTAACGTGACAGCTGATAACAGTCAGATATCAGGTTGGAGAAAAGAAATCAAACCGACACTTTAGGTAAAACGAGCTTTACGGTTTCTTATGGAGAGACATAAACCTGAAAATCTTTTTCATGTGGTTTCAAACTCCTCATTTCAATAACAACATACAGTAATAAACTATTTAAAATCTGAAAATCATCCTGTTACTACTTTAAAAAAACAAAACTCTTTCCTTCAGAGCTGCAACAGTTATTTTAATAATTTAGTCAAAAAGAACTAAGATACACAATGAAAAATCCACAGAAATTCCTCATTTGATTCCACAAAGTTTTTAGCACCTTTCAGTTTATTGTTTTGGCTTTACAGCCCGCACCTTTACTTTTAATGTTTTAATTCTCTCTCACTGTAAAAAATGCTCTAACATCCAAAACTACACGACTTTCCCCGACTGACTAAGTTTGGAATAAAGCAGGTGAACGCTAGTGAAGCATTTAGATCAATAGAGTTCCTTCACGGGTTGGTGGAGACCAAAAGCAGAGCTAAAAGAAAGTGAATACTGAACTGGCATTAATCCTGTGGTAGGAAAACACATCAAATGAAGTCTAAATATTGTTCCATTTTGTCTCTGTATTGTTATATAATATAATTTTTGTTATACAGAGCCAAGCAGTATACACCAAAGATCATTTAACAAAAAACACGTTTCGAGGTTTCACATCGTCAAATGAAACTGGAACGATGATCTCTGGTGGAGAATACAGTATCCAAAACTCTTTCGGGACTTCATACACTTATCATTAATAATGTAAAACAAAGTTATGAACATGACTGCAGTGCACACAGTGAAGTTTGGTGCCCACGCACCTGCTGACTGAATATCCAGGTGTACCAAAGCCCCAGTTTTCAGGAAGGAACTGATTTCATAACGAAGAGACCCGAAGCTTTATTTTGGGTCGATACATGATTCCCGGACATGCCTCAGATATCTCAGAGGGTTTTTATCTCCATGTGTTTTCAATTAGATCTAAAACTGCACGTGTTACGTCACTCGCTTTAAGAGAGACGGAAGTGTAGGAGAGACATTTGGACAAAGACGGCTGCAGAGAGAGGACAGATGGAAGGTTTTGCTCTGACTGGAGCTCATAGAGTTTCCAGTTGGGGAAAATAACGATTCACTGCGAGGTGAAATCAGATGCAGATTCCTCAACAGACTCTCGAGACTTCAAAACAAACGTCTAGACACAGAGAGAGTTATCTGACACCTGACAGCAGCATATGGATGTAAACACCTGTTATTACTTCTTTACTGTATATCAGACATTTGTCCACACCAGCCCCCTAAAAACAGCTCAGGATCAGTGCAGTAAAACACGATCTGCAGAGACAAACGGATGTTGGGAGTTTTAACATTTTCCTCTCCGTGCAATCAGAGACGTCTGAGCTGAGTTTGAATCCCAACAGCAGCAACAACCATCTGGTCACTTCCTGGCTGTCACAATAGCAACAGTCTCCGAACTACTCATATATTAAAGTTTCTCTCATTTAACAAATGATGCCAGCAGCTGCACAAGTACTTTAAACGGAACAGTTACTACTTGGCCCAAATGTTGATTTAAATCTTTAAATCCAGAACTTTCTGAACAAGGAACGAGTCAAGAACAGCTTCAATCTGACCCGAAGTTCAGAGCTAGCTCCGAGTACTCGCCATGTTTCTGTACTCCGTGATATCAGAGTGGTGTGATTGTTATAGGTTTGATATCCTGCCCACATACACCCTCATACCGTCTCCGTTCATGTTGAATGAAACTGAAGGTTTCAGTAATCTGCTGACTGGAGTGTCCCTATTTTTTCCTCTGTAGTATCTCCACTCACGACCTCAACATCTTATTAATACATCTGACACAGGTCCATTTATTTGATAGGACAGGGGAGGACAAAGAACAGATAAATTTCCCAGCGAGGTCACACCACATCATTTTTATCATGTCAGCAGCAGTTCAAGTTCACTAGATCTCCGTGTGGGAGTGTTATCTCTGAGACATGTTTGTTAATTTATGAATTTTGTGGGGAGAACCACTGCAGCATAAACACACAGATGTGTTGAAGGTGAGGAAATCCCAACAGTGAGCCGGGGGAAGCCAGACGGGAGCGTGGGAATGAAGGAAGGAGGGAAGAGGAATAATGGAGAAGAGGCCCAGGGGTGTTCCAGATCCACGGCGAGTGGCCAGCGAGGAGCGCACCTGAGAGGGGCGGAGCTAACATGTCGGCCGCAGAGGCACCGAGAACGTATAACACCTCAGAGGTATGAGGGGAAAAGAAAACAATCTGTTCCATCCCAGGAGTCCGTTTCAGCCCAAATACATACATAGAACATACTAAAAACACAGCAGAGCCTTGTCAACATGAACACATGTGGATCTGGACACATAGCATACACACACACACACACACACACCTCTGTTTGATCTGTGTGTGAGCGGTCACCGTTTCTCAGGAAACATCTGGTTCTATCGTTTGACTTACAGCGTGGCAATCTGGTCTCACGGCTGAGATGGAGGCGGAGTGTCTCTGGGAGGAGGGGTGGAGTCATATCTTTAGTTGTCTCTCTGAGGGGCGGGGTTACATCTTTAGTCGTCTCTGAGGGGCGGGGTTAATCTTTAGTCGTCTCTCTGAGGGGCAGGGTTACATCTTTAGTTGTCTCTCTGAGGGGCGGGGTTACATCTTTAGTTGTCTCTGAGGGGCGGGGTTATATCTTTAGTTGTCTCTAAGGGGCAGGGTTATATCTTTAGTTGTCTAAGAGGGGCGGGGTGATATCTTTAGTTGTCTCTGAGGGGCGGGGTTATATCTTTAGTTGTCTCTAAGGGGCAGGGTTATATCTTTAGTTGTCTAAGAGGGGCGGGGTGATATCTTTAGTTGTCTCTCTGAGGGGCGGGGTTACATCTTTAGTTGTCTCTCTGAGGGGCGGGGTTACATCTTTAAGCATCTCTGAGGGGCGGGGTTACATCGTTAGTTGTCTCTGAGGGGCGGGGTTATATCTTTAGTTGTCTCTGAGGGGCGGGGTTATATCTTTAGTTGTCTCTCTGAGGGGTGGGGTTATATCTTCAGCTGTGAGGTTAACAGCCCCTCCTCTTCTCATATTAACCAGAACACCCGTTACGTACGGCGAGCGCACGCCATGAGGGTTAAGAGGGTGATGGAAAACAAAGACCATCTGACACCTCACAGCTTGGGTGGTCCGCTGGACCGCCACAGATGAGGAGGTTTCACTGGACAGACGTCTTGTGATGACATTATTCTGTTTGCCACTTTTTCTGGTTCCTGGACTAAGAAATATCAGCTGTTTGAGTTGAGGATTAAAGAGTCTGAGATAACGTCTATCACTGTTTCTAACAATCGCTACTGATTGTTGTGTGGAAACTAAGAGAGAAAAAAACAATAAAATCCAGGGTTTAACTTCAGAGGAGCATTTCTCCTTTATAAAGATGAATAAATAACCAAAATAATGTGTTTCTAATTAAAGAAGCCACAAACAACATGTGCTATATCACATTTTCTGCCATTTTACCATCATGGCTCCATGTTAGTCAGTCAGGATGACCTGTAACATATTTAATAATCCCAGAGGAGTCCCGAGGAGACCCGAGGAGATCCAAGGAGTCCTTAGGAGCCAGAAGAGTCCCGAGGAGTCCCGGGAAGACCCGAGAAGTCCAGAGAAGACCCGAGGAGACCCGAGGAGACCTGAGGAGTCCCAAGGAGACCCGAGGAGTCCCGAGGAGACCTGAGGAGCTACAAGGAGTCCTGATGAGCCCCTCCACTCTTGCTCTGTTAGAGCTGCAGGGCCCTCAGGCCAAACACTGTCTCCATTATGTTAAACCCTTTCCAGCCCTGCAAACAGCCCCGGGCTCCACAGACACAGGAGAAAAACTCCTTCCACTCTAAATCCTATTTTCTGGGCCCAACTCAGGAAATCGTCCCTCTGAGCTGGAGGATGGTATTCAGCCCTCCAGCAGCATTGTTCTCAGGATGAGAGCAGTTTAATCCAACCTTCCCTGTGGCGCTGACCTGCTGATCCCAGCTGAGTTTCCCACTATTGCACAAAACAATACAAACTCCCTGCAAGCTGAGACGTCTCTCTGCTTCATCCCGAGCACCCCGGGGGGGGGGGGGGGAGCTGTTGTGGGCACTCGGAGCTTCACCTGATACTCTCCTCCACAATCAGAAGTAAGCACTGCAGAGGAGCGCTGGCACCGACTCTCCCTCTGTAGGTCAGGATCATAAAATTATGAAGTGATATTATCTCGCTCTCAGGCTGCTGGCAAAACACTGAGGAGGAGAGGAGACGAGGACAGAGAGGAGGAGGACAGAGAGAAGGAAAGGACAGAGAGAAGAGGAGGACAGCGAGGAGAGGAGGACAGAGAGAAGGAGATGACAAAGAGGAGAGGAGGACAGAGAGAAGGAGATGACAAAGAGGAGAGGAGGACAGAGAGAAGGAGAGGACGGAGAGGAGAGGAGGGACGCTGGGAGATGAAGGAGCGTGTTGCTTTTGTCAGACTGGTTTCAGGGGAGTAAAGTGAGACGTGTCGCGTTTTCACTCAGAGGACAAAGAGATGAGTGTTTAATGATGAAACCCTCACAGAGACGTGTCCACGTCTGATTCTAACACCGCCATGTCCTGCAGACACAACAAGACCAATCTGTCTGGATTACAGCTGACATTGGAGGACAAGTACAACCTGTCCCATCTCACATGTCCACAATAAACCAACTAGATAACAGCTGAGAAGACATGGATAGAAACAACTTCCTGCTTTACATTAGACTGAATTCAAATGGTGAACCTGAGTGTGTGTTAAATATAGATCATAAAAACAAGGAGGTTCACTCATAAACAAGCAGCAGATAGCAGGAAGTGAGCCGCTGCCATACCAATGATTGTGTTTATTATGTGAGCGGGGCTTTCCACTCTGAAATGACCTCCACAGGTGGTCCCTGCTCAACAGCTGACCTCCATTGTGTTCCTTCATATTGGAAAAACATACACTTCCTCCTTCATCCAGATAAACTCACCGGACGGATTTCAGGAGTCATCAAAGCAGACGCTGATAATGAAGCTGAAGCTGCTGCTCCTTCAGGTAACTAAAGGTTCAATGTGAAGAGTCGTGATGCAGTCATACAATCATTTAAAGCAGAGACATGATAACTTACTGGGGATGTGTAGCTACCTCCAATAGGTGGCGCTAATGCACATAAAACCTAAAACAGAAGGAGAATAATATGTTGCTACCAGGCTCCAGGTAAGATGTGTGTGGTGATGTGAGATTAGATGCTACAGCAGAAACACGTAAAGACGACTACAAGCATTAAAAAGTTTAGAGAGGAACTCCTTCAAAGGATAAACGAAGAGGAAACTCTGCCGGGAGAAGCTAGTGTATCACAAGTCTACAGATATGCATTATCATTTGGAGTGAAGCACTGAGCAGAAGGTCCAGCTACAGATCAATAATCAATGATTAGCTTTGTTACCAGATGAAGTAAATTTGGTATTAGACTTACAGAGGAAATAACAATCCTCATCTCAAAGATGAAGCTAAACACCTGCTTCACATCAGGTTAATGTAAGGCGGGTTTTAGAGGTTGTTGTTGTTGAGCCCGAGTTTAAACCGTTGGATAATTTAGCCTCTATAGGCTGATGAAAATAATTCAAATAAATAAATCTGACAAACAACCATTACTTTTGCTAACTGGTCACGTGATGAGAGGAGAGACACGGACATTACTGAGAAAAATCTTTAGTACGGCTAAATAACCAAATCTGTTTGAACTCCACTGGTTAGTTTGTGTTACCGTGTTGCTGACAGTTGAAGCAGGTTCAGAATAAAGGGTTTTAAATGAGTGATGTTAGGTAACACCTGCCCTGAACAATGGAACCATGAGAACAGCTGGTATTTCCACCAGAAAAAAAAAAAAAAAAAAAAAAAAAAAAGTAGCAGGAACCCCAATAATACATCAGAAGAAAAGCAGGAAGCATGTTTGTGTTTGTTTTGTTGAGCTGCAGAAGAAAAGCTTTAAACTGGAGTCACATGTCAGCAGGAGAGTAGATGTAATTAAAGAAAAAGAAACACGTGACAACACCGACCTCCTGTGTGGAACCAGACGCAGACACGAACTCCTTCAGTTGAGTCCGGATGACGCCGCTCACCTCTTCACAACCTGCAGAGACAGCAGGAACAAAGCCGTGATGAGTCCAAATCAGAAAAACACACGGCCTCCGTCATCGTTGGCTCCCCAACAACAACCGGCACCCTTCTTCTCATCGCTCTTCGGTATTTTCCACGTAAACCTGAGACGGAGGAGCAGCTGCACCTGGAGAAACCTTTAAACTGTTTCACATGTTCGTAAAGAGGAGGAGAAGCTGATGTGTGCGTCCCTCATCGGGTCCCAGTGGCTCCGTTACATAATGCGGAGCACAAGAAAACACTGCCGGGGAGAAGTCTGCAGCTCTGTGTGCTCGGAGTGACTGAAGAAATCCCAGTTTACCACATCCTGATTTTAACCAACACAGACTGACATTAAAATCAATCCAATACATTAAAAACTTCAAACTAACTTCAGCCGAGTGTTTATCTCGTTTTGCTGCTTGTTTTCTGGTTGTTTCTGTCCTTATTTATTCCCTCCTGAATGTCACTGCTTAGGTTTGCTTTTATATTTTCCACTTGTAACATGTTGACATTACCACAAACTTATAATATGATGTGAAAAATGTATTATTGTCCGGTCTAACAGAACCCGACATCCTTTGACCCAAAATAAATACGAGTTTTCAGAGACAGTTTCAATGATTTCTCCCTGTTAAAGGGTAAAGCTGCACAAATATGTATTTTTATACCAACAGCAGATCAAATGACATCATATAATGGAAATGTTCTCACTTATAGTGATGAACCCACAGAATTATCACCAAACTCTGCGGTTCCCTTTAATTCTATGGAGCGTTGTAGCCTCTTTCAGCTAATTGTTTTGGTTTTATGGCCCAAAACTTCACTGTTTTGGTTCAGTGTCACCACTCTCATCAGGCAGCTGTTTTCAGCAAATATAAAGCTTTGATAAAGCTACTGTGGTTCACCTGTGCAATACCAAACAGAAAGGGGCTTAAAATTAGCAGCAGGAGTTGGTGGAGAACAAAACTGAGAAAAAACTGACTTCTGTTCATGAGGTGGCCAGAAACATGGCTCCAGATCAGCGCTAATGTGCTGCTTTAATCTCATTTTCCTTGTATAACAATAATAATGATAAAAGACTAATATTCTGACATGGAGGCAGTTTTTCAGGTGAAGTGGACCGTTTTGAGTACAAATACTAGTTTTTAAATCATCCCAGTATGGATGTATACATGTAGGAAGAAATCAATCCCCAGTTCAGTGCTAACGAACTGGTGAGCAGCACCGCTGGCGGTCATCCAACATGTTCATTCATGTGTCATCAGCAGGTTCAGGTTTCTCTGCTCTATGAATACTAACAGTACACACACATCATTCTGGAGATAATTAACTAAGGGCCGACTCTCCTCTCCTTTTAGTAGATATCGTCCAGAGAGACCAGCACTCAGCTCGGTTAATGATCGGGTCGATAGTCTGACTTCATGGAACGCTAACAGGACGATCGGAGCAGATTAAATGATAACTGGTCACCACGCAGAGATCAGTATATCTCAGAGAAAAGCTGAAGGTGCAGATAAAAGAAAGACATGTGACAGTGAAGGACAGTGAAGTCAACCTGGAGGTGATCTGATCCCTCGGGTGGCATCAGTGGACTCTCAGTGCTCCAAGCTGGTAAAGTACCCAAAATCATGGCCAGCTGATTAAATCCTTCGTTCACAACCTCTCTGCCTCTTTCTGAAACTACAGACATCTACAAAAAAAAACAACTGATACAAACACATGCGAACTCAGCGACAAGAGAATGAGCTTAACATTCATGAACTTTGCTAAAGTCAGTGCATCAGCTGTGAAAAGCTTGTCGGAGAGAGCTCATGATTACAGGGCTGCTGACAAGTCCTTTGTTTAAATATTCATCAACTCACCACCGTGTTAAAGTAAGAAGAACTCAGTCAACCACCAGATTGCATCATGTGATCAGTAGAAAATAGTAGTGTCATAGTTATCATTCGCTCTAAGCTAACTCCCCAGAAGTCCAACACTACTACGCTACATAAAACTCCTCTGACATCTTTACTTTCTGCCTCTGTAAAACTATCAATAACAAGAAGTCATTAAACACTGATGATATCAAACCTGTTGGAAAAACTCTTAAATGCAACTCAACCCAAATCTGATGCAGTAAAAATAAAGAACCACACTTTATTTTGTTTAAGTATTCGTAAACGGTGAATTGCTGTTGAACAGCAGCAGGTGAGGATGAAAATTCCTCAAGGTTTTTTTGGAAACACCGACAGTGTGCTTTGTTTTCAGGTAACGTGATACTCTGATAGGGAAACATAATCAAATAAGATCTAATCGACACTGCGTGAACAGTTGAAAAACAAACAGTGTTTTACCAGATAAATTTGAAATAAGCCTGAAATAACAGGCGATTCTCTCAGCAGCTCCACCGTGACGTCCATTACATTAACAAACCTGCCGGCCTCTGTATCAACGGCCACCGCTGGACCGTCATCCCCAGAGACACCCAACGCTGGCAGTGATCTGGTTTGATTGTTTGTCAGTGATTCCGTATGAACTCAGAATGAAGGTGTGGTGGATGAAAACAGGAAGCTTTATTTTACCCGTAAGTTCCATGAAATGAGTAAAAACACAGATAAGAGGAGGGAAATACCTGAATGGAGGATAACACGGGAGCATTTCTATCCTCAGGAGAACCTCTGCAGAGGAATTTAGACTCCCAACAGCCACAGCTGAGGGGTTTTTCCCCAACTCTTACAATCCAGCTTCTATTTTAGCTCCTATCAGCGATGCCAAAAAAAAAAAAAAGCCCCAACGTGCCTTGAAGTGGGGAGCTCAGCTGTTGAAGCTGTGCACAGCTGGAGGGGGGTTGGGGTTGGGGGGGGGGGGGCTGTTATCTGGGACTGTAATTCTCTTCTCCACAAAAGGATCTTTCTTATGGTATTGAGGGTCTTGGGGAGCGGGGATGGGAAGAGGGTCTCCATCATTCAGGGGAACTACTTTTACTAACAGAAACATAAAAAGAGGTTGGAAACAGGAGGAAACAGCCAACTTGACTCTCTTTGTGGGAAACAATATTTTCCAGAAAGCATTCGTAATGCTCATTGATCTTTACAGGTGTTTGTTTTTTTTTTTAATCTTTGGCCCAAAACTGCTGTAATCAAATAGACAATAAAAAGAAAATTAATCAGCTGTTTTGACGATTGAGTGATCGCTCAAGTAATTTTTTTTTGAGCCAGAAATGGTTAACATTTAATGATCTCGAAAGTGAGAATTGTCTTTTCATTGTATTAAGTAAATTTAATATTTTGGGGTTTTGGATGATTGTTTGAACACAATGAGACATTTAAAGAAGCTATCTTGAACTGTAATATAAGAATCTGCTGTGTTTCATGGACTTGCATCAACGACGTTGAAAAGTTTTGATTGTCTAACAAGTGGTCAGATAAATCTTTTGATTTTTATGATTTGTAATGTTTTATGAACCAAATGACGACTTGATTAATTGATGAATTGGTTTATAGGATTCATCGATAGCGAAAATAATCATTAGTTAGTTAGTTAGCTCCTTTGTTCATGCATGCGAGTACTTATAGCACCGAGATGAAGCAAAACATGACCCCCCGACACGATACCCTCGGACCGTCGGGTGTATTAAAATGCTCTGCCATGATACCAGCTGGTAGGTTGTATCTCCATATCCAACAGAGGCTGGTTGTGTTGATGCTTAACTCCTCCTTTACGTATTTCTGTAGCTGCAGCAGCCCAGCGGAGCGTCTGTTCAGTCGGAGTGAGAGTCAGAGGTTGTTCTCTGTAAAAGCTGTGACATCAGACACTAACATTGTATCTGGCAGAGAGGACGCAACAGAAAACGTCTTCCAGCTGCATCTGTTTCGTATTTACGGCTCTGCAGGTCTAAAGGCAGTAATGAGAGCAGGCTCATTAAAACAAGGGAGCACCGTCCCTCAGGCTGACAGACAACACAGGTGGGAGGAAGCAGCCATTCACTTTCTTCACTTTCTTCACTCTCTACACTTTCTTCACGGTGACGGAGAACCAGAATCAATTCTGTTTAACGTCCAGCACGTCTCATAAAGATCATTGATGTTCGACAGACCTGTTGGACAGATATTTTTGCTCCATAAACTGGTTGAAAACCTACTAAACTGAAGAAATGTTAATATTACCAGCCGACAATGTTTAAACAGTAAATGTTGTAAAGTTGGTCTTAAATATTTAATGGCTGCATACGCATTGGTGTGCTAAAATACTGACACTAAAGCTAACATCCTGGGCCATGGTGCTAGAGTTATGGGGGGGTCAATACTGATTGGTTCAAGGCTCCACACGTTTATTAATGAACTCGAGGTCGACGCCCGTTAGCAGGCAACAACCAGACTTATGTATTCATGCAGTGGATTTAGGTCCGCAAACACCAGCTAGCATTAACAAGATTGCTGAAAAATTCAGACACAGAAAAAGAAAGATTTTAAGTTTTTGATTCCCAGAATTCCTAATAGAAATTCTCCGGAAGTCGATTCTTCCTGACGACATCACAGCTCTAACGTCGGTGTCCGTCTCTTCAGTCTGTCTCTAATTCCCTCCGACACAAACACAAACACAAACACACACACACACACACACACACACACACACACACACACACACACACACACACACACACACACACACACACACACACACACACACTTCCCCTTGTAGAAAAGCTCTACACACTGCAGCACCAGCTGAGCTGTAAAGTAGAAACACTCGTAGTTTTCTCCCTCCGGCACAGTGATTACACACTCCGCACTAATGCAATGATTAGACACACTCTGTACAACCTCCTCGTGTGTGTGTGTGTGCGCCTGCATACACGCAAGTGTGTGTGTGTGTGTGTGTGTCCTGCCTGTAAACCACAGACCGCAGACAGAGCTGACATCACCTCACAGTGATTAGCCTGTTAGCTCAAATTGAAACTCAACAGCTGCATCAGTCAGAGAGGCTTCAATACTCGTATTAAAGGTTATTGTTAATCATGACTTCACGTTTAAGTCTGTTGCTGTTGTCGAGATGTGGTGATGACATCATGGAGGTTTCTCTGTATGATAACAGACAGGTGGATGAAGATGGAGGAGAGCAAAGTCACTCCAGACATGATGACAGACGTCCCGTGCCGAGGGGTTTCACTTCAGTACACACACACACACACACACACACACACACACACACACACACACACACACACACACACACACACACACACACACACACACACACACACACACACACACACACACACACACACTCTCTCTCTCTCTCTCTCTCCTACTCTATTATGTCTGAATTTGAAGCCTCGTCCTCTGTGAACCTGCGGTGATGAAGATTCCTCTTCCGTGTCACAGACCATCGGTCACCGGGAATCTGAAGGATCTGCGGGCAACGATAAACTCCGGAACGGTTTCGTTAACGTTCCGAACCGTCCTGAGAAGACGATAATATCACGTTTGTGTTTTCATGATCTGGTTCCTGCTCTTAAACTGATTTAATTACATTCAGTCAACACTGAAGCAGATTCACTGGAAACGCTGCGGAGGTGCTGACAGGTGTCTTTCAGACGGTTAAAAAGGTTGGTTCTCATTACATGTAGTCTCAATCATCTCTAGTGGTAAGTAGTACGATGAAGGCAGTCCAGGTGGGGAAAGTCGACCCATTACTGCATCGGTGATGTGTTGACCCAGAATTTTTCAATGTCAATGGATTTTGTTGTCGGTGCACTAAAAGGTGACATTTTAAAATCTACAGCAAAACTGAAGCCGAAAGGTGTTTGTGTGGTCAGAAAAACAAGGTAAGGATATAAAAACAAAAACAGAGTAGTCAACGATTATCCTCCAAACTTTAAAAAAAAAAAATCAGGTTTAAATTGGGATCAAAACATTAAACATCAGACATTTCTAGTTAGTATCTTTTCAACTGAACTAAAACACAAAAACAATCACATACAGAAACTTTAACATCCCAAAGTCAAATATATTCGAAACTTTGGACAAAACACTTCAAATAAAGTTTCCTAAAAAGTTCTGTTATCGAAAACATAAATTTAGACCATCAGAGGTTAAATATACTGTTTGTGATTGTTCCTGTTCTTCTTTCCTTTGTGTGTTTTTAGAGACGCTACCAGAAGGTCAGACGGAGGTCGGAAGCAGATTTTAAAACAGTGGTACCCCTCACACACACACACACACACACACACACACACACACACACACACACACACACACACACACACACACACACACACACACACACACACACACACACACACACACACACACACACAACTGTAAGTCTTTGGAGAAGAACTGAGATGTCTGAACCTGAACTGCTCCAGTTTAACTGGAAACAAAACAACAGCTCTACTTTTATTTTTCAGTCGTTTGTTCTTCTCTTTGTTCCGTTTTAAAACCTTCTTCTGTGTTTCTCTCGGAAACATGTTTTCCTTCGGCCCTCCTTCCCCGCTGTTAATGGCCTCTGATTCACTCTTCTCATCCTGCGTTTACTTTCTGCTTGAAGCAGCGGCGGTTTAATCTGCAGAAGATGAACACTTCGCTGCTCTCAGTGACAAACAAAGAAAAGCTTCATTCTCTGCATTCTTCCCGTTTCCTCCGAGGCGAGTTTTAAGAAGGACTCAAAGGTTCATTAAAATAATGGATCGCAGACTCGAAACTGCAGTAAAAGATAAATCTAATCAAGACGAAGGAGAGTTGACGAGTTGAGGATAGAAGAGATGATTCTGATCTGAACCTGAAACTGGATCGGTGTTTATTATGAGTCCCGTCGCTGCAGACCGTACCTGAGATCGGATCAACGGGAGGAATCTGAGGAAGAGGACGAAAACCGGCCTGGTTTAAATTAACAAAGCCTGTTTGGAGCTTTGATTTGGATCGTTTCGTCTTTTTTCTAGACGTACCTACGAAACATCCAGAGAGACGTCTTCAACACGCTCATGTCATGTCATCCTGAAAGCCTTTTAAAAGTGATGACGTTTGTTTGAAAATGTGAAAAATGAACCTTCATGTCCAAGTATGTGTACTAAGCAGCCAAACATGAAGGTTGACATGAGTTTCAGTCTACAGAGAAGCTACAAGGCTTATAATTTGAAACGAGTATGTAAAGTTTGAGTTTGTATTCATACGTAATACGGTTCCTTAAACAGGAGCGGATCAAAACTTTTGATTGACATCGTGAATCCATTCATTCAAACATTTTTACCGGTTAATCGCTGTAAACTTCGTACGGAGCGGTAACAAGCGGTTCCAACAGTGATTTACTGTGGAAGCAGTCTGTAAGAGAACCGGATCGGGTCCAACAGTGACCGGCCTCATATTTAACATGAGTCACCTCCATTAAAACCAAGTCTGCTGAGTTATAGCCGTTGGACCTGCTCAGCTCCGGTACCAGCGGGCAGCAGTGATAATGACCGGTGACGGCCTGCCAGTCGGAACCAAAATACCGTTTCCATGGTGCTGCTGAGACCGGGAATCAAACAGAGGACACCAGATGTGTGGCTGGGAGCTTCATGGACTTACAACAGCTGCAGTTTAGAGGGAAACGTCAGAGAGGCGAAAGAACTCTTCACTGGTCCACAATAACAGAACCCAGAGGAGAATTTATGAGAAATAAACATAATGAAACAAGTGCATGAATTACAGTAAAATGATCCCCCAAAAAAAATCCCTTCAGAATAAAGACGGAGTTCATTTGTTGATTGATTGGACTGGAAGGAAGGAATTAAAATATACTAACACACGTCTGTTGCTGCAACGAGGAAAACGTATAAAAATGTCCTTCTATACCTCGGCAACATTACAGAGATTATTTCATATTAATGTAAAAAAAACTCTGTAAATAGTTAACTTGCTGAAAATGTCATCATATATTTTGACACTTTGAAAATAATCATGTTTTGTGCTGATTAGTGGATAAAACAAGATGTCAGAAGATGTCACGGAGGGATCTGGAAATTTTAAACTACATACTGATTTATTATTAAAGGTATAGTTGGAAATATTTTGGTAAATGTGCCCTTTTATCTTTCTTACCAAGGGTTAGATGTCTATTAAAAATGACATTAAAGCCAGCGAGCAGTTATGAGTTAGCATATAAAGCGTAGCTGAAACCAAAATGTGAAAGTTCACTCTTCCTTTATCCACCAAGATCAATATCAACAGAAAAAAAAACAATAATTTCCTGCAGCCCTTCTTTGAATAGGTAAGAAATTCATAGTTTTGTTTGTAGTCATTGTCGTCTCTCTGTTATATAAACTACAACATGAATGTTAATTATGACTTTCAGCTGGAACACAAACACAATACAATCTGGTGTAATCCCATTCACACACACACACACACACACACACACACACACACACACACACACACACACACACACACACACACACACACACACACACACACACACACACCTCCTCTTCATCATCATCATCATTAACATACAGCTGTGAGTCTCTGATTGCTTCATCCATATTCACATGTCTGATCCAAAGATAAAGATTAAGATAAAGAAGGACACACAGACAGTTTACCGCGTCTGCAATGTCTCAGGGAGCAGATGAAGAGCTGGAGGACCTGCAGCTGCACAGCCAGCGTCTGTCCCCTGAGACTCTGGATGTATCTGTCTTCGTAGACCCGACCAGGTCTTTGTTACTGAGGACACCACCGTCTCATCTCCAGGACCCACGGGGAAGTCCGGAGGACAGGGAGAGGACAGGTAGAGGACAGGTAGAGGACAGATAGAGGACAGGGGGAGGACAGAGAGAGGACATGGAGGACAGGGAGAGGACAGAGAGAGGACAGGGAGAAGACAGGGAGGACAGAGACAGGAGAGGTAGGACAGGGAGAGAATAGAGGCGGGACGGGGAGGGGACAGGGAGAGGACAGGGAGGGGACGAGAGGGCAGGGAGGGTGATTATCTCCAGAGCTGTCTAATCTGACTGCCCTGCAGAGCAGCAGAGATCTTCAACGTGGAGAAGACACAAGCTCCATGCAGCTTTCCTAAAAACTGTATTTTCATCCAGATCTCCATCTAGCTGAACTATATATTCATTGATATTCATTAATATTCATCCGTGCACGCCGCTTCGTTTCCATGTGAAGCTGTGGATATGTTTCTGTTCAGCTGAATGGTCATTGTGTATCATAGACTCAGTTTTGTCTGACAGACGGTAAAATAACTGGAATCACTGCAGGAACCAGTCCAAAAGTCAATGCAAAAGAAATGTGACAAACCTAAAGATTAATTTCAGTAAGAAAACTGAATATTTTAGGATCTACAGCGAGGATGGAGAATCTTGTGCTCAACTGTATTTCATAACATATAGTTGTATTAATCTTTAACAGGGGAAATATGACAATTAATACATAATATTTATACTGATCGATATCAACCAGACCTACTGAGATGGTCACGTTTTATTCAAAATTTTAACTACACTTTAAAAGTGAAAAGAAAAATAAATATTGGCTTTGTAAATATCGGTTAGCGTTCAAAGCTAACTAGGCTATCGGCGTCGTCTTTGTTAACGGAAACTTGTGAGAGTTTTACAGAACGAATAATAACAACATGAAAATATCTGAGAATTTATGGGTTTAAACATTTTGGATTTTCAAAAAAAAAAGTGGATAAAAAGAATGAAGCTGTTTGCAAAATTTTAACAACATTTAACGTTAACTTGTTGTTTAGCAAACGAACAAAACCACCGATTCTGACTCAACACTACCGTCTGGTTTAAGACGCAGCTGCTGGTAAAGTTTGCCGTTTGTATTCATTGAAAATAAGAAGTAACTTCGTGTTAGTTTGAATTAATTCAAACTTTGAAAATTCAAAAATACAGCAGCAGCAGAAGAAGAAGAAGAAGAAGAAGAAGAAGAAGAAGAAGAAGAAGAAGAAGAAGGTTCTCGGATGCCTTCCTCCTCCTTTTCCTCTTCCTCAGACTGAGACCGATTTTTCCAGTAACGGTCAAACAGCTCGTCTCTGCAGCAGCTCCGTAAAAAAAAGAAACGAACTCGGACACGCGGCTGCTTTTAATTCACTCAGAAGCTCGATGGAAACCTTGTAACGTCATGTGACCCAGTTTGGATGCGCCTGAATTTTACAACTGTCTTCCTCGTATTACGTCACCAAATAAACATTCTGCAGGGCAATAAGACGCATTTTAAAAACATGGTGATGTGTTGGTTTGATTGGAGCTTCCTGGACACTCCTGTTGAACCGCAGTCGCTGAGAGACACAACAGCACCGAGGGTGAAGTCATGACCAGAAACAGACAGAGACAGCGCTGGTGGTGGAAAACAGATGTGAGGGAGAGTGACCAACCTCCACATACTTGTGCAGCAGTGAGTAACCCCACGTACGCGTGCAGCAGTGAGTAACTCCACGTACGCGTGCAGCGGTTACAGAAGTACGATGCAAATAAACGTGTCTTGTTATCTGGGTCATCTGAGCCGAGGGCTTCCACAGACGAGCTGTATTCCAGATGTTGGTCGCAGCCGGCTGGAGTCGTCTGGTTTGACCTCTGACCCCGGAGCAGCCACTCAGTTAGGGGATTTCACACTCTGGTCACGGTGACAGGGCGGACCGGCTGTGGTTTCAGACTCTGATAGTGAACAGCTCTGGTTTCAGACTCACACTGATAGTGAACAGCTCTGGTTTCAGACTCACACTGATAGTGAACAGCTCTGGTTTCAGACTCACAGTGATAGTGAACAGCTCTGGTTTCAGACTCACACTGATAGTGAACAGCTCTGGTTTCAGACTCACAGTGATAGTGAACAGCTCTGGTTTCAGACTCACAGTGATAGTGAACAGCTCTGGTTTCAGACTCACACTGATAGTGAACAGCTCTGGTTTCAACCCACAAACCACTTAGCGGTATTTACACTCACAGACGGGTCAGAGTTGGTGTTTATTTAGGATGTGAATGTGTGGAGGAGATGAAGATCAATATAAAAATTGTTCTGACCCGTCCCATGAAGAGCAGCCAGGATCCTGGATTAATGACAGAAGCATCGGCATCAAAGCTCCGAGAGTTACGCGAGGCCGACGATGTGGTCTGCGAGAGCGAGTTAGCAGCTCCAACTTTAGTTTGATGTTTTTCTAACGTGCATTACAAGCAACGCTAACGGCCTCATCTGCACCGAAGTAATAAAAAAAAGGAGGCTGGTAATATTTTTCCATCCTTTAAAGTTTACCATTCTGTTTAGGAAAGGAGAAAAAAAAAAGACATTAAAGGAGTTTTCCAAAGCATCTGCGCTTCACGGCTGCCAAGAGACAGAAAACCGACGTATTCCTGCTTTTCTTGTGGCCTGAATGGAGGAGAGGAGCGTTCTGCAGGGTCCTAACGAACCAAACTCAGGCTTCTGCAACGGGCCCAACACAGAGCCCTGAGGGACCACGTGAGCTGGCACACCACCTCAAACCACTGGCAACCCCTGACAGCAGATCCAGGAACCGCCAGTCACTCACTGACTGATGACCTCAGCACCGTTAAACATCTAAAGCTCAGCTGGATGCGTTTAAAAAAGGAGAAGTTGCAAAGCAAATGGTTGGAGCTAATTACAGAATATAAAGCGGAGACCACACAGTCGCTGCAGAGCTGCAGCTTCACACCTGGAAAGTTGACAACAACACAATGAACTACAAACATAGAGCACAATGAGACAAAAAAACTACAGTGATGTTTCCTGCTGCAATCCATCACTGACCACAGAGCACATGACAGAAGTAGAGCGTTCCTTATGAAACAACCTCACATCCATCTAAAGGTGCCCCCCCCCACTCCGTCCCCCCAGGGAAACTTTCACACGGGTTCTCAGGTGGGAACCGGTTCTCAGGTTTACTGTTGAAACACAAGACCAGAATGTGTGTCGCACATCGTCAGGTCACTGACAAACTTTATCTTTAAGTTACAGAGACAGCGTGAACTCTGACCTCCAACAATCGGCAGAGATCAGCTGTTTCAGGTTCATGAGGATTTTTATGGGACGCTTTTATGGGGGAAATAAATCTTGGCTGTTAGTCGAGCTTCTCAAATGTGATTTATCACTTTTCTCCTTTATTTGATGGTAAACTTTATATATTTGGGTTTTTGACTGTTGGGTAAACAGACATTATTTACATTTCTCATCGTTTTCTGACAGTTTGTACCAATTCAGAGTTTTAATGTTTGAAATGTGTCTTTTTCAGCTGCTGTGAATCTTATATTAAAAAAAATAATTGAATAAAAGAAAGGAAACGTGATTTCAAGTTGGACATTACACACAACTATCACTGTGACTACTATTTACTTCCATTAAAGCATTTAAAAGTTTATCAAATGTAAATTTACTGTCTTTCCTTGTCTTGTCATTAGAGAAAATTTCATAAAATGTGATTTTTTTAATCGTTCTAACTGGACAAAAAGAGACATCTGTTGACTTAAAAACATTTTTGTTGAATTATGAGCACCAACGTCCTGCAGGAGTTCAAATAGATGAAGAAAACATGTATAAATGTCACATTGAGACGTACCGGGTCGTACTGAGCCTCTCTGCCCGGTAGACCATCAGTCTGCTCGGCTCTGCTGTCACGAGTTTACCCTCAAACACTAAAAACTAGAACCGTGGAGACAACCGGGTTATAGAGAAGTTCCTCTCTGAAGACTGTTTCAGGAGGAAGAACGGCTCCATTGTCGGAGGACAAAGTAGTTTTAAATCGCTCCCTTCATGACTTACGGTTTAACAGCTGCTTGAATCTGGAGCTCCGAGGATCCACAAAGTTGACGGATCTTCTGGTGTTTCGGTGAAGTTCGGGTTTGATCCTGGTTCCTTCCGTTGCTGTTTTCTCCCCGTTAGAGAGCCTTCATCCTCTTCCACGTTTCTCCGCCACCACATAAGAATGAATGGCTCCTCTGGCCGGACAGACGGCTGCTGGATGGGAGTGACTGCTGGGTTTCTGCCCTCCCCCATCCACCCAGTCACCCCCTCCACTCCCTCCACCCAGTCCAACCAGTCCTCCCCCATCCAGCCAGTCGTCTGGACAGTACATTATGTATTTCATGGTACTACTATAATACTGGATGACCTGAAATGTTCTGTCCACTTTCAGATTATATAAAGGAATAATAATCTGTATGAAAACAAAACTTAAAATACTTTCAAAGGTTCTGCATGCACAAGAAGACTTTTTATTTCAGGGATTTTCATTTGTCTTGACTACGTGACAGAAAAGGTTGGAAATAAAACATGAATTTTCAGTAAAACTATCTGCAATTATGACATTTTATTTTCATAGAACCTGTGTTAACTGATTATTTTGGCCACTAGGGGGCAGCGCAGGAAGCTGTCGGCAAAAAGAAGAAATTATGACTCAACTGTTGCTGTTTAAAATCTGTTTATTTCAAAGAGTCATAATCACTTAACGATGGTTTGTTCACATTTGTTGTAAATCATCTTGTGTTTTCGTTTTCTTAGTTTTTTCCTCATAAATATTGTATTTAGCTATAATTCTTTGGCCACCAGGGGGCAGGGCAACCAGCTCTAAGATAAAGAAATATATTACAAATCATGTTGTTCATGTCAGCAAAAAGGTTCAGAGTTCAAATCCAGGCCTGGGCCTTTCTGTGTGGGTGCTCCGACTTCCTCCCACCATCCAAAAAACATGGACCTCAGGTTAATTGGTAATTCTACAAATTGCCCTTAGGTGTGAATGAGAGCGTGAATGGTCTTTGTCTCTGTGTTGGCCCTGTGATGGATTGGCAACCTGTCCAGGGTGTACCCTGCCTTTGCCCAAAGTGAGCTGGGGTAGGAATATATTTAAAGATATTGCGAAAATGTGATTTATGTCTGAAAGGTCACAATCAAATTACATTTCCTTATCCAGTATAGAGTTCAGAGATCATAACTTAACGTTTTATCATCTATTTAAAACAGTTGTTGTTCCACTATCAGCATCTGCGATAACGAGTTATTCACACAGTATCACATGAACATGAGTCAACTTCGTGTCGCATTCTCTTTACATGTGAGTCCAAACCAGAGACTGTAAATAACCTTTAACTTTTACCGGTAGGCTGACAGCTGAACTAACCAACACATTGTGAAGGCTCAGTCTGCTCAGGTCCAACATGGCCAACATGGTCCTCTGAAAGCTGCACACAGAAAGCCAAACTTAGCATTAGTTCCAGACGTGTTTCTATGAACCCACCGCGTCCCGTTCACAGTCTGCAGTCTTTATTGTTCATAGAAACACATGGCGCCTGTTCACAGACGACAGTTTAAGAATGTGAAACAACAACTTTTGTACATTCATGTTCACTTTGTATGACGGTTAGGGTGAGTACAAGTGTAACTGGACTGTTCTGGGTGTGTCGTAACCAGGAGGGGAACAACTGGTACCTCGGTGTCTCTGATTTCGAGCTTCTCAGTCAATCTGATGAGACTTGAATGAAGTGGAAACACAGCTGAAGTCTCCTGACTCGGTCTGCTGGCTGAACAACAGAGGTTATTGTCAGTAATAACAGCCCTGATGTCGTCCATCCGGCTCCTGAGATCATTGTTGATCTGACTGACCTCTGTCAGTCTGCAGAATTACTTCCTTTAATAGATCACCGATTGATCCAATAAATGGCGTTGGGAGCTACGAGGTTGGCGTCTGTCTTAGATCTGAGTGGACCAGAGTCTGTCTGTTCATTGGAGAATAAGATGGACTTTATTTTCTCTATATCTTTACAACAGCTGTTAGATGAATGGGCAATTAATTATGAGTCACGGTATCCAGAGGATAAACACTACTCTAAAATGAATCAGCTGCTAGCTAGCTTAATGTTTGGTGACATTCATGAGTGGTGAAATATTTACAAAATATTGAAAAGTATTTACTGTATAAATATATTTTTAGATCTCACCTGAACAACTTTGTTTACTCAGCAATTCAGGTACAGGAATATTTATGCTGTCATATGCAGGCTTTAAACTAACTGAATCCAACTGTTACACAAGGTTTAAAAAAAATAATAATAATAAAGCAGGTTGTTATTATTACAATAATGAAAAGACACGTTCTGTGGTCTTTTTATTATGACAGCAAACTGATGAGGATCTGAGCTGCAAAGAGCTTTTCCTCTGTAGTTCTTTCCCTTAAAGGGGTTATTGTACTTCAGGTGAGAGCCGAGAGGCTGCGAGTCTCAGAGCAAGATCAAGTGTGAAAGAGTCTCCAAAACCACTTTGAGAAGTCTGAGGAGGAGCTGTGACGCCGAGGCCGGCTGCTCACGATCACAGGGAGGAAGAAGATGGAGCACATGAAGACGTGTCTGAGAAACTGGTGGTTTTTACATGAACAGCAGCGCTGCCAGCATCTAATTAAAGATAGTGTCCCACCATCCTGAATGCAGAGTTGTGATTGAAGAGTAAATGAACCGAAGATTGACACATTTATGACCTCAGAATTCTCACAAACCTAAAATAATCATGTGGTTTTCACACGTCAGTTGAAATACCTGTTGACAGTTTGGTAGAAAACTTTGTTTTTGAAGGAGGCTCAAGTCACACAGTAACTCTATATTCTTTAAAAACAAACATGAAAAAGTGGATCAGGGTTTAAAATTTAAGAAGTAGTTGTTGGCATCACACACGTGCTGTGGGCCGACCATATGGAGCGACTGTGAACACATGAATAATTCAGAGAGGTTTGACCTCAAATCTCAAAAGAGCTCATTAATAAGATATTAAAGTTCAATCTGAAGAAGAAGAGTCTGAAGACACCGCAGATAAAAAAGAAGACGGCGTTCAGGAGGAACCTCCGAGTCCAAACTACAACCTCAACACCAACATCCCAGCTGTGGTTCCCGCAGCGACGGGTCTGCTAACAGTGTGATGATATAACCCGCTGATGTCAAACATCCCAGCTGTGGTTTCCATGGCGACATGTCTGATAATCGCTGCTCATGTCCAACGTCCCAGGTGTTTTTCTGTAGCAGCAGAGTTGTTGTTTGCTTTTCTCAGCTGCCAATCAATACACACGGAGGGTTAAAGGTCGCAGCCCACATTAGGACGGGGCCCCCTGCCCTCTGCAGGGAGTATTTCCTGTGGCACTCCGCATGCCAGGGGGAGGTCAAACACCGAGGGGTGAAAGGTCAAACACTGAGGGGTCAAAAGTCAGGAGTCAGGATTTTCTCTTGCTCAGAAATATGCAGGTGACCCCTCTATGGAAGAATGTCATTATTAACCTTTGTTTTGTACGACGGTTATTAAAGTCATTTTCCACAGCAGCTAAGCAGACACATCTCCATAACTCCAAGAGAAGGATCCTCTCAGGAACGGCCTGGTATGTGGCAGCTTCATCTGAAGACATAATGTCTTCAAGAGACAGTTGAAGACATTCTTCACATATTCAACCTCCAAGTAGAAACTCAGTGAAACCTCGTTAACACCAACTTATTAACTCTGGAGGAGAAGGAAGGAAACGAAACACTGAAAATCATCTGAATGTCAGACGAACTGCAGCCAGAATCACGACGTTTCAGTGTGTTCACACTTTCATACCGTTTTAGTCTCTTTATTTAAAAAAAAAACATATGAAATATAAACTGGGTAAGAAATCGTAATCTTTGATCTGTTCATGAAGGCAGCAGACAACATTTCATTTAAAACATTTCATTTTTAAAAATATAATTCAAACACATTCCCGTCCAAAATCTCTCTCTTCCATCTCACACTGATGATGTCATTTACAACCTGAGTCGGCTCCATAGTTAGAGGAGGGGGGGCGAAGGAGGAGGAGGAGGAGGAGGAGGGGGGGGGGTCATGGAATCAAGGCCCTCACCATAACATTAGTTTGGTAATTAGCCTCCAAAAGGACTCCTGAAGGGGCGGGGTTTATGACCAATACTGTAACCAGCCACCAGAGGGCAGTCGAAGCGATTTGGTTTAACCTCTGCAGAGCTGAGGAGAACTGCAGTTACATGATTACTGTCTTTGAATTAAAAAATTATGATCAGCTTTATGCACGATATTTATATAATTTATTGCATATTAAGTCACTATTAAGTCACTTCATTCAATATCAAATATTGACAAGTGCAGCTTTAAATGTAAAATTCTGTATAAAATCATCATCACGAGCATCGACTCTTTCTCACTGTAGTCTGTAAGAATGTAAATTTAAATCCTCAAACAGACACCGTGGTTTAGAGGATGAATTATTTTTCTCAGGTTCATAAATACGACCTGATATTTCTGAGTGGATTCGTGTTTGAGACGTTCGAAGGACACGTAGCTGCTCAGCAGCTTCTGTAATTATTGTATGATAAATTGTCTGATTGACACATTAAACTCATCATCATCATCATCGTAAAATAAGATGTTTCCTTTTTCTCCACAGAAGAAGAAAAGTCCTGCTTTTAATTTACAGTAAACAAAGTGCTCCAAACTCCCAGTGTCCGTCTCTGGGGTCTCCATCTACTCCCTGTACCCCGTATACGTCGTGTCCCGTCTCCGTCTACTCCCAGGGCCCCCAGGCTCCAGAGGGACCCGGGTCACACCGAGGGTCATCGTCAGGGAAGTTGATGGGTGAAGCTCTTTTCTGGAGGTGTTGCAGTCGACTGAGGAGGAAGTCCACGATGGCGGGGAACTGAGCCGACACCTCGTTCCTCTCCTCAGGATCCTTTTCTACGTCAAACAACATCACGGACTTCAGTGGGTCCAACTCAGAGGAGATGTTGTGACCGGGCCGCGGGAACCAAACAGCACAACCTGGAGGGAACCAGAGGAAGGATGTCAGCGGCAGCAGGGGAAAGAAACTGAGCACATTTAATCAAGTTAAGGTGCCGAACCTGAACATTTCCATTTTCAATACATGTCAAAGGGAAATTTGGTTTTAACCTCAAAACATACCTGAAAAAAATAATAAAGTTTCAAAACATTATTTCTAGTGAAGATTAGGGGGTCCAAAAATTGATGGCGGCTCACGTTATGTTTCAGATGTTTATGGGTACCTGGTGATCCGATCAGGACCGACTGATGGTGCCACGTAAAACCAGTTCATTAAAAACTTTCAATATTAAATATTATTTCCAGCACAGATGAATGAATGAATGTGTGTCTGTGCATACATGCGAGTTCCAACTCAGACTAAACATGGTACTGACCCGGGTAGCCCGTCAGCAGCTTCCAGTTGGAGGATCGGATGGCTGCGTGAATGGACACGTTGAAGCTGGAGGTGACCGGTGGAGACAAAGTGAACTGACGGTGTCTGCCAGGACCTGCAGGGAGGAGAGGGCAGCAAAGAAGACGAGGTTTCTAAAGAGACTTGAAAGAAAAAAAAAAATCTTTTCACGAGTCAAAACCCAAAGAAAGAATATTTTGATCCCATTTTTTCCTGTCAGCTCTCGGGCCCATTGTATTGCCTTTCAGCTTCTTGTTTTGGTTTTAGGCTCTTTCTAGACATATTATCATAAACTGAGGCTACTGATGCGTTTTCTTTTGCAGGTGAGAGATTTGAACCAAGTTAAAGCTTCACTTCTCAATATTTTAAATCCCATATTTTCCTCTCATCTCTACGGCACATTTTAGTGTCTTTCAGGTCCTTGTTTTGGTTTTACACTCCTCGTTCTAGATTTATTCTTTTAAACTGAGGTTATTTCAGTTTTCTTTTGCAGATGAGAGACTTTAACAAAGTTCAACTTTGACTTATCAATACCTTTAATCCCGTACCGGCTCAGAGATGGAGGTGGTTTGGTCCAATAATATTACGTGATTTAGACCAGAAGGAGTCAACTCAAATGTGTCTCTGCTAAAAACAAGGCAGTCACATGACTCACTTCCTGGAAACCTCCCTACAATCAGAGAGGTTAAACACCCTTCTTCAAATGTCAACCATCTCAGATTACTGATGACAGTTTCAACAATGACTGATGACAGTTTCAGCTCTGTGTTATCAGTATTCCTCACATGAAAACAGAATAATATCAACTTTAATGTGACAGAACAATGAAGCTAATTGGGATTCAGTTAACTTTCAATTTAGATTATGATATTTAGACAGAGCGGCTCACGTTAATCTGAATAAAACGTAACTTTACAAATAACAAACCCTGAGATTCCAGCGTGTGTGCGTTTCATGAAGAACCTGAAACTGGACGTCCAATAATAATCAACCAGCCATGAGAGAGATGGTCCAATAAACAGTCCTGATCCACTCAAACACATTTTAAACACTCAGAACAAACAACTCTAATGAGTTCAGTCAGATGTTACGTGACTTTCTATTCTGAGGCCTCTGCTGTCTGACTGGGATCCGTCTAATTCCTGGTGTCTTCTGGTGGAGACGCACTCACACAGTCAGACAGAGGAAGGAGGAGGGAGGAGGAGGAAGGTGGAGGGAGGAGGAAGGAGGATGGAAGAGGAAGGAGGAGGAGGAAGTAGGGAGGAGGAGGAAGAAGGAAGGAGGAAGAGGAGGAGTAAAAGGAGGAGGAGGAAGAAGGAGATAACGTGAGGTTTTTATCCTCTCAGGCTGTCAGACTGATCACCACTAGATGAATTATGACTGAGAGAATTTAAACTGCTCCATCAGATCACCAACCTGCATGTCGGGTTAATTAGTGACTAAATTAGTAACTTGATTTTTGTTTTTGATTACATGATTTACAAATCATTGCATTCTGTTTTTATTTACATTTTACATAGCGTCACTACTTTTCCGGTAACGTGGTTGTAGAATAATCAAACAGTCATGAGTGGCAGGCTGAAGGTGAACTTACAGGGAGCGATGTCCACATAGAGAGGGTCGATGTTGTGCAGCAGCTCCAGTCTGGGGGAGGCAAAGCCTTTACTGTAAGATAGAAGCAGAGTTACTCTTAAACATATGAACACACACACACACACACACACACACACACACACACACACACACACACACACACACACACACACACACACACACACACACACACACACACACACACACACACACACACACACACTGTGAGCCGTAAATGTGAAGCAGCTGGCTGCAGTCATACACTCTGACCACAGACAGACACACACACACACACACACACACACACCACTCTCACTGACCACAGTCTGATAACACATCTAAAATAACTCTCGCTCTGCGGCCTTCTCTGGGTGTTTATTCCCTCCGTCTAACCTGTCAGGCTGCTGCTCTCTGAAACAGACCATCCAATTACTGCAGAGTGTAACTGTAAAGCAGCAAAAACAAATGGTGTTGTTGTGTTGCGCACACCGTGCGGTCAGCTGATGAGCAGCAGCCAATCAGGTCAGAGGAGGCTGTGAGCGGTAGTTTGTGGTCCCTGAGTTTGATTTTCTGCTGCAGCCTGCAGTCCTCCTCCCTCTGAGTCCACATTTAATTTACAGATGTAATCTGTCAATCAGACCAGGTGACTGACAGCTGTCGTTCTCCACCTGAACACTAACTCACATGGACGGAACATCTGAGGTCAGCAGCAGCTTCATCAGGTCACTGAGAACTTCTTTAAAAGGTTTACCAGAACAACAAAACTTCAGCTGCACGTGTAATTCAATATATCATGTTCAAAAGGATTAGAACTTCTCAGATCTGTGGCCACATTAAAGGATCTGCAGATAAACTAATCATCAGATCTGAGAGCTATTTAAGAGCTGTGTTTGTTCTCAGAGGTGGAGACGGAAGAAACAAACAGAGGGATGGAAGGAAGACTGATTTTTGAGAGAATCACTGATGGAATTTCCTCCTCTTTGAGGTCCACAGACAGGCAAAGGGCTCATTGAGGGAGAGAGCTGCTACAAGAAAAGGGGAGGGGGTGACAACATCCAGAACATTTCACATCACCTGATGGTGTTCCACACGTTGAACCCGTCCAGAGGCTTGGTGCCGTTGGTGCTCCCCTCTGCAAGGCCAACAAGCGTCGGCAGCCAGTCGGAGATGTGGATCAGCTCGTGGCTGACGGTTCCGGGTCGGTTCAGCAGTGGGCCGGCGACAAACCCCACCCCCCGGACTCCTCCCTCCCACAGGGACCACTTCCTGCCCCGCAGAGGCCAGTTGCTGCCGCCATAGAGAGTCTGACCTCCATTATCTAAAACAACCAGAGAGAATCTGACCTCCGTTATCTAAAACAACCAGAGAGAGTCTGACCTCCGTTATCTAAAACAATCAGAGAGAGTCTGACCTCCGTTATCTGAAACAATCAGAGAGAGTCTGACCTCCATTATCTGAAAACAGTTCTATCTCTACGGGTCCGGTTCTATCTCAGGCAGAAACACCCTCTTCACCTTTTCAGCATCGTTGTCTCCTAATGAGCCTTTAAACTCTAAAATAACCCTCTCAGCCATCCCCTTCTTCTCATTTCAATCATGAGAAGCTCCACATGGAAACCTGACAGCAGTCACATGTTTAGATGAAGCGCTCTGAGCCTCATTTAATGTTCTAGAAGTCAGATATTCATCCTGGTTCAACAGAACAACCTCCAGAGACCTGGGAGAGGACACCAGCCAAGAAAGTTCTCTTTCTGTCTGTTAATCTGCATGATGCTGAACAAACACAGCAGAAGACTGTCCTCTAGTGGACAACACAGAGTATTACATGCAACCACTTGCTGGTTGACTTCCATTCAGCTGCAGAAAACATCCTGACATTATAACAAACGTTCTCCTGATTATCTCCTCTGTAGGGCTGTCAGGAAACTTTAAGTTCATTAAAATAATTGTGTTCATTTGCTGTTTTCTGTTCATTTTATGGAACCATTATAGTATTAAACTAATCATAGTTTAATGATAGAACTTACAAAGAAGATTTGTTTCATGGAGTTCAACATTAAGATATATAAATACAAATTTCAGTTTGGGTGTGAGGCTTCATAAACAAAACAGATAAATGACATAAACACCAACCTATTATACAACTGAAAAATAAAACGCATGATTCAATACTGAAATAAAATCAAAATAAACGATGTTTGTATGAAGATAATGGATAAATAAAGTGAATATACCGGTGGTCCTTAAAGCAGCTGTTTTTGAGAGATGTAAGGAGATCCTGCTAGTCGCCCTGAGATTTGCTGTGAATTTTTTTCCTAAATCTCTGAGCCGCAAAAGCCAAATTAATAGGAACTATCTCAGGTTGAAATAGAGCAGAATTATTCTTTAAGAAGCTACGATTGTTGCTTTGTGAAATGTAATTAAATCTAAATCATCAAGTTGTATTTCCTGACCAGAATCAGTGTGTTCATCCATCGTCTGAGATCAGGACCGTACCTGTGGAGAACACCAGCACCGTGTTGTCCCAGAAACCCCGGCGCTGCAGAGCCACCGTGATGTTTCCCACCGCCTCGTCCATGGCCGACACCATGCCGGCGTACAGCCTGCGATGGGGGTCTGTGATGAAGCTGTAGGGGGCCACGTAGCGCTCTGGTACCTGCAGGGGGGCGTGGACGGCCTGCAGCGCCACGTAAAGGAAGAGAGGCTGGAAGATGGGAAAAATAAATGAACATTTATCTTTGTGAGGAACAATTAGAGATTTAGAACGAGCTTCACTTTGAGTCAGACATTTAAAATGACTCTAAAAAGATTAAAACAGGTTTAAATGTTTATGTTTTAATATAGTTCCCTCAGTTTCCCGTGTGTGACTCACCTTGTCTCTGTTGTGTCCTTCTATGATGCTGACGGCTCTCTCACTCAACAGCTCGGTGGAGTAGACTCCTTCGTAACCCACGGCGACCGCCTCGCCATCCCTCAGGTCCAACGCACAGCGGCTCAGGTTCAGAGCCGAGATGGGACTGCAGCGCACATGAGTGAAGTAATCCTCTCCTCCTGTCAGGTAACCTGCAGCACACAGGAAGCAGGTAAGTCTGTATGTCGGCATCAGCTGCTTCAGTACGATAACTGATAATCAGAGTTTATTATCTGCTGGGTTATACAAATTAAAGAAGAAACACTCGCTTTCTCTCCGACATGTTTCTTCTTCAACAACATACAAACCAAAGTAGGAGTCGAAGCCCCTCCGTGTGGGCAGGCAGTCCTTCCTGAACATGCCCAGGTGCCACTTGCCCACCATGTGCGAGGCGTAGCCGGCGTCCTTCATCAGCTCCGGCAGCAGCTTCTCGTCCAGAGGAACGCAGGACGGCTGACACGGCCAGATGATCTGGTGCTGCAGGCCCGTGTGGATCTGAAGGTCAAAGAGGAACACGGGGAGGAAATAGTCAACCTGCAGCTAGAAACACCACAAAGTCACATGATAGAGTAGAGAAGAGGAAACCAGATGATGTAATAACACTATTTCTTCTTCTTCTTCTTCTTCTTTCCACCAATGTTTAAATTAGATCGTTTTACTTCTCTTATAAACCTGAACTTATTTGACAGATCAGCAACATCATGCACTGAAGGCTGCTTCAGAATTAGTTATCATTATCTCACATTTGATCTGAACGAAAGCAGGTTTCCAATTAAAGAGTTACAGGAGATAATACCCTCTTAAATGAACAACAGTTAGTCATAAGTCCTCCTTATAGAAACAGACAAACTTTAGCAGAAAAAAAAAAAAACAGCCTGAAACAGTTTGTCACTGAAATAATAAGTTGAAAACAGAAAAACACTCAAAAACTAGTTTGCTAAAGGATTCATTAAATAGTTTTATTTTGTTGATGTTGAGTTTACTATGATAGAGAACTCTGAAATCTTCAGATTTAAGAAGCTGGGGCATCAAAAGTTGGGACATTTGTCCTTAAAATTTACGTATTTAATCAATCATTTAACAGATTGTTGCCAAAAAAAAAAAGCATTATGCCAATTAATTAATTAATTAATTAATAAACTGATGCCCCTGCAGGACCACGAAAAGCTCCGGAGAAGGACCTCACCTGGTACCTGCCGGTCATCAGCTGGTTCCGGGACGGGGTGCACAGCGGCTGGACGTAGTAGTTCTCCAGCCGGACTCCTCGGGCCGACAGGCGGTCCAGGTTCGGGGTTCTGATCTCGGAGCCATGGTACCCGACGTCGAACCAGCCGAAGTCATCGGCCAGGATGAAGACGACGTGAGGCCGCCGAGACGCTCGAACCGCAGGAAGGTTGAAGATGAACCCCGCGGTGATGACCCAGAGAGCCGCCGGACTTCCGACAGCCGCCGTCATGTTGGGTCGGTAAAATCACAACATAAGAAGTTCGTAGAATAATATTCAAATACAACAGGAAGTCCGTCGCGCCGCGTTCAGCGGAGGAAGAAACACACCGGAAACGCCAGCAGTTAATTATTTGCCCCAAACAGAAAAGGTCAGTGTACTAATACAAAAATACAGCCATGATTTAATAAAGTTAAAGTGAAGCTGCTGACACTTCCCTGTTCTGGAGGTTGAAAACAATGCCGGGACTCAAGCAGCCAATCAGGTGACTGGAAAATACAGCCAATCACGTGATGTACGGGAGCCCAAATGGAAACCGTTATCGATGCGTTAAAATAGAATAAAGCACAAACTACATGGATGGATACTTTATAATGTTATAGTTTTCACCATATAAATGTTATAGTTTTTACTTTATAATATTATAGTTTTTACTTTATAATATTGTATATTAAGTGGTTATTTACGAGAAAGGCAGAGCTTCTATTTTCCAGTGTTTCACTGTCACAGTCATGCAGGTGACTACACAGCTGAAGAGAGTTTAGTAATTAACTCTGGTTGTACTATTGTTACTGTATATATCATATTCTATAAATGCTGAGTGAGCGAGGAAGACAGGGAGACCAGTGCTTTAATTATCAGGTATTATTGTGCACCAATTTAATTACATGAGTAAAAAACAGATTTACAAAAAGTCTTTGTACATGTTTGTTTCTTCTGGTTGTTGTGTTTCTATCATCTGTTCCAGTTGTCACGGTAACAAACTGCTCTCATCACTATGGAAACTGCAGCAGCATAATTTTTCTACTAAACTCAAAAAGCAGGCTTCATTTAACACCTTTTCATCCTTCAATTATTCTTAAAAAGTAAACAGCTGACCTGTAAACCTTCAACATCCCTTCATGGAATTACAACCAATTAATTAGTGTTCCATCACTAAGACTGTGTGGTGTCATCATCATCATCATCATCATCATCATCATCAAACTGTTGATGTTCAGAAACACATTCAACGACCTGTTTCCTCCTCAGACAGGAGGAAGTTAGTTTCCCTCTAAACTGTCCTCTGATCTGCAGAAACAGTTCATGGACCACATGATTTTTTTTTTTTGTTATCATTCAGGAGGATTGTTCTTCATCAGTTGCTAACAGCCGGATCCAGGACCGTCTCAGTTTATGCTTTGCTCTTGGCCTTCTTCTGCAGCCGGGTCCGTGTCGGCTCCGTGAGGACCAGCGGCTCCTGGATGACCATGGCCGGGTACTTCCTCCCCAGAAGCTCCACCTCCACCTTCTGGCCCACAGAGCACAGATCCACAGGCAGGTAGGCGAAGGCCAGGCTCTGCTGGCTGCTGTAGCTGTAGGCTCCGGACGTTGTGTTACCAACCACCTGAGGAAGAGGAAGAGGAGGAGGGAGAGGGGGAAGAAGAGGGCGAGGGAGACGGGGAAGAGGAGGGAGAAGGAGCTGGACTGAGTGAGAACCACCACAGAAGACCTGAATTAACAGGATGTGATGTCATGACGTTCCTCTGCTGACCTTCCCGTTGTGCCACACTGTCTCGTTTCCTTCGGGGTCGATGTCGTCCGTATCCATGGTAATGTAGGACAGCCTCCTCTTCAGGCCCTGAGCTTTGATCTGCTGGAGAGCTGCTTTACCGATGAAGTCAGCAGGCTGGTGGACACAAACAGGGTTCAGGTTGGCTGGAGAAGAAATGCATCATGGGAACTTAATTATAACGAATGGAACACGGTTACCTTGTTCAGTTTAATGAAATAATCCAATCCGGCCTCTAGAGGATTCGTATCACAGTTCATCTGGAAACATGGACAACACGACAATTAAGACTCACAACCTGCACCGAGGATAGAGGACGGGTGTGTGTGTGTGTGTGTGTGTGTGTGTGTGTGTGTATATGTGTGTGTACCTCAGCCCCCCAGCCTCTGAAGCCCTTCTCCAGTCGGAGGGAGGACATGGCGTAGGTTCCGAAGTTGTCAATGCCCTCCTCTTTTCCTGCCTCCATCAGGGCCTGGTACACGGCAGCCATGTTGTTCTGGTCGATGTACAGCTCCCAGCCCAGCTCACCTGCATGAATACATCAATATCAATGAATACTTAGAAGAAAACAGTAGACTAACGAAGGACTTCAACAACCAACCCCACGCTGTTCCTCACCGGTGTAGGAGATCCTGATGGCTCGGACCGGGACGCCGGCCAGCTGGATGGACTTGCACTGTAGAAACCTGAAGCCGCCGTCACTCATGTCCTCGTCTGTCAGCTTCTGGAGAACTTTACGGGAGTTTGGTCCCGCAATACCCAGCACGCCCATGTCTTCTGTCACGTTGCTGATGTCCACGTCATATCCTCCATCGGCTGCTTCTGCTTCTATCCACCTGAGAGATTTTAATATTGGAGAGCATATTGTACATTCGTTCATGTCAGGTGATCTGATTAATACCTGATACTGAAGGCTCTGCGCTGTCTCAGCCACGAGGCTCCAGGCTGAATGTGACCACTAGAGGTCGCTACAGAGCATTCACCCCGCACTTCCTCTCACCAGATGGTCAGTTAGTTACAGAGGAGGAATGAGATGAATGATTTAATGTGCTGCGTCCTGATTGGAGCAGATGGAGGGGCGTTGTGTTCACAGCTGCAGAGAGGTTTTAGGTTTCTGCAGAATAAAACGGACTGAGACTTTGATTCTGCTCAGCGTGACACTCAGCTCTGGTCCGAGTGTGTGCCTGAAGATCAGTCTTATCTGATCACATCATGAGCTCTGAGCAACACGCATCAATACTCTGCATGTGTGTGCAGCTTTCAGCATGTAGCACTGATTCATTTCTGCTGAGCTGCATTAAAGGTGCCCTTCAATGCCCTTTAAGAACTCCATTCATATGAAGTGTGCCACTTCATATGAATGGAGTTCTTAAAAAATAAACAACAATTAAAAGTGTTGCAGAAATTGTTTATAAACTTCTAATTACAGTTGTCATGTTTCTAATCACGGTTTTCATGTGTGTATTGTTTGTGCTGGATATAATTGTATGTACATTATGTAACAGTGGGTGTGTAACAGTTTGAATATATTTTGTACATGTTAACTGGAGAGCAGCAAGTTTTCATGATATGAACATGAACTTTAATGTACTTTTAAGCACTTTAAATGTACTATAATGCACTTTAATGAATGGGACAATAAACTCCCTGATTCCTTTTTCAGGAGCCTGTAAAACAAAGCGTGATTCATTTCTCCATCGACACCAGTTGAATCATCAGTACAGAAGATGGACAGCTGTTTTAGTAAATATCCGTTTCCTCTGTAGAAAGTCTGATGTTTAAGTCTTTCTACATAAAAACGTCCTCTCAGACAATAACTGCATTTTCAGTCAGAAACATCCAATCAGCGTTTTAGATGCAGAAACAGGCCCCGCTGATGACGGACAGAAGATAAAGAAAATGAAAACTGCAAGCAGTAATATGCGGGCCCTCGCACGCTGCACGTCGGGGATCCAGCAGGTCGGGGCCGCATAGTCCCGCTGGCAGTTAAAAAAAAAATTCTCGATCTCATTCCTTATTCTTATTAAAAAAAAAAAAAAAAAAAAAAAACCTTTTTTTTGGGCGGCTTTAGCACTTTCAAAAACTCAGGAATTATAATGAGTTGGTGCCTGACGCATGTGCAAAGTTTCCTGAAGTTTGGAGCAGCGTTTGGCCTTAAACATCAACTTCCTGTGTCACAGCGAAACATCAAACTTAGCCGCATCGCCCTGGCTATACTATATTAAAAAATTAATTTTGGGTCACTTTTTGGACAACATGCTATAGTATGACTTGAAGAACAATCGGGCTTTCGCACCATCGGTGCTCGGGCCTTAACTATGATGTTGGCTTTTGTTCGCACTGCTGGTAAATTTCTTCCTGCTCTGATTTTCACCTCCGACTACAGCTGGGTATCCTGCAAACATTGTCGAGGCTGGTACAGATTCCTTGACAATAATGGTTCCTATACAGTACTTTTATAACACTAAGTCTGTCCCTCTAACTGGATTTGTCTCCATAGCAACTGAGGCTCATGGGTTCTGTCGTATTTAGAGCCGTACAATGACTCTAAACCGGCAGCCATAAAGCAGACGCAAGAGCGAAAATCCTAAATTATGAAAGAACAAAGATGCAGTTTTTCCTGCTAAGCTAATTTAGCTGCTGCTAGCCTGATCAGCTGTCCTGTGGTTGTGGTTGTGTTTGTGTAAACAGTGTGCAGTGTCTCACCTGAGGTCGTGGAGCTCCGACCCCGAGCCTGTGAGGAGCAGGAACTCTCCCGCTGCCAGCTGGGTAATGGTGACTTCGGCGTACACTCTCCCAGCGGGGGTCAACATGTGGCTGATGTTAGTCTGGCCCACCTGAAAACACACAGGTCAAAGGTCACTGCTGCAGCAGCTCAGCAGGTCACTCCGATGATGAAGGCATGCGGTTCTACCTTCGGCATGTTGTTGGCAAACAGGCGGTCCAGCAGCTTGTGCGAGTCCTTCCCCTTCACAATAAACTTCCCGAAGGGTGTCAGGTCGATCACGCCCACCTTCTCCATTACCAGCCGGCACTCTCGGCCGACCGGTCCGAACCAGTTGGTGCGTCGGAAACTGGGCCTGAACACAGCACACAATAAACCTCTCTATATTCCTCAGTCCGTTATTTTAACCACTTTTCTTCCAGAACTTGTTTTACTGCTATGTTTTATTGGGTTCTCTGTAAAATGGTTTCATGTGTTCAGTTATATTTAAAGAGTAAAATCACCAGGCTGCATTGTCCCAGAACCCAATTACACAATTATATAAAGCCAGTACATAAAAGTTATACGCCACCTAAAAAAATATCAATATTCAGCCTTATAACAGTAAAACTACAGGATGGTTGAGGGTCACCAACTATCAGAATTATCAAAAAGAAACATTTTAAAACCTAAATAAATATAGGAGTCCAGTTCAGAATGAGGAGTTATTACACTCGGAGCAAACATGGATGTTTGTACCAAATATTATGGCAATAAATCTAAAGGTTTTCAAGTTATTTTCGTCAAAACAACAAACATGAACCTCATGGTGGTTGGTCGAAGGTCAGGGGTCACCACAGTCAGTGAGATTAATCTTCTGAAAACCATGAATGTCTACAAAACAAGTCCAGATAATACCTGTTGAGATATTTTAGTGTGGACCAAAGAGGACGACCAACTAACCAACAATGCAGCTCTTGAGCCAGAAAATACGTCAAGTCAACAAACTGCAGGTTGTGACTCCAGCTTTTGTATTGGTCGAAACTAAAACCTCACAGATAAGAGACAAGCACGCAGACCAACTGGATATGACCCCTATCGGTCTGTCCCGAGTCCAAATGTTGTGGATTATCTGAAGACATCAGAGATTGTGTGGCTATTAAAGAGCCTCAGATGCTAAATGGACGTCTGCATGTGTTGCTGAACGCTCGCAGCTGTCCTGGTCCTTCAACATGTGAATGGTTCTGTTGTGCTGCTGCTGCCTGGAGTTAGAGGGCCTGCTGGATGATGGATGGGGAGCTCTGTTACCTCCCATCCTCACCCAGAGCATAACGTCCTGACACATCCATTGTGACTAACATGCTCACCAGGCAGCGCTTGCTGTCTGCACACAAAAATCATTGTTATGTGTATGTTGTATGTACATTCAGGGAGGAGACGGTTGTTCTGCGGATCTGCCGACTCGTGCATCATCTATATTCTCCTACGTTGACCACAGCGATGACCGGCTAGAGGAAGAACAGGAAGAGGATGTGGAGTACGAGTGTGCGACTCCTGCTGCAGCAGTTCAACTTAAAGAGGTTACAAAAACAAAGCTAAAGAACATTTTGTTCAAATGAGCGTTATGGTGCGACTCCAGCGTGGTTATTGTAGGAATCTCAACAATCTAAAAACAAAGCTAAAGAACATTTTGTTCAAATGAGCGTTATGGTGCGACTCCAGCGTGGTTATTGTAGGAATCTCAACAATCTAAAAACAAAGCTAAAGAACATTTTGTTATGGTACGACTCCACCGTGATTACTGCAGAGATCTCAACAATCAGTTGGAGGTTTATGAGGAGGGCGTACTTGTATCCCGTGTCGTCTCCAGGTTTGTAGAACCAGTGAGGTTGTTCCCAGCCGGCGTGGAAGCCCATCGATGCTTTCTCCTTCAGCAGCTCGTACACTCCGCTGGTGCGGCAGGTCGGCCTGCCAGCAAAACGCTCCTCCTTCGGATAACCGACTGGAGGGACGACCCGAAGAGGACCGTTAGTGACAGTACAATAAAAAAAAAGATCAATAAATACTGGAAACGGAGCAGTCATCTGATGGTCTTCTTACCCACGTTGTTGAAGCCGTAGGATTCACGAGCTTTGGCACACATGAAGGGAACGTCGCTCCACTTGCTGTAGCGGTTTGGGTCGCATTCAATCAGGTCATAGGGAGGCTCCCCGGTTCTGATCCAGTCACTCAGGAACTTACCGATACCGCCGGCATGGATGATGCCATACCTGAACATATGGAGTCAAAGCTTTGAGCTTTAGGAGTCTTTAAGTTTAATGGAACTTAAAAACACCTCCATCATCATCATCATCATCATCATCATAATATCACCCAACTCCCTCTCCACATCGATGGGACATCACACGCGTGTCCAGTATTTCTCCCTGAAGAGTTGAAAGACTTAAAACAAACCCAAAGCCGATGGCGGTCCAGTAGTTGCGGACTCCCTGGTGCGGTCCAACCATGGGCAGCAGGTCAGGGGTGTACGTGATTGGTCCAGACACGATGTTGATGATGTCAGCTGTCTTCAGCACCGGAATCATCTCCATGGCCATCTCCACATGCTCCATGATCCGGTCCAGGTCTGACTCAAACAGCTCCTTCCCAAAACCTGCAGCAGACACACAGGAAGCAGGAAGGGAATAATTGAACCCTCAAAACTCCTGAGGTATAAAACATGGGACGGCACACGGAGCGTCCACGGCAGACAGACCTGGCGGGACTCCGTCTCTGACCCACGAGTCCTGTAGCACCATCTTCTCCATCTTCTCATACGGGCCGAACAGCAGGCCGTCTCTCTCCTGACGGAGGTAGTAGGAGGACTCCAGGTCCCTGATGACCGCCAGCTCCTTCTTTAGAGCCTTCACCTCCGGTACCGTCGCCGTGACAACGTACTGGTGATGCACTGGGATGGTGGGGTGTTCGAACCCGATCATGTTTCCCACCTCCCGGGCCCAGAAACCTGCAGACCAACAGGGATGCTGTCAAATCAGCTGAAAGACATCGTTCTGCTTCTCTTTTCAAGAGAATACATCCTTTTAAAACCTGTGATGCTAACGTGTTCACAGCGACACGTAAAATTAGACGCAAGTTTTTCATGTTGTAGCTTCAAACATACAGTACAAGTTCAGCAGCTGAGGGTCCAATGAGAAGACGGATACCACTCTAATATCTGTCTACTCGGTATAAAGCTGGAGCCAAGAGATAGTTATCTTAGCATAAAGACTGTAAACAGAGGGAAACTAATAGAAAAATTATATATTTACCTTTATTTAATCTGCACAACAACCAAAGTGTAAAAATAAAAGTCGCAGTGGTGATTAAACAGATGAGAAACTGTCCGTTTTTTGTTACATTTGGTCAAAGCCAGGCTAACAGTTTCCCTCTATTTACAGTCTTTATGCTAAGCTAAGATAACATCTCCAGACTGTAGCTTAAAATGTACCCAACAAAAGAGTGGTATAGATTTTCTTCACCAAGAAAGTGAATTTACCAAAATAACAAACTATTCATTGAAGGGTGTTTTATGGAAACTTGTCAAACCGTTTACAGAGTTTGAAGTGTGTTTTCTGTTTTACTGGGCTGTAATGTGGGATTCATCTCTCCTGCTGGACAAATAAAAGTCTAATGAAAGAATCTGTTTGTAAGTCAGAAGTCACACCTCCTGTTTTAGATAAAACCAGGAATAAATAAGAGAATGAACGCCTTATGCACCGTCTGTGATTTTAAATGTGATCTCTCAGATCAACAAACAGAAATAAGAACAGACACATCCAAACAAGCAGCGACAGAAATAGACACCCAGCAAGACAAACAAACAATGTGGACAAGTACGAAAATAAGACTTATTTAACGTCGACCGCAGGGAACTATTCTATGAGCCATGCCTCAAATACTTGCTGCATAAACATGCAATGCAGATAAACTGCAGTCAAATGTCTGGTTTAAGATGTTTAAAAGGTTTAACAGCATAAACTGCAGAATGGTTTGAAGTTGTCTGTATTTTACAGTCTTTGTACCTTCAGCTGAAAACAAACAGGTGGAGAAGGTTTTGATGTCCAGAACATCTGCTGTGACTGAGTATGAGGATAAAACCAGCTGCTGATATCTGCAGCAGGGCTGCAAGAGGCTCATTAACATGAACAGAGATCTATATGTATTTATATTCTTTAAGTGCTCTACTGGTGAACTTTATCCCTTTATGAAGGGGTGGGGGGGCAGTTTATGTAAGAACTGCAGCCTGAACACAGGTCCGATTCACTGGGTCACCCAGTTAAAGGTGATGAATGGAGTCAACAAGCTGACCTGAATAAACCTCAGGACAGAGCTGCGTCCACATCAGACACACACACACACACACCGTCTCTCTGTTCATCTCACACACACACACACACACACACACACACACACACACACACACACACACACACACACACACACACACACACACACACACACACACACACACACACACACACACACACACCGTCGCTCTGTTCAAGGATCTAAACTTTCTATAATCAGGTTAAAGGATCATTTTCAACATTTATGATACTTTAGTCCGAGGGGTACTTCCACAGTTATCTGGAATATGTGGAGTGGAGAGTATCAGTCTAAAAGGAAATTATATTATACTGAGTCAGCTGAGATTCCTGAACAACATATGTTTACTCAAAGTAAACACTCAGTGAACCTCTGATATTCAAAGCAGAGCAACGAATGCAAACTAGACCAAATCTACACTGTAAAAGTTTACTGTGACATTTTAGAACTGGGGAAAGGGATCCTACAGGATCACATACCAGGGACCATGACCTTTGACTTTATTTAGGCTCACATGGATCACATGGGGGTGGTTGCAGCTTGTGTTCAGAGTTCAGCAGTGAACTGAATAACCTGGATGTGGGGGAGGTTACGGTTGTGGATGAGGTTCCGTGGAGGCGCCAGAGACTCGGAGAGATAAAGTGCAGATAAAAACCCAGAAGGAGGACAGAAAACTCTAGTTGGTGTTATGCCAGATCATCAGAACCGGCGCTTGTGGGTTTCCAACAGAAATGTGAGCACAATGCTTTAAAAACAGACTGCTGTTGTTTCATGGAGTTGTTTTCTGTCTATCTGTGTTTAAGGATGAAACTGAAAACCAGCTGCTCTCCGTTGGGGTTACTGCAGCCCATAATACAGCCAGTCTGTTGTCAGGCTGAAAACCACAAAATAATCCACATGGAAAAGAGAAAAATAGAAAAGAACCATCAATCAGGACAAAGTTCTCCACTTCTCCAGCATGTCAGGAGTAGAAATAAAGACTCCACCATGTCAGGAGTAGAAAGTGAAGTATTAACGACAGGAATGTGTGCCAACACACAGTCAGGTGTGACATTTCTACTGAAGATGAACCGTCCGGCTGAACTCCTGCAGGAGCATCAGCACAGTCACAGAGCTTCGGTCAGGAGGTGTACATATGTTGCTGCCTCTGATTGGATGAAACATGAAATGCTGGCCTGTTTGGATTGGCTGAGGGACACAGTGGAGGCAAACAGCCAGCAGCGCAGCAACCTTACTGGCTCCAACCGGAGCACAGAATGTGCAAATTCAGGGAGGAAAAATGGAGCGAAATGAGGTGACTGCAGCTGGAGAAGATTTGTTCTGCTGCAGCATCTCCATCATGGTTCCAGCTCCGTGCGCGAGGAAACACGGGAACATGTTAATGGACAAAGTTACCGTCAGTGCACATTTTTAATCTGTCATACCTTCAAAAGTTTTTGGGGGTTTAACTGCAGCCTTAACCTGACTGTTAATGCAGAAACAGAATTAATAAGAAGAATCCATTACCCACATACTGCTGCACGATGTGTTACGCAACATCGTCCAAAGATTCAGGGAAGAAACTGAAGCAGATTCCTGAACTTCTGCCAGATAAACAAGCAGCAGCAGTAGCGACAGCAGCGACAGTAGCAGCAGGGATGAAAGAAGTCAGTGCCAACAAAATCCCCCCAGAACTGGTCTGACCCAGTTCAAGCCAAACGCTCTCCTCCCTGTACTCTGCAGGCTGCGGGTCGCTGTGGTCAAAGGTCTGCTGTTCCCAGATAACATGTCTCCTTCTCTGCACCGGACTGGAAATCTAAAATTGACTTTTTCCACCAACGTTTCAGATATTTTACAGCATTCAGTACGTTTTTCTACATGTGATGAGTGGTCCCAACCTGTCCTAACTGTGATAAAAGAAAATTTCATGAAAAACTAATATTATATTCATCGTTAACTTATTTTATCATCGTCACGAACTGCTTTGCTTTAGAAAGAGCAACTGCTTTTTAAAATGGTCAACAGATTTCCAGCAGCACGACTCAAAAGCAGTTTTTATTCTTTGTCAAAAATCTTTGTGAATTAAAACTTCCCTTCAGATGAAGGAGGGGCCTTATTTGGTCATAATATAATATCATTAAAAAAATAAAAACCTCAATTTCAAAGAATTTACATGGATGGATTGCAAAGTTTAAGTAGTTCAACACATCATATAAAAGATTAATATCTGAAAAACATTTAAAAAAAACAAAAAACACTTTGATGCACAAACGTCTAAACCCTGCTTGTAGCTGAAATTTGGACCAAAGATCCAGTTATCTCTGGTTTCAGAGTAAAAGATGCTGTGTTTACGATGTTTCAGAGTGAATGAATGTAGAATAGAAACGTTAAACAACCAACCTGCGGTGTTGACGATGCGGTTAGCGCGGATCGTGCCGTGAGGAGTCTGGACGTCCCACCTGCCGTCGGAGATTTGGCTGAGGCTGGTGACCGGGGCTGTGTTGTAGATCTGGGCTCCGTACATCCGAGCTCCAGCAGCCAGAGCCATGGTCAGGGAGTAGGGGTCGATGTGTCCGTCTCCTGGGGTGTAAAGACCAGCCAGCACCTTAAATCATACACAAAACTTCACTTAACAACAAACTCAAACAGGTCTATCTATCTTCATAAGCTGTCTCTGGTGCATTATTAATATAAAGACTAGAAATCAATATGAGTTGACCAGACTAACACACTGTCTGATCAGTGCAGTGTTCCATACACACCTTGTCTATGTTGACCAGAGGGAACAGCTCGAGGACTTGTTCCGGTCCGATCATGGACTGATTCGTCACGTGCCAGTGGGTCCGGGTCATCTGGTACCTCATCTCATCCACTCGGGCCGCCGTTGATGCGATGCGGACGCTGCCGGGCTGGTGAAAGCCCAACGCCTGCAGACATACATCATACAGTCAACACACCTGGTGTACCTGGAGATATGAAGGAGGGGCCTCACCCGTCCAGTCTGTGAAGGAGGACCTCACCTGTCCAGTCTATGAAGGAGGGACCTCACCTGTCCATTCTATGAAGGAGGGACCTCACCTGTCCATTCTATGAAGGAGGGGCCTCACCTGTCCAGTCTATGAGGGAGGACCTCACCTGTCCAGTCTCAGCCTCCAGAGTCTCGTACAGTTTGATGCTGTCATAGTGGACCTTCTTCAGGTTGATGCCTGGATGGTAATATGTTGTTAAACCAGCCTGAAATATACAAACACACAATCAGCCATGACAGGAAGTCACACTTCATGCATGAAGACTCAACTCTCACAGACCTAAAGCTGCACCAGCTGATGTTTTGGCCACTTGGGGGCACCGTAGTTGATGTTTCTTATCTAAACATCCTGTATCATTAATTTAAAATCATGTTTCAGGCCAAATGATGAATATAAACCCATTATTAACTCTTTTAGCTCTGCTTTTGCTATCCACCAACTTTTAACGGAAATATTTGGCTCCTGTGTTTATGATTTTGTTGCCAACTTTGTCTGTCTGCTGGGTACCACAGTGTCCGTTTAAAACAGAAACAATAAGCTAAAAGAGGCTAACATGCTCCTCAGAGCTGAGGAACTGCAGCATTAGGTGATAATCAGGAGTGTAGTACCATTTGTTTAAGTACCAGATGTGTAGGGTTAAGCTGTGACTCTTTTCTAAGGTTGTCTCACTGCTGCGGTCAGAATAGATAATAAAGAATATTTCCTTCACTTTAAACATTATAATTCTGCTATTTTTAACGGCTAATCTGGATTTAATTTTTAAATCTTAATTTTATGAATGTGTTGTCCTGTGTTTAAATGCATTTGTTCTCGTGCCTTTTATTTTTTAATTACATTCTAACAAGTTTTGATGTTCCTTTATATTTTTTTGGTGAAAAACTTAGTGAATGTAATTTTCTTGCAGTAAAACACTTTAAGCTGCATTTCTTGCCCCTAAACTGCTATATAAATAAAGTTTATTATGATTATTTTTAAATGAATTTACCTTCTTTAAACTGAGTATAACTTCTAAATGGATGATCCCTGTACATCCCATAGACATATATATATGTATACACGACGTGTGAATAATACTATGGTACACCCTGCCTGTCACCCAGTGCATGCTGGGAGAGGCTCCAGATGAGGCGGGTACCTGAGGAGTAGAGTTTCTCTCTCATACTATTAATACATGTTTGACTGTCAAACATGTATTAATAGTATGAGAGTGTGTAAATGAATGAGGGGCAGCGGAGAAGAGTAAGTAGGTCATGACCTCGAGTGTCTTGAAAACTTATCTGAGAACAGCTGCTCTGGATGGAGACGACAGAAACACTGTAAACACCTTCGACAAGAGACACTATCGAGGAATAGCTCCTCCGTATTAAAGGTTTACAGAAGCTTTAACAGGAATATTAATCAGAGATCATTCATTAATAAATCTGTCGGATTAAATTAATTTTCCTATTTACAATAATCATATTGAAACAGTGTGAATCCATGTTTCACAACTGTTGAAAGATGAAAAATGTGGCTGAACTGGTCACTGAACAGATTAGCAGATCGATTTATGGAAAGTGATTTTTAAAACAAAAATGTCAAATATTTCTAATTTCCAGCCTCGAAATTCTGAACTTTTGCTTCTTTCGTTGTCTCACTGAGAGCTGCAGCCATCAGTAGAACACTCAGTCAAAAGGAAATGAACCAGATATCAAATATTTTTAAAATCAATTACAACCTGTTTAGTCAAATGAGAGGATTTCTTGTCATGACTGACAGAAAATTAAATAATTTTTAGGTTAGACGTGGCGAGAAATAACACGGTTTAAGGACTCTGGGAGGTCATGATGGCTGTTAGTATGTTTTAATTCAGACATTTTATCAACCAAATTATTAAGAAATTAAATAAATAAAGCTAATTAATGCTAAAAAGTAATCCATAGTTGCAGCCCGAATCTTATGTGATAGTAAACTGAATATATTTGAGGTTTATTTGGGGACTTTTGCATTGATAAAATCAATAAATTTCATCACATAACTTTGAACTTTAGTAACTTGAGATTTTCATTTATCGATGAGATTAAAATCTGAAGTTTCACTTAAAATGAAGTTAATAATATGATTCAGAGCCATATGGAAACGTCTCTGTGTGTTCCTGTCCACCTTGATATTAATGAACCCTTCACACCAGCAGGTCTTCTCATATCAAACATCCAGACTCAGGTAGGCTTACAGCATGCCAGGTGGATCCAGCCGTCAGCTCAGACTTCTCCAGCAGCACCACGTCCTTCATGCCACCTTTGGCCAGGTGATAGGCCAGGCTGACCCCCACGCACCCCCCGCCGATGATGACGGTGTCTGCAGTGTCCTTCCACCGCTTCCCCAAAACCATGGAGGCATCGCTGGAGGGACAGAATAGAGATAACGGAAGAGGAATCATTACAGGAACATGTAACATCAGTTACTGAATCATTACAGGAAGATGTTACCTGGACAGGTGACCTGCAGAGGTCCAATCACAAAGAGCCACAGGTGATCATGTTGCCACACCTGCAGCTGACTTACTGAAGTCAGCATGTTGAGTGAATATAAGTGATCTGCATTGACTTTAAGTGTAACAGCTGGATATGAAGCTGCAGGTGTTTATTCCTGAATCGATCAGCTGTGCAGCACTTTATGATCACTCACGTGACTGACAGGTGTTTGATATGAAGTCTAACAACCACGTGGTAGTTCCTGAGTGAACCCGAAGTCTCACCTGTCCCCTGCTCGTCTTCTTGGGCTGCAGCTGATGGTCCTCACATGAAGCCCCGTCAATCCCCGACATGCCGACAGATCTCTGCGTAGCTGAGATCTGAGGAGGTTCAACATCCGAGTCATAACTGATATATATATATTTTTTTAAACAACTACAACTCGCAGCAGAACCGGAACCAGCCCCCCTCTCTCTGGACCCCTGGACTGTCCTGGTACAAATGTCCCTCTTCTGCTCTGACAGCTTTAAACGCCCACAGGTCGAAGTCAGAAAGAAACTTCACCCGCTGCAGGTTTAACTATTAGTGCGCCGGGACTCTGACTGCAGGTCACAGAAACGGCAGTAACAACTTAATGAATTCACTGCGAGTAAAAAATAAATACATTAAAGACTTCAGAGCATCTTTACAGGTATTTGTTTTAAACCAAAGTAATGGACTATTTTGAGCTGATGATGGCGCCGTCCCAATGTTCCCATTTAAAAACTAAGCTGCTCTTTAACCAGACTTACATCTGCCGTACAAAAACAGGCATTTTGTCTGTAAGTCTTCTAAAACTGAAAAATACTGATTTAAAAACACGTCTAATAAAGCGTAAATCTAACCTTCTGTTAATTAAGTTTTCTAGTGCTCTTCTTCTCCTCACTGTGATCCGCTAGGTGTAATGGGCTCATTACCGCCCCCCTAAGAACAGCGGCACCTGGTGAGAACTGCAGCGACATACAGGCTAGATTTACACTTTAATATATATATATATATATCAGTGTTTTCAAAAAGTATTATTCAGATTTATAAAAGAATATAAGGACGAAGACTAACCGGATGTTCTGGAAAATCTAAATATTTTTAATCGTCCTGCTACTGTATAACCACATCGCTGAGGTTTGTATGGATGAGACAGGAACAAACGATAAAAACAAATGTAATGAAGATATCACCAAAGTCATTAAAGGATATAAAATGAAATAGTTGTTTTTGACATTTCACTCAAAAGCACAAATATTAACGTCACGGTGGCAGAAGTCTCCAGTCATCAGGATATATCATCATTATAATATCAATGATTTAACAAAGATATTTAACTCTGGATCAACCAACAGCTCGGCTAAAAATAAATACAAGTTCAAATACAAACACTGTATTAATATATAACTGTGTGGAACGTGGTACCTAACAAAACTGCCATGTTTTAGAGAACTATAATTATAATGTTTATGTGGATCATGTTAGTTGTGTAAACGGCACTCAGAAGAGTTGACCTGGAAGTGTCTGTTCGATCCGGTCTGAACAATCCACACTGAACCGTTTATCTCTGAGTGGTCCGTCACCTCCTACTGCAACACATGCAGCCTCTCACCCTCCTGGAGCAGCTGGGGCAGGTTCCAACTGGACGTTTACCCTCATGCTAAACCATGTTTTATATAAACCAGACTGATATCAGGACTGGTTTATATAAGCCAGAAATGTAGGATTGAGTGTTGTGTATGTGAGATTTAAGGACAGTGTGAGTCTATAAAGGTGTGGGGAGCTCATTTCACCGACCATTTGACCAAAAAACAAATGTTATATAATGATTAACTCAAAAGTAACACTGAAATGGATGTTTTAAACTCCATCAGCAGAAATTAAAGCGGAGTTCAGCTAAAACTAAAGTGGATATATCCGGATTTATTTAAAATAAATTTAATAAAGTCTACTGGGTTAGGGTTTTGTAGTTAATGCAACTTTAAAAGCTGTTTTCATGAAAATTACAAATTTTTCTGGTATTATATTTTCTTTTTGATTTCATTTACTAATTGATTTTTCCTTTGTAAGACAGTTTAAAGTTACATCAGTCTCTTTCTCTCCACATGAACATTATATTTGTACATTTGTACAATAACTCACCTCTGACAAAATCCATCACAGTACAATAACACTGTTGACTGTGTTTCTTGGTTTGTTTGTATATTATATATATAGATATATACTGTACTGTATATATCTATATATATACATATATATATATGTTGACTGTGTTTCTTGGTTTGTTGTATATAATATATATAGATATATAATGTACTGTATATACTGTGCATTTTATATTTTATATTTATATTTTTTACTGCTATTTACTGCTATTTTATTTTATTGCTTTTCTATTATTATATTATTCTATTCTATTCTATTATTTTATTCTATTGTTTCTATTATTGTCTTATTGCTTCTGTATGTATGCTGCTGTAGCGAAAAAATTTCCCCTCGGGGATTAATAAAGTAAATACCTACCTACCTACCATATATAATCTTATGTTTTGGTTGTTCCCCTCATCCAGCCTCTCGCTGGAGTTGTGTTGGTCAACATTGTTCAGGAGTGAAACATTGGTTATCGAGCTGAGGAACAGGAAGTGTGTTATTTCAGATTTCATATCTATTTCTTTTTGGAAGTAAAGCAACATATTTTCTCTTTAATGCATCACGTTTTTCAGAACGGAAAATTTACCTCAAAGGCATCATTGTATTATTATAAAGAGATAAATATTGTTCACACAGTGCAGCAAATGTAAAGGACAGGAGCTTTTATGAAGATAATTTAAAGACTATATACAAACTAATAAAGGCCTTTCATGCATAATATAAACCCACAATGTTCAGTTTTTTGTATGATTATACCATTTATTGAATATTAAGGGTATGTACACAGAGTCAGAGGTTGATTGACATCCTCTGGACTCTGCTGGTTACTGATTTGCACCTTCGAAAGCATCTGTTCACCTTCAACCTGATCACAGATCTAATCACACAGAATTAAAAACACCTGTGCAGGTGTGCTGAGTTGATAGTGAACAGTTTCCTGCTGTTTAATTATCATTATTTCATGCTTTATTGGATACTGAAAGTCAATTCTTCTTTTCAGGCTAATTTAGCTTGAACTGGATATAAATGTAAAAAATAAAATTTAAAAAAAAAAAAAAAAAAAAATCACTTTGCAAAAATGCTTTGAATGAGATTTTCCCCCTTTTATATTTTTTCAGGTGCTGATGAGTTTTTTTCTACATGTTGTGGTCCAGATTAAGAATCAGAATACCTCGGTGTGAGGATGAGATGCAGGACTGATGGTGTTTAAGTGACTTTAGTGGTGTAACTGTAGGTATTCAGTAGAACTTGAGGGTCTGATAACGGGGCAGTGAGGGACTGAGGGTCTGATAACTGGGCAGTGAGGGACAGGTGTGTCCAGCAGGGTCAGGTGAGTCTCTGAGGACAACTGGAGGACAGATGAGGAATGACACTCTTCACTGAAAAATTGCAAAAACACCTCCCAGCTGCACTCATCCTCAATCCTCTGTTTTATGTTTTATTTTAACAGCTATTTTTATCATCCGTTTCATTTGATCCCATTTAAATCCCAATAACGTGAATCATTGTGTTCAGTTTTAATATCTTGTATTAATGACTTTCATGTCCGATGTAACACAAGAAAACTTATGACCCCTAAAATATGATACAATCCTGATAAAATACACTGCTCAAAAAAATAAAGGGAACACTTAAACAACACATCCTAGATCTCAATGAATGAAATATTCCAGTTGAAAATCTTTATTCGTTACATAGTGGAATGTGTTGAGAACAAAATAACATAAGAATGATCAATAGGAATCAAAATCATTATCCCATGGAGGTCTGGATTCAGAATCATACTCAAAATAAAAGTGGAAAAATAAGATCACAGGCTGATCCAACTTCTGTGGAAATTCCTCAAGACAAGTCAAAATGAGGCTCAGTAGTGTGTGTGGCCTCCACGTGCCTGTATGCACCTCCCTACAACGCCTGGGCATGATCCTGACGAGACGACGGATGTTCTCCTGTTGTTGTTTGTGTGTGTGGATGTTTCTGACAGTTTGAGCAGAAACATGCACATTAGTGGCCTGCTGGAGGTCATTTTGTAGGGCTCTGGCAGTGCTCCTCCTGTTCCTCCTCGCACAAAGGAGCAGATAGCGGTCCTGCTGCTGGGTTGTTGTCCTCCTACGGCCCCTTCCACGTCTCCTGGTGGACCGGCCTTTCTCCTGGTATCTCCTCCGTGCTCTTGACACTGTGCTGACAGACACAGCAAACCTTCTTGCCACAGCGTGCATTGATGTGCCATCCTGGATGAGCTGCACTACCTGAGCAACTTCTGTGGGTTGCAGACACCGCCTCATGCTACCTCTAGTGGTGAGGGCGCTGGCAAAATGCAAAAGTGACCAAAAATCAGCCAGAAAGGATGAGGACAGAGAAATGGTCTGTGGTCACCACCTGTAGAACCATTCCTTTATAGGGGTTGTCTTGCTAATTTCCTCTCATTTCCACCTGTTGTCTGTTCCATTTGCACAACAGCAGATGAAATTGATTCACAATCAATGTTGCTTCCTAACTGGACAGGTTGATTTCCCAGAAGTGTGATTGACTTGGAGTTACATTGTGTTTTTTAAGTGTTCCCTTTATTTTTTTGAGCAGTGTATATTATTTGGTGTAACAGACAGTGAAGTTTAGAGTAAACAGTGTAGTTTTATATTTAGGGTCCTAGTCTGTACTCTGTTTTGTGCTTATACAGCAGTTTAGTAAAATAACTTACTGAGTGTTGACAGACCTTCAGTCCTCCCATTGTTCTTATTTATGAGCCTGATAGTCACACAGCAACAAGAGAGACAGTCATCATGAAATATATAAAGTTAAATGTTTAGTTTACTTTCTGTATGCAGTGTTTCCTCTGAAACCTCTTCAATTAAGTTGTTAAAAATAATTAAACATCCAGAATATTTGAAGATATAGATGTTTTTTTTATTATTAAAGATGACCAGCTGGACATTAGACATCTCCGGCTGCAGAGAAAAATCCTTTTCAGAGTTTTGTGAGGATTCAAGTCTCAACACTGATGTTTCATGTTTGATTGTTTTTTTTTAAATCATGTTTTTAAATCATGAACTCAGATTAAAAGTGAATTTAGTGAAACTGTCCTTCTGCATCACTGTCACAGTGAAGATCAAACCTGCCAAACAACAATAAGACACCTTCATACACTTACATTTTATTTCTTTTTATATTATTGTTACTGAAGAAACTCAAAGTATGACGTTTACATTGTGCCATTTGTGATGTCTTTTATAAACCGTCTTTCTCTCAACAGTTTATGTTGAATGTTGATCATTGAATCCTCTGAATGTTCAGTTCCCTGATCATAATTCTCCTGTCACTCAGAGGAGGTTCATCTTCTCTACAACATTTCACTGAGTTTCTCATTTTGGCTGCAACTCATAAAACGTACACAACATATCCGTAACCCTGCATAAATAAACATTCATCTCATTTTCTAACAGGAGTGTTTTCTTAGTTTTCTGAGGACTCAAAGACATGTTGAACTTTATGGAGACAGTAGAGTCACAAAAATACAGAATAAATCTGATTTATTTCTCTTTATATTTCCACATTCATCTCCTTATTCTTTTACAGATTTATTTTTTTTATTATATATATCTTTCTGGAAATAAAAACATTTTTCATCCACAATCATGTCAACATTATAAACATCGGAGAAACTTTACATTTTCTATGTTTTACATTTATTGGAGCATTAAAACAGAAACAGGATATTGTCTTTAAGGTAAAATCTTCTGACCTTTTCCACTGATTATCTTCATCTAGCATCACATTTAATCTTTTAATGATAATAATCCACCCACAGAACATTAAACTAAAAGTCCACCAGAGAAGGATCTGAGTCTGTGAGGGAACAATAGTTGTTCCTGTTGCTCAGAGAGAAGGAGGAGAGGGAGGTGGAGGGTGAAGAAAGAGGAGCTGTAGGAGGCAGGCGCTCCTCCCGGTGACATCAGGAGCACCGCGCCCCTCTCCGCTTATAAATGCAGCCTAGATCCGTTCACAGAGCCTTTCCAAACTCACAGGGACTCCGAACTGAGAAGAGTGGTTCGGTCACTGCTGCAATAATCATCATGGCACCAGCTGGAGCGAAGAAGGTGAGGAGGCACAGTCACTGTTTGTTAGTTTGGAGCAGGTTTTAGCAGGTGTCTCTCTATAGGAAGTGGTTTTGTTAACTTGTATTGTTCCTGGTGTTAAACTTTCGTTCTCTGTGTTCCTTCCTGCTCGCTGTGAACCCCTGCAGAGCGTCTTGGAGCGCCTGGATGCAGGAGAGGTGGTCATCGGGGATGGAGGCTTCGTCTTCGCTCTGGAGAAGAGAGGTTACGTGAAGGCGGGTCCGTGGACACCTGAGGCGGCCGCCGAGCACCCTGAAGCAGGTACGTCTCCTCCTGCAGCCCTGCAGCCATGTAGACCAGTAGGCTCTGAGGGCTGAATGATGAGGCCTCCTGTCGTTGCAGTGCGGCAGCTGCACCGGGAGTTTCTGCGGGCCGGAGCCAACGTCATGCAGACGTTCACCTTCTACGCCAGTGACGACAAGCTGGAGAACAGGGGACACACTCAGCGCTTCACCGTGAGTCTCTCTGTCTGTCTGTCTGTGTGTGTGTGTGTGTGTGTGTGTGTGTGTGTGTGTGTGTGTGTGTGTGTGCGCGCGTGCGCGTGTGTGCCTGCCTGCCTGCAGCTGCCCTCAGGCTTCATGTTCAGTCATGTTGGCAGCAGAGTTCAACTCTGCAAAACAGAGACATGAGCTCACTGCATTTATTTAAATTGTATTTATTTATTTATTTATTGACCGTACCAAATTTATTTCAAGTGATTTTCTTTGACTCCACTGCATTTAAAAAAAAAAAAAAAAAAAAAAAAGTGATTTATCTCTGAACAACAGGGACAGCAGATCAATGAAGCAGCCTGTGACCTGGCCCGGGAGGTGGCCAATGAGGGCGATGCTCTGGTGGCAGGGGGCGTGTCTCAGACCCCCTCCTACCTCAGCTGTAAGAGTGAGGATGATGTCAAGGCCATCTTCCAGAAGCAGCTGGATGTCTTTGTCCAGAAGAACGTGGACTTCCTGATTGCAGAGGTGTGCATTAATCATATTTTTAACAGGTGAAATATGAAGCAGTGATTCAGCCTGGAGGCTCACAGGAGACAGATGAACATATTTCTGAGGCTGCTGGCAGCCGTGTTCCTGTATTCCTGGTAATCTGTGGCGTTAACAGAGGCTTTCAGTCCCTCGGGTATTTTAATGAAGTTCCTCCTCCAGGCAGCAGTAGGCCTCCAGTAGGACTCCTAACCTGAGAGATGTTTGGAGGCTCAATGTCTCCTGCTGTTCTTCCTAAATTTTAAACATTTCAAAAATAATCTGTCAAACACAACTACAAATGTGAGGAGACTGAAGTACTCAAAAAAATTCTAATGCTCAGTTTAAAGCTCAGAGTACCAAAAAGTTGGCTCCTACGTTCCCCGTCATGCTACTAATACCATTTTTTTTCATTAGACCGTCCCTGGTAAACATGAATGTCTTTTTAAAACTCTTACGTTTTCATCAGGGTTGTTTTGACTTTTACAGAGAAATTAAAATGACATTTTATGTTTTAAATTGGTCCTTTAAAGTCAAAAATGACATGTTGTGCTTTAATGCTGCAAATAACTCAAGAACTTATTAAATGTTTGCTCCCATTTGTTGAGAACAAATGTACATTGTCTGAAACAGTCGTCATTGCACCATTTGATTGTGTCCTTCAAACTTCACCATGCTCTTCTGAGTCATCTGTCCTGATCAATTTAAATCCAGTACAGCTCTCTGAGGATGAAGACGATGTTAAAGTTGTGCTGTAAAACCAAAACGATGAACTAAGAGAATCTGTAGATCTCTGTAGACATGAGAACTACGAGTCACAATTAGTGCCATCATTTCACATGAAAATTATCATTTCATTTAATGTAATACAAATATTGGTGACGGCAGGTTTAAGATGTTTCCTGCAGCAGGCTGTGATTTTTGAATTGCTCTGTGCGATGCTTCACGTTTAATAGTTTACCTCTGTTCATGGTCTCTTCTTTGTGCGTGTGTGTGCGCGCAGTACTTTGAGCACGTGGAAGAGGCTGAGTGGGCGGTCCAGGCTCTGAAGACCACCGGTAAACCTATTGCTGCCACTCTGTGTATCGGACCTGAAGGAGACCTGAATGGAGTCAGTCCCGGAGACTGCGCGGTCAGACTCGTCAAAGCTGGTACCTCAAAGATCTCGCACTGTTCACACATTGACCTTTTTTTAAAACTATCAGAGGAAAAACAAAAGGCCGACCCTGACCTGTGTGTTTGTCGTAAAACTAATGTAGAGGGATCAACGGCAGCATCATGAAGGGAGGGTTCACAGAATAAGTTTTAACTAAGTGTACCAAATAATAAACTGAACTAATCTCCAGTTGAGTTCCATAAACTCTGTGACTCAAAGACCGTATTCCTGGCAGGTAGAACATATTCAGTTAACCAGGTCTTGTTAAGTCAGTAAGTTCACCTGTCCTGAGATGACCTTTGTAAACTCATCCTGTTACACCCACACTGGCACAGCTTCCTGTGTCGTCAACCTGCACTGCTACCAGTGTTTTAGCACTGCCCTCTTGTGGTCAAATACACCACACAACTCACACAATCTGATTTCCAATGGACTGTATTAAAGTTAAATAATATCAGATAAACCATCTGATCTTCAGTTCCTTTATTTAGTGTTTCTAAATCTAAAAATGTTTCAGAAGTGATTCATTCAAGAAAAACTGGAGAACTTTAAAAATGTAGATGACATAATGTGAAGCCATATTTCTACAGAAGATAAAATTGGTCCTAATAATAGAGATTTTGTGTTTTAAATTTTCACTTTATGTCCACATATATAACAAACTACATTTATACGGTAAACAACCTCACTGCCCCCTGCTGAGATAAATGTGGTGTAAAATCAGTAGAGTTTTCCCTTTTTTTTTTAAAGCTCCCATTTAATGAGAGTTTTGGTGCCATCTAGTTGTATAAACAGTAACTCTGCATCAATGACCTCAAAGCCACATGAACTGTTTCCATTAGACTTTATTTTGAAAGGATCTAATGGTCTGTTACCTGTGCAGGAGCTCAGATCGTTGGCGTCAACTGTCACTTTGACCCGGAGACGTGTGTGAAGACGGTGAAGTTGATGAAGGAGGGGGTGGAGAAGGCTGGGCTGAAGGCTCACTACATGAGCCAGCCGCTGGCTTACCACACGCCCGACTGCAACCGGCAGGGCTTCATCGACCTGCCAGAGTTCCCCTTCAGTGCGTCTACACACTCTAAACTCAACATATTAAAGTTTCCAATGCGAACGGTGACCTTTGACCTCGTATCTTTCTTCCCAACAGGTCTGGAGCCGAGGATCCTGAGCAGATGGGACATGCAAAAATACGCCCGTGAAGCCTACAACGCCGGCATCCGCTACATCGGCGGCTGCTGCGGGTTCGAGCCGTATCACGTCCGAGCGCTGGCCGAGGAGCTGGCGGCAGAGAGGGGCGTCCAGCCTGCCGGCTCGGAGAAGCACGGCAGCTGGGGCAGCGGCCTGGACATGCACACGAAGCCCTGGGTCCGAGCCAGGTACCGGTTTCTATAGGTCTCATTACGTTGCAGATTTATCTGGTGAAACCCAAACTAACGGTTCCTCCCGCAGGGCCCGGCGGGACTACTGGGAGACGCTGAAGCCTGCGTCCGGCCGCCCCTTCTGCCCCTCCATGTCCACCCCCGACGGCTGGGGCGTCACCAAAGGCCACGCCGACCTGATGCAGCAGAAGGAGGCCACGTCCAAGGAGCAGCTGAAGGCGCTGTTCGACAAGGCCTGCCCCGGCCACTGAGCTGTCCAAGGTTCTGATCCAGAGGAGCCGGGCAGCGTGTGAGAAGACGGACTCACACATTCCCTTCAGTTTACGTACCAAAAAAATAAATAAATAGATCAACATGCTGAAGCTCTTTGTCTTTTAGGACCACTTTTACTTAGTGTGGAGGGCTGGTTTTAAACACCCACCTTCAGTTTAACTTTCCAGACAGAACCAGCAGTGACGTCTTTCAGTAGATCCTCATTTACTACTACTGTGATTGTGAATGCACCCAAGTAACTCCTGAACATGGCCAAACGGGCCTGATGCTGTGGAACAATAAATATGAAATAAAAGATATTGAACTAAAGCACAGTGTGTGTGAGTGGATTTTTACAACCTTTTTGAACTCGTTTAACAAGAATACAGACTTTCTTTATTTTGTTTAATTGCTTAAAAAGGGAGGAAAACCCAAATATTCACTTGAATGTGAGAGTTTGTTTTATAACCTTGAAGCTTTAATTTAAAGGTGTTGCAAAATGTCCGTCTGGAAACTTTGACAGATTAATGTAGATCTAACAAACTGTCTCTTTCTGCTAAATATCTAAAATGATTTTGAGTTTTCTATGATATCAGAAGCGGTGTTTAAACTAAAGGTTTGAAGAGACAGACTTGACAAAAGCTGCTGCCATCTAGTGGTCAGAAACACTTCGAAGAATCTTGGGACATGATATATTTATATATTTTTTTAAATGTTGAAATTAGAAGTTTATTGGTGCTAGTAGTGTTTTGTAAAAGTATCGTTGAACTCCTCAAACTTGAACTTCTATTGCAACCAAGTACACCACGTACGTCTAAAACCGCCAGACTTTTACATGTAACCTGAAACTTAGTGCATACAAGATCTGTGAGAACCAGGAAGTTAAAAAAAAATGAGCGTTATATTTCAGTAGCTTCACCTTAAAACAAAAATCTGTGCAAATATTTTTTTTCAACGAAAATTACATCTTTAATGTCTTACATATTTGGGAACATAATTAATGCTTTTACATTTAACAGTAAGAGTGTTTTCTTCAGCCTATAACCGAGGTTCTCTTATATTAACATGAGAAGTTATTAAGTATGAAATTAAGAAATGTAGAATCAGTCAGAAATAAGGCTGAAACAGAAACTAGTGTCTGACGGGACAGAAAGCCTCAAACATCAGTGGACTGAGACTGAACATCAAATATGAAGTGCCAGTTATTTTTTATTTTTTACAGATTATTACTCAGACATGTGCTTATTTCTATACCAGAGAACATGAAGTGAAGCTCTGACGTACGAGTGTTGGTGTGTTTTTAAACCTGGAAGTCCAGAGGGTGATTTGATTTCCTGTCTTTATCCACTGAAGTAATGTGTCTTCGCATCATCATGGAAAAACAAGGAGGTTGTTCTGGTCCACTAGCTCAGCATGCTGACCTCAGACTGACCACTAGAGGTCGCAGTCCAAAGTAAAACTGCACAACAAAACTTATATTGTCACATTTTATTGATGGTATCGTGTTATAAAATGTACTTTCGTGGGTGTGATTTTTGTTTTTGTTTTGCTTTGATCATTACAAAATGAGAATATAGTTTTTGTTTTGAACCTGATTCTTTGTGAATAAACAGAACATCTGTTTATAGAGATGAAAAAATAAAGACAAATAATATGAAATAAAAAGGTTATTATTATATTTCGGTTGTGTAACATCAATTGAGTATTTTGTTTGCGATGAAATGTATTTTGTCCCACGTCTATTTACCATACAGCATCCGGCCGTCAGCACGTTCTGTGCGTGGTTGCGTCATGAATTTGTCCACGTGCAGATGTTTATGCTCCTCGTGCACGTCTAAAAAAAAAGGAACCACAGAGACAAAAATAACTTAAAAGAGACTGAAGAAAAACCAACAAATATTTAAATGAACTAAATTCCTGGAGGAAAACACTAAAATATGTGGATTTGTTGTTTGTCTCTGTGTTTTGATTTATTAAGCTTTTAAGGAAAAAGGACTTCAATGGTGCCTTCAGGGTTCATGGAAAGAATTTGTTAATGCTTCAGGTTCCAAAGCTGCTGTATAGATACCAGAAGTTTAATAATCCTACAGAAAAACAGCTGTTTGTACTTCAATAAAATTATAAAACAGTTGACAGTTAAATTATATACAAACAAATAAAGTAGAATATAAGTAGAATAAAACGAGATTTGAAGCTCCTGTACAGACAAAACAGAGATATTAATGTCAATAAATTCAAGGCCTTATCATCCTTGCTGGTTTTCTGTAATATATTAAAAAAAGAATTGGCTGGTATTAAATATATTTAAAGTTATTTTGGTCAACGCTACAGAAGCCCTGTGACTTATCTATGTGATATGAAAACCATAACATAAATAAACAAGGGCAACGAAGATGCTGAAGCATCAAAATTAAGTTTTACAGCTTAACTGAGGTTTGCAGTTCTTGTACATTTTACACGACTTTCTATAATTTCACGTGTTTGGTGTAATACGTTTATTAGTTTAAAATACATGTTTATTAAAATTAAATCAAAGAAGTTTCAGTTATTTGACTTACGGTGGCATTTTATGACTTTCATATTGACTATTTTCATCGCGGAACCTGAATGCAGCACGCGGAGGAGGGGGTGCACCAGTTAAATCCCTCCCCGGATTTGACAAACACGCACGCACCTTGTGCTTGTAAACACAAGCGCACACGTGACACCGAGAGCCGAGCCGCGTCGCGCGAACGCATTGTCTGAGGACGGACAAAGAGCCCCGCGGTGAGCGCGAGCAGCGGGCAGGTGAGAGCGGCCAGGTGTCATGGCAACCGACGTTATGTGCCCCAGAACGAAGCTGAGTTTTCGCCCTCGGTCCCGCCGCGGTGTCCGAGCGCCTGTGGCCGCCTGAACGTCTTCATGCCCGGGACCCCGGACCTCACATCCGACCGTGAGCTGCGTCCTCGGCTGGCAGCGGGTTCACGAAGCCTTTGTTCCACCTCAGGTTCAGCGGCTCGGTTTGTTCGCTGCTGCTGCGCCAAATCTGACTGATTTCAGCCGGTCGTTAGCGGCTCTTAGCTTTCAATAGCTTTTAGCTTCTTTTTATTTATTTATTTTTTTAAGCTTTTTTCTTTTTTTTTCCCCCCTTTCTCGCTAACGTTGATCTACGTGTCGTGTTTACTGGATGAGATGTCCTTCTCCATGGAGGACAACTGGGAGTCCGGATGGGTCTCCGTCCGGCCCAAAGTCTTCGACGAGAAAGAAAAGCATAAATTTGTTTTCATCGTGGCCTGGAACGACGTCGAGGGAAAGTTCGCCATAACCTGCCACAACAGAACCGTCCAGAGACGGAGCACCTTCCTGGAGATGGACTGGAGCAGCCCCGCCGCGGAGCTTCCGGTCCCCGGTGGCTCCGGTGCTGAGAAACCCCCCAAAAGTCCGGTAAAGACGAAGAGAGACGAGGGACGAGTCCGACCGCTCTCTGTTCCCAAAGGACCAGCCACCACAAACGCTGGTGTCGGGGACAAGAAGGCTTTAAAACCCGGTTCGAGGACCGGGGAGTGTGTCAGCCACACACTGGGCTCCTGGGACCTCGTGTCTCCCAAAGCAACAGATATGGAGGTCCTGGAGCCCGCGGACGTCCCGCTGTCTCCGGATGAAGACCCCGGGGACAGCGAGACCACCAGCCGGGAGGACTTCAGCTGGGCCGGGCTGTTCTCCTTCCAGGACCTGAGGGCAGCTCACCTCCAGCTGTGCGCCGTCAACTCGGACCTGGAGCCGTGCCTACCGGCCCTGCCGGAGGAGCAGACCGGCGTGTGGACGGTGCTCTTCGGGGCTGGCGGGATGTCACAGCGGGAGACGGACGCCATGTGCTACCAGCTGCAGGTGTACCTGGGTCACGCCCTCGACACCTGCGGCTGGCGGATCCTCTCCCAGGTGCTGTTCTCCGAGAGCGACGACACGGAGGAGTACTACGAGAGCTTGAGTGAGCTGAGGCAGAAGGGCTACGAGGAGGCTCTGGAGAGGGCCAGGAGGCGCATGCAGGAGGTCAGAAAACTACTTTTATTATCATATGCATTGAAGAGATGATGTTTATTAACTGAAGCTTTTAGTACTTGAAGTTATGCACTTATTCACTCTTTAAAACCAGCCTTATATTACATGGGAGGGCTGTCTTAATGAGAGCTGCAGACTGGTGCTGGTAGTGTGCTTCATGTCTGCTGGTCCTCCTCCTCCTCTTCCTCCTCTTCCTTTGTCCACCCCCCTGGTGATCCACCATCTGTTGCTGCAGCTCTCAGGCCGGTAACATGATCCGGTGTCGGCCAGACATCAGCTGCAGTTGGTTGAACGGTCTGAGGGAGTTACACAGAAACACGAAGAACAAACAGAGGAGGAGTCTCAGGAGCGATGTGTCACCACAGCTGGGAGGCTGTTTCAGACAGCTGAGCACCTCACTGAGCATGCGCAGAGCTATGACACTTTAAATCGGGTGTCGTGTTGGTGCTAAATGCTACCTGGTTGTTACAGTAGATGTATGTTGGTGCTAAATGCTACCTGGTTGTTAAGACTAGATCCAATCAGAACTCTGAAGAGGAGATCAAATCCTGGTCACAGTTACAGACTCTGTGTATTTGACTGGAGACGAAGTCTTTCTCCTCTGTGTTTTGTTCCTCCCAATGGATGTCAGCAGCTCAAATTTGGCCCAACCAGGAGGAAATGACTCGATGACATGACATCTCACCTGTTTGTGTGACTGAGGTCTCCCGGTTCATTTCTGTGGAGGTGACTGTGATCAATCTGATGCACCAGGTTTTATTTACATGACACCAGTCATCACAAACAGATGAGGTCTGGTGTTTACAATCCAGTTGGTTCCCTATAACAGGTTGGGCCAGTTGTTTGAGCTTCGTGTGCCAATCAGTTCAACATCTATTATTAACTTATTGATTGTTTATTGGTTTCTAAGATGCCAGAGAATACTGAACAATATCTGTTCTCATTTCCCACAGTTTGACCTGTAGTTCCCTGTACAGTGCTCATCTGATGACATGCAGTTTAGACATTTATGAAAGAACACAGAATTAGAAACGCATCACACCACATATAATAATCCATGTCAACCCTGAAAACCTCAACCTCATAATCACTGATAAACTACAGTCCGTTCTTCATGAACCTTGACAGTATCAGAACAATAAACAGTCTGAGCTGGTCACATCACTTTAAAGAGTGTAGTTTAGATTTAACAGCATGTTGACGGGAAGAAAAAGGACAAATTGATTCACTTCTGTTAAAGTAAAATGAGAGGTTACCTTCTTTTTGACCGGAGAGTTATGGTATGATATGATAGTAATGTAATGTAGAGCTGCAACGATGTAAAATGCAACCATTTTGGGAGCAGATGATTATTTTTAGAACAAAAACGACCTAAATTAGTGTTTTGCCTCTTTTCAGTCGTAAAGCTGTGATTCTTTCGTGTCATAAAAGTTAACTGAATATTTTGGGGTTTTGAGCTACAAATCAAACAAACGACCTGCCTTGCTCCGTTACTCGGGGCTGTGTGAAATTACAATGATCATTTTGGTGTACTTTCTGACGTTTCGTGGATGAGTAGCAGCCTGTCTGGTTGATGCTGAGCTGCTGCAGATTGAGAATCACTGCGGTTCTCTTATCACAACTGAAACAGACCTCTTCTGACAGATAACTGGACCAGATATAGAGAGAGGGACTGACTGGTGGTTAAAACCTCCATGATTGTGGAGCGTGGACCTGTCAATCATTGACCAGTGACTCTTTCGTTACCTGCGGCCTCCCGTTAGATAAAATCAGACCAGCAGCTTGTCTACAGTAAACCTGACACGTCTGGAGCTCATACTTACATCTAATGGCTCTTTGTTGTTCTCTGGTGATGATCATGTCATGAATATGAAGAGGGCTGACTCATTAACTAGAATTTGAATGCCGGATGGATAAAGTTAAACAGCAGGTTGAAACGTGAGTCCACAGTGTTTGATATCAAATTTAAAGAAATGAAATGAACCTGGAAGATAAAGTCTGCAAAATCGCATTAAAACCAACAATTCATTATTTTTACTTCCTATTAATCCACTGATTATTTTCTCAAATAATGATTTACTCAATAAAAGCCTGCAGTCCAACATCCCACATATTCAGTTTTCTGTCATTTAATGAAGATCCTCCCTGACAAACTCCAGCTTTAGTACATTTAGTCTTTTCTTTAACTTGGAAGTTTAAACTATTGATAAGTTATGAAAACATTTGCTCTAATCGCTCTCTGTTGATGTTCCAGTCAAGTTTCCAGACTGTGAATGAAATGAACCCTGAAGAGGTCAAACCCTCGTTGTTCTGAAGGGTTTTAGTGAGCTCTGTTGGTTCAGAGTCAGATTTTACGGTCAGTTTTAAATGGAGTGGATCACAGCCGTGTTCAGTCGAGCCGTGTTCTTCCTGCTCTCAATTAAAAGGCAGAAGGAAACTTACTTGAGCAGGACGGAGCAGATTTAGGACAGCAGTCGGTGGTGATGACAGGCCTGCAGCAGCTACAGCTCGCATCACCAGCAACGTCCTGTCATTATGTCGCCGTCTCACACTGGAGCGACTCAGCAGCTAAATTTGGCATCTGAAAATTGTTTGTTTTTATTCTTACTTTCTTAGTATTGATTTCCTTTCTTTGGAGGCTCCAACTCTCAGCCTACAGAACTTCATGGACCCGGTAACTCAGGACTCCTTCAGAGGTCGTGAGTTCAGAGCCCGATGATGACAGAGATGTTTTAGGTGAACGAGGGACCTACACAGTATCAGACAGACTTACCTCACCTGTAAACAGAATTATGATTAGAGTTTTATAATAAAAACAAAACAAAACAAACAAAAAAACCTCAGTGATCACATCAGTATCACTGAAAGTTGATGAGGATACTTTAAATAACCACCTTTGTATGTATGTTCTGCAGGGAGCCTGCAGACGCTCTACACCACTGTAGGAAATATCACCTTAAAGTCAAAAACAGTGAATCAAACAACTATGCATCACAAGTAATTAATGGTACATATACTGATTATTTCTTTCATTGACCGAGTAATCGTTCAGCTTATAAAACTTAAGAAAATTATACAACGTAGATCACCGGAAATCAAACAGTCTAAAACGTGAGAACATATAGTTTAGAGAGATCGTCACACTTAAGAATGTTTTCTGGAAAAATGACTGAAAAAAAATCGTATCAGTTATCAAAATAGCTCCTTATATAGTCTCTGTTAATTGACATATTAATTAACCAGCTAATTGTTTGCGCTCCAGTTAAGACGCGTAATCCTCCTTCCTTTAAACTGCAGACACAGCAGCTCTCCTGCTTGTCAGACTGTCACCAACTCGTACATTTAACTATGTAAATACAACTGCAGCTGGGAACCACAATGTGGCACAAAAAAGGAAGTAGCAAAATAAAATTATGAAGAGATTCATGCTAGATAAATTCTCCTTGTTTGAATCGAAGTTGCCTCGTTCGTGGCCGTGCAGGCCGGGGGATCGTTCAGCGCAGAGGCTCGACTGCAGTGGGTGCACGGTTGGTCAGTGGTTACCATGGAGACACGGGGACAAGGTAAACAGTAGGAGCAGTGTTGGAGCTGAATCGTGTAGTGTCTACCCCCGGTCCCCAGCGCTGGAGCGCTTTGGAAGAGAGTTCATATAAGAGTCTCTGTTCATATCTGAGGCGCTGGACACAGAGAGGAGCACTTTATTCACGAGGATCCGCTGCTGCTACATTTCAATATTATCTGAGGTAGAATCTGTTCATATCTGAGGCTCCGTGAGCAACACGGAGAGGAACGCCTTATTCTACTGCTGCTTCATTTCAATATTATCTGAACTGAACAGCAGATGAATTGCATTTTCTTTAAACTGTGTTCATGTGAGCTACAATGAGCCGTCTGTGGCTCGTCAGACATGTGGTACCAATCACAAACAGTTGGCTCCAATTTATTCTCCTTGTACGACACGCTAACCGTGGACTTTATGGTATCATTCCTGATCACACCCTCACCCGCGCGCGCGCGCACGCGCGCACACACACACACACACACACACACACACACACACACACACACACACACACACACACACACACACACACACACACCTGAGCACACAGAAACTCTTTGTTTCCTTCCTGAAGCTTTGAAAGAGGTTTTGTTTCAGACTAACTGTAATCGTGAATCAGTCCAAATTAGAAACCTGCTCTTTTTCTACAAATAATGAAATTAACTCTGAATCATTATATTCATTTGGTCACAGCACACATTAAGACTTTTTACAGCAGCAAAAACAGGTGGAATACAAACTGAATGATGACTCACTGCCATGAAGTCATTCAGAAAACAGCAGCTCACTATGAAAAACACATGAAGTATGAAACACTGGACAGGTTTCAGGCTAAACAGTCGCCGTCATGGCAACCATACTGCTGATGGATAGAAGTCCAGCCTTCAGATTTAAGTGATCAGTAGAATAAAGTAGAAGAGAGCCGGTGGCGAGGGAAGTCAGGAAGTATTAAAACAGCCGTTGAGACTTTGTTTTAGTACTTTAATGAATTTAAACGTTAATAAAACATTAGACAGCCTCGTCTTTTAATGCTGAAGTGGAGTATGTTGCGTGTTGTTTATGTCCGACTGCACCGGTCTCCAGACACATGTTTTCGTCTGTCCCAGGTGTTGGACAAGCACCGAGCCATGGACAGCATGGTGGAGCTGCTGCAGGTGTACCCCGAGGAGGACGAGGCGTACGGGGAGCTGCTGGAGGCGACCACGCAGCTCTACCACTACCTGCTGCAGCCCTTCAGGGACATGAGGGAGCTAGCGATGCTGCGGCGGCAGCAGATTAAGGTAATACACACGAGCACACAGATACAAATGCCATCTGTTTTAGGGCTTGATTTAAGTAGGTTTAGCTGCGCGGCGCTGCATCCGGCTAACGAGTCTGTCCTGAGAACACACTGTGACCTGTGATGGTGCGCCTCGCTGCGCCGACAGCTCTGGTTCAGAGGTTCGGTTGGTGCCTCCTCAGCCCTCTGTAGTGACATTAGCACCAGTTGTTCAGGCTGTGTAGCCATGATGGTTGGTGATGGTGGTGGTGGTGGTGGTGGTGGTCTGTGCTCTGCTTTAACTCTCCATCCTGGGGCTGTGGAGGGCAGAGGATAAGCCGGAGAGGCTGCCCCCACCCCCTCCCTCTCCTCTCCCCCTGCCCAGAGCAGCTTATCAACCAGCATAAGTATTATTACAGCAGCCTCTAAATCACTCAGTAATTCTGCAGCCTCAGCACACTCCTCTGTTTCCCTCCTTCTCATCCATCTTTGTTACTTTTCTTCATTAGAGGCTTGAAAAGGGGAGTAAATCCTCACACTGATCCGCTCTGTTTGAGGTCAGTGTGAACACAGGCCTGCTTCAGTCAATAGGTCGCAGTCCTCCTTACCGCTTCATATCGTAATACAGAAATGTTTGAATAAAGAAAACAAGAACAAATCCAGCAACAAAATTTTGATTTAAAGAGACTTAAGTCGTCCACGTTCATCAATATTTCTACTGACCTGATGAAGGTCGTCAGCTGATGTCTTCACTGCTGCACTAGTCTGTTTAATTCCCTGATCTCCATTATCGTAGGTGTTTCTACAGCTAACGGTTTACTTGGAGGGTTCCTCAGACTTTTCCTCACAACTTCAGTTCTCTCCTCTGAGATTACAGTCTGTAAACCATGTTTGCAGTAACTTTCCTTCAGTCGCCCTGAAGGACGGACCGTGTGTTCATACCATCAACATTTGTTTTATTTTCTTGTCCTGTTGCAGGAATTTTTGAAGGATCTACGTTCATATTCCACTCTCACAATTCTGACAAATTAAATGACGCGCAGTGGTATATGACAAATCCTTTACATCCAGGTGTGTCCATTGGACACTGAAGCAGGTGAGACAGGAAGAACCTGTCAGCAGCAGAAAGTAAAGAAAATACCGGGTTTATTGACCCGTAGGGAAGAACAGGAGTTTGAGACTGGACTCTACAGCCGCGTTTACATTTCTCTGGTGTTTCATTTGCAGACAAATATATCTCAGAAGATATTTTTATAGATTTAACTTCCAAACTACCTCACCATAGTTTTACATCTCTTCTCAGCATCTCTGTAGCTCTTCAGAGAACAGGCTGTTTTGTGTCTGGGTCTGTAAAGACACATTTGATTGGCTGACTCGGCTTAGCCAATCACTGTTTTTCTTTAGTCCTGTCACGTCCTGGTTCACTGTGGATAGTCCTCTCAGTGTTTTCTTCCACACAGAAGGTTGGACAGCAGGATCGTGCTGAGACGTATGAAACGAGTGCGAGTTTGTGACATCACAAATTTACAGTCACAGTGTCTGAATTCAGGCTGTGTGTGTTATTCAGTGGACAGTTTACCAGTGTTCATATAGCACCCTGACCTGCTTTAATCACTGTTTATAATATGTGACCTTTAACACACATGCTGTCCCCGTCTGTCTCCGTCCTTCCTCCTCTCTCATAGAGTGTCTCAGTGTTTCAGCCTCTGGTGTGAGTACTCTCTTTTCTCCGATCTGTATCCTCACACGTTTACCACTGACCAACACCAGCCACTGTGTGTGTGTGTGTGTGTGTGTGTGTGTGTGTGTGTGTGTGTGTGTGTGTGTGTGTGTGTGTGTGTGTGTGTGTGTGTGTGTGTGTGTGTGTGTGTGAGAAAGTGTGAGTGTGTGTGGTGCCGTTGATCTAAATTAAGAAAATTTCACTGACTCACCAAACTATATGGAGCACTTTTTCTTAAAGGAGAAGTGTTGTGGTATTTCATATTTTTCTTAATGTCAACAAACCTCCAGAAAAGACCAAAACTGACAAAGAATTGATCCCAATAATAAAATAAAAAGGATTTGTGCAGCTGAACCCTGATTATTCTGGTAATTTGCAAAAGACCAAGCTGACAGAAATCAAATGGTCCAAAAAACTAAAAAAAAAAATCTTCATTTTACAGAGAGAAGACTAAAAACCAGAAAATATTGCCATTAGAGAAGTACTAACAGTGAATTTGAATGTTTGGCGTTTTCCCTGAGGAAATAGTTTAAAACAGATTTACTAATCTTTTAAGCTGCGTTGCCCGCTGATCTTCTCAGATTAACAGTTTTACTGATGCTGTAGATGAATACATGTTTTAGAAACTGTAGTAAAACTACAAGTCTTCCAGACATCTGGATCCTTTTAGTGAAAAACTGTAGATGAGGCATTTAAACACAGCAGGATTTCAGGAGGCCGAGAGCGTCTGCGCAGAGAGTTGCATTGTGGGAGTTGTAGTGTCTAGTGTTTTGGGAGCACAGAGTCTAAAGCTGTGCCCCAAAGCGGAGGTGCTCACTAAACCACACAGTATGTACTAGATGTTTTAGCAGCAGGTATACAAAATTATCAGTAAACTTTACAGTTTTATACTGACAGGAAAAGACACAATTAACTGTTTCCAACCACAGGAAATTGTCCTGGTGATGAGGAACATTTTAGGAACTTGGTTCTTCTGTGTTTCCTCTGCAGGAACCAGAATCTAAATTAAGTTCTGAGATTTATTTACCGCCCCAAAAACTCCCTGAATGGGGGGGGGGGCTTCCAATGCTGAACAACTCTAATCAGCATTTATTAGTGCTCCACACTCCAGTCCAGCAGGTGGCGGTACTGCACCTGTAGGCTGGTTTACCTACCGTCATTAAAACTATGGATCGATGTTTGTTTTAAAGGTTTCCTTAGTGTGTGTGTGTGTGTGTGTGTGTGTGTGTGTGTGTGTGTGTGTGTGTGTGTGTGTGTGTGTGTGTGTGTGTGTGTGTGTTTTTAGAGAGGAACTTGTGCCCTCAGACGTTTCCTGTCTTTTCTCTGACATGCTTTATGGATATTTCTGAGAATCTGAACTCTGTATGACGTCACAGTTTTCCGGTTTTCCCATCTCTACCACCTGCTGCCCTCCGGGCGATCCAACGGCTGAAAACAAAGCTGTATGCAAACGAGTGCTTGATGCAGGCAGAGGGAGCAGGTTTCTCTCAGACTGATAAGTTCCTCTTATTGGTGGAGAAAAAGAAGAGAGGGAGTCGGAGACACTTTAATTTACATCCAGTTTGCATCCGGCTGGGTGTAAACGGGAGGTGAAGAAGACGAGCAGCCACTTGTCACGTCCCTCCAGAGTTACAGTTTATTCTGACCTCATCTGTGAATAGATGTGTTGAGTGAGGTTGTTGTAAAACCACCGCAGAGCTTCAAGACTGTTGGATTTAAGGTTCCAACGGTGGAGGGAAAATAAATGATGTCGGGTTTTATGCTTGTGTTTAAAGGTATTTACAGTGATTAACAGACTGAGTTTTACAGTGATTTAGGGTCACAAGTTCTGATTATTTAAATGATCAAATGGTCTGTCGATTATTCTTAATTTAACTGATGAATTATTTGGTTTAAAAAAGTGAGAAAATAGATTTAAACAAATCCTCAAATAGATGAAATGTGGAAATGTTTCACTTATTTTCCATAAAAATGACTTTAATTATTGAAATTGACAAAAAAAGTAACAATCAGCTGATTAGCCAGTCGACCAATCACTGCGTCTCGACAGTGAATGTTGTGCAGAAGTCCTCTGTGTAACTCCGCCCCCTCCCCACAATCAGTTTTAAGTGAATCCTGAGTGATGAGCAGAAACATGAATGAATGATCTCCTCAATGATCCAATGAAAATGGACGTCGGGTGTTCTGGTGAATGGTGCATTGTGGGATGGCCCTGTCGGGTGTCCCGTTGCCTGGCAGGTCAAAGGTCACCCATGAATTAAAGATGTGGTTTCACTGTTACCCGTCTGTTTTATAGTGCAGTGAGCTCCAGTTACTGTCTCACATCCTCACGTGGCAACTGTCGTTATGGTGATACACCTGCTGTGTTCACCTGCCAACAAACTTAAAATTTTCACACAAAATAATAATTTTTTTTAATTCATAAAGCTTTTTAAAACAAGTTATAAAGAACTGAATTTATGTAAATCAAGTGATTCTGTGATCGAAGGGATTGATCGACCTGGATGTCGATTTTGTATTTGATTAATTTATTACCAGGACATTCATATGGAACAACAGCTTTTTAATTATTATATATCGTGATTCTCAGAAAGTACGTTTCCACACATACATCGTATAAATCATTAATCCATGACCACATCGATTATTAGATTCATTTATTTATTCATTTACACATTTTCTTCTTCTTTTGTCTCTTCTATTCCTCCTCATCTTCATTGTATTCTGTCTATTCTCCTCCTCCTCCTTCTTCTTCGTTGTATTTTCTTTATTCTTCTCCTCCTAACCTGTAGATGTTTGAGACGGACACGTGTGCAGTTTGAACATCTATAAAGTTTCAGAATTTTACAGCCTTTTATTTAAGTGCAACATTGAAAAGTATTAACTACTTTATGTTGTAATGAACAGTTTTAAGAAGAACATAAATCTTATAAACTGTAATATCTACCTTGTTACAATTCATAAAGATTCAGCTGCTTCATTTAAAAAGCAGAAGATACATTTTTCCAGCTGGTTTCTGCTTTGCATAAAAACAGTTTAACGGACTGACGGTCAGGAAGCAGAGATGTTTGGTTGGTTTGATCTGTGGATGAAACATCAGGAGTCAGTGTGACTGTCAGGTTGAAGATCTGATGAAGGAAACGTGAAGAAGATCTGATGAAGGAAACGTGAAGAAGATCTGATGAAGGAAACGTGTAGAAGATCTGATCACATCCTTCACTTCCTTCACCTCCTTCAGACACTGATTTCTCCTCCAGGATACCTAAACTATGAGATCACGACTAAAACAGACTCAAGTTAAACTTCTACTTAAATAAATTCCTCCTTTCCTTCCTGAATAGATTTTTTTTTCCTCACTGATGTAATCCCCCCCACCACCCTGTTCTTGTGCCTCACGTGCACACACACACACACACACACACACACACACACACACACACACACACACACACACACACACACACACACACACACACACACACACACACACAGAGTCTGCTGCTGAACATGAATCAGGGTCTTTGATAACTTAGTGTGAATCTCCTACATACATCTGTTCTGCATTCACACACACACATACATATATATACATATATATGTATGTGTGTGTGTGTGTATATAAACTTATACTTACAAAATTTATGTTTATATATGTATATATATGTGTGTGTGCATATGAGGCCCTCACAGAGAGTGCAATTTACAGTGCGTGTACATTTTGTTCCCGGTGCTCTCCTCCTGGAGGGGGTTGTGTTTCTGAGACTCCACGTGGCACCGTGTTCCCCCGTTCTCACTGGTTCTCACTGTTGGTCACATGACCCGACACGAGGCGGAGAACAACAACCTGGACGTGGTTTAAACTCCGCCCTGAGTTCGTTCACAGTCCTCTGATGTGTCCTTTTGTTGATTGTCCCAGTAGGACACTGGGTTAGTGTCACTCTGAACATCAACATGCACACACATGCCTGAACAGCCTCACTGGTGCCGCCCCCTGCTGTCACTCACTGGTACTGCACCGTGTGGACGGTCTGGACTAGAGGGTTTCAAACCGAGGGAAACACACTGCACGAAGTGAACGGGACAGATTACAACAGTCTGCACTGAACACGCTCCTCAGAGTCTTCATGAAGTCTGACCTAAGACATGACACAACTACTGTTGGACTCACTGTGATGAAATCATCTCTGACTCCAGAGACCTGCTCAGAAATCTCCTTCTAACTCACAACTCTCCTGAGAATCTTCAGTATCCAGCGAAAGTTGTGCTACATCAGGGGGTGGTTGCAGACGGGACGTGTGACCGCTGAGTCAGCAGATTTTCAAATTGTAAATAAAGACGGGGTTAAAAACTCTGTGTCCTTTTGAAAACCTCCGTCTGCCTGAATTCCGTGACCTGACGTGAACACATAACGGTGAACCCGTTTTAACGAGCTGCTGTGACTCGTCAGATCTGTCTGGAGACGGAGCGGCTGGGTCCTCGACGGGTGGAGGGTCTGAGGAGGGAGGATGACGAGTGGCAGAAGAAGGCTCACGCTGCCGTGCTCTCCATCCAGGACCTCACCGTCAAGTTCTTTGAAACCACCACTCGGGCTCAGAAAGGTAAACGCACTCTGTGACCTTTGAACTTTTGTACTGAATGTTTGCTTTCACTACAAACTGCAGCAGAGATCAGTGAAGACAAACATTCACCGTCTCGTAACCTTTGTCCTCTCACACACACACACACACACACACACACACACACACACACACACACACACACGCACACACACCCTCTGTGCTGTAGGTCTGTACGAGCGCATGCGAGCTGACCAGAGGAAGTTTGGGAAGTCGGCGTGGGCGGCAGCGGTTGAACGGATGGAGCGTCTGCAGTACGCCGTCTCCAAGGAAACGCTGCAGCTGATGAGGGCCAAAGAGATCTGCCTGGAGAGGAGGAAACACGGCCTTAAGGAGGAGGTGAGACGGGACACCCCGATGAACCACAGAGACACACTCGGAGAACTTGAACACATCTTCGGTTTCCTGCTTGTTGTGGTCGAACACTCGGAGAACTTGAACGCAGCCTCGGGTTCAGTTTCTTCCGCAGTCCGGTGGTTCTTCAATAAACCGTCCAGCTGCTGTCGCTCTTCTCTCTGTTCATCTCTCTCGTCTCTGTGGTTCCAGATGCAGAGCCTGCAGGACGGTGAGGACGCCCTGCTGCGTCTGGACCAGCTGGAGGCGCTCTACTACCAGCTACAGCTGCAGCTCTACGACATTCAGGCCGAGGTGCTGCGCTGTGAGGAGCTGCTGCTGACTGCACAGCTTCAGAGTCTACGCAGGCAGATGACGGGTGAGCAGCTGCTCGGTATAGTTCAGTGTGTTAATGACGTCTGTGCCAGAAAGTATAACTCTTAAATACCAACAATATGATTTAAAAAAAAACAAAGAAAAAACGGTCTCTATTACGGCGTGTCTGCTGGAGTTACCAAATGAGATTTTCAAACTGTCAAACCAAATTGAAAAGATAATTCTCTTTTTTTCTGAGTAAATATGAAGATTTAAAAGATCCGATTGTGTATCTGCTCCTCCGATGCTGCAGAGCGACAGGATGAGGTGGTGTACTACGATGCCTTTGAGAGTCCTGATGCCATGAAGGGCGTCGAGGACCCTCTGACTCCTCCGTCGCCCCTCAGAGAGGAAGAGCTGAGCGTCCTGCAGCAGAGGAGCCGACAGCTGGAGGCCCGACGGGGGAGAATCACTGCCAAGAAGGTCTACCTCAGAAACAAGAAGGTGAGTCTCAGAAACCAGAAGGTGAGTCTCAGAAACCAGAAGGTGAGTCTCAGGAGGAGGAAGAACGATGCAGTCAGCTGGTTGATCTTCTCTTTAATTCATTATTTAATCTCTTCTTGCTCCTGAACAGGAAATCTGTATCGTCAACCACAACCAGAAGATGCAGCAGCGACTCGGCGGCCATGATGACATCTGCTCTCTGCAGGTGAGACTCATCAGCACAGAAACATGTTTTATCAAATATTATTAACGCACATTAACATGTTTTATTAGGTTGTGGTTTATATTAACGGTATTCACCCCTTATGTTATAAATAATGATGAACATGTCTAATTATGAATTATTATTAACGGTATCGAATGCAGCTGAACATCTTCTGTTATAAATAACGATGAACATGTTGTAATGGGAAGAAAAAAAAAATATTACTCAGGTAATTAATGTGTTAAAAACCCTCCAGATAGATACTCCAACCAGGTGAGATGTGAATCAACCAATCACACGGCTCAGATGTTCTTTGTTGTTTCCTGTGAAGGGAGGAGATGCTGAGGAAGAAGATGAGGACAAGAGAAACACCAGAGTGAGTCAGGAGAGGCAGAAGACTCTGGACCGGCTGAGGAGCCTTAGACAGGTGAGAGACACCTCAGACAGGTGAGAGACATCTCAGACAGGTGAGAGACACCTCAGACAGGTGAGAGACCCCTCAGACAGGTGAGAGACACCTCAGACAGGTGAGAGACAGGTGAGAGACACCTCAGACAGCTGAGAGATCAGTTGTCTCTGTCCTCATGTAGTGAATACAAAGTTCACCGAGTGTCTCTCGTGTTGTGTCTCCTCAGCGGTACCCGGGTCAGGTGACTCTGAAGGCCAGCCGGCTGCGTGTGGGTCAGCCCCACAGTCGGAGGCGGGTCGGGCAGCAGCCCTGCACTCAGGCGGCCAGCGTTCAGACCGACCTCATCTCGGACCTCCCGCAACTCTCTGCTCCTCCTCCTCCGTCCGACGGCTGTGACGGCGTGTCGTTACCGACGGTGAACCTCCAGAACCTCCACCCCTCTCCTCCCTTCCTGTCGCTGCCTCCCCTCTCGGCTCCCCCGTCGGTTCTGTCTCTGGCTCCTCCCCCTCCTCCTCCTCCCCCGCCGCCTCCTCCACCTGTAGAGGAGCAGAACCCCACAGGTAGTCCGGTCCGGCACCATGAGTGTGAGTCTGATCCGTCCCCGCTGCCTCTGGCTCCGTTCTCCCCGCGCTTCTTCGACAGCAGCCAGCTGCTGACGGCGAGGAAGAAGCTGAGGAAGACCTCCTCTCTGGACTCCTCGCAGTGGAGGAGAGGTGAGGAGGAACGTTTCTGATCTTGCTCCCCTGTGGTACTGAAGGATCCCAACTCACTCACTCACTCACTCACTCACTGCCTGTTGGGTCTGTGTTGGTGAATCAGGTGTTAAACTAGACTGCATGTTTGGTATTAAAGGTCCGACCTCCCTGTTCTGTCTGTGTTGTCAGCGAGCTCCCCGATGGACGAGGTTCTGGCCTCCCTGAAGCGCGGCAGCTTCCACCTGAGGAAGGCGGAGCTTCGGGTCCTGGGGCCCGACCCGGACGACGACAGCGACAACATCCTGGCTCAGATCCGGCAGGGCGTGCGTCTGAGGAAGGTCCGGACCCGGCCGGAGCAGCAGCGACTCCCTCAGAGCTTCCCTCACTCGGCCGACGCTCTGACCCGCAGCATCCACGAGGCTCTGAGGAGAATCAAGGAGGCGTCGCCGGAGTCCGAGTCGGAGGACGAAGGCCTTCCCTGCACCGACTGGGAGAACTAACGAGGATCATCTTTACGGAGCGGAAACGGCCGAGTCGGCAGACACGCCGGGGTCACATGACCTGCAGACACCTCGGAGCAGTTAAAACTGAAACCGTAGATTTTTTTTTTATATATGACGACGTTTGTTTTCGTGTCCGTAAAGACGGACCGCTCTTTTTTACATCGTTGCTGTGGGACCCTCGGCGGGGATACGACCTCTGACCTCTGACCTCCTTGGAGTCGTACTGTAGCTGGCTGTGATGGGTTTGTTTGGTTTCTGTCTTCTTATGGCCACGTTCAGCTCCTCAAACCTGAAGATGATTGGAGGATCTTTAGAGGAGGAGTTAAAGTAGATAGAGGGGGAGGGGCTTTCATATTCATTTTAATTTGTATCTTTGAGAAGCATCTAAAACTGATGATGTTTGTTTATTTTGGGGAATCAACGGGTCAGTTTTCAAATAAATATACAAACAAACCTGGAGAATAAAATCTGATCTCAGAAGGAGAACCTAAAAAAAAAAAGAGATGTTTTCACTCCTGAGAGACTGAACCAAAGTTCATGCATCATATTCAACGTTTCATCCGGTTAGTTTTGGTTTCACGTTGAGAGATCTTGCGTTACGGACGTCATCAGCTGCGTCCGTCTGTCCTCCACCCTGATTGGTCGATAGACGGCCGACCGTCTGACGTCATCATGTTGTCAGTTCAGACTGTTTTAGTGTGAACGGAGGAAAACGAACAGGAAGCTGCTGCTGTTAAATATCAACCATCTGTCAGTGACTCATCATCCTCCATCAGTATTTGAACTACATATACCCCTGAAACTTTCATATTTCAGCTCCATCTGAAGTGTAGAAGATGATCTCATATTAATATTTAAACAGGATTCACTCTGATTACTGACTTCAGTCTAATTTGATCTGACAGGAAGTAGAAATCAGTCACTAAATCAGAGCTCAACAGATCTGCAGACAAATATTAAAATCTAAAATGAAGTTTTCTGGTCTGAACTTCTCTGATGTGACGACTTTGTTTTTATTTCATCATAAACTTTATTTCGTCTCCAGGCTTCGGGACATTTAGCTAAACTAAACTAAAGATTTGAAGACGTTACTTTGGTCTTTAGAAGGATTTATGACGTTATTTTTCACAATTTTATTCACATAAATAATAAACAGATTCACAGAAAGTAAACAACCAGCAGATGAACTGATCACAACTTAAGTCCCTTAAACAGAGATTGGTTGAGGCTTCATCGCCCCCTGCTGGTCATATGTGATGTTTATGTTTATTTTGTAGAGCTTGTTTTTTTGTTTTAGTTTCTCTTTTCACTGCCTTGTTTGTTTGTTTTTCCAAAGGTTTGTTTTCCATTTCATCTTTACTGAAGTTGTTGTTTGAGTTTGTTGTGTGTGATTTTTTTTTTTTATATATATATATATCAAATCTTTTTTTTTTTTTCAACTGAAACCTTCATTTTCCTGCATTGAACAAGTCATTGTGGGAATCGTTTTTTGTTGTTTTTTTACTTTCCTGTTGCGTTGAATATGAAGCTACAGCTAGCAGACAATTAGCTTAGCTTAGCATAAAGACTGGAAACGGAGGGAAACCATTAGCACGCTCTGTCCAGTGGAAAAAAAAAAAATTAAACATCTGCCTTTAAAGATGAATAATTTACACGTTACATCCTCCTCATTTACAAAATCCTGAAAAACATGTAAACAAATACAGGAAAATAAACATCTATATATCTACTTAGAAATCAGAAAAAAATGCTGGCTGATTCCAGTCTTTATGCTAAGCTAACTGTAGCGTCATATTTACTGCAGCTAAGAAAACAAATAAAGGTTTTGTTGATCGGGTTACAAACGGCCTGCTGCTGAGTGTTAGTTCCTTAGTTAGTTTGTTAGCGGTTCCTCTTCATCCAGAAACATCTTCACTGACGTGTGTGTGTGTGTGTGTGTGTGTCGACGGCAGATATCCGAGTTTCCTGCCCTTTTTTTTAATTTTAATTTTATTTGAACTTCTTCGTTGAACATTTGTGAAGCGTAGATTTTACTCGTCACCAGTTTGACCTTTTACGACCTTGTGCATGTGACTCGGTCCGAGGACGAACCCATCACAACGTAAGTGCAATAATGAAGACGGAGAAAAGTCATTTAATGAATTTTACTGTAATGAAATGTAAATCATGAAAATTATATCCGCATGCCTAAATGTATTGAAGTATTTATTGAAAACTTCATATTTTAAAGATTTTTTAAAAGCGTACAAATGTAAATGTACTTTATAAGGTTTTGTCTTTGTTTCCTATCATGACATTCCTCTCTGCTTTCTATATCCCACTTATAAATATTATATTTTTTTCCTTTCAAAATAAAATGAAGCACCAAACTGTTGAATTTGAACGCTTCTTGGTTTATGAAGACACACATTTGGTTTACGACGCCATGATGTGCTGTAATGCAGCTGATGGTGGAGGCGGATGAAGCTATTAACAGATGACAACACATGAAAACAGTTTCACTATAAAACAGGACAAATACTGTACTTTAAGAAACGTAAAATGACATGATAATGTCTTAACATTATACCCAGTTTTATATTATTAATTTAATATTTTAATGGGAAATTTAAAATGTTTTGTCAAATTTAAAGGTGTCCTCCATGTGACTAATAAAACGTTATGTTTACATTCAGCGTTAGACACCAAATTTCTTCATAAAAGTCTTTTTTTTTTTTTTTCCTCATTTTGAAAAGCTGATTTTTATGAAAACGTTTTGAGACCTGCACTTTTCTTCTTTCGCGCCTTTTTTTCTGACGGTTTGACTTAATTAAAGCACAGGTGAGGCCAATTTAATCAACAGTAGATCCGCTGGAGGCTTGGACCTGGATCACCTGAACGTCACGCGGCCGTTTTTAAATGGATGGATTACGGTTCAAGGTAAATTATTTGACAACATTTGCTGTCCTTGCTAAATGTCATCTAATTACACAGGTAATATCTACATATGCACAGATTCAGAGTGACTTACACTTCCCGAGGAAGACACTGTATCTGATGTCCATCGAGTATGAACGTCCATAACCGGTTTAGAAATCAGAGAGAAAAGACGCTCCAGAACCTGCCTGAGAATCGGGATATTTTTACGTTTGGTTTCTGCATCACTTATTTATTGATAGATATCAATACATTTATTAGTAAACGGCAAACGAGAACCGCCAATAGAAAAATTCGGCTGACGTAATTTTCCAAAACGTAAACAAATCGAGCGCTGACCCTTAAAGATCAGAAAAAGATGCTCCTAAAAAAAAAAATAAAAAAAAAAACTCCAGAATTTACCTGAGATTTTCCATGTTTTTAACTTTCTGTAATATCAAAGTACGGAATTGATCGTTGTCAGTAAAGCCATGAGTGCTTAGCAAGTAGAAAGGGCTAGTGGTAAATTTGGCATTTTTGTAAAATATAAACAAGAAATGCCAGATAAACTAATAGAAATTCGGCCTATTTAATTGTCCAAAAAGAAAACGACAAAAAACACGATACTCAAAATAATTTCATTACGCTGATATTTGTTTAAATTTAATTACACAAAATAATGAACTTTGGCCATATTTGTATGATTTTCAGACATTTGTGTTTTATTATTAAGTGCCAGATTAATCTGACTTGAATTTAAATAATCGGGAGGGATGGGTTTCCATGGAAGCAAGCCTGGTTTAAACTGGTAATCTCACCTCAGGTTGTAAAAGAAGGACATGACCACACGATTAAAATGTTTGTTTTACTATAAACTCAAAATTACAATTTGCGTTTTTAAGCATGTGGTATAATCAACATTTAAAAGTCTTTATTCAAACGTTTTTCCCTTTCCAGCGGAAATGTTCGTCATTTTTAACGTGTCTCGCAACAACAAGCCCTTTAATAGTGTTCTTCACGTGTCTGTTTCATATTCCTTTTCATTTTTGGCAATAGTAAATCCCACAAACAAAAAGTACCGCTAGTTCGCTACCATTGATGCATCTCTGTACCAAAGGCAGCGTCAGCAAAAAAAATTCAGATCTGTACAGGAAAACATTATTTGGCAAAAGGAAAAAAAAAATGCAACCTGCTTCATCGTCCTTTGATAAATACTTCAAAAATATTGCCAGTTTATTTCCAGAAACAACCTCACGTACCAGACGATGAAAATAAAAAAAGATTAAGTGAAATGTAAATAAAGACATTTTGCTTTTTGTACAACTTTCATCGTAATTAATCGTTAGAAATAAATAATAAAAAAAAAGAAAAAGGATTCAATCATTGCACTTCAAGTTGCAACAGAACGAGAAAGGAAAGAAAACGTGATTGATTCACACACATACACACACACAAACTCCATTTTTACAAGTGCACCATGAATCTGTTATATTCTTAAAAAAAGTGTAGAAACAAACTATTGAATAAAGTCTTGTGGTCTTAAACGTTCCAGAGAGGCGTTAAATTACCTGAACGTGAGTGGAACGTGTTTTTAACCCTCTCATGCTCCCTTTACTTTTTTTCTATTGCTCGTATATCGTAGAAGAATAGAAGACGTCCCCTCTGTCTTTATCTCATCCTCGTCGAGTTCACAAAAAACATCCATCTCAGAGGAGGAGTTCATTTGGCTGTCGAGGACGTTTAATAAAGATCAGTGGCTGAACAGGGAGGAGGAGGAGGAGGAGGAGGAGGAGGAAGAAGGGGAAGATGACGAGGAGGAAACGAAGCGACTGCAGGATGCACCGAAGACGGAGAAAGGTCGACGGCAGTCTTCGTGACTTGAAGGAGTGGAGAAAAAAAAGAAATCGGTTGGTGGAGTTTCCGGAGGGAAGTGGAGGGAAGGCTTCACGTGGCTCGTTGTAAACCGTGACGTAACGAAGTGTTTCTGAGTACCGTTAATGCAGAAAGAAGTCGTGTGTAAACTATTACGCAAAAAAGAAAATTCAAGTCGTTTTTTCGTGTCGTGACGACGTGTCGACATGCAGTGAAATGGCGGAGGAGGCGGAGGCGTCCGCCCCTCTAGCTGGCCTCCAGCAGCTTGGCCAGCGTGTCCCTCAGCTCGGTCAGCTCGAAGATCTTGGTGTCCAGCAGCTCCAGCAGCGAGCGCAGACTCTGACGGAAAGCTTCTCTCTCCAGCTGGCTGCTCTCCAGTCGCTGCTCCAGGTCGCTCAGCTGGAACTCCAGCGTCTGGTTCCTCGACTCCGTGTCCTGACAAACACACTGATGTTATTCACGTGGAAACACAACGACTGAAGATGCTGCAGACGGGACTCGTGAACTGACTACGTGATGCTTCTCTGATGTCAGTGAGGCCGTTGTAGAAGCTGCTTCCTTCAAAGGCCGCAGTTCAACACTGATTGTGTGAATTATTTACTTCATATAAAAACATTTGTAACTTCCAGGTCTGAAAAATGAGGTCGATGCAGAAGTGTCTTAAGCTGCAGTACCACCGAGTGCCACTAGAGGTCGGCTCCAAAAAGCCTCCGGCTCCATAGACTCCCATTCAACTTCTCTCATCAAATACAAAGTAAATAAAATGTCTCCACCAGTTATCTCGGTGTTGTTAGCTAAAGTCACTCCTTCTTATTAGTTTTCTGGAGGTCCATCTGAAAATAATCCGTCATTAATTAGAAAATAAGTTTCAAAAAGTCCTGTTTTGAGGTGGCGTGTCTGTTTGATTGACAGGCCTGTGGTGCAGTCAGGTTACAGCTATCGGTGGGCGGGACGTAGTGTCGTCAGGTTTCCAATCAGATCAGTCATTTGCTGTGTTCCGGTCATGTTTCTTGACGTTTCCGCTCCAGAACTGATTCCTTGTACTCGCTGTGATTAAAAGACATTTGTGATCTAAATGAGTAAATTTAAGAAGTTTGATCAGATATAAACAAACTGCTGGGATCCACAGCTCGTCTCTAAATGTGTTCGCTGACTGACGATTTTCGATTTTATTAACAATTAAATGGTTTATTTGTGTCTTCGCGGCTGATTCAGCTCCAGTTTTTGGACTCAAGTGGTGCTCATATTTACAGACTGTAGAAGACGACTGAACGCAACATCATCATCATCAGTAACACCAGGTGTGTTTCTCACCTGCAGTTTCTGAGTGAGGAAGTCCTTCTGAGACCTGAACTCACCGACACTCTCCACCTCCGCTCTCAGTCTCTCCAGCTCCTGGAACGTGAACATCGCATCAGAGGATGGAGGGACGTCACGAGTTCTGCTTCACGTTTGTTTTTACTGTTACTGAAGATGACGACAATCCAAAATAACATCGAAATGTAGTGAACGAAAACAAACGGGCTCCTCCCACCTCCTCTTTGTCCCTCAGAGCCGCCTCCAGCTCCTCGATCGTTCGGTTCAGTTCCGTCTTCTGAGATTTGATCACCGTCGTTTGGCCGCTCACACACTCCAGCTCTGTCACCTGCAGCGCGAACACACACGCACAAAACCAGCATCCAGATGTGGTTACTGTGTCAGTGTGTGGTTTGTCTTTGTGTGTGTTACTTCAGTGTGTGTGTGTGTGTGTGTGTGTGTGTGTGACGTGGTACCCGTGTGTGCAGCCTCTCTGCCTCTTCCTGATAGGCCGCCAGCTGCTGCTTCCACTGCTTCACGTTGGCCGTGGACTCGAGCAGCGCCGCCGTCAGTTTGGCGTTGTTCCCCTTCAGCGCCTCCAGCTCCGCCTCCCAGTGCTTGTTGATGCTGGATGAGCTGCAGACGAGAGGAAACGACCGTCAGTCTCTTGATTCATCGTCACCGGATTCTAGATTCATCTGTTCAGAGTCTCTCTCGGCTAACAGCCGGCTCCTCGGATCAGTGATGAAGGAAGTCAAGTTAGCAGCAACGCACCAAACAAACAGACTCTGCTGCATTCAGGGTTTCAGTCCAGAAGCGAAAGTTCAGAGCTTTTTGTTGATATTGAGTTCCTGTAGGAGTTACCTGAGCAGAGGTTTACCTGTGAGAGAAGGGCAGGGCATTCAGGGAAAGCTCTGCTCTGGGCTCGGGGGGCTGAGGTGTTTGAGGTGTTCCTCTGTCGTCGTCCGTCCCGTTGATGGTCTCCGAGGTCACGGGTGACTGCAGGTCGCCTGGAGCCGACTCCTGGTTTCACACGGCGGCGAAACACAAAACAAAGTGAGAGGAAACTTTTATTTCGTTCAACTCTTCAGTAGATTTCCTGCCGAGAGTCGGAGGAGATCGAATCAGACAGGAAGAGGAGAAGGAGGAGGAGGAGGAGAAGGAGGACGAGGAGGAGGATGAGGAGAAGGAGGATGAGGAGGAGGATGAGGAGGAGTGATGGCAGCAGACAGACAGACTGGATTATTATAACAGCAGCAGTAAGTGATGATGAGAGTCTGTTAAAGAATCTGCAGGGAGACACCTGAGGAGGAGGAGGAGGAGGAGAAGGAGGAGGAGGACCGTCTGAGTCATTAATTGATTCTTTCTGTTAGTTTTACCTTCTTTTTACCCGGCTTGTTGATTGACAACACATTCCTTCTTACAGCGCCACCCTGAGGAGGAATCATGAGGTTAGCGTAGCGGCTACAGCAGCAGGATGTTAGCACGACGTCGAGGGGAACAAAGAGCAGAGAAACGTCTCACGAGACTGAAGTTAGTTCATCTGATGTTTCTAACGAGCAGCGATGCACACAGGTTGGTGTCATCTGATCTCATTAATATGTCAACCCCCCCCCCCCCCGGTTATTAACAAAAGATGTTCAGTTTACTGGTGTAAAAGATGAAACCATCAAACAGTCCAATAGAAGCAGAACTCTGACCAACAGCTGGTCAGTCTGTAACTCTCCTCCTCTTCCTCCTCCTCTTCCTCCTCTTCCTCCTCCTCTTCCTCCTCCTCTTCCTCCTCTTCCTCCTGTAAACCGCAGGACTTCTTCGTGCTAACATTTCTTTTGATGCTGATGTTTTCTTCTGAATTTTAACTCCAGCTGATCATCTGGGACACGGTTCACGTCTCACTGCTGGAAGCAGCTACATCAGTATCGTCTCCGTCAGCATCACGACCGTCTGTTCATCTGAACTAGTGTGTGTGTGTGTGTGTGTGTGTGTGTGTGTGTGTTACCTGAGAGGGCGTGCTGCTGAGCTCCATCTTCTCCTGAGACTTCTCCTTCGCTAACCGCGCCGCCTCCTTGAACTCCGAAAACTTCTCCGCAAACTGGAGGAGATAGAAGCAGCTGAAACTACAGCTCAGACTAAAACTCTGCTCCCACTTCCTGTTAGAGAAGAGGCCCCTCCCCCTCTCACCTTGACCAGGTGGCTCTCCGAGGGGAAGCCCAGCCCGTACACGGTGTTGGCCCGGCTGTCGGCCCACTGGCCAAACTTCTGGGATGTCTTGGTGAAGGTCATGTTGGGGGTGATGGTGCTGTTGATAATGGCCTGAGGAGGAGGGAACCATGTGACAGTATGTTAAAACCTCATTGGTTTAAAAGACAGGTCCAGCTGTCGGTGGGCGGCGGCCTCTGACAGGAACACGCTGTTATCTGCAGAGGGTGGGGGGGGGGGCGGAGCCTCGTGCAGACGTGGGTTTGTGTTGAGGTGATGTCGTGATCGACCAGCTTCACCTCAGTTTATTTTATTATTTCATTCGAAGTTCCACACTGAACATGGTGACGGCTGCTGTTGTTGTGCGCCTGTGTAGACGTTGTTGTTGTTGTTGTTGTCTGGGTGATGGCTTCCTTCAGCAGCAGCAGCAGCCCACCTCATCGCTGCTATTTCCAGCAGAGCTCCGTTAACCCGAGAGGTTCTTGCGTAAACGTCTCTGACTCCGTCCTGCTCCGCTGAGGAACACATGAGCTGCTTCTTATTATATTCATGATGAGATCAAACGTTATTGATCCCAACTGCTGGGATTTAAGAGATTATTTTTTTTAAAGCTCAAGGTGACATCATCAGTAATCTGATGGTTGAGCAGGTTGTTGTTTTTACCTTCATTTAGCAGGAAGCTGAGGAAATAATATAAGTACATGAATAACTGTCATCTGAACGTAAAGCTGATCTCCCCCAGCAGCCGACATCAAAACCACACCGGAGCTAAATAAACACAGTGTGTAGTGATTTACTAACATCTCAAATAAAGGGTATTAAATTGCGTATTCCTTCCAAAATTTTGCACATTTGTTTTGCACCCGTTTTGCTGGTGATTTAAGAATAATTGCGTCATTGAAATCAGGTGCAAATCGCTGTGTCTAAATGAGGGGTTTGCGTGTGTTAAAGTGATTCCAGCAGTGGAAGACAGCAACCGCAAAAGGAAATCTGATCCCATTTGAAATATAAAAATAACAAGAACAAAACACTTTATAGGAGATTATTAGCAAGAAAGTCAATACTGTGGGAAAAACAAAAAGGCGAGAAATTAAAAAAAAAAAAAAAAGGCTTGACGATAAAACGTGGGCAAATATAACAGGAGGGACGGTGGATGAGATGCTCTAACAAACACCGATCGGCAGGTGCAGATCTTTCTGTGATGAGCAGGTGACTTTTTATGCAGAAGATACCTGTGAATTCTGCGGGACTCATTGAGGACCTGTGACGGCTCACCTGAATAACGGGACTGGGTGGGATATCCAAGCAGCGATGCGCTGGAACGACCCAGAGGCAGGAACATGCTGAGTCGTAAGAAATTTTGACATTGCTGGTATTTCGTGGCTCCTCCTTGTTATTGGCTGTCAATCATCATTCAGTTCATTCAATAACTCAGAAATGTCATCGCCGGACAGACGATATGTCTGAATAGTTTTTCTCTCTGACATCTACACAAAACGTTTCCGCGGGTGTAAAACAACGTTCTCTGCGTATTCTTTAGTTTCTCTGCGTCTCCTTCTCACCACAATAAGAGCAGCCGTCTCTCCAGATTGTTTACCTGATTAATAGGTTCCTTTCAGTCGTACTAAAATACACAACAATCACTTCTCCTGTTTCTACTTTCAGGTTTTGTGTACCGTTACACACTGTGTACTGTTACACACTGTGTACTGTTACACACTGTCCATTGTGTACTGTTACACACTGTCCATTGTGTACTGTTACACACCTTGGAGCCCTCCAGACTGATGATCCGATAAACATTCCTGGTACTGTCAAAGAAGTAGGAGACGGTGACGGCGTGTTTACTGGTGGGAACCCAGTTCTTCTTGGTGTTTGGGTCGATCTGGAAGACGTGGGCCCGAGTACTGAAGATGGGCTGCTCTCTGCTCAGAGACAGAGGAGGAAGAGGAGGAGGAGACAGGAAGGACAGACGGAGCGATCAGTATCTCAACACATGAAATGACTGATGAGTGACTGAACAGCAGCCTGTGAGGAGGAAACAAGCTTCAGTCACACCAGGACATTTACATCATGGTTTTTTTTCAGTTTTTTCTCTCCTAAGTATTATTATAATTATAATTATTATTATTATTATAATAGTGTAGCTTTAGTCTCTCCTGACATCTCCCAGACAATCCAGCCGAACATCGCGCTAACAGCTAGCGGCGCTTTGAGTTAAATGCTAGCCGGCAGGAGAACACGCGCGTTTATGTTGTTTGTGTTCACGCTGCTGTGAGACTGTCACTCGTTTCATTTGACACCACTTTCACACCATCACAGCTGGAGGACAATGGTAGGCTGTTAACGCAGCGATGCCAGAGGTGACCTGGAGGCACCTGTGCAGACATACAGAGATCAGCGGGCGCTGGATGACTTCCAGCTCTGCAACGGATGAAATGATTTCCCGGGTCTGGGATTAAAAACAGAACAAGGTCTGACTGGACAGTTGGAAGGGGACACTGATGGAACCCAACTGGAACCTGCAAAATCCAACAGAACCCGACTGGAACCAGTCCTGGATCGTTGACATCTTCTGTCACTCTGTGGCCAATCAGACAGAAATAAAAAGAAAAAAGATGCCGCAGCGGCTTCATGCTACAATGAGTCAATAAGAGGCTGAAGTGAGACCACAGATTTCTTCATGGAACTAAATGCGTGTCCCTCTTCGTGTCCCTCTACGTGTCCCGGCTCCAACAGCTCTTTATTTCCACTCTGTGAGCCTCTCATAAAAATCTGTCTGCAGCTTCCCGGGGAGGAGGACGTGAGCTGGGAGCCGAGCGTACCAGGACTCCTCTGGCACCGGCGATTGTTCACACGAAACTCGCTGCGTCTCTGTGCGTTAATTAAGTTAGCGGAGGCTTGGCAGATGTTATTTAAAGACTTGTTAATCAGAGGGACGGTGGCGATGTGAGGCGGCTCAGACTGGAAGGACTCTACAACATGAATACAGTCCAGAGAGCTGATTGTAACATTAAAATAAAGCTTCAGATGAGACTGAATGTGTTGGAGGTTCGGTGTGAGTCAGCGATCGTCACGAAGACTTCATGTCTGGTTACAGCGGTGGTATCTACCAGGACACGCTCCACATGAGCTCTAATATAAATATAAACCACGTGAGGTTTCACACGGGATGGTTGGAGAGGATCAAACAAGACTCCCGAATGATCTCGTATCGTATTCACGGTGGTCACAGAAACGTGTGGATCTGCGATACTTCATGTTGATCAAGACGTGAAGCTTCTAATACTTCTTCCTGGAGGTTGTTGGTTCCTCCTGTTCCATGAACTGAACTCCGTCTCTAAACTTTCTCGTATACCCTCTTGTATTTGGTAGTGTGTGTATCTACGGGAGATTGTGTGTCCACTGTGAGCCCATAATCCCTTTTCACAATGAAGCGCATGTGGCATTCAGTCTCAATGACGGGAACGTGACCACAGATGTTATCAGATCAGCAGTTCTCCACGTACGGCCCGCAGATCCATTCATGACAACAGAAGACACACACACACACACACACACACACACACACACACACACACACTGTGTTTTCAACAAAGACGTCCTCTGTTTGCGGTGATAATATTCAGATGATCCTCCCAACAGTTTTTTAAATCAGGACACGTTACAGTCATCCGGCACACAGAAGCTGGTTGGTGCCACATTTACTGACTTCAACGAGGATTGTTGATCATTAGTTTTAAAAAGTCCAATGATGCTCATTAATGATGCAGTTTTCCTTCGTCTTCCTCTGGATATTAATACATACTGTAATCTTGTTTTAACTTTAACCAGAGCGGCAGCCAATGATTATTTTCACAGTTAATCCATCTTATTTTTCATAATTCTTTCTTAGCAGAAATGTGCTTTTTAAAGGGAATTAAAACGCATCAAAGTTAAATGAACAGAAACAAAAGATTGATTTTCATGAATGAAGTGAGCCACGTGACGCACTGTTGAGAAACAAGGCTGCGTTTTTAGTTTGAAAAGTCAATGGACTTCTGAATGAGACGAGAGCAGTTTCCCTTCAGCTTTAAAAATATATTTCTTAATTTTAATTTATTCTCATTTCAAAAACGGCCTTTTTTTTTTCCCCTTCAAAACTATTTCTAAAACAACAGTAAAAAGTCACATGAATTCCTGTGTCCATAATAAACAGCAGTAACCGTTCATCACCAATACTGTCAATGAAGGAATAACAATAATCTGCTGCGTCGTCATGGCAACAGCTCATGTGACTCAGGGCCGGTCATGAGCTGAACATCCTCCAACTTCGGCGCTCCCTCCTGCCCACATGCTCTCTGGCCCGATCCGATCCGTGTCCCTGTGGGTTCACCCACTCAGGGGGAGGCAGCCGGGCCTGGCAGGACCGAGCCTCCGGTCCAACTCCCATATGTTGTTCACAGACCTGCTGCTGTCAGCTGCAGAGAGCACCGACCGCATAACAGAGATCACGTTTTCTTTAGGTAACAGTGAAATGAGCAGCGTCTCTCCCACTCCGTCTGAATGTGTCTGTTTCATTCGTCTCCAGTGACCACTAGTGATGAGAACTCACTTCCACACAAGAGGTGCTAAACACGATAAGACGTCTGTGCTCATTGAGCCTCATTTGAATGGTTTATTATACATTTTTGACGTATTTCAGGTTTGCAAAAGACCGAACACAGCTCACCGAGTCTGTAATTCAGAACCTGAACCGACAGGTCCCGACTGACTCAGTCTATTTAATTATTCCAGCAGGTTTGAGAGGGTCGGGCTCTGCGCTGCGCTGGATAAATGAACCGTGCCGGGGAGCTGTGGGTCTCTGATGGTGTGTCGGACTAAAAGAAAAAAGACTAAACCCAGAGGAGGGTTTGGTGAAACGAGCGTCACAAATAGACCGTTTTAAATCAGCAGCTCTACAGCTGCGAGTTCACAGGTGAATCTTTCTGTTCAGTTCAGCTGCACCAGCACAACCATGCAGGAGATTTTCTCTGGCAACAAAAACTAAAAGAAGAGCAGGCAGAGATGTTCAGGTCTGCTGGAGGAACGGAGGGAAACAACACCCAGAACTAATAAACCTGCCGTAAGCTGACGGTAACAGGAGGAAGAAAGTGGACATTAAGAGCTACGATCGGTACTTCTGTTTGCTCAGGTTGGTAGTGACCCAGGATACATATGCACTGAAAGAATGAGGTCACACGTGTTCCAGATTGCCTCCCGATGTGGTCGAGCAGACTGGACGGGAAGTGGAACGTATTCCTGGAGTTTCAGCTCGTTTCCAACCTTCTGTTACAGAGAACAGAAGAAGAGGCTAATTAAAGGGAGCGTGAACACAGCCAGGACATGCTCTCCGCTCTCCGCCTGAGGAATTGATTGTTGACTGGATTACACCAGTCTGGCCTTGAGAATTACTGAGGATGTGCTTTGCACTAGGAGGTAAGCACCACCCCACCCCCACCCCCTCCTACCACCAACCACAATATGACAACAAACCAATCACATGCTACATCATCTGGAGTAAGAAGTAGGTCGCTGTTGATCAGGAGAGTCGCCATACATCTACAGGTTCAGCTGCCTGCAGGACACGAGCCAAGTGATGGCGACTTAAACAGATTTCTCTCTTATCTCCTGCAGCTCTACATTAACTGCAACACTCCTCTTTGAACTGTTTCACGGAGCACTGACACCGTGTCTGTCCTGCTCTCAGCTCACCAGCAAGCAGTCTGCTTCATCACAGCCTAATCTTTTAGTTTCCGTAATCTAACGTGTGTGTGTGTGTGTGTGTGTGTGTGTGTGTGTGTGTGTGTGTGTGTGTGTGTGTGTGTGTGTGTGTGTGTGTGTGTGGGGGGGGGGGGGCGCAATGACGGACGGCTGCTGCTGGGTTTAGAGAGGGGTGTAACGTGGGGGTGTATCTGGGGCGTGTGGCCCGGGCCGGACAGACTCTTCAGGTGTTTTCTAGCGGTGGCAGGATGACAGGAGGACTTCATTTAGTTAGCTACGGGTGGCTAGTCCGCGGTGTTTGCCAGACTGTGCGGCTGAGACTCATCTCCGGGTGCCCCGCTGACAGAAACAAAGTCCCCCACACCCTAACCTGCCGAGACGATCACCGACAGCTACATACCCCATTTTGTCTGGATTGTGGTGCAAAGTTGAGGTAACCCCGCTGGTGGTCGGCGGTCTCCGGAGGGCGGCGTGACCGGGCTGGAGGAGCTCCGGATCCCGATCTCCGTCTGAATAAAGCCGCACCGGGTCGGTGCGAGTTCACGGCACGGAGGAGCCTCTCCGCTGCTCTCTCTCTCTCTCTCTCTCTCTCTCTCTCTCAGTCCGACATGGCTCTCTGCGCTCTCACCGCCGTGGGTTCGTCATGTCTGGCTGGCTTTGGGTGTCGCTTTCATCCGAGCAGGCGTGTCGGTGCACGCATGACGACCGAGAGCACCCAGCGGCACGGCGCTAGCAGCTGCTACCGTTAGCCGAGTCAAATCCAAAACTCGTCCGTCGTGCGGGATTATGGAGCTCAGCCGAGGAGGGGAGGAGAGGAGGGGGGGGGGGACCGGGAATCACATCAGATCCGACCGGTCGAGTTGCGCTTTTAAAATCCAAAGTGGGGAAAAAATACCGGAAAAAAAAACGAGAAAATGTTAAGTTTGATGTCGCCGTTAAAACAGCAGCTGGATAAAGAAGCCAGCTTTTATCCACCGATGTCAGCTGGTGACTGAAATCTGATCACAGATGGCGGATAAAAAAATAAAAAATAAAAAAACAACTTCTCATTCAGCCTTCAATCTGAACAAACCGACTCGGGTTTAATCCCAGTTTTAGTCGCTGGCTCTTTGTTGAAGTCCGCTGTGCCATTAAAGTCCTCCCACCGAGAGATATTACCGAGTTTTCCCGCCGCCGGTGAGACATTTAACGGTGCCCGGTGGTGTCAGACTTGTTCCCTCCAGACGGAGCTTCACCTCCGCTGCAGCCGGAGACACAAACAAACACTCCGGGCTTGATCATCACGTCCCGTCCCGTCCGTCCTCCTCCCGAGATTACAGCCGCTCCGCGGACGTCGATGTTCCCACAAATGTACCGGCGGGACGTCCGTGATGTTCTCTCGCTAATTAACGAGCAGATTCTCCGTCTGTATTTTTCCACTTTATTTCGGTCAAACCGGGATTGAGAGGATGAAGGGAATCCGGTGCTGCTGCTCCTCCTTCGGCCGGTTCATCCCCTCTCATCATCGGCCCGTCTGCCCTCTGTCAGACCCTCATCTCATTCATTAACTCCTCTCCATCCGCCGCCGCCGCCGCTCCGGGGGAGAGTCAAACCAACGACGTCAACACGTTACGTTAACAGCTGATATTTTGACGTAATTAGCAATAAAGTGTTTCCTCACATCCGGTTTGGAGAAAAACAGAAAAATTTCATAAAATACCACTATAAATACCAGGAAACATTCATTACTGTACGTGCACTTCAAATAATAAATAATAATACCAGTAAATACATGAATACATATTACCTTCACTGATAAATTACTTAATTTAGGATCTATGAATTTGTACAGTTTTACACACACTATCACTTCTTTCACAAATTTTAAATTAATTTTAGGGATTTACAATATAACAATTCGTTATGGAAAGCATTAGTGTAAACATATACATGTGATCAGATACTACATTCTGATTCTTCCAGGATGGACGCAATATAAAAAGTAAAATTACAACATGGAGAAACATATTAATAGATTTAAATATAAAATATATATCTATATTATATATGAATCTGGAGAATGCGTCATACCATGCAGGGACATGTTAGAATAATGTTTGGTTCTGCTTGCAATTGAACTCTAATGCAGAAGTAGAAATAATATAGTTGCACTGTATTATTGTGTTGTTAAATATTAAGAATAATCTATATTAGGTAGTCTGGCTGGTGCACGTACTTATATAAGAACAAAGTGCATGTTTATTAGCAAGTATTTGTCACGTCTATTTGTAAAGTTTATGATTTACAGGAAGTTCATTAGACTAGTTTACACACTAGAACTTTTGCCCAGATACAAGCTGTTTACAAAAACCCTCCTCAACTCGTCTAGTCCGTTACTCATAGGATCCTGTCACCCTGCATGACGGACACAAACAGGTGTGAGGCTTTCACAGAAGCAAATAGAAAGAAAACTGATTTTTAAAAACAAAATACTGAATTGAAGTAATTTTATGTGGCGCATTATCCCATACATACTTATATTAGGACAGAAAAAGGTGATAATCTTGCTTTTTAATCGTGTGTGTTTTCTTAAATTTTTGTTTTTGGTTTTTTTGCAAAACTAAAAACCAATGTGAACACTTTCATCATCCTTTCCTATGACAGACTCAGAGACAGAGTCATGACACCGGATACAGGCCACCAGCACGACATTATATATAGACCTGGCAGGAAAAGTCCGGCAGAGATATTTACTTTACTGTGCTGCATTTTTCACCGTTGAATTAATCTCAGACTTCAACTAATCAGCTCAGACAAACCTGTTAACTGTATTTACCGAACTACAGGGTTCACCCAGTGTGTACAGACAACGATTTCACCTCCTTGCATGCTGCAGATGCTTCAGATGAAACACTGGAAGGCTCGTTTTCTATTTCAAGATTGCGCTGAGCATGAAAACTCAACTCATGCACGCTTGCTGAGAATGTGATCAACAGAGCAGCGTTGAGCTGAGCTGAGAGGCGAAAGCAAATTCATCAAGACACTGCAGACAATGGATACGGCCACGGAAGATTTAACACGATCAGATGTTGACGCTGAGATGACGGTGTTGACATCTGAGGACATCACAGGACAAAACACGGAGGCCAGCGATGAAGTGGAGATCCTACGAAACAGGTACTTGGTGTTCTGCAGCTCAGAATCTGTTTACGTGCAGCGACGGTTTCCTTCAGATGACAGAAGCAAGTTGTTAAAGAAATCCCCAGAAGCTCAGAGGCAGAAGTTTATTTTACAACCGGTTGGATTTATTTCCATATAAAATGGTGAATTCCTGGATGAAATTCCATTAGTGACTAACTTGTGTGTGTGTGTTTATACTGTAAGTGTGGCAAAGTGGAAAAGGCAGATTTATAGAGCAATTTGAAGTGTGCAGATTATTATCAAATCTTGCAAATTTACTAATGAACTGGTTCCATTCATCATGTTGACACGAGTGATTTATGACATGTTTGAGCAGTTCTTGTAACCCTTGTACTGGCCTCAGGTCCCGTGCAAAAAAGTACCAAACCAATACAACACATAAAAACTTAACAGTCAGCCCAAAGAGGCTTCTGATGGCAGATATTAGTAGTTTCTTGTCACATTGTTTGTGTGCTGCTGTGCCTTCAGTCTTCGCGAGGCCCTCCACGATGACAACGTCCGACCTAAGATGCAGTGCCTGATGATGGACTCCTCTTTCTCCATGGTGACAATGCAAGGCGAGGACAGCGGCATCGCCTGGGAGACAACCCCCAGTCGCTGCACTACGCCGTGGGCATCTGAAGCTGGGAAACCCACGGTGGAGCTCGGATCCCCGGTGTCGGCACGGGCTGCAACGCCTGGGTCTCATCCAGCTGGAAAGATCATCTTTGTCATGGATGAGGAGCTGATTTCAAGACGGAAGAAAACTAAAGAGAGGGTTAGCGGTCAGAAAAGCAAGGCAGACCGACAACGAGAAGTGCTGGAAGGAAGCTCTGAGAACATCTCGGGACGGCGCGAGTTAGTGGAGGTCTCTCAGCCAAATGTGAAAACCGAGGGGGAAGGAGACCCAGAGGAACCAGCTGCTCCAGTAGATAAAGAGCAGCAGCTGTTTCGCTTGGTGTCTGAGGGCTCTGAAATCCTCAACATTGTTGTTCCTCCTAAACTGGCCACTGTAGACGAAGAGGAGAGCAAAGACATGGTGGACAACCTGTCGTACCTGGAGGAGAGCCCAGTTCTTAAAGCCAGTGAGGAGAGCCATGACTACGAGCTCCTGGACTCAACAGGATCAGACGCAGCAACAAGTGCCAAACCCTCAACTCCAGCCGGTCCAGAGGCAATGGATCCACCAGGGGCTCCAGTAGCCAGACCTCCAGGCAGGAGACCTGCTGCGAACACGGACTACTTTGAGGCATTCGCCCTGATTGATGCTCAGGCTCCAGGAAGTCCTGCTGTGGTGGGGCAGGAAGAGGTGGAGCCAGAGGCGGAGGCTGCCACTGAGGGCCAAGACACAGAGACACCTGTACAGGTCAAAGAAAACATCACCACCAATGTGGATAACGACAATTTAGACAGAGTCAGTTTGGAAGAAATCACCAGTGAGCTTCTGGATGAGGTCTTCTACGGCGGTACAGACGACTACCTCATGAAAAGTCTCGACTCAGCAGACGGAGGTGGAAGGACCGCAGGCGCGCCCGTGAGGCTTCCTTCAAAACCGAGTGGTTCGAACTTGTTTGGAAGCCAAGAGGAGATCCTGACCCCGATCTTTCTGCCCGATGGACCCCCGAAAATGATCGACCCCATTTTGCTGGAGGAGCCCAAAGCTATGGCTTTCCTGTACACGGACCTGTATGAGGAAGCAATCGGCAGCCGGCAAAAAGAAGAGGACACAGAAAGTATGAGATCTGAGAAGTCCTTCCACAGCAGGCATTCGGACCGGGAGGCGAGGGGATACCTCGAGAAATACGTTTTAATAGATGAGACTCCCGTGGTGGAGGTGGAAGCAAAAGAGAAACACCAAGAGGAAGGACCTCGGATTCTGTCCCAGGATTTGTATAATTCTGGAGATTTTTTGGCCACATCTGAAAAAGGTGAGACACCAAACTCAGAGGAGGAAATCACAGACTTCTTCAGGTCCAGTGGCAATTCTTCTCCGTGCGATATAGAACCTTTCGTGCGATCGGTAGAAGAAGATGACACACAAACAACAACGAAGAGTAAAGCAAAGAAAGAGAAAAGTGTCTCCATAGCGGTGGAAAAAGTCGCAGAAACACCAGCAGATTCACTTAGTGTTGAGTTCCCCTCAGATGAACCAGACTGGGGGAGTACAGATGATCATCCTCTGGCCCTGGACGAGAAGGACGTCACCGAGCATACAGATCAGAAAATGTGGAAACAAGACTCAGAGATTGATAAACCGGTCGCCCCTCCGAGGAAAAAGACAACCTCCTCTCCGAAGGCCTCCCTGGATCTAACACCCCTGACTCCAGTCGATCTCATCACGCAGGAACAAGAAGAGGCAGGAGGGAAGGAGCAAAGAGTGGAGGAGAAAGAGACGGCATCACCGGCGGAGACTGCAGACGAAGGTGACGGAGATGCAGAGGAAACAATGGAGACCTCCTCTGAAGACGCTCTATCTGAGAACATGTCTTCGGAAACTGAATGTGTAAAACACAGCGATGACATAACTGTCAGAGCCGAAAAACCAGCTGAAGAGACAGATGCCAAAACAGAAGAGGAAACCAAACAGACTGAACTGGAGGAGGAAGATGTTAAACCACCAGAATCAGATGAAACAGCAATTAATGCAGAGAAACAAGGAGATACTTCAACCGACGTCACAACCGAACCGGATAAAAACAAAGGACAGTGTATCATACTTTAATGTAGCTACAGTGGTTTCTATATTTAGTACAGCATATCTTTATTTGGTCTTAAATCACAGTAAAGTTAGTTATGTATTCTTAAAGCTAGCAAAATATAAGTTTGTATATCTGTAGTTTTTATAAATTATTGCATTAATAATTTAAAAAAAAAATCAAAGTCTTAAACAATAACTAGTAGTAGAACAGTGAAGGTTGTTCCGGGTAAACTTTGTTTAAACTTTGTTTTCCCACACAGAAGTTGGTTATGGAATTCAACCAGGTTCAATGCTGGGTCCCGTACTTTTCTCATTACACGTTTCCTTTAAGCGATGTCATTAGAAAAACTGCCAAAATGTCCGTTGTTACGCAGATGACACCCAAAGGTTCTCCCTCCACCTGTCACTCATATGGAAAGTGTTTAGTTCCTCTCTGAAGTTCTGGTGTAACAACCTTACTATGTAAAGTGTCCTGATGTGACATTTGTTATGATTAGCTGCTGTATTAATGTAACTGAATTGAATTGAACCCATTCTCTCCAACAATAAGTGCTTGAAACATAACGTTCGGGCCATGAATTTACATAAGAAGGGGGCGAGTGCATATGTCTGCGTGACGTTAGGGTACATCTTCAGCTATAAATAAGTGTCTCTGGCTGTTAACCTGACACCTCGTCTCAACTGGGAGTCTGTGTACTGTACACCAACAGTCAAGAAAAAGAGTGCGATACATGCAAATGACATGACATAACTAACTGCTATTTTTGACAGATTACTTGGACTCTGTATTTCTCTGTTTAATCATCAATTTGTTTCTTTGAGCTAAATTAAAACATCTTAATTATGTATAACTGTTCCTACACCAAATATAGAGATATTTTTCCTCCAGCCAAAACAAACTGTACCTCAGATGTGCTTTAAGAAATATAAAATACTTGGCTTTAATAATAATTTGTGTCTGATGTGGTTTTTCCACGAAAAAAATGCAATTATTTGGATAAAAAAAATTGCATCTGTCTGCTCTCCATCATTGAAAAGTTGCTTCTTCAACATATTTGTGTAAATATTCTTCTGGATCACGACTGGCTCCAAACGCATCACAAAAATCACATCGTACATGCTCATGATGAGCAAACATGTGAACAGGCTCCCGGTGTTAATCTCTGCGCATACGTCACTCTGTGATGAAGATCCATCATCAGCACGGTGGTGCAGTGGTTAGCACTGTCACCTCACAGCAAAAAAGGTTCCGGGTTCAAATCCGGTCCTGGGCCTTTCTGTGCGGAGTTTGCATGTTCTCCCTGTGCTTGCGTGGGTTCTCTCCGGGTTCTCCGGCTTCCTCCCATCATCCAAAAACATGCACCTCAGGTCAGGTTACCTGGCGCCGCACTAGTGGCAGCCTGCTGCAGCATCTCCCCCCTGAGAGCCCCCCTGCTGTAGTGAAGAAATTTCCCCTCGGGGATTAATAAAGTGTATAAAATCAAAAATCAAATCAAACAAAGCCGGATTGGGGACTTTCAGGGAGGTGAAGTGTTTCCTCTAAACATGAGGTCATTAAAACAGGTCCATGTGCAGCATTATTTGCAGATATAACTGCTTCTCGTCCTGAATCCAAAGGTGCCATCTGGAGCTCAGCAGTGATCCTGTTGCTGTTGACCTTAAGGAGGAGACTGAAAACACACACCAGATGCCCATTTACACGTGAACATGCATGTTGTAAATAAGATACTAGCACAGCTGAACATGTAGTACAGAGATATTTTGTTTTCGGAAAGTAATGTTTTAAGACTTTAGGTCTGTTTTATCTACAGCTGAAATGAGCTTTGGCGAGACCTAGTGTCATACATGTGCATATCTATATTTTTAACGCACCTGTTTCCCTCCACGTCAACAGGGGGCAGCCTGGAGTCTCATGATCATAGAAACACAGCAGATAGATTGGATATACCAACCTTAAATAATTCTCTTGGAAATGTTTAACCCATATTGTGTAACAGATTTTAGGATTTTGGTGTTGTTTGGCTCATGTTATATTCCTACCTACTAAATATGGATATGAACTGTGTTTGACATATTTAGGTGCTGCCATATTTAATCAATTTCAAGGACGATCATTTAAAAAGTTAATTAAATGTGTAATCAAAGTAAGTTCTCTCCGATGTTACTTTATAAACTGGCTTTGCAGTTATTACGCAGCTGTAAATGAATGTAGCAGACGAGCGGTCTGTTAAATTAAGATCCGCAGACCTCTCTGAGTCGGTGTATTTCTATACCGGAAGTTCTCCGTCGGGCGCTGCGTTTGAGTACTTGGCACAAGTTAGCATCGTGCTAACTCCGCAATGGACCATGTCCCCGGTCGGTGCTCCGCGGGCACTCCCGAGGAAAACGGAGTTGAAGCCTGCGACAGCTCCTCCGCGGACGGCGGGCTCGTCGACGCTTTCGGAGACCTGGCTGCCCTCCCGGTGGAGGTCGGCGAGAGAAGACCGACGTGTTTACGGTGCCGGTGAGCTACATTAAAGTGAAGCTAAATGCTAGCTAGCCAGAGGTAGAGTGGTTGGAGCAGGCAGGAAGGACAGTAAAGACCCCCACCTCCTCCTCCTCCTCTTCCCCCCACCACCCTCCCCTTCTCCCCTCCCCCTTTCGCCTACTCAAATAACTGTCATGTTTTAACGAGGGAGCAGATTTATGATGTCGTTGCAGAGAGGCTTTAGCTGGCGGGCTAACTGGGTCTCAAACTCTCCCACCATGTAGTCGTCCTCAGAAGGTGTGTCTCTGCCCCTTCCTTCCGCCACAACCCCTGGAGGTGTCCACGTGTCTGTACGTAGTGCAGCATCCTGCAGAGGTGAGCCACAATGACCGCAAAAACACTTTTACGCATCAGGTGCTGTGAATAAGGTTGTTTTTTTTTAACAAGCTGTTGTGTTTCCCTCCTGGTTCACAGAGTAGAGATCAAACCACAGACCTTCATTTGTTTACATCAAGTTAATGTGACGCTTCAGCAGTCTGATGGACAAACTTTCCACTACTGATCTGCAGTGATTTCCTCACGTCAGTTTCAGTTTACGTCCAGGGTTGTCCACACTCGTGTAAATGATGTATTTTGATTTTAAACTTTTAAGACCTTTTTAAAGGAGTTTGTCCAATAAATGTGATTCTGATTGAAGGCCGTGTCGTCTTCATGATAGCGGACGATGCTTCAAATGTGAACGTTGCTGCTTAAAAATCTACGAAGTCTAAATCCGCTTCACAAATATCTTCAGCCGACAGCCCAGGAGATCTCGACAATCAGCACGGTGTCGAAGATCAGCGTCACCGCTTCGGCATCCAGCCAAATAAAATATGAAATAAATTTAAAAAATATAAAATAAATAAGAATGCAGTCTCCCCTCTACTCCTCAGTTATGGTATCATTGTAAAATTCTTCTTTGACACCTACAATTTAATCAGTTCAAACTTGAGTCAGAGTTAAAGTTTGTTCCATATTGGAAGAAGTTTTGTGTTTCTGATTTTAAAGGAAGGGAAGCGAGGTCCATGTGACCGTTGACCCCTACAATCTGACCAGTTCATCGTAGGTCCAGTTCAACATTTGTGCGAGATTTGAATGAATTGCCTCCAGGTGCATTGGAGATATTGGCTTCACGAGGAGGTGAGGTCACGTTGACCTTTGACCACCAAAGCCTAATCAGTTCATCCCACAGGCTGTTTATAAAAGTGGAGGAAGCCTGCGGGTCTGAAAGTGAGTCCATTGTGTGTGTGTGTGTGTGTAGCTGCAGTACCACCACAGGCCACTGGAGGAGGAGGGGGGGCTCCACACAGCCTCAGTACTTCACATTATAAACATGAGGAATGACTACAGCCAGCATCACCTGTTTTAATGGACATATGGTACCTGATTATTGCATATTTTCAGATGCCTTTTTAAAAAAAATTAAATTAATTTTTTTTTATAGTTTATTTACCAAAACATAATTTCTCTGCCAGAATCCAGACAGAGAAGCAACAAGGAAATAAACTGTTTATAGACTCGTCAGAGCCACCTGCCGTTATTACTGCATGAAAACACTAAAATATACAGCTTCACAAGTAGCAGCAAGTTCTTTTGGACTCATTATGGTCTTTTTGGGGAGTAAAGCCCATTAAATATATAACTAAATTAAAAGATTAGTATTATTCCACTGTAAAGATGCTCCTGTTGAATATCAGGGAAATCTAATATAACAGGACTTTTTTTGTGACTGAAGTTAAACTCAGTAAAACTATGCTGTTTCTTTATTTTTGTGATGGAGAATAAATCCTCATTGCGTCAGCTGGAGGTTAGTACATTAATATTAACATTGGTATTAATACCAACATCCGCTCTTTTATGAATAAACAGCATTTGCATCGTGGCTGATGTCTCTCCCACTGAGTTGTTCTATACAGTGAACCCTCGTTTATCGCGGGGGTTACGTTCCAAATAGAAACCGTGATAGGTGAAATCCGTGAAGTAGTAACCTTTTTTTTTTTACAATTATTATACAATGAAATACTCCATAATACATTGAAACCAAAGAACAAAACCTTTTTACAGGCCCAAGCATTTGTTTAACAAATAAAAGTACTGTATAAATGTTTTTTTTTACAAATAACTACTGTACTGTAAAATAATAATTTTAATCATCAATACGAACTGAAGGCTTCAAATTGCTGAGATCGGCACCGCCCCACTGCGACCCGAGTCATTGGATTAGAACGGGAGGAAATGAAAAATGATTATGAAAACAAATACAAAGTACAGTAGGACAAATAGTGACTCGTGTATTTCACTGCTCTTCTGACTGAGCCGCTGCATCCTGACTCCGCTCTGCAGCGGTTCTTTCTTCTAAAGCCCGCGGTGCAGGTGTGGTTTTTCGAGAGAAGAACATAGTTATCGGTAGTTGTTGTCGCTCTTTTTTTTTTCTGGGCAAAAAGATTCTTATAAACCGACATGCCACCATCGATTATTTTAATTTGGCAAGCTGTTTTACGTACGTGTACATATTAAATAAACCGCAACGTTATTGACAAACAGGTAGAGAAGAAGCGGAGAGACTGTTCAGCCAATCAGAATGCAGAACACAATGCACGATGCAAATCCGTGAAGCAGCGAGACCGTGAAAGGTGAACCGCGTTATAGCGAGGGTTCACTGTATTGCAAGCAGCTTTTCACCATTAATCAAACCGCTAATGACAATAATGACTCATGTTTCTGGTTTTAATCCAGTTTTCTAACTGCTGTGTTTTCAGGAGAGCCGAGTACTTCGAACAGTTCCTCTTCTGGCTGCTTGTTTACCCCCAGGAAAATGTAATGTCATAGTCGGAAGGAGATTTAATGAGGAAAAGTAAGTCAACAGTATTTAAACATCTTAAATATCCTTAAACATCCTTACATACCATGTCCTCGTCTCCTCTCCCCTCAGACACCCGGAGCTGGCTGCGGTGTGTCGGGACAGCAGAACGCTGATCCTCTACCCAGGTCCCAAATCCCAGAACCTGGAGGAGTTGGTGCAGTACCGAGAAGTAAGCGATGGGAAACACAACGTGATCATCATAGATGGCACCTGGAGCCAGGCCAAAAACATGTTCCTGAAGAATAGCCTGTTCCACCTGCCCAAACAGGTGAGTGTGACCGTGTGGACCCTTTGGAACAGGACACAGGTTATTCTCTCCTGCTGGGTCCTGAAGCTCGTTTCTGTTTCAATGTTCAAATCGCAACGTCTCAGAGCTGAGCGTCCGTCCACAGGAGACGCTGTCGGTCACACCCGCTGTAGGGGCGGCTGCTCCGCCCACAGGAAGTGACTCACTGATACTCAAGGGTACAACTTTCCATAAAGGCCCAATCCCAAAGTCCACCCAAAACCCTCACTGACTCAGCTGACGGCACAGCTGTATGTTTGTGTTTGAGTTCATTGGGCCTGAAATGGTATAAAAAGCAAAATGGGACATTCCATCGTGACATCACACCCTGCTGGCACAGAAAAAAAACACCACACCGCAATAAACAAAAAAAAGAATGATTCAATGAATAATGAAAAATATTTGATAGATGGATAGATATAAGCCTATACGTTGGCTATATTTCGGTCTGTATAATCTTTATTTGTTTTAGCTAATTACCAGAAAAGGCATTAATGTTAGTAAATCAAATGTGGACATTTAACTTAAAACAACAACAACTTTACAAACGTGCAATAAGTAAACAGAGCAGCCAAGTGATGTCACTTCTAACATCCTCCATGCTTTGCTTGTTTACATTCTGTGGGCAGCAGACTGTTGTCAGGACAACGAGAAGGTTCCAGCTGTAGCCGGACCTTATTGGAGAGAAGACCACATTTAATACATCGCGAATTTTGTTATATGAACTGCGTGTAATTCCCTTTCCTTAAGTCTGCAGACTTAAGGAAGGCCTTATTTGGAAACACTCCTCTCTCAACACCTAACTTTCTTTTGTGCATCTATTTTAATAATGATAAAATCTTTGTTGCGGTACTCTAACTCTGAGGTGATTTGGCGACACCTGTGGTCACTGGTTGTAACAGCGGCTGCAGTTTAAACTGCAGGAAAACGCTCGATGAGCAGCAGAAGTTCAACTAATGTGTGTGTTTACAGAGAAGTGTTGTTTTAATGGAGGTCAGTCAGGAATCACTTTTTTCTCTACAGAGCGGCAGAGCGGTCAGCATTAACCTCAGTGACATCACACATCCTGTGACTGATACTCGGTGAATTCAAATGTACTGAGCGACTGTTGTTGATTTAGTTAAAAATCATAACTTGAATCCACGTCAACAGATAATCTCACACCTGTGCTTTGGTTTCCAGGTGCAGCTCAGTCGGACTCTGTCCAGTCAGTACGTGATCCGAACGCAGCCCTCCAACATCTGTCTGTCCACGCTGGAATGCGCCGCGGTCGCTCTGTCCATCCTGGAGCACAACGACGACATCCAGGAGGTGACCGGCACATATTCCTCCGATTTATTGTAGGACAGCTGTTTTAACGGTGAAGACGACAACTCCTGTGATCCCATGCTACTCCGTGGCATCATCAAACTCCTCCTTTTGGCCTTTTGAGACACCTGGCTGAGACTCTGTACAAGTAGTTCATTTTAAAATGAAAGCTGTGACGAGCCCGAAGAGCAAAACTTGTCCAAATGTTTTCCAGAGAAAGGCCACCGAACCACACGGGTGTAATTATGTTTTTATTGTATTGTTCATGTCTCGTCTCTTGTCTGTGTGTGCAGGTTCTGCTGAGGCCTCTGAAAGCTCTGTGCTCCTTCCAGCTGCAGCACGGCGCTCAGATTCACCACAGCAAGGAGCACCTGCTGAAGAACGGCATGTATGACAAACCCATGCCCAAGAACAAACGCAAGATCAAGAGGATGGAGAAGCTCATCACGGACCACAACGTCTGCCCAAGATGAGGAAGATGAGGATGATGAAGAAGATGGAGAAGATGAGGAAGTGACGAGCTGTGCTCTGCAGAATTTTGTCATCGGAGCTGCAGGAAGGAAACTGCTGGGCGTTTGTGGGATTTTTTTTCTTTAAAGTACTTTGCTGGTAAAATTAATTTATGTATTTGTCATTAATTTAAAATAAATTAATGACAAATTAAAGTCGTACTTGAAGCGTCATGGTTGACAGTAAATCAGGTTTCTCACTTTCTTTGTTAAAAAAAACAACGTTTACATTATTGCAGCTTGTATTTTATGGAATGGTTGTGTTGTTATTTTATTATGGTTCATTATGGTTGCAGCTGGCCACATCTGGAAGTGCCGAGTCGGCAAACAATGACATACTACAACTACCAAAGACACACAACACAGCAGCACAAAGAGTTATTCTGTACTGTCTGTGAAGGTCACTGTTGTTGACGATGTAATTCAACTGCATAACGTCACTAAAATGTTTTTAAATGCTTTTCATAATTGTATTTGCAGGTCTACAAAGAAGTTTTATTACATATTGGTCAAAGCAGTTTAAGTGCTGCAGCAGGTTTTCTACACTATAAATAACATCTAAAAAAATATATAATATTTTTATTCCAGGACTCTAAAAGGTCTTAAATTCAACCATTTTCAAATACTGAGAAAAGAAGTCAAACAATTTGTATATCTGCAAAAAATTAATTCAGTTTTTGAGACAAATGTGAAGTGATTTTGTATGTAGACTTTTGTACATAAGTGACCTCCTGTAAATAATAATTAAACCTGTTTCAGTCTACTTCACAGTTTTGACGTGAACCAGACATTTTACATGGTGAACAAACAAAGTGAACATGTCAAACACCAGAGTCGTAAATGATGCTTTTCTTTAATATACAATGTTCAGAAAGGTTTGAATAAAAGCAGCGTTGTTTTTCAGGAAGCTTATGAACATATTTACAGAGTCTGCTCTTATTTCAACTATCGTCCCGATTTGAATAATTTCCTGAAGCCTTCTTATCCTCATAGATCACTTCAAGAAGACGTGCAGAGTGTAATGAAGCAGTAAGTCATTGTTGTACTTCTGGTGCACATGAAAACAAAAATCACTTCACCCACAGCACGGACGAGAGTCTGCTGGACAGATCCTGTGTTTCCATGACCGCTTTGTGAAACAGATTTTCGCAATAAAAGAAAGTGACAGTTGTATTTAAACACAACCGGAAACACACGCACGCAAACCAACCACAATAAAATCTAGGAAATATTTAAAAAAAAAAAAACGTAAACAAACACAAACAACAACCATATTAAAATAAAAGTCAAAACAAAAAAGATGGGACCTAAAAGCCAGCAAGTGCTTCTGACTTCCTGTTAGTAAAATCGTAAGTCTTCTATGTGTAACTTTACATGTATTTTTTTTTTGTGGAAAACATTACAGTCACAGTTTATATATTTATATAAAGTTCATTGGTCACAGCTTTTCGTGACGTTATTTTGTAATTTGCCTACAAGTTTTGCCTTTGGCTGAACTATTGCGCATGCGTGTTTGGAGTCAGCCCCCCGGTCACTCCGCCATCTTTGTCGGCTGCCCATTGTTCAGTGTGGAGCTAACAGCAGAGATAAACCAGTCCACACTTCGCAGTAAAATAAACCTGACAGCATCACCGGCAGCTGCCCCGCGACAGTCGTGGATTTGCTCTCAGGGTTGCGACTTGTTTTCGGCCGACAAGTGAAGCAGAATGGACGATGACCAGCCCAAAACCCTGTGAGTTTGTGTGTCTGCGTTAGTTCACCGCCTTGTGTTCGTCACGTAACGTTCAGCTCCGGTCCCGAGGAGACCTGGGCCTCGAACTCATCTAAACAAAACAAACAAAACAAAACAAAAATCGGGTGATTTGACGTTAACCTTAAATATACTCACGTCTTAAATAAAAACTGAACACACGGTAATCATCTCGCTTCTGGTAGATTCGACTCATTTGGTTGATGCTAGCTTGCTATAGCTAATTCCATAAAAAAAAAAAAAAAAAAATATATTTTTTTTTAGAAAAAACCCCTCCAAATTAATGTGTCGGTTCCAACTTGAAATATCACTAAAAATACACACAGTTAAGTGTGTTTTTGTTTGTGCCGGATTAAATAGTAACTCGTGGAGATTCCCTCCGTGTGTCCGAGGTTGCTCTACTCCGTAGTTGAGCCCTGCGACGAGCAGAAGAACATTAAACCAGCAGGCTTTCCAACGGAGTCTGGCGTGGATGATGGACTCATCATTCACAGGCCCAGGATCCTATTTACATGGATGGATTTGTTACTAGTAACCTTGATAGATGCTAATAGAGGCTAATGCAGGTCGTAATTTTGGTTGTGAAAACTGTTTTTTTTGTTCCCTGGATAAGATGAACATAATTCTGCTTAAAACCATCAGTGAGGTAAACCAAGGTCAGCAGCTGTGTTTTGATAATGGTGCTCCTCCATAGCTGCACTCTTATGTTTGGCTGATTATTAAATGTTACAACTCGGCTTAAACAGCCTTGAGATTTCATTCACTTGAGACATTTACGTTCACCTGAATCCGAAACGGTGATTTGTTGTAGTTGTAGTGGTACATTTTGAGATATCTGCATGTAAGTGGGTGCTGGAATTGTTTCTTTTATCCTTGTTTGTCTGAGTGTGTGGTTTTAACAGCACATAACCAGATATTATACTTATTCTGTTGCACAGAAGAAGAGCAGCTTGTATTGTCACAGAAATGATGTAAATATGGATTTAAAATTCCTTTTTTTGTAGTTGTGGAGCTACAACTCACATTTACTGTCATTACTGATCGATCTGCACACCATTTTCTTCAACCATCGATCAATCATGTTGTCTGTAAAATATTATAAAAGTCAACAATTTTCACGTCTTTATGTATCATTTTAGCTGGAAACCAATGAGTTAAAAAATATATTCATTTTCTATCAGCTTGTGTTCACAGCAACTACAATAATGTTTGATAAAAACCTTGCGCTGCCTTGCTGCTCCAACACATGAACACATATTATTAATTTATGATCCCTTCCGTGGATTTTAAACCACAGCTAATATGTGCTAATTCACAACACTCAGGACGTCACCACCGTCAGCGATGACATCACAGCAGTAACTAACAGTGTCCTCCGTGTGTTGTTTGTGTTCGTAGGTATGTGGGAAATCTGTCCCGGGATGTGACAGAAGCCCTCATCTTGGAGCTGTTTGGCCAGATTGGACCCTGCAAAAGCTGTAAAATGATAGTAGATGTGAGTTTATTTGTTTTGTTCCCTCTAACATGAGAAAATATTGTTTTATTGTTTACCACCAACCATGTTCCTTTTAGATTGGTGTATAAACTCTTTGTTTCCCTGTGATGTGATTCAGGTTCTTGCTTCCCTCCTCTGGTGCTCATCCTGTTGATCCACGTCTAGTTTTCCGTATTGCAGTTGTATCGCAGCCACACCGTTGGATGTGAAATGATGTCATTTTAGTGAGATAATGTGTGTGTTTCTTCTGTCTACTACAGACAGCAGGTCACGACCCATACTGCTTTGTGGAGTTCTATGAACATAGACATGCCACTGCCACAATCGCAGCCATGAATGGTCGGAAAATCCTGGGTAAGGTAAGCTGTCATGTCTCCTGGGAGAGTCCACCAGGGTCGGGGTGGGGTGCGTGGGAGGGGGGTGACGTGTCACAGTCCAAAAACAACATGGGAGCTGTTAGTTGTGTTATTTGTGGGTTATTGTGGTATTAAAACGCAGATATTATTATATAAACCAAAGTCATCAGTTACAGTCTCAATCTGCAATCTGCTGTACTGTGGTGGTTAATGAGGCTGCCAGTTTAACACACAGAGCTTATCATAAAGGCATGCAGGTGTCAGTAATACTCTCATACCATCATCACATCAGACAAAGAAGCTCAAAGTCTGAACTTCTTTCCAGGAGCTTTAAAAAAAAATAATAATAATAATTTTTTTTTCTAATAATAGAATTTATGGAACAACTGAAGTGACCGGATTTTAAACGGTCTGCAGCGAAAATAAATCTGATTATGTGCTTGTTTCTTTATCCATAAAAAAAATAAGAAATGTTTGTTCTTTCTTCCTTTAGAGTCGCATAATCAAATCATCATTCAGAAGACGGTATGATTAATAAACTAGAGTATTCATAAATCATCTGGTCAGAGGAGGGGTGTTAATACCAGGTGTTCACCTGCTGCTCACTACGGGGCACCTTCAGGTAGAAACCGTGAGATGTTGGTACAGTGGGAGGAAGCGGTGACATCTTGTCATCTTTTTTTTTTTTTTTATAACAGTTCTAACAAATAACTGAACATTAGTATCTTTAAACTCATGTTTGTTTGTAGGTCTTTAAGATGATAGAACAGGAAATAAAGAATAAAAGATAATCTTGTTGGGTTCGGGGTCTAAATGCAGGTCTGTTTTTCTTGTGACTTGCTGCTCCATGCTGTGTGTTAATGATGTGTGTTTGACTTCATGTAGCGTGGCCTTGCCTTGTGTGTATTAATGACGTGTGTATGACTTCATGTAGCGTGTGGTGTGTGTGTGTGTGGTCAAGTAGCGTGGCCATGCTGTGTCGTCATACAACCTGTAACATGCTCTGATTGACTCTCTTCTGTCCCCTCCATCTTTGCTGCTCTGTGTTCTTTCTGCAAACTTATTTCCACATAGACTCCACATAAGAGCAGAAAAGTCCATTCAGTTGAAAATATTTTATCCTCAACAGGTATTGAAGGACCATTTGAGGAGTATAACAAGTTCGTAAAAATCACTTGTTTGTAAGTCCCTTGTTATTTGGACCTTACTTCCTACAGTTTTGCTCCAAATGATTTCTAGACTGAGAGTGAAATGTTCCTGATAATGAAGGTGAAGTCTATAAATGCTCCACTGTATTTTACTGTGTGTTAATTAATGCAGAGCAATGTAACATTAGACAATAGCAGTTTGTGTTGGACACAGAGTCCATCTTGTTTATAATAAGAAGTTCTCGATCTTCAGTAAAAGTGGTGACAAACGTGATGAGAGGAGCAGAACCTTCCTCCTCCTGCAGACATGCTGCCCGTCTCACCTCCTCCTCCTCCTCGCTGTCTGTCTCTGTTGCAGGAGGTGAAGGTGAACTGGGCCACGACGCCGACCAGCCAGAAGAAAGACACGAGCAGTGAGTAGTTCATCTAACGGGGGGGAGAACAGAACAATGATGTGTTTCCGTGAACTATAATCTGAATGAATGTTTTCTCTTCAGGTCATTTCCACGTCTTTGTTGGAGATCTGAGTCCTGAAATCACCACAGACGACATTAAAGCGGCTTTCGCTCCGTTTGGAAAAATCTCGTGAGTGTGTTTTTCGATTGTTTTTGTCTAAAGATGTGTTGGTACCTCTCTTGAGTTTTACTGCTTCACCAGCCTGACTACAGCTCTCAGGCTCAGTGGTCAGTCATAATTATTATATTATCATGTTTAAAAAAAAAAAAAGGCTCCTAAAACAGCTGGCTGCTGGAGTTTATAGCAAATATTAATCAAATGATATTAAACCTTTTCTTTATTGTTGGTATTAAGATGCATCCTGAGGGATCTGATCAATAGTGGACACGTGTTTTATTAGTGTGAATACTTCCTGCTCCACGTTGAAGGACCGGCCACTCAGCTGGATGCTCTGAATGTTCAATAGATAAAATGTCCTGCTGAGTGCAGCTGAACTGTTCAGACAGGTGGAGAGTTACCTGTAGACTGAACAGATGGAGAGAGTTACCTGTAGACTGAACAGATGGAGAGAGTTACCTGTAGACTGAACAGATAGAGAGTTACCTGTAGACTGAACAGATGGAGAGAGTTACCTGTAGACTGAACAGATAGAGAGTTACCTGTAGACTGAACAGATGGAGAGAGTTACCTGTAGACTGAACAGATGGAGAGAGTTACCTGTAGACTGAACAGATAGAGAGTTACCTGTAGACTGAACAGATGGAGAGAGTTACCTGCAGCCTGTCTACCCGACGCCTGTTCACCACAAGTCTCTGGTTCTTTAAGTTGTTATTAGTTTACCTGGACTATAATGTCTGACTAATAACTCTAGAAGAGCCTCCGACTGTTTCTCCTGTTGTCCAACAACGGTCAATGAAAACCGTGTGAGAGCCTTGTGACTGTTGTGCGTGTGTGCAGGGATTGTCGAGTGGTGAAGGACATGGCCACTGGAAAATCTAAAGGCTACGGCTTCGTCTCCTTCTTCAACAAATGGGTAAGTGTGTCAGTTCTGGTGGTGTGTTGAGGACTCCTCCGACTGTTGTTGACTCTATCTGACTCTGTGCTGCTGACGGCTGTGTTTGTGTGAGCAGGATGCAGAGAACGCCATCCAGCAGATGGGAGGCCAGTGGCTGGGAGGGAGGCAGATCAGAACCAACTGGGCCACCAGGAAGCCGGCTCCCAAAACTACAAATGAAAGTGAGTTCACGGAGACTACATTGATCGATGCGTTGTGTCGTCAGGTGGTGCAGGCTGTTCTTTAGCCTCAGCGAATGTACTCTGTAATTTACATCCACCAGCAGAAGGTCTGTTTCTACGGTTTGTAGTTCTCTTTACCAGCAGCTCAGCGGTCGATCTGTTACTGCGGTTCAGAATAAATGATGTTGGGATGGATTGTCATTAAATGGGATCCTGGCATTCATACATGTGGATAGATTTGAATAACTCTGGTGATTCCTAACAGCTTCAGTCTCTGAGCTGCTGTAACAATAACAGTGTTTCCTGCTGTGATCCCTAATGTCAATGTGAATCAGGCTTTAAGTGGGTTTGTTTGTTTTCCTTCCACCAGAATCAGCGCAGCAGGATGTCATGCAAAATATAATTTATTATTTCCTACGAGCATTAAAACCATAACTATTTAATTATTAACCATCCTGCAAAACATCTAGTATTGTTAACTAGGTTATGTTGGATCATAGTGAACCAGTGTAAAAAAAAACACTGAAAAAGTCATCATGTTCATATGGTGGCGATCAAAGAATGAACTTTTATTTTGTAATTCCAGTGTAGGAAGTAGTTTCATAAGACAATTTTTTTTTTTTTTTAAATTTTAGCTACCAATACCAAGCAGCTGTCCTTTGATGAGGTGGTCAACCAGTCGAGTCCCAGTAACTGCACAGTGTACTGCGGAGGAGTCACCACAGGTCTCACAGGTGAGTCCCAGTTCAACTCTGACTTTTTAAAGACCCGCCCACACGCTCACCATTTAAAACTGATCTCTCGTTGTTCACAGAACAAATTATGAGGCAGACCTTCTCGCCTTTCGGCCAAATAATGGAGATCCGAGTTTTCCCGGAGAAAGGCTACTCGTTTGTGAGGTAAACCGAGCGATGCACCTGTCGGACCATGAAGTGGCTTATCTGTTGCTCCGGTAACCGGCTGTCTCTGGAGGATGACTCGACTGAAGCTCTCTTCTCCGTGCAGGTTCAACTCCCACGAGGCGGCGGCTCACGCCATCGTTTCCGTCAACGGTACGTCCATCGAGGGCTACGTGGTGAAGTGCTACTGGGGCAAAGAAACGACAGACATGGTGCAGGGCCCCGTGCAGCAGGTACAGATGACACAGGTATGGACCTGGACCGCCTGGACACATCGGACTCTTTCCTCTGTGAACGTAGCTCTGAAACCTTCCTCTGTGTTGTTGTGATGTCAGCAGAACACGGTGAGCTTCGCCGCGCAGCCCTACAGCCAGTGGGGTCAGTGGTACAGCAACACACAGCAGATCGGACAGTACGTGCCCAACGGGTGGCAGGTGCCCAGCTACGGCGTGTACGGGCAGACCTGGGACCAGCAGGGCTACAAGTGAGTACCGGAGGTCAGGTGCTGTGATCAGTGTGTCCACTGTGCTCCCTCTTTAACGGTCCTGTTTCCCCGTCTCTTCCAGTCACTTACATGCTGGAGCCGGATGGACCGGTGTGGGCGCCGTGAGCAACGGGGGCATGGTGGAGGCGGGGCAGGGCGTCAACGGGTCGGTGCTGACCAACCAGGCCGGTATGAGCACCGCCGGCTACCACACCCACTGAACACTGAGCACAGACTTCCTCTCTGTGAGCCACCAGGACGATCCTCTGCCGGGAAGGAGTGCTTCAGATGTCCTCCGTCTGTCACCTCACAAAATGACTCTGTTAGTGAAGCTGGTTCCATTTTATCAACCGGACCGGCCCAACGTCACCCAGTGGAGAGGTTACTGTCCACCCTTCAGCACTGTTCAACATCCTGCTAATGCACCCAGCATCCTGGCCCATTTTATTGTTTGGTGTATTACTGGCCAAATGTAAATGATCCCACCTGTCCAGATCTTTCTAGTTTAGTTGAAATGAATTAAATCTACTGTATATTAAAGGAACGGCTTCTTCTGTTTTCAGCCCTCGGAGCCAAAGAGCACGGGCAGTATTTTCTACCAGTATTTAACAATCATCCAGGGAGGAGGGGCCTCAGACAGCACTCGGTAGTCCGCAGTACTGCAGCCATAAGAGTTCTAGTGTCTCTCAGTCAGAGCCTGTTGATCCAGCGGTCGGTCCGTCGGGTCAGAGAGGGAAACCGGGCGAGTTCTCAGGGTGTCGTCAGAGGATTCTGTGAACCGTAGGAAACACCGGCAGGTCTGAGGGGACAAAACCAGTCAAATGTGCTTCACTTCATCTCCCGGACCGGACCGGACCGAGCAGACGGAGATCCTGTCTGTGGATGTGTGTGTGTGTGCTTACGTGTGTGCATGAACTGATGCTTTTACACACAGGACAATGTCCAGGTCATTTACCCTTGAAACTGAAAGGACTACGCCATCTTTTCTTTTCTTTTCTTTTCTTTTCTTTTTCCTACAAATATAAAAGACAAAGTGTCATTTTCTTCTTTTTTTTTTCTTTTTTTTTGCATCTTTAAAATGCTGACCTTGTATAAAGAGCTTCTGCCTTCATGTGTTTCATTTTGGGACAGTCTTCTAAAGAAACGGTGACGTGACACCATCTGATCATGTGACACGCGAGACCTTTTATGTTTGTTTGGCTGTCTGCTGTCAACTTTATTTTTTGAATTAGAATATCTCAAATAAGCCAATTGCAGGGATTACTGCCACTCTTATCTTACTTATAGGCAGACAAATATTGCACAAATACTTCAAGTTATCTTCACTAAATTTGAAATACGAGGGTTAGTTTTTTTTTTTTTTTTAATGTTTTTGCATTCCACTTTGTTGTGATTTCATTTGGAAGTCTGTTTTATGTAAATAACCAAACAGTCTGTTCAATTGTACTGAATCTGTATAAAGACCACATGTTAATTAAGGAGGTGTGACACTCCTAGTGGGAAATGGATTCCAGAAACAGCAGCTGGACAGCAGCATCGTGTGGCTGCTCCGTGTACAGTATAGACGCCACATGTCATTGGTCTGAGGACGCAGGACACGCAGCGTTACCATGCAACGCACAAGTGGTTCATTATTTAAGTTATTCTGTTTTAGACCAACATAACAATTGTTTTTATAGATTAAGAAACAACTGTGGCCACCATCGTTTTAACCTAGGTACATCCATTTTGTTGCCTTATCACCGGTGAGTTACTTTTAATTTAACCAAAAATCATGGGAGAGTAGGCGGTGCCTAAGAATGTCTTCAGCCTATGTTTTTGGAGGGAAGTTCTGTTGATGCTTCAGGAACATAGTTTGTGTTTTTGCTTTGTCCCATTAAAATGCTGATGCTTCAAACAGCTCAAATTTACACTGTTTTCATCTTTGAATAGCAGGTGTAGCTGACGACCATTAACCGCACTCCTGCAGAGGCAGAGCTACTCGCTCTTCAGGAGTCTGGAGGAGCGTATGTTTAGGCTCACGTGTTTCATTAAGTTACGTACAAACACAATGCAGAGAATTAGAAAAACTCCTCAAAAGCATTAAAAACCATTTAAACACAACTTAAGTGAAGTTCATAAATACTGGAGGGATCCGCCAGTACATGCACAGAAAATTAAAATGATTTATCATGTGGTTGCAGCACTGGAGGTATATGTCTTTAATATCACTGTATACTGGATCTGTTGGTCACAAGACAAAGCACCTGAAGTTTTCACCTTGTACTCTCCCTTTGGGTAAAAGGTGATACAGATGCCCAACGGCTCTGATTAAACGATTACAAAAAGTCCTTTAATAAATACTTGACGCATTAATCTCAACTGAGCAAGTTTGTTTTATTTGATATGAAAGCTAAAATGAGCAAGAAAAGGCCTGAAAACTTCGTCAAATCAAAGCGTCCCGCCCGTAAGCTTCAAAGAACTACAGCTCCCATGATTCAACGCTCCTGGCGAGACCGCGCTCCCTTTTTCCCACCACGTGATCGTCTCCAGCCAATGGGGAGTGTCGTTACAGGCGCAATGCGGCTGCCGGGATGTAAGGAGGAATGGCGACGGTCGAGGCGGTTCGGAGGCCGAGAGGAGCTGGATTCGACCAAACAGGGCGGATTGTAGGTGGTTTGAAGGTTTGTTTAAAGAAGCACACACAGAAGGAGCATGTGTAGGACAAGGTGGTGTGTTTACTGCGAGGTGTGTAGCATTTAAACATGCATGATACATGTGAAGCAGTTATAAACACTAAAACTGCAGTAACATCATTCTCAAACATCAATGAAGCTATTAAAGTTGAATAATGTGATATAAAAGCCCGTGCACGGTGTTCTACTCAGACTATGCAGACACATTTTCCTGTAATCTCAGCTGATATTTGTTTTATTGTCCCTGTTTTTTTTTTTTTTTTTTTTAAGGCTTGAATCCTTTCCTGTCAAAACTAAACTGATAAAATGGAAGCTGAGGTGAGTGTCTCCTCCTCGTCCAGCAGCGTCTCCTCCTCGTCCAGCAGCGTGTCCTCCTCCACTCAGACTTCAGCCGTTCAGCCCAACCTGGCAGCAAAACAGAGAGACAGCCGAAAGTCCACATCCACCACGCCGGCCTTCCTGTCCAACCTAGGCCGGGCCACCTTGCGGGGCATCCGCAGATGTCCTCAGTGTGGCGTCTACAACGGCACCCGAGGGCTCAGCTGCAAGAACAAGGCCTGCGGGGTGTCCCTGAGGATCGCCTCGGCCGTGGGCAGGAGCAGCAGGAAGTGTTCAGTGGAGGTGGTGAAGGTGATAATCGACAGCGAGGACCGGGAGGAGAAGGAGCCAGAGGGAGGAGGAGGAGGAGGAGGAGGCGGAGTCGTGGGCGGTGGCCCGGGTGGAGGAGCTCAGGTGTTCTCGGTGTGTCACAGAGGAAGAGGAGCCACAGCGACACAGTGGGGTTTCGTCGAGCTCGTCCCCACAGACACGGCGATAGCGACCGGGGACGGCGCCACGCTGCTCACCCGCATCAACCTGGGCCGCTGCTTCATGCCCTCCTGCAGGCAGGGTCAAAGGTCACATCAGGGTGAGTCGGCAGCAGCTAAACAGTCCTCCGACAGCCTCTGCGTCCACATCAAACAAGCCATCGAGTGTCGGAGCCGCGCAACGCCGCTCACCTTGAAGAGCTCCGTCCTGGAGGGCCTGCAGGCCTCCATCCAGGCCCGGGAGGAGCTGTGGCGGCTGGCCACCGAGTCCCCGGGGCCCCTGGTGCAGCGCGTCTCCAAACACACCCTGGTGGTGAAGTGCCACACGGACTCCCAGCATCCTCTGGGGCTGCTGCACCTCACCGTCGCTGCAGGAGGGCTGTCGGAGGGCTCCAAGAGCGACAAGAGTATTTTCCACTGTACCTGCCAGGTGAGCAGGAGGAGAACTCGACCCGGCTCTGGTTCTGATGGAGCTGGCGGATCAGCGAGCGCTCCCCCTCCTCCTCCCCCCAGCTCGCTGTCATCACCGCCCTGCCTTCACTTCTACGCCTGTGTGTGTGCCTTCGCCAGCGATGACCAGCTGGCTGCAGAGTTCACAGCGTTCATCAGCTTCTCCTCCAGCGGTAACTTTTTATTTTAGTTTCAGAGAATCAGACTGAAAACTAAACGATGACATCATCACTGAAGTGTTGTCAGGCAGAACACGGAGTCCCTACAGGATCCCTGTTCATACAGTGTGTTTGCAACATACGTGTACAACATGCATGTGTACAGCATACATATGAACAACGTACATGTGTACAACATACATGTGAACAGCATACATGTGTACAACATACATGTACAACATACATGTGAACAACATACATGTGTACATTAACATGTGTACAATATGCATGTTTACAACATACACATGAACAACATACATGTGAACAACATACATGTGTGTACAGTAACATGTGTACAACATACATGTGTACATTAACACGTGTACATACATGTGAACAACATACATGTGAACAACATACTGTGGTCAACATGTTAAAACACATCCACCAGCTGCTTTAACTGGTGAAAATTTAATCAGTCATTTAATTTAAATGTCCACAATGTTTACAAACGCTTTAGTTAAATGAACCTGTATTTCTATATTTACAGTTCAAACACAACATATCACAGAATATTAGAATAATTAAATTCTTATACAGGAGGGACTGACAAGTTGAACACATCATTACAAAACTACAAAACAATAAAAACATGAAAAGAAAAACATGCATAATAAAATAATTTAAGTTGAAAAATGTTAATTAAATAATAAAACAAAAACAATCATCATCAAAGGAAATCCAGCAAACACTAAATAGATGAATATGTAAATTGATAAATATTTTAAGAAGCTAAAAAGAGTCACGTAAAATATAATTACAGGTTTAGATAAGTCATTTGTTTTTTAGCCCTCGTTGCACTTTTTGTTTTTAACAGCATGAAGGCATCAAAGGTGCTTTTTTTCTGTCCGTTTTGACAAGTCGGAAATGTCCAGAAAATTTGATTGAGAATAAGGAAGAATGTGAGTCCTGAGACTCGACCACAGACTGAATAGAAAAGAGTCCAATGCACATGTGCCTGAAGCTGCAATACCACCGAGTGCCACTAGAGGTTGGCTCCAAAAAGCCTGCGGCTCCATAGACTCCCATTCAATTTCTCTCATCAAATACAATCAAATCTAATTAGTTTTCTGGAGGTCCATCTGAAAATAATCCGTCATTAATTAGAAAATAAGCTTTAAAAAGATGTGTTTTTTGGAGGCGTATCTGTTTGATTGACAGGCCTGTGGTGCAGTCAGGCTACAGCTACCGGTGGGCGGGACGTAGTATCCAGGTTTCCAAACAGATCAGTCAGGTCCACCGCTCGCTCCTCCCCCAGCTCATCCAAATATGGTCACTTCCTGCTCCTAAACAACAAGAGGGAGACAGCTGAAATGGTGAACATGAAGACTTCAGATCAAACTCAAACCAACGGTGACATCGCTGTTGTTGCTTCTTGATCTCGACCCGTTGAGAACCTCTTCCTTGTTTCCTGTTTGCTCAGCGTGACTTACTGTTTCCTCTCAGGTGTGCAGACTGTGAGCAGCAGAGTCATCAGTCCCGGAGAGAAGCAGCAGGCTGAAACCTCCACCTGTTACCACAAAGTCAAGAAACTACGTCTGGATGAACCCGCCTCCGGTGGGACCCACCAGTACACTCTATGAAATATTACCCACAAAGCATTGCTCCCACGTTGATGTCCGTCTGACTCTTCCACTGACCTTCTGTCTTCTCCTCCCAACCCGTCCTTCCTTCTCTCTGTCTCCTCCTGGCCTCCTCTAACTTCCTGCCTCAGCATCCTCTCCCTGCGGCTCGGAGGGAGCGTCGAGGAGAGCGGGTCAGAGGAGAGGTCCTGGTTCTGGTGGGCTGAAGGTTCCAGGTGCCCCCCTCCCTTTACCCCCCCTCCCCCACTCCTCCATCATTTAGTCTGTGCTGTCTACCTGTTGTCGTCTCAGACATCCGTCTCCATCTCCATCTAATCCGCTGCACTGATCCCTGTTCAGAAGAACACTGGAACATATTTTAACATTTCATGTGTGTCTGACAAAACGTCTGCAGGTTATACGTTGAACTTTGACCTTCTGCTGTGTTTCTCAGGGAGCGCTCAGGCGGTGGACGAGCGTACGCTGACGATGGGCTTCCATCAGTGGCTGTCCGGAGTCACCGAGAGGATCCACCAGACGATGCACTACCAACTCCACGGTAAACATTTAAAGGCTTGAACATGCTGTCAACAATCAGACCTGTCAGTCGGTCTCCGTGTCCTTCAGTCTGTCTCCGTTGGTCAGAAGTAACTAAGGACATTCTCTGTCCTTCATTATTGTCTGCTGCTGTCTTTAAACTTCTACTGCAGCTTCAGTTTAGTTTCACATGAAGTCAAGTCACTTATTTAGAAAGCACCTCAGCTTTTACACATACGTGTTGCATTATGTGATAACATGTCATACATGTCATACATGTGATCACGTGTAAAACGGGGAATTCGTGTGTATTTTCCTGGAAGGTCGGAGGAACCAGTAAAATCTGCTGGTCGTTATGTTCGAGATGCGCTGACTGGTTAAACCTGTAGTTGCGTTATCTGACCACCAGGGAGCAGCGTAGACCTGCTGTACACACATTTATAAGTGGACATACCTACAGAACAACATAAAATCTTTAATAAAGGATTAATAAAAACATTAGTCATCGATGAACCACTTTTTATAAAGAATTTGGAAAGGAGAAATTTACAAGTTTACAAGTCACTGTTTATTTGTGCAGAACGCTTTGATTTCTCGTCACTCGCAGTAAACAGTTGTTGTCTGTGTTTGTCTGTTTGTTTGTTTGTTTGTTTTCCATCAGGTAAACCGCAGCCTCTGGTCTACCACATCCCCCAGGACTTCTTCAATGCTCTGCAGCAGCGTCTGTCGCTGGGATCGAAGAAGAGGAGGCTGCCGAACCTCACGACAGGTGGGAGTTCAGAAAGTTACGTTCAGGTGAATTTTATTATGATTACTGTTATCACGAAACTACAAGAGTCTGCGTGACATCAGATAACAGATAACTGAGCTTCAATAATATCCTACATTTCTACACACTTCAGGAAATATATTACTTTATAATTCTTCCACGTCACCTTTCAAATTAAAATGATAAAAATACACAATGATCTTCTAAATTACATTGAATATTAGATCTGAAAAGCAGTGATTTCCTCTTTAAACCTCTTATATGGTTCAATGTAAAAAAACAACAATCTGAAGCTCACGGACGTCAAACTCCAAAAATATTTTACAAAAACAACAAAGATTAGAGAAAATTTATCAATTGAAATATAAATTTGTTCATGAGAAGGAGTGGATCGGCGTTAAAGCATCAGTTGGTTAGTTGTTGTTCTGCTGCAGAATGAATTAAGGATCAGACGTCTCCCTCACGGTGCTGTGATATCAACTAAACTCTCAACTAAAGCAGAAGAAATCACCAAACATCTGCTGAGTTTTAGATGAGAAGACTCATATCAAAAAAATGAAACACAAATTTGTTCATCAGAACTTTGCATTAATTATCTCATGGCCCCTTTTTTTTTTTCTTTCTTGTGACCCTGTGGAGGGCCCAGCTCCTCAGGTTGGGAACCACTGGACTACAGTACAATCCAGTACTAACCAGTTAAATATTACTATTGTTCTTTAAAGACTTCTCGTTGTCGTGGAGTGTTTTATTGGTGCTTTTATTTTGGTGGGAGAACTGAGTACTTCCAGCTAAACGCAAACACGTGACTAAACCTCTGTGTGTGTTTGTGTGTGTTTGTTTGTGTGCGTGTTCATGTGTGTGTCAGCGTTGGTGAGGAACGATGGACTTCCTTTTGGCTCCTTCTCCAAGTACACCTGGAACATCACCAACCTGACGCAGGTCAAACGCATCTTCGACACTCCGGAGGTAAACGGACGGGACGGCTCTCCAACATCTGGAGTTCGTCTGATCCACTTGTTTCAGGAGGACTTTCTTTGTCCAATGTCCAATGTTCTTTGTACATTCTTCTTCTTGTTCTCCGAGGTTCAGTTTTCCTCTGTTGGAGTTCAGTTTTTGTTGTCAGAGATGCTTCGACCGTGTGATGATTTTAGAGGATGCAGTTTGTGGAGCTGCTGAATGTGTTGGTTTAACTGACTGTTTATGTGAATGTGGGTCGTCTTGACAACACAAACACGTCTCTTATGTAATCCGGTACAGTTCAAGAGGGGGACATTAGTTTTAGCCAGTTGTACTAATAATACAACCTGGTACTGTGCCTGAGGGTGTAATACACATGTCCGTCCACTGGAGGACAAACTGTCCGGGTCACGTTTTGTCTCGCTAAGGCGTGAAAGATACACGCGTGTATGACCAGGTCCAAGAAGGAGGTCATGTGATGAAGTCCAAAGATAAAGTCTGAGTAGAAACTTTTAACGTCGGATTTAGAGTCTGTGACAAACGTGGATTGCTCTTCAGTAATGTCACATAACGTAATGTAAATTAACGTAACGTAATTTAAGTTGACGTAACGTAAGATAATGTAACGTATGTAAAATGTTTCAGAATAAACGCCTAGTTAAGACATGAAGGGTTTCTGTTTACTCAAACGCTCGAATTTGAAAAACACACAGGAAGTGGTGAGTTTGTATTAACGGCTTAATGCAGTAAATTTAACATTTGATTTCCTCACTTGGAGGAGAAAAGGGGCGGAGCATCGCTCTGACAGCGCTGCACATACGTACGTAAGATCACTTCAGTAAAACTAGCTAATTCAACTCGGACCAGGATGTTTATCTGAACCCACGCAGACGTTTTGGTGCCTGAATCTGAAGAACTTGACTTTTCCCACCTCGGTGAAGTCAAACGTGACCCTGACACGCTGTCCTCTTGTGGACTGGCGGGTCTTTTACACACTTTGGAATAACATCGGATTGATTAAAGAACCATCAGCTGAGTGAGTGTGTAATAAAAATGCTCTCTTCTTTCCCCTCCAGCTGCCCCTCGAGGTCACTCAAAGCTTCGTAAAAAATGTGGATGGTTCCTACTCCCGTTTTCACTGCCCCGATCCGCCACTCGAGCCCGAGGCACCGGAGGGACTCAGAACGGATCGGCCGCAGGCGATTCGCCCGATGGAGCTCCGCACCTTCCTCAAAGTCGGTGGGTGACCCGTTTTTTATTTTCTCGGTGGCAGCAGGAAGTGAATCTGAGCGGCCGTGTTCACGCTGTTGTATCCGTGAAGGACCCGGTACCGCCGATCAGAATGAGCCCGGTCCGTTCGTGATCGAGTGGATCCCCGACGTCCTCCCCCGTTGCCACATGGGGGAGCTCAGGATCAGCTTCGAGTTCGGCCACCAGCAGAGCGGCCAGCTGGAGAACCAGGAGAGGACGAACCCGGCCGAGAGAGGAGGGAGAAACAAGTCGGACTGTCCACAACACCCAAAACTCACCAACACGATGGAGATCCTGCAGGTGGTCGTCTGACAGCAGCCTTCATCATCATACATGTTCACATCTAAAATCATCAGCTCACATACATATACAGCTATTGTTATTATCATCATTATTATTATTTTGCAAGGTGTGATAATAAATAGGTATTATATTGATCAGATGCATGTTTGTTTCTCATCTTAAAGCCTTTCTTTAAATGCTAAATATTTATGTTCTTAACATTTAACCAAAAAATCTGAACAGAAAGTATATTTTTAAACAAATTTTATTTTTAAAGTTTACCAGTGAAACATTTTTGCCTCATTTGTTGAAAATATTCACGCATGCAAAACAAAATCACTTCATCTCGTTTACTGAATCCGTTCGTTTTTCTGTTTAAATATCAGGAAAATGAAACATTAAAATAACGGATCGGATATTTGTGGTCTGGCAAATATCAATAAACGTCCCGCTGAAATGTGAGTCAATGATTCTTTGACATTTTAGCCGTTTAGTTCTTCTGTTTCTGCCCGTGTTGTGAACGGGTTGTTTCAGCTGTCAGTGAACTCTCACGGTTGCTTTAGTTACTGATGAATTCAGCTGATTGAACCCTGCATCACTAGAAAAGGTTGTGTTGTTGTGTTGTCGTGTTATCGTCAGTGCTCTGTGAGGTCCTCGTTTTGTATCACAGTCGGGTGCTTCACTTTCTGCACAAAGCAGTTGTTTTGCATTGCCTGACATGTTCAGATGTTGACCAGCAGGGGGCAGCAGATGCCTGCTACTTCGCCAACAGATTGACGGAGCTCCAATAAACAGCAGAGAAGGTGGAAAATGTGAGAGAGGATCAGTTCAACCAGTGAATCATCCCACTATGTTCCTTTGTGAGGAAATGAACAGAATTATGTTTTTCTAACTGCATTTCATAATTTGGCTCGATGTGGTTTATTTTTTTCTTTTTCCTTCTGGGCATCCCAAAGTGTCGATGACACACTTACTGTGAGACACATCCCTGGAAACATCACACATGCTCACAAGTTCTGTCCAAGTGTTCCTGAATTAATTAAGATTACAAATTAATACCACGGGAACACGACGCCAAATTACATGCGGCGCTCAGAATAGCAGCTTGAACACGGAGCAGCTCCATGAGGGTGTAGGCGTTGAAGAGCAGCGCCAAGCCTCCGGCCTCGTCTTCCTCACCGGCCTCCGGGACATCAGGGGGAGGACAGCTTCCGTCTGCCAGACAGCTCCGAGCCTCGCGTTTAGCTCTTTATGTCGTCTGTCAGTCCTGCAGACGGGAGACGCATCAATCCTCTCCTGGAAGGAAGATCTCGCTGTGACAGAGACGTCCTCCACCGCCTGACATGACAGACGTGTTACACAGAGTGTGTGTGTGTGTGTGTGTGGGAGGGGGGGGGGGGACCAGAACCAGCGGTCCTGTAGTGAAATCAGTTTACAGACATACAGTAAATTGTAAAAGACCTTCAGACTTCATGCATTCAGTCTCACACTGAATGCATGATATTTCATCTCTTTTTAGTTTCAGTCTTTTCCTGGTTGTTTGAAGTCTCTTTGGAGGTTGTTTAAATAAAAAATAATGTACCTCATCATCATATCCATCAGTGCAGTCACTGCCTGAGGAAACACGGGCCGATAATGGCCATAAATAATAATGGGAGAGAGCACGTGGTACGATGACTGATGGGCCTTTCACTGTCATTAAGGTGGAAGAAATAATCTGCATGAGTTAAGTCACGGTGCAGTTTTACTGAAGAGTTGAGCAGAGAAACATCAGATTTTATATCAAACTCTGGAAATGGTCAACAGAGACCCTTGAAATGCTTCAGAAAGTCTACGGCGATGAAGCGAGGTGTTCTGAGTGACATTCGTGTTTCAAGAGGAGGCGGAGCTTCACCGTCCCAAGACCGAAGAAGGCGCGTCAGGTCAGGAGACACCAGGTGGGTTTTCTTTGTGTCACCGTGAGTCAACACCGAGTTCTGCTGGGACCTTCTGAGGGGAAACGTTCACTGTGAACCACATGAATTGTGGCGCCATGGCAACAGGCTTCTCCAACATGACGATGTGTCGAAAACACAATCGTAGCTCCTCACCACCCGAACTTATATTTGGTTTCCTTCGACTACTTTGTGTTCACCAAAACTTTGAAACTGAATTTGAAGAGGGGTCTGCGATGGTCTGGCGACCTTGGTCAGGGTGTACAATGCCTTCACCCAAAAGCGAGCTGGGATAGGCTCAAGCCCCCCTCCCCTCCCCTCTCCCCCCGTGACCCTGTTCAGGATAAAGCGGGTATAGATAATGGATGGATGAATTTGAAGAGTGTGCTCTTTGCTCCAATTTCAGGTCCAGTTTCAGTCCGTCAGTTCTCGTGCAGCAGGAACCGTCTGGTACCCCTTTGATTGGCCTGAGTACTTCCTGTCTGTGTTAAAGCGGTGGCTCCTGGCTTGTCTGTGTGTGTGTGTGTGTGTGTGTGTGTGTGTGTGTGTGTGTGTGTGTGTGTGTGTGTGTGTGTGTTGGACAAAGAGAAGTCCATCCATCAGCATCAATTACCAGAACATGATTGTGTCTGTGTGGTCCGGTAACAACAAGCCACCTCACAGATACCTTACATGAGGCTGTCACACGCCTGCCCTCTTACCTTGAACGTCATTTTCCAAGGAGCACAATGAACCTGATAGCATCACTTCGCAGCACGGATTGGTGGTTAGTTTTTATTTCTCTACATTCGTGTCGACGGCGTTCGTAGAATCAGTAATCTGTCTTTTGGGTCGGTGTCAGCCCGGAGCCTCAGAACAAAAGGCTGCAGCAGGCTGACGTGATGAGGCTGGTTGTTCATGGTGTTAGGTAGATTTCATTACCCCCTCCAGACTGCTCTCATTAAATAAACATCCTCCTGTCACATCCCTCACCCTGGGAGGGGGTCTGAGACGGACAATAAAGAGGACCGTTAATGGAAAACCTGTCAATCAAAGTCACATCACTTGTAAAACGACTTCTTACATTAAAACTAGTTTGGCCGTTCGTCTTTACGTCAGCGCTGGTTGGTCGACATTTGGTGTCCGTATTCATGGTGCCCAGAGGATCCATGACATTTGGTGTCCGTATTCATGGTGCCCAGAGGATCAATGACATTTGGTGTCCGTATTCATGGTGCCCAGAGGATCCATGACATTTGGTGTCCGTATTCATGGTGCCCAGAGGATCCATGACATTTGGTACCAGTATTCATGGTCCTATAGGATCCATGACATTTGCTACCAGTATTCATGGTGCCCAGAAGATCCATAACACTTGGGGCCAGTATTCATGGTCCCCAGAGGATCCATAACACTTGATACCAGTATTCATGGTCCCCAGAGGATCCATGATATGTGGTACCAGTATTCATTCATCCACGTCCCAGATCTCCTCTGACCTGCCGTGGACCCTCTCCTCCCCCTTCTCCTCTGACTAATCTGTGACATCATCCTCTCTTCATCCATCATGGTGCTCTCATTGTTTTGACGTCTAGTTAATTCTCAGCTCATGATTTATCAAATTCTTATTACCGCCTGCTGAAAGACTCATTCGTTGTCTTGATGTATGGTAATGATAGTCCTGGTGGGGCTGCAACAAACCGCTCATTTGTTTCCTTTCCTCCTCCTCCTCCTCCTCCTCCTCCTCCTCCTCCTCCTCCTCCTCCTTTTCCTCTTCCTCCTCCTCCTCTCCTTCATGATTGTTTTTCCTCTCCAAACTGTTTTCTTTTTACTTGTCTCTTGTCTCAGCTCATCTCTCAATAACGTACGCTAATACATAAAAAGGCCTTTTCTGTAACCGATAATAAACTTCTGAAGCCTTCTGAACCGTCGTGGCAACTTGTCAGTGGATTTAGGAAATCAGAGCGTTCTCTGTGTTTGCGGTCACCAGTTTCTGATGAGCAATTACTGCGGATTTTAAAAAGACATACTGCAGACCACTCTGACAATGTGAAGGGAGTTTTTTTTATTGTTGGTCAAACCCAACAGCATCTGCATCACGCTGCTAACTGATCACACACGTCACAACCTTCTCTGTCTGAGATGTGATGGATTCATTTATCACACGTAATTTAACTGATTCATGCTGAAATGACAGACGGTCGACCGATAAATGTGCACATCATGTCCAGATATTCATTTTTCACGAATACAAAGTGACACAACTCGCCTTCTGTTTGGATCAAACTGTCCAAACTTCCAGATTAAAGACTGTGTTTGAGTTGAAAGTTAAAAGTTTTGCACATAGAAATTTAGAGGAAGATGTTTCTGCTAAAGTGCTTCTTCTCTGTAATCATCCAATCAGCTGCCGTATTCTTGTGTTTCGTGCGGATGCTAATGAAAGATTACAATGTCGGAAAAAAAACTGAAAACTCTATCTGCATCCAAGGAGCACTTACTGGATTTCTTTCAGCGGTTTCAGCCACATCACATGGGCTTCATCGCCAGACAGTCTGCTCAGCTTTCATAGGGAGTGAATGGAATAAATAACTTGTATTTATATTGATATTTCGTGTGCTTACAGTCGATCATCATATTATCAACCACTTATAAACTGTTTTATGTAGGAATTGCAGTTATATTTTCGGTTACTTCATATTGTGTTTTTGCCCTGTTATAAAGTTTATTATTTACTGCTTATAAATGATGATGCATTAAAGTGACGGTGAGGCTCCACTGTTGTTATATTAGTAGACGGGCTTTTTAATCAGATTTTTTTTTTTTTTTTTTGGATAACATTTAGATGTACAGAAATTGGATGTTCCTCCCAGCAGCTGAATATTTAAGCTGCCAACACACGCAGCCAACAATCCCTGTGGCACCGTGCCTGCTGCGTCTCTGCACACGTTTCTTTTTAGGGCTGTATAGATTCATATACATTTCATAGTGTAGTGAAAACTAATTGAGCATTACGTTTATGACATTACAATGAGGACGATTAGACTTTATATGGTTATCGCTCCTTATTGCCACCGATACAAAAACACCCTTTACAAATGTGGTTATTAGCTAAACTTAGCACACTAAAATACTTTATTAAAGGAAAACAAAAATCTATAAATATTAGTTGCAAGTTGTAATTATGGTATTAAAAGCAAACGTAGTCATTAGACTGTTTAACCTTTGGCGCAACAGTTCCCACAATGCTTTGGGAACTTCGGCAGGAACTGCAATGTACAGTGAGCTGGCGACGGGCCACAACTTCATCTGTGTTGTTTTAGCGTATATTTATCATACATGTGGACAAATGGCACCATTAAAAGTGAGCCGAATTAACTATTAGTAGTTCCTGTTTGCATCGGACTATTGAATATAGAGCCAACTATCGCTGGATGACTTTGATGCTGAAGAAAACGTAAAAACGTGAAGATTCCCAGGCGACCTCTGCAGTTACACCGAGCGTCTTTTTTCGGATTTCTTCGTGGATTTATGGCCATTAATTCGGGATGTACATCGGAGAAAATGATATCCTCGGAAAACGTAAGTCACAGTGAATTTAAAAAAGTATATTTCCTGATTGTGTGTTCAGAACTGACAGAGCTATGACTCAAAGAAGGAGATGGGATGTTCAACATGCCACTGATCACATGTTTGATATGTAAAATCTGAACAGCTTTGTTTGTCACGATATATGTAAAATAAAGTGTCGTAAAAACAATTCCCTCAAATATAGGATGTTTTAATGCCATTTTACACTTGAAAAGTAGACCTGAATTAATTGTTGAAAAGTTGTTTTTAAACACATTTTTAAGTTCCATTTTTTGTGATGAAATATGAGAATCTGCTGGTTTTTAATTTTTTTAAAAAAATATATATTTTAATGTATTTTGAATAATTTTGAGGTTTGGTGTGTTTGCTGATCAAAACACTTGTTTAGTTCAGAAACTAATCAGCAGATCAAAAATCATGATAATCATGCCATAATACTGAAGTACTGAAGTATGTGAATACTGAAGTATATAAGTACACGCGCACGCATGAACACACAAATACATACACAACACACACACACACACACACACACACACACACACACACACACACACACACACACACACACACACACACACACACACACACACACACACACACACACACACACAGCTGCCAGCTTCATACATCATTTGTCACTGCTCCACTCCTTTAATGAGCTTGTCTGGCTGCAGCTCCTCCTCCTGTTTCCTCCTTTTTATCATCCTCCGTGCCCCCTCCTCCTCCTCCTCCTCCTCCTCCCTTCTCCTCCCTCCTCCGTCCTCCTCTCTCCTCCTTCATCCTTCACCATGACTCTGAGAAACAGAAATCTCTCCTCTCCTCCGCTGGCTGCTGACTCTTATTACATCATCCATCACACCTGGCGGATGATCAATACGAGCCCCTCCCCTCTGGCCCTCCCTCCTCACCCTCCTCCTCCATCCACCACTACCATCATGGTGGATGTCAGCTGATCATAGAAGTCATCAGGATGATGATCTGTGGACAATGAATGTACGTCTCCTGTCATACCATCCAACAATATATATATATATTTATCTGGAGATGTGTGTTGGACAGACTGCTGCTGAGCTGTGAGCTCTCTGTAAATATGAGGAACAAAATGAAGTGATAACCTTCAGAGTGATTATTTGCTATGAGAACTTTTCCAGGGACCAGGCTGTTAGTCATCGGTCTGGATTGATTGTGTTCCAGCGATCCCTCTTCAGGTAGGACCCCGTTAATGGGGGCAGGTAATGAGAGCGGCTAACAGCGGCTATAATTCTGCTGAGAGCAGCTTTGCTCAGTAAAACTGATTTGTTCTGGACAGCGGAGTCGTTAAGCACCGCGGCCGAGACTCCCACTTCCTAATGCCTCTCTAATCTCCTTCACTATCACTAATTCTTTTCTTTTATAACACCATTAAACTTTTTCACAGGTTCTTGGCAATGAATTAAATTACACAGGAAGTATTGAACCAACAAACCATAAATTGAAGCAGCTGCCCTCGTTGGTGGAAGCTGAGGAAGCTGCCGTTAACCGGCTGCAGCTGCAAGGAAGGTTTAAACGGTACAGAAGATGAAGAAACTCCTGGATGCTCCACCTTCGCTGAGACATCAAAATGTTCTGCCAATCTTTTTTCTGACTATTATTTATGACATCACGGAGGGGCAGCCAGCCAGCAGTCATGTCACACATCGGTTTGTAAACCTGACGACACATACAAGTGTTGGAACCAGTAAACAAGGAGCAACAGAGGAACAGGAAGTGACCCAGAGATGGATAACAGCTGGTTGATTACCACATCATGTGATGGTGTGATGTCATATGTTTTTATACCCAACAGAAATGAAGGCCGACACTTTGAAAATCAAACCAAGTTGTAATAATTAGCTGAGACTAAACAGGAAGTGATGCTATCATTAGAGGGGAGTTTCTGTCCATAAATCATGAAGAATATTAATAAAAGCATCTCTGGCAGAATGTAGGAGGATGAAGAATGAGGATGTATATAAATGTAGCTGAGTGATGATGGATGTGACTCCTGATACCGTGGGTAACAGCAGATCAGTCCTGATGATCCTCACACACACACATCCCTCTGCTCTGGTAATAACAACTTTATTTTTATAGCTCTGAAAATAATAACTTTATTTCTATAGCTTTGAACACTCGCCTGTTTGAGTGTGGGTTTCCTCCCTGTTCACTGATGTCGGGGCTTTTCCACTTTTATTTCCCCGTCTGAGAACATGTGGCATCAATCGGTTTTTTTGGCTTGATTCTCCACTTTAATCCTTCTTCTTAGAGACAGAGAGCAGGGAGGAGAGAAAGAAAGATGGAGTGTCAGCGAGGAAGCCCACGGCAGCTGAGGGTCATTAATCACTGTCATGGCGGAAGGAGACGGAGGAGGCAAGACATGAGAGCTGGAGAGAACCAGACATGGAGGAACCTCTCCAGAGACCACATGAACCACATGAACCACATGAACCACATGAATGCATGAATACATGAACCACATGAATATGTGAACCACATGAACGCATGAATGCGTGAACCACATGAACACATGAATATGTGAACCACATGAACACATGAATATGTGAACCACATGAACCACATGAATATGTGAACCACATGAACCACATGAACACATGAATATGTGAACTACATGAACCACATGAACACATGAATATGTGAACCACATGAACACATGAATAAGTGAACCATATGAACCACATGAACACATGAATATGTGAACCACATGAACCACATGAATATGTGAACCACATGAACGCATGAAACACATGAATACGTGAACCACATGAACAGATGAACCACATGAATAGATGAACCACATAAACACATGAACCACATGAACATATGAACCACATGGACACATGAACTGGATGAACACATGAACCACATGAACACATGAATATGTGAACCACATGAACACATGAATAAGTGAACCATATGAACCACATGAACACATGAATATGTGAACCACATGAACCACATGAATATGTGAACCACATGAACCACATGAACGCATGAAACACATGAATACGTGAACCACATGAACACATGAACAGATGAACCACATGAATAGATGAACCACATAAACACATGAACCACATGAACATATGAACCACATGGACACATGAACTGGATGAACACATGAACCACATGAACACATGAACAGATGAACCACATAAAAACATGAACATATGAACCACATGAACATATGAACCACATGGACACATGAACTGGATGAACACATGAACAGATGAACCACACGAATAGATGAACCACATAAACACATGAACATATGAACCACATGAACATATGAACCACATGGACACATGAACCGGATAACCACATGAACGCATGAACCACATGAACTCATGAACACATGAACCACATGAACACGTAGAGGAAAAACGTGATAAAATTTTAGTTAGACTCTAAATTATACAGAAACAATAAGTTGGGAAAGGGAAAGCTGAGGAATGAGCATGATGGTGACTCCGTTCTCCTGCCCACAGCTCTGTGGTGGACTCCTCAATACAAACCAGATCCTTGAAATCATGACCCCTTTATTATTCTGATCATCTACAACATCCTCCACCGCAGAGGTGCGACATGCAGACTACAAGTTCTCTGTATTTTTCTTGCCTCGGGCTGAGTTCAGAGTTAAACGTGTGATGAATGTGTTGTGGTCAGAGGAAAGTGGGTGGTCTGTATCTGTCAGCGCTGCTATTACAGCAGACAGCCGAGTTACAGGCCAATAAACTGCACTATCATCACGGTCATCAGCAGCAGATCTCCTTACAGCAGCTCTCAGCTGTCACCGCCTTACACACCAAACATGAACTTACTCTCACTATGCACACTGCAGCGTGCATTTAAAACTCTGACTGTTTCACTGGATGTTCTCAGAAGACATGGCTTTACCTGGCTTTACCTGGCTTTACCTGGCTTTACCTGTGTGTTCCTCATTCACTGGAATCTTTATGACAGATTAATGGAGCGACATGAGCCTGGACGTTAGAATAATTGAGCTACTACTAAAACAGGTTGATGCTGGTTTGTAGAGCTGATTCATGGCTGAGACACACACACACACACACACACACACACACACACACACACACACACACACACACACACACACACACACACACACACACACACACACACACACACACAGAGAGAGATCTATAGCATCCTCTGTCCTCTGTCTCTTTTCCTGGCAGCCCTGCAGATCTTAGGAAGAAACTCTGTTTCTCTCTCTCCTCGCGTTAGACGCTCTGAAAGCACAGCATTGATTTATGACTCCTGCAAACAGCCAGCAGACGGCCCGGCGGTGCACGTGGCCGTGCACATGATAGTATTGTATTATATTTGCATACCTTTGCTTAGGCCTGCTAGGAAATTGAATTCGCTCTGTTCCTGTAAAACTGTCCTGGACTAAAGTGTTGCGCTGTGATTTACTGTAACTTCGCTCTAAACGCCGTCATCCCTCCGTGATTGATGATCACGGAGAGGGTTTTGTGTTGCCACGTTGTCACACGTTTCATTTTGCTCGCTGCACAATGACAACAGCATTGATTACCACAGAGGGTGTTTGGAGGGCAGAGTCACATTCAAGAAAATTCTAAAACATGTCTGTATGAAGTACAAGTCTACAGTGTTGTCATGAACCATCAGTCACAGCCCAAACACTTCCAGGACATAAACAGGAAGTGAACTGAGGGTCCTTTGGGAGACGTCTGGATTCGATTGTCATGTCACCACAGACGAGGAGGGCAGAGATTTTAGAGGTGAATTGTTCAGCACAGCATGTAATACACCTGCCAGTCCACTAGAGGGTGGCGTGCCTTTGTGTCCGTTTTCATTTCCGTAAAGTTGTCACATGGTTATGATGAATGTCATGCAACCACAGACTGTATATAAAAGTGTTCGTAGCTTCAGGTCTGAAAAATGAAGTCGATGCAGAAGTGTCTTAAGCTGCAATACCACCGAGTGCCACTAGAGGTTGGCTCCAAAAAGCCTCCAGCTCCATAAACTCCCATTCAACTTCTCTCATCAAATTCTAAGTCGATAAAATGTCTCTACCAGTTATTTCTGTGTTGTTAGCTAAAGTCGCTCCTTCTTATTAGTTTTCTGGCGGTCCATCTAAAAAGAATCCGTCATTATTAGTTGGACTGAATGAACGGTTGGCGTGTTTTCATCCTGGGCTTCCTGCTCCATCGCTACGACTACCATAGTAACAATCCTTTAAAGCTTCGCTCTGACGACGCCCCACCAACGACAGCTCCTCGTTTTTCTTCCTGTTTCTGTGTGTGGATGATAAACGACCTGCGGATCCTCAGAGAGCTGCACAGAGAAGAATAATGGGGATTTAAGCACACTTGTAAATTACCAACACATTTGTCTTGGACTGTCCCCTCAGGGACGTCTGACAGCACACAGAGGACATAAAGCTCCCGTACATCTGCTGCACAGCCTCATGGACCTGCTGACATCACTGGAACACCAACTGTCATGCATCCGCCATGATTCATGCAGAGAGCATGGAGACCTGTGTGTGTGTGTGTGTGTGTGTGTGTGTGTGTGTGTGTGTGTGTGTGTGTGTGTGTGTGTGTGTGTGTGTGCGTGCGTGCGTGCGTGCGTGCGTGCGTGCGTGTGTGTGTGTGTGTATGTGTGTCGGGTCACACAGAGTGCAGGCTGATGTTTATCTCTCAGAACCACAGATGGGCCTTCTGGAACTCCTGCTGGGTTAATTGGATTACAGCGATGTATTCCTGAGCCGAGCAGTGATTTTACATGTTTCCATCAGCGTCACACATGTTGTCTGCCACTTCGTCATACAACCATGTTTGACCACCAACGGACACGTGATTGAAAGAAGTTGACGATATGAAACGTTTCGGTAGTGACAGGATGGTGTCTTTATTATTATTATTATTATTATTATTATTATTATTATTAATGATGGACTGAAATACATAATTTGGATAAAGATGCGTTCTGAACTTGATGACTGTGACTTTTCTCTGGATGGCGTCCTGCCGAGCAGCCATGTTGTTTTGAACGGCTGCTAAAGGTCCGATCATCAGACGGCCGTAACCTTCAATTCATCTTTGTCATCCATAAACAGTCATTAATGTTTATGACAGGTGTCGTGACATGTTTACGACAGCATTATAACTGTTTTACGAGCCCACTGTCAGGTTGGGTTTTATAATGGTGAACCCAGCGGGGAGGGGGGGCTGGCAGCGGGTCGGAGAGGTCCTTGATGTTCAATCAGTCTCTCCAACACACTCACTAATAAACGGAGAGTTCGCTCTGCCATCAAACCTCCTCATTAAACCTCTTGGATCAGTCGCTCCTGCAGCCTTTACAGGAAATCACTGTGTGCAGTCTGCTGCGGTTGTAAAGCATGTCCCAGGTGGTGGCTCTGGTTCTGGTGGGGTTGAATTCCCCCTCCCTCCTTTTTTATGGCCCACTGTAAAGCTGCTGGCAGGCCGACAGCAGTGGTATCTTTTCATTCGCCTGCTAATTTAAGGACGGGGATTAAGCTCATGAACATTCATGGCATCGGATTTCTCCGATTTGTCGACGGAGACAAAGGTTTGTGTTTGAGGTGTGTGCAGCGTACATGTTCTGCATACATCTACATACATGTATGTCTCTAACGACACTCTGCATGAGGTTTAACGGCCACAGATGACTGATTCAACTTCATTAAACATGTTGTTCAATATTTGTTCCACTTTTGTCTTTTTACTTTCATCGCAGTGAGTGAATCATTACTTTATTTTATGAATCAGATGTAAACGAGCGATATAAACACCTTCTGGTGTTCGCGGTAGTGAAAAATACTGCTGACCCTTAGCTTGGTGCTCAGACCCAAATACATTGTGAATATATATGGGTCTGTCCAGCGCCACCGGGGATGGTTTCCCGATGGCGATTGACCTGCAGTTAAGTTTGAACCGGCAGCCTTTAAGCACGCTGAAACTCATCACCGCCACCATGTTGGAGCTACTTCAGCATCGCTCAGCCCCTCTCACTGAACACTGATTGGTCCGCCCTTCAGTGGCTGAGATAACCTGTTTAACACGGTTTGCAAACGAAAATCACAGCCATAACCTGTTTATTATCACGATTTTAAGGATTAATTGGTGAATTCAAGCATTTATAAAACTACTACTCTGAAATTGAAAAGGTAGACTTCAGCAAAAAGGTATTTTTTTACAAACCTGGCAACCCAAAGTCTGTTCTTGTGACTGATCTATTAAGCGGTAGAACGTCTGTTGTACTTGACAGAAATGGGCCCAAAATGAGAGAAAACGATTCATGCTGTTTTCTTTTAAGCTGTTCAGATTAAAGTTTCGTACGAAGGCAGAACACTGAAAAGCCCTGAAAGATGTACGAAGTGTAACAATATGTCAGTTGTAGCTCACATGCCAACAGTTTTCTTTCCTTTTCCAACATCTGTTAAATATGAGTAAAAAACAGAGGTCATGTCCGCTGAACTGTGGTCAAAGTCTGGTCAGAGTGAGACATCCGTGGCAAAGGAAACAGGGTGGTCACAGTTAATAATTACACTTTAATTACAGGTTTATGAAGGTAAACGGACGTTGGTCTCCTCACTGAGTGTCAGACATGCTACCTGCCAGTCCACCACCCCGACCTCCTCCCGTATGCTCCACCTGCCTACATCCGGTCTGCTCAGGCACCCAGACAACAGCATGAGGTGAGTAAACACAACAATGACACATAAATTGGTTTCTGTTAACCATAAAAACTGCTCCTTCTTCAAATTAAAGCAGCTTTAAGTTGTCTTCAAAACACAAACTTAACCTACTGAAAAAAACTGCAAATGATCCAGTGTTGGGTACGATATTGAACTGTTTTTAGCAATACGCATCTTTAAATGGTTCCTTCGATCCCTCGGTCAGTGTAGTTTACTGCAGCTGAAGGTGTTTCCACGACTACTTTATTCAGAGCAACTGTCAATCATGACGACATGCGCCCTCATCCATCCATCATCTATACACGCTTTATCCTGAACAGGGTCGTGGGGGGGCTGGAGCCTATCCCAGCTCACTTTGGGCAAAGGCATGGTACACCCTGGACAGGTCGCAAGTCTATTACAGGGCCAACACATAGAGACAGACAGAAACAAATACCATTCATCGATCAATCAATCACCAATTAACCTGAGGTGCATGTTTTTGGACGGTGGGAGGAAGCCGGTGTAGCCGAGAGAACCCACGCAGGCACAGGGAGAACATGCAAACTCCGAACAGAAAGGCCCGGATTCGAACCTCGAACCTTTTCGCTGAGGCGACGATGCTCATTATGGAATCAAATATCTAATCAAAAAAACTGATCAGAAAAAAAACCATTTGTTTAAAAATTTACTTTTTTTTTTTTTTACTTCACCTCGTGTCCCATCCGCTAGCACAAAGGGGGCGGGGCTTATGACCTATACTGCAACCAGCCACCAGGGGGCGGTGGAGAGATTCTGGCTTCACTTCACGGGAGCTGTCATGTTGTTTGTCTTTATATACAGTTTATGCTGATGATATGTCAGTGTCTCTATCAATCCCAACACATTAGAGAATAAGCCCTTCTTCTTGGCTTCCTCTTCCTCCGTTAGCTCTCAGCCCTCCTGTGCTCATGGCAGATATAGAGTGACGTGGTAATGATCTGCTGCAGCTGCAGAGTACAGGAAGTATTGATCAGCAGCTGATGTATTGCAGGTTGCATCTGATTATTGGGTCATTAATCAGTCTGGGACCACCCCATCAATAAAGCTGCTTACGTTGGTTTGTTAAGTGCTTGTTGGGGTGCAGAGGACGGCAGTGTGTCCGAGCTGATGCACACACACACACACACACACACACACACACACACACACACACACACACACACACACACACACACACACACACACACACACACACACACACACACACACACACACACACCCCTTACTGTTTCAGCTCCAATAAGAGATATTTTAAGTGACGTGTTCTTCAGTTTTCTCTCTAAATGTGGGCAGAAAGACTTTGCATTGACGTCACTGCTGGTTGGTTCAGACCTGAGAGAGGTGTCTGCATATAGTGTGTTTTTTTTTATTCTTGCTACAGTAATACTTGCTGATACGTTTGCATTTTTACTTAACCTTAAGGACCTGTTTTGACACAGTTTTATCCGTACGTTAACTTCAGTAAAGGCTCTACATATCTCTCCCTCTACTGCTCTGGAGCTCTATTTTAGCAGTCCTGTAGGAGTTTGTGGTGGAGGGAAAAAGAAGCAGCAAATTTTCCTTTAACTGTGTGGATTGTCCGCCTCCGGCCCGGTCATACTGAGCTGGCGGTGGTGCAGCCGGGTCACTCTTCCCCTCGTCTCTCTGTGGTGACTGATTCAGTCTCTGTCAGTCACGAACCTCCCGCCTTCCCGCCCAGCGAGGGTGAGGAGTGCCAGTTCCTCTTCGTCCAGCCCTGACCTCTGCGCCGACATGCCGGCCTTGTTTGGACAGCGGGCCACACGCTGGCGGCGGCAGAGGAGCTGCCCTCGTGTTTTCACTGGAGGATGTTCACTCTGTTGTTGTTTCAGTGATGATTAGGGTCAGACCTTTTAAAGAAGATGAATTAAACGGGGAGAGGATGTAATTTATTTAAACAGCTTCCTCTGTGGCAAAAGAAAAACCTGCTTCTAATCCATTTGAAAATATTTCAGTGTCACAGATTTTACTGGAGACGTTTAGAGCTGTTTCAGGCTTTTAGGTCGGAGAAATACTGATATACTCCTGAGTTAAACTTTTACACCGCGCAGCATAATGTGTAGGACCAAATATAATTACATTAAATATAAATACAACCAGTACCATTATGTGTTGGACCAATTATAATTATATTAAATATAAATACAACCAGTACCATAATAAGTGATGTGCAGTCATTGATGCCTTGTGCCTTGTGTGTTGACTGTTTGCTCCTGAATAGTCCTGTTATGGGTAATAAATGCAGAGCGCTGTAGCAGCTGCTGTTTTCATGGTGTTAAATATAACTGGGCCTGTGTGTGAGTGTGTGAGTGTGTGTGTGTGTGTGTGTGTGTGTGTGTGTGTGTGTGTGTGTGTGTGTGTGTGTGTGTGTGTGTGTGTGTGTGTGTGTGTGTGTGTGCAGCTCTCATTGTGTTTACAGCAGGGATATTGAGTAAATGAATTAGTGTGACCGAGGTCATATTGTATGTAACTCTAACACAGTGAATGTGACTCTCATTAGCAACGCTGCTAACAGTGCAGCACATTATACTGATTATAGAACGTTTACTTACACAGTGTAACTATTAAAGTAGGTTTCATATAAACAGTGTAACTGTTAAAGTAGGTTTCATATAAACAGTGTAACTGTTAAAGTAGGTTTCATATAAACAGTGTAACTGTTAAAGTGGGTTTCATAGATTACAATAAAGGTAAACTGAAGTTAGAAAAGCTGCACAGCTACCATTTATTTCCTGATGATTAAATAAACAAAGAAACAAACAGCATCTCCAGAGAACAAACAATGTAAAATAAGCAAACAGTATCTCCAGTATCCCCACAACATAAAGGGTGAGGAGAGAGGAGAAGGGTAAGGAGGAGGGTCAGGAGAGAGCAGGAGGGTGAGGAAAGAGGAGAAGGGTGAGGAGAGAGGGGGAGGGAGAGGAGAGAAGAGGAGGGAAGCTGCATTATTCTTCTGCTCCTCGTCTTCTATCTCCTCTTCATTCTCTCTGTCTATTGTCTGTTTTATTTGAGCCGACAGGCTGAACTGAAGGGCGTGGGACGGCCAGCGGGGGGGTCGGGATGAGACGGATGAAACGAGATAAAGATGAGCTGAAGAGAGGGAGGACGGTTGGAGGAGAGAAAACGGAGCGCTACACACAAACATGGAGGTCTGAGTCGGTGTTTCAGAGAGGAAGAGTTGCTCGCTGCTGCCGCCGTCCTGTCAGAGACAGATGATCTAAAATAGAGATTTGTGACACTGACTTCAATGCTGATTGGTTAAAAGCTCCAATAGTTTAAAATCAGCCCGATGTCTAGAGCCTGGACACAACGGGATATGCGATTAATACCGTGTTACAACCACCTTTAAGTCTTTAAAACCAACTCTACCTGTCAGCAAACCAGCTGAACACTGGTTCAAATGAAGAATGAATGATTTAATGAGTGATTGAATGAGTGAGTGAATGAATGAATGTACAGGCAGCAGTCTAACCAGCCTTCAGAGCTCAGTGATGCCCCCGTGATGAATGTAGGTCCTAAATGAAGCCAGTGTTGGTGGTATCACCTGGATGACATCACAGGATGACATCACAGAGGAGTTTGTGGATGGATATCTGTGACAGCTCAGAGCTAAACAGATTCCAGCTGCGCGGTGTGTGTTGGTCGTCTGCGCTGACACTCAGTGAGCGTGTGCGGACAGAGGAGAATAAATTACACGGTAATGATATTAAAAGCACAAAGTCGTTAAGATGCCAAGTTAAGACCCAATAAATCCCGTCGTGGCTCCTCCAGCCTGTCCCCTCACAGCCTAATTAAATTAATTTATAATGCGTATTACATCAGTGAGAGATGCTTCATCCAGCCTCCGTCCTCCTCTCTGCCCATTTTATTACACCACCTGACAGATACACTAAATAAGGAGAGTGTTTCAGCTCTCTGTCTTCAGCGCTGTCAGTCGGTCCCACTGATAATAAATGAATCGCTCCTCTTCTCTGCAGAGCGACGTAGTCCAGCAGGCTGCTGAGTTAAAGACTAAATACAAAGAATAAAACCCACTGAGGCTTCTGGAGGATAAAAGGAGATACGGAGATAGTAAAGGAGGATAAAAGGAGATAAAACAGAGTTCAGCCTCATGTGGTTGATTTTAATGAGCTATGACACTGTTATCATCATTATTAATCATCACTTTCCAACTAGCAGAGTGATCAATACGGTGGAAGGAAACAAATGTCAGTGGGATCAATCAGGAAGAGTTTTTAATCTACATCCACTAAGATCTGACGGTGAGGGGAGGAGGACCAGCAGGACCAGGACAGAGGATGGTGAGGAGGACCAGGAGGACCAGGACAGAGGAGACCAGAAATTTGCAGCACTTTAAATCTCAACGATGTGTCTGAGACGTCTTCTTCTTCTTCTTCTGCTGCTCACCTTTTGTTTTGTTTCTCCTGTATTGGTATTTTTATTCTAACAGCCATGTGCACTATATGATGCATTTCATTGGAGCATGTGTGTGCATACATGTAACCCCCCCCTTAATCCTCCTCACCTCTAAATCAGACAACCATTAAAATGGGATTAGAGATGATCTGCTGAAATTCCAGATTTCCAAGCAGGAGATGTTGTCCTTGTTTACTAAGCTGTGATTTTCCTCTTTGGAAAGTGACAATCTCTTCGACTTGGCAGGCGGGGAGCTTCACACCTCGTAGGAGACTTTATTCTCCTTTCATAAATACACACTTTTAAAAGATCATTTGTTGGTGAAATAAGATCAGAAACTAAAGGAGTTTTCTGCCTCATTAACAAACCACCATCCAAAGTGACCTCTTATTATTATTATTGTTATTTATCAACATTATTGTTATTATTATTATTACATGTTTACAAGAACCAAACACGTATACTTGAATGCAGCATATATATATATATATATGTGTGTGTGTATATGTATATGTATATATAACGAAGGGGTTTTACAGGCCTTCGTCTTCCTTTGTCCAACCCTGACAGCAACAAACCCATCATCACCGTTTCCACGACAACAACTTTATCTCAGCCAGAGCTGGCATCCCAACAGATGTGATTCACATCACAATAGAGTCACATGTCCTTGGGGGGAAGAATAAATTCCACAAAAAATTTGACTTTCCTTCACACCTCGCTGTGACAGGAAGTGGGAATGATCGCTTCCTGCCTGAGCCGGCTTTGAAGGCAGCGTCGGAGGGACGGTGTGACGGCGAGCGGCGTTCCTGCGCTGTCAGTGGGCTCTTTGTGATGTGTGATTTACAGCTTCCTGCTGTTTCATCTGTGAGTCAGTGTTGCCGGTCGGATGGCGCTGCGTGGAAAAACAGTATCAGTATATCAGTGTTTCAAACAGATTAAAAAGTAAAAGAAAGTTTCAGGTTTTATCTAAAATATACCACATCAACACTTTTTATTCAACTCATTTAACTCCTTTAATATTTCGATGCTTTTCAGAGACGTTACCATCCTTCCCTGCACCTCCCCCAGCCACCCCCACCCCTTCATCACATGTTCCTGTTCACACTCAGCACTTTCCCTGCGTTGACCTCTGACCTTGTCCCTCCCCTGACCTGAACCTTGTTTGTTTTCTACTCCTGTTATGAGACAAGTACATTTTTTAAAGTTACACTGCAGAAACAGTAGAAATATTGGATTATCATTGACAATAAAGTAAACTAAATAGAAGAAGAATCAGACAAACGATAACCCACCACATTAAACCCTCCGTAGCTTCATATGAGCAGTGAGTTGTCAGACATCGTAATGTCGAAAGAAAAAAACCTTGACGAGCCACAAATTGAAACACAATTTCAAACTCTCTGAAGTTTAAAACAGGACAGAAACAGAAGTCACAACCTGTACTGTGTGACTAGAAATATAATATTATATAATGTATAAATACTGACACGTCATGGGGCGGATGGAAGAGAGTTAACCAGAAACCAGCTGTTTGTGTTGGTCCTTCAACCAGACGATGGAGGCAGCAGAAGAAGTTTGTGTCCTTCAGCTCTAATCTGATTGCAGAGTGGAAGAACAACTTTGAAGGCTTAAACAGTTCATCTGTGTCTGTGAAGTGGCCGCTGCCTGTCAGTCGAAGGGAGGGGCTGCAACACAAACCACATAGGTATAATTTAGTGTGACAGCCTGGTGGTGCAGCGGGGGTGAAGAGTTCAGAGAGAGAAACAGACGCTGTGTGTGTGGAGAAGACAAAGACCTGAAACATACAGATCTACTGTATGAGAGACACATTGATGTTCAGTGGTACATATCTCTAACTACAGTGAGGGATTCTCTGAGAGTTGGACAACGTGCTCAACACAGCAGCGATTGTTCACAGAGAGGTCACGACGCTGTAGCACAAGCAAGTCTATTGAAACCTTCAGAATGAACACAACACTTCTTTTATTTGGATCCCTACCAGAACATTGAACCTACTGTCTCTGGTTCTGAGTGCTGACACCACCAGAATCTCTTCTGACAAGGCTGAACAGGACTGAAGCGGAGGATGACCCGGGTCGGGCCGGCTAAGTCGAGACGAGGCGGTCGGGGGCCCCCCGGAGGCAGACTTGAGGATCCATGACGGTGGATGGAGCCGAAGAAAGAGCACACATGTGATGATGGATCCCACATTAGGACCATGAAGGTCTGAGGACAGATGGGATGTGGCAGCAGCACGATGTGGTTTGAAGAGCGGCCGCTGACTCTCTGCTGGGAGGAGGACGCTCGAGACTGTGGTGGGGTTTAGAAAGACCTCCTCGGGTCACAGTGATGAGTGGAAACACATGGTTGTAATGTCATGTCTAACGCTGTCCACAAGCGGGTATCTGTAATTACTGAGGGTTAGTGAGGAAATAGAAACTTAAAAAGAGTTTCTGTGTGCTTGAAGTAAATCTCTCCGTCCTCTGTCTGTGTTTGAAGTAGATCTCTCTGTCTTCTGTCTGTGTTTGAAGTAGATCTCTCTGTCCTCTGTCTGCGTTTGAGGTAGATCTCTCTGTCCTCTGTGTGTGTGTGTGTGTGTGTGTGTGTGTGTGTGTGTGTGTGTGTGTGTGTGTGTGTGTGTGTGTGTGTGTGTGTGGGCTGAACTCCTGCAGAGGTCATATGACGCCGTCTGTCATTCAGCAGCACCACAGAGACTAGACTTCACGGAGAGCTCAGTGTTCAGAACACAACACTCAAAGAAAAACATGTTTTTAAAGCTCGGCTATCGGACCATAATAATTATCTGATGAACTACCAACCTGTACACTCGTCCTGTTGGACAGTTTCTCTGATAATAAAAGTTAAAAAAAGAGTCCTTGGTCTGTTTTAATGCGGACGAAGTGAGAAATCAACGTCCCACATCTGCGTCTCCCCGAACCAACACCTGCTGGCCTCTTGGAACCCGTCCCACCTTTGACCACGTGAAAGAACCGTGATAAACCATGTTAACCGCTCCTTTGTCCAGCCGTCCTGTGTGCTGGAGACTGATTCACGACCAACGCGCAGCTTTTATAAACTGTAATTCATTGCGATCTGCCCTGAAAAGCATAAGCTGATTAAAGTAGAGCAGCACAACGGCGCCTCGGCTCCATCATTGCTCCATTTGATTTCGATGCCCCACATTGAGAAGGAGAATTCTGAAAACTTAATTATTCAGGAATTATTGAATGTGATCCTTTTCACAGCTCTGAGCATGTGTTGGCTTGGTGCTGTCAGAGGAGCAGAGGTTTACATTTCCAACCTGACACTAAAAACTCTGAAGTAAAATAAGACATTGGAGACATTTTCAGACCTGCTTTTCCAGTCAAACCCGACTTGGTTTGTTTTGCCATTTGGTGCGACTCAATGAGATGGTTTACAGGGAGCGGTCTCACAAACAGAGTCTGGATGTTTGTTTGTGGTGGAAAGGTGATCTGACCGAGATGTGACCCAACCACCGGGAACACTTTGCATGCTTGAGCTGAATGGATCACATTACCAGCCGTGTTTTACATACTGGGATGCCGATGCTGGAGAATGAATGAAGGTCTGACCTGAAGTAGATCTCCGACAAACAAACACGGAGATGCGACCGTCGATATTAACCCTCCGTTATCTCTCATATTAACCCTCTATCGGCTCTGTGTCGCTCCACCACAGAAGTACAATTGTTCCTCATACGACACGAGGTTTTTCCTCCTTTGCCTCTCTGTGCTTTCTGCACCAACATGTGATCCTGTAGCAGCCTGCAGGTTGTGAGTGTATATTTAATCACCAGCAGGCTGAACTGCTCCGTCAGTGATGGCTCATTTGACGAGGCGGCCCTGGGCTCTCTCTTCCGGATCCGGTGCCAAACACAATAACTCCTCTCTTTCGTTACCCTGCTGTATTATATAATTTCACAATTTTTCAAAGTCAAGGCCTTTTGAAGAGTTTTTATTGAGTTTCCTACCGGGGTTATTATTTCCTCCCAGTCTTCACCGTCACCACGCTCTCTCTCTGAAACGTGTCTCTGCACTTCGTTGTATTTCTCCTTCAGTATGAACAAAAACTTTCAGAGTTCCATCCTCACCACCACATCTGTATCAAAGTGAAGTGGCCAGCATTCATATTTACTGTTAAAGGTTCTGGTTACCCATCTATCTCCTCAGGGTGGTATTATCTGACCCTCCTCACTTACACGTGTTCATGGTTCTTCAGATTTATAAATCTGAGCTGTCAGGAGTCCTGAAAGCATTAAAATTATGTCTGTTGTTGGAGCACATGGACTCAAACATGCTTCAGCCTTCTGTCACTGAGTTCACCGGAGTTAATATGTCTGTCAGGAGTTAATATGTCTATCAGGAGTTAATATGTCTATAGTTAATATGTTGGAAGGTTTTCTGAAACATTTGAAGGCTTTCTGAACCGTTTGAAGGCTTTCTGAAACATTTGAAGGTTTTCTGAAACATTTGAAGGCTTTCTGAAGCATTTTAAGGTTTTCTGGAACATTTGAAGGCTTTCTGAAGCATTTGAAGGTTTTCTGAAATGTCTGAATGCTTTTTGAAGCATTTGGAAAATCTCTGTTGTTGATTTCCAGAGTTTGACACAAATCTGACCATCTGCTCGTGTCCATGGAGAAACTGCAGATGATCCCGGACCAGCGTTTGCATAAATATGTGCAACTCGGGTGCTGAAGCGATGACACTTGGAGCACTTACTCATGAAGGTTATAGCTTTGTCGTGCTCCGAGCGAGTCGCGGTGCTGCGTTGGCGTGCAACAGGAGCGGTCTCTGAACATTTGGATTGGCCTTCGTTCATCTGTTGAGTGATTAAAGCTGAGCAGATTGAGCTCCAGAACCGGTTAACTCAGAGCCCGAGGAGCACCAGCCATTCATATCCCTTCACAGCAGTTGAATAGGACTGTTGCTGTAGGAGGTGGAGACAAGCTGTTTGAGATGTGCAGGTGTGTGTGTGTCTGTCTTCAGACTGTACAGCCTGTGTACGATCGTCTCTCCTCTCCTGTGTGGGTGTCGATACGTCGGCCTCCTGTCGTCGACTAACACTTCACAGAGCTGCATCAAAGAGAGAACAGAGAGCAGAGAGGGGGAGGCATCAAAGGCCACCTCTCCCCACTGTTTCCACATGCTGCAACATCCCAGTGGTAACAGCTGACAAGCCCCTCTGTAAACAGCCTGCTCAGATCCTGCCAGCAGGATGCTCCATTCAAAAGCATTCAGGCTGTTTATTGAAGAGCTGCCTGGACAGCAGGGCGGCAGGAGGTGGGACAGAGTCAGAGGAGAGAGTCAGAAACAAAATGAGGGAAAGATGAGCTCAATGTGATCTTTTCATCTGACTTTGTATCTTTATTCTGTTTTAGTATCTTAATTCTGACTTTGTATCTTAATTCTGATTTAAAATCTTAATTCTGACTCAGTATCTTAATCACATTTCACGTGTTTTTTTTTTTTTACTGTCCAGACTTTTACAGATTTATCCGGATACAATCTGGATAGGACAAAAACAGATTTCACTGGCAGTCTTATTAAGGCCTTCGTCAAATTGTCACTTGGCCTTCATCCGTTTTATTTTCCTAACTGGGAGAAACAGACTTTTTCTACGTCCACGTTAAAGTTTGTCCATCATCTTATTTTGAGGGTTGCTGTGGTCCTCCCCTGACTGAGAGTCGTTTCCTGGAAGCCAGCTGGGGATGATAAAACCTTTAATGATGCAGTAAAGCACCGGTCCTGGGAGTCACACCTCTCTAATACCGTGTGTACTCTCCGCATGGAGCGATGTGCCAGAGGCTACACCCTCATCTGTCAGTGTGTCAGAGGAGTGGCTGCAGCGCTGGAGATGGTGGGATGTAGAATCAGGCTGCATGGAGCAGTGTGGAACAAACATAGCCTCAGTTTGAGGAGGAGCACAGAAACGGATGTGATTTCCTTCGTTCGGTAGAATTTAAATGTTCAGAGGTCGAATCCAGAGATGTTGGTGAAGTTTGTTCACAGTTTGTTTACTTGCCTTCAATCGGCCTTTTGTCTGTTTTTGTCTTTTGTGCAGCAGAAATAAAAGTGAGAGAAACATCATGTATTTCTGCGTTATGCTGCTGCATGTTTCTGTGGATTAATTCTTCAAGAATGAGATTATTGTTGGGACAGAAACATATTCAGGAACACTTTGAAGAGTCAAATAGGCAACACACACGCACACGCACACACACACACGCACACACACGCACCCACACCCACACACGCACACGCACACACACGCACCCACACCCACACACGCACACACACACACACACACACACACACACACACACACACACACACACACACACGCACACGCGCACACACGCACGCACACACACACACACACACACACACACACACACACACACACACACACACACACACACACACACACACACACACACACACACGCTTGCCTGTTGTACATCCCCCCTTCTCTCCCTGCCAAATCAGTTCCACCAAATCCGTTTTGATTCGACATCGCAGCGCCCCACGAACTGAAGATAATCCCTGACATTTTTATCATTCACCCTTTTATTTAGTCGTGTTTGCTGATAAAATCTGATGGAACATCAAAAAGGTCCATTTCCCCCCCGCAGGGTGATGTGAGTGAGAATAGTATTCCTCTGCAGCCGAATTTAAAAACTTCATCTGATGATTGTGGTCATTTACATGTTGTTCTGACTGTGAAGTCTGGGTCCCCTTTTATTCTGATTTAATACATGACACACATATAAATAATACAATTTCAACATTTGTTTGACAGGGCAATCTGAAAACAATTAAATATTCTTAACAAATGAAGGTAAAAATAACTAAAAACAAAAGAACTGACTTATGAGATACGAATGTCCTGTATGGAGTACCACAGTCGTCACATATTTACAATAAGTATACAAAATATATAATTATAAAAAACAACATGAATAATAACTAGATAAAGACAAAGTTTGTTTGACAGTCATATAAGAAAAGTTGGAGTCGATATTCTGCACAGATGTAGTCATTAAATAGCTATGGAAGCACATTTCTGCCTTAAAGTGAAAAAATATGAGAAAACAAAAATCATAAGTAGACAAATTTGGACTAAATCAAAAAGTTACCTTTTTAAGGTAAAGATAAGATTTGGAATATCTTCATGTAATTTAAATGAACAAATATAATTTAAAATCCTATAAAAAAAAAAAATCCACATATACAGAAATAAATGGATAGCGAATTTCACAATTAATTTAATATAATCAGGAAAATGGAAGGACGATCCCTTTTTCTTTTTACCTTTAATGAGACCTTCTTGATTTTTGCTATGCTGTAAAAACATTTACATTTGTTATGGGTTGTAAAATTGAGCCCTTTCATTAATTTTGATTTACTATATGATAATTTAGACCTTTGGGTTTTTATTTTTTTGATCCTGCCTGCCTTTTTGGCTTCCATAATTAACAGCTGATGGCTATCCTGAAGTACACGTGTTTTTTCTTTCCTCCACTAATAATGTTACTGAGCACAGGTAAAGAACTCTTTACACAACAGCAGTTCTTCTTGGCTCTCTGAAATATAAAAAGTGTCTAAAACAAGCTGTTCATTGCAGTGAGAGATGTCATAAAGAGGAAGTGCTGCGGCCAGAAATCCTCTCAGAGCCTCAGTTCAGACATTCTGATCCCATCTGTCCGTGTTAATACAGAAAATATTCCAATTCCTCCATGTTGGATCGCTGTTTTAAAACAGGGCCCTCCTTTTACAGAGCTCAGATGTTTCCCTACAGATTCAACGAGCACCTCTAGCCAGGACACGGTTTGATTTAACAGCAGCGAGCACAAACACTATAAATTACAGTCACAAGAGAGAGTTTTTTTTTTTTAAATAACTGTGTGTCTCAGTTTCCCTCTGAAATGCTCCCAGTTTTTGTGAGGCGTCTGGCTGCTCAGCACTTAGCTGACAAGGTGCTGTGAAATACCAATCACTGAGTTTATACCGCAGGGATGGCTCATAAATATGTCAAGCGGGGGAATATACAACGCCATACTTCACTTTATTCTGGTAAAGAAGGAGTGTTATGGTCTCAGCATTGTGTCGACCTTACAGGTGATAATATATATATATATACACTGCTCAAAATAAATAAAGGGAACACTTAAACAACACATCCTAGATCGCAATGAATGAAATATTCCAGTTGAAAATCTTTATTCATTACATAGTGGAATGTGTTGAGAACAAAATAACATAAGAATGATCAATGGAAATTAAGATAATTATCCCATGGAGGTCTGGATTCAGAATCATACTCAAAATAAAAGTGGAAAAATCAGATCACAGGCTGATCCAACTTCTGTGGAAATTCCTCAAGACAAGTCAAAAATGAGGCTCAGTAGTGTGTGTGGCCTCCACGTGCCTGTATGCACCTCCCTACAACGCCTGGGCATGCTCCTGATGAGATGACGGATGTTCTCCTGAAGGATCTCCTCCCAGACCTGGATCAAAGCATCAGTCAACTCCTGGACAGTCTGTGGTGCGACGTGGCGTTTGGTGGATGGAACGAGACACGATGTCCCAGATGTGCTGGATTGGATTCAGGTCTGGGGAACGGGCGGGCCGGTCCATAGCGTCGATGCCTTCATCATGCAGGAACTGCTGACACACTCCAGCCACATGAGGCCTAGCATTGTCATGCATCAGAAGGAACCCAGGGCCCACTGCACCAGTCTGTGATTGGTTGCAGTGGATGTTTGATTCCAGGTAGATGTAAACAAAACGGTTTTATTATTTCTAGCCAATAACAGTGACTACAGATGGTTCCAGCTGTTATCGTAACGGTCTTTAATATCTTCATCATGCTGCAGGAGAATGTCAACAACACACTGAATGTAATTATACTTTTGGATGTAACTTGTGAATTTACAAAATTTGTATAAAACTATACATATTTATACAGTGTTTGAATATAAATAACTTGAAAAAAAAAATTAGAACTTTCAGATGCCTGAAGTAACAAAATCAGTGTTTTTCCTCCACTGTGCTCCGCATCCTTTTTGCAGGAAATCACTGCATTATCTCCTCCTCTAATGGAGCTGGAGGAAACCGTCCTACTTCAGCAGAAATCTGAGGTCAGCGCAGGAAATACTTTACGGCGTGTCTGCACACGGTGAATAATGTTCAACGTGACGCCGTAAAGCTCGTTCAGGTGACAAACGGTTCCCTCCACCACTTTCTGGGGCAGCGGTAATAATATTCCATCCAGTGAAATACGGCTCTACTTCACATTCATGGATTCATCCTGGGAGATAAATTAGACCCCCGACATTTCAGCCTAACTTCCTAAAGAGAACACTTTGTCATCACTAACTCAAGGAGGCGGGGCTTGTTAGCAGAGTAATTTATGCTTTACATCCTCAGCATCAGGACCAGAACAACACACCTCTGAATGAGGCCGTAAAACTTACTTTACCTTAATGACCAGGAAGACAAAACACTGCATTAATTTGATTCCTCATTCAGTAACCTGAACTTCATCCTTTATGTGGATCAGTCAAATATCCAGCAGACAAATAAATCAGATGAGGATGTTCGAGGAGACGCGAAAGGATAGACGCTGATTTACTGACACAATAACCGGCTTTAATTGATCTTGTTGTAACATCGAGGCCTGACGAGTGGTCTGACAACAGCGCTTTCTCTGCCTGCGTTGTGACTGACAGGTACAGGATGGCCCTACTCAGCTTCCATCAACTGTCACCCAGCTTGAAACTGGACACCTGATCCTGAGGGTCAAAGAGTATGTCCAACAGAACATGGAACTGAAGCGATTCTTCTTCAGAATGTGAAACTGAAGTTGTTCTCCCTTCAGACGGTTCTGTTCCGTTACATCGGCCAAACTGCCACATGCTGCTCTCGGTTTGATTTATTTGCAAGGACAGAAATACAAATAACGAAAGCAATCTCATCTAGCAGCTCCCAGTGTTGCCACAGTCTGTTACACCACCAGTCAAATGTAGTGACAGACTTTGTGTGTGTTGCTAGCATGTGTGGAGGCGGAGCAGAGGAGGCGTGTGCTGAGTGCTGAGCGATGACAGATGTGGGACGGAGCTGAAATGCATCTCTCCTTCTGTAATGTGTGTTTTGGGTTGAAGTGACCAGTGATTATGCGGCTGTACGAGCAGGAACGCAGACTATGTTTGGTGTAGAACTCGGCTTTGGTTTCTAAATGGTGTGTGGATTTATTCCCAACATGGATGAATGAGGGTTGAGTAAATAAAGCCATCAGAGTGGGGAGTATGTGAGGCAGCCCTCCCTCTCCCTCCTCCCCCCAGGGTTTTCTGTCACAGTGTTGAACTGGGTGGATCGATGCAGGACACAGATCCTGGTCCAGTGGTCTGTCACAGCTAACTGCTTCTCCTTTGATTTTACAGACAGCTGCAGGATTAATGGGGATCCTGCATGAAAGCATTGACTCGTGTGTTCTCATCCTCATTATTAGCACCATGAATCTGTTTTAGTTACAAATGGCTGGAATAAGACACATCTAACGCTTTAATTTTACAGACTGTGATGTTAACGGTCTTCTTCTGTTGGTTAAAAAGGTGTCGAGGCTTTTCTCTCTAATGTTACTGTGCTTTCTAATGACACAGTGTGCACTAAACAAATTAATACATTTCATAGTTTGTCCATCTTCTTTCATTATCTGGTAGAAATACTTTAATACCGTATACTCATCGTAATATCAATTAATATTATCAATATTTCCCTTCATGGCTCCATTACCCCTGAGTATTAAATGATAATGTCCTCATATTTCAGTAACTGCCATGAGAATCACAACTGGAAAAATAGAAACCACATTGCTTCATTTGTTATCATTAAAACTTCAAGGCTGGTCTCAGTTTACTCTTCATCGTACTCAGAGCTTCACCGTCTTGTAAAAGATATGAAAGGCTGCTGTTATCCAACCTTTCAGAAACACAAGATGGACATCGGCTTCAGATTAATCTGTGGCAGGAGCCCTGACACATGTGATAAGCCTGACCTCCAGTGATCAATAGTAAATGATTACTTAGTGAAAGCTACAGGGAGCAATGGAAAGGTTTGTTTAGCGGCCCCGGGGCTGTGCAGACACGATCGATCCCCTGCAACCGCCAAGAAAAGGTCCACGAGGCAGTAAAATAACCTGAAGAGGGAAAGTCGAGAAGGTGATGTCACATCACAAAAAAAAAAATCACCTTAAATCCTGTCCTGCAGGAGAAGCTTTATTTTCCACAATTTCAGGTAAGTAGGCATTTCATTTAAATAAAACCAGCAGCATTAACGCTGTGTATATGTTGGCTGAAAATCAGCTGAAGCAGGAATCCTTCCTCGCTGCTCCGACCTTTTATTTAAGAGGACAGTCGCCAACAGGCAGCTCTGACTTCTTGGAACAGGATCTCAACAGAAAGCCAAATCTGGAGGGTGTTAAAAAACATCTTTGATGTCACATGAAATTTCACTGAACAGAAGAGAACAATCTGACAGCAAGCTGTCGTCCTCTTGAGGGTTAACACTGAGGATCGGTCCACCCACGGGACACACTGGGGATCGGTCCACCCACGGGACACACTGAGGATCGGTCCACCCACGGGACACACTGAGGATCGATCCACCCACGGGACACACTGAGGATCGGTCCACCCACGGGACACACTGAGGATCGGTCCACCTACGGGACACACTGAGGATCGGTCCACCCACGGGACACACTGAGGATCGATCCACCCACGGGACACACTGAGGATCGATCCACCCACGGGACACACTGAGGATCGATCCACCCACGGGACACACTGAGGATCGGTCCACCTACGGGACACACTGGGGATCGGTCCACCCACGGGACACACTGAGGATCGGTCCACCCACGGGACACACTGAGGATCGGTCCACCCACGGGACACACTGAGGATCGGTCCACCCACGGGACACACTGAGGATCGATCCACCCACGGGACACACTGAGGATCGGTCCACCCACGGGACACACTGAGGATCGGTCCACCCACGGGACACACTGAGGATCGGTCCACCCACAGGACACACTGAGAATCGGTCCACCCACAGGACACACTGAGAATCGGTCCACCCACAGGACACACTGAGGATCGGTCCACCCACAGGACACACTGAGGATCGGTCCACCCATTGGACACTGAGGATTGACAGCAGACCATTCAGTATCTATACAACTGTAGTAGGAGCTGTGTTCGTATTCTCAGCAATAAATCAGACACGTTTCTGGTGGGTGTTGGCCCCTGCCAGGGCTGTCCTTCATCACCAATCCTGTTTGTGATGTTCATGGACAGGATATCTAGACTAGCCCGGGGGAGGACAACGTCAGGTTTGAGGGTCTCGGGATCGCTTATCTGCTGTTTGCAGATGATCTGGTGCTGTTGGCCTCTTCAGACCTCTGACATCAGAAAGGGAGCTCTGAGTAGAGCCTCTACTTCTGATCCTCCTGGGCGCCTCCTAGTGGAGGTTTTCTGGACACGCCCAACTGGTAGGAGACCCAGAGGTGCACCCAGAACAAGCTGGAGAGATTATATATCCCAGCTGGCCCTGGGAACGCCTCGCCCCTTACATAAGTTCTTCTTACAACAAATCAGCTATCGAATCAGGAAACATAATTTTAGACAAATCATGTAGCACGCTAGCTAGCTAACGATGGCTTGCAACAGTTGCAATTTCAGCGAACAGCATCATTGGTTGTCGGTGACATATGAGGATCCTGTTTCTGTTTATTTCTATCTAAAATTGAAGCCAAGTATATTTAAAAGTTAACTCTAGATTTAGAGGAAGAAACTGCCACGTCTTGGTAGAAGCTGCATGGTTTAAGTCGAGTAATTATTGGCAACAGCTTAAAAAAAAACACATTTAGTTTCACTTTAGAACAAAAGACTCAAACAATCAGGACACATCTGCTGTTTAAAGCTCTATTCATGTCCAGCTTTGTTTGCACAGGTTTATTTAATGCCACATCAAAGACAGAGATGAATACACTATCAATCACTCTTTGCCTCTCAGCAGTACAAACACCGTTTGTGATATGATGTCGTAGTGGGAGCCTTTAAGGACAGTTTTAGTCCTTAAATCTGCTTCCATTGTTTTGCCATGTGTTACTGCTTTGATTATGTTTCTAAGATAAGAGAATAAGAGGAAACACGTCTCAAATTAGGCAACAAGAGGAAGCAGTAATCACTCACAGACACTGTGCCACTAGTTGTTAATGACCAACTTCAAGGCGAGTCATGAGAAGTTAAAATGAGAAGAGACATATTGTTTATTGTGTAATTCTTTCTTTGTATGTGACCTCCTTTGGCTTCACTTTTTTTGGTCTTTTCTTTTTCTGGCTTTGTGCTGATGTTGATCAAGAGAGGTAACATTGGTCTCAACATTGGTAGAGACAACAGGATAACGTTGCATTGAAAATAAAAATACATGGGAATACCCCATTTTAAAATACATGTCCACCCTTTAAACAAACTGAGTCAAAAGAAAAACATTTGTTGAACATTTCTCATGGATGGATGGAATTAATGTTAACTAGATAGATAGCAGCTTTTCACTCCAGTAAACTGACCGGCCAGCACCCTGATGGAGGACCACTGTTTAAGGTAGAGCGACTGCATGGAGCTGTTCATCAGATGATGTCTGAATGAAGTATGGTATTGTTGTATGACGAGTATGGAACTACAGTCAGATATCAGGAGTCTTTAGTTACTTGCATCAGGCTGTCTGTGTGCGGTTGGTTGACACACCGTTGGTGGAGTTAACGACACTATCGTTTAATGCCAGTGATCAGATCAGAGACTCTATGACAGAGTCAATGATCTTAGCATTGTACAACGTCTTTGCAGCACCAACAGTTTTATTGTAGAAAATATTTTTATGGCTTTTATTGTAAACAGCAGGAAGTGACCATATTTGGACGAGCTTGGAGGACCCAGCGGTGGATCTGACTGATCTGATTGGAAACTTGATGATACTACATCCCACCCACCGATAGCTGTAACCTGACTGCACCGCAGGCCTGTCAATCAAACAGACACGACCCCAAAAACCTGTCTTTTCGAAGCTTTTTTTCTAATTAATGACGGATTATTTTCAGATGGACCTCCAGAAAACTAATAAGGAGTGACTTTAGCTAACAACACCGAGATAACTGGTGGAGACATTTTATTGACTTTGCATTTGATGAGAGAATTTGAATGGGAGTCTATGGAGCCGGAAGCTCTTTGGAGCCGACCTCTAGTGGCACTCGGTGGTATTGCAGCTTATGGCCTCATTTTTCAGACCTGGAAGCTCTGTCCTCTTTTATATACAGTCTGTGGTCTGTATGCCCAAATAGCCTGGAATACTTCAGAAGATTAGCACTTCACTCCAAATTCATATTTTCTAAGTGTGATTTATTGAGTACTTTTATTCCTTGTTGTTTATGACTTTCTATCAACGCTTTAACATGGCCATCTGACTGTCCCGTGCTTCATGCTTCAAAACACTTCTTTTGGTTTCCTGTCGTCTCCACAGCGGTGCAGACTGTGACCTTGTTTCCTGATGACACGGTGCTCCCGCTCTCTGCCTCTTATCACAGATGCGACATTGATGGATGTCTCCGTGTAGCTCTTGTGCTGTTTAGGGCGTGAGGTCAAGGCACCAGTTACTTTAACCAGTTGTTGTTTTTTCTTTCAAACAGTGACCTAATGCTGATTCCAGATCATTAAGGGTTGTGAGGAGTGTGAAAGGAGGGATTTTTCAAAATAAACAGCATGTTTTTGAAGGATCTCTGCTTTTACACAAGTATTAAATTATCATCCTGTCTTTATATCACAAGGGAAGCAATGCTTTTGAAGATTAAGGAAGACCTTGGAAGATAAATATCCGTTAGCTAATTGACATTATGCAGCCGTCTGCCCACAGGTTATGAAGGATTAGGAATGATTTTGATTCAGAGAATCAAAGCCCCTCAGACTCAGACTATTTTGGGCTGCAGCTAATAGTTCTTGTCAGCCGTAATTCTTAAGTACTTTAACCAATTCATTGTATAATTAGGTTAACAAAATTAGCTCATTGCAAAGTCAGTCAGCAGGCGGTAATGCAATAAAGTTATTAACATTCCAGATTTATAGAACCATTAATACAGAGCTGATCCGTCTTTATCACATTTTTCTTCTCTGGTAAAAATGGCATAAATTTATAAAAGAAATTAGACTGCAGTGTGACACATTCTGTATCCGCTATTCAGGTTTTTTGTGTGCTTTCATTTGCTCAAATGATGTCAGTCCACTAGTCAAAATAAAGGCAGACCTGAAGGTTTATGTGAACAGTGAATCCACGGTAAGGAGAAGAACATATCTTATAATATCGTAACGAATGAATGAATGAGAGGCAGCTTGTGAACAGGTGAACTGTTCAACTGCCTCATACTTATACTAATTAAAATGAAAAGAACATCGTGTACTGAATGTGATGTGTGAAAACATTGTACACCTAAAAACATGGTTAGTTGGACAAACTGCCACCAAAATGTTTCAGTTTCTCTAAAACTCACCATTTTAACTGGAAAATTTAATCAAATAATATTATAAAGATGGAGATTTCAAATAATATTGTTTAAAGACCTATAACATGGCAACTGTATGAAAAACAGGTGCTTGAGTTAATTTCATTGTTTTGATTTTGGCAGATGTTCCAGTTTAGATTTGACTATACAGAAAGACTCAAGAACGCTCTGACTCAGGATATTTGTATTTTTACTTTGTTTCAGACTGATGTAACTAAACAACTGTTGGACAGATTGGCATTAAATGTGGTTCATACATTCGTGGTCCTCAGAGGATGAATCATACTGACTGGTAATCCCCTTGTTGTCATGTGACGGAGAGATGCATGACGAAGAGATGTAACGAAGAGCCGTGATGAAGAGATGTGATGAAGAGATGTGACAAAGAGATGTTGTGAAGAGATGTGATGAAGAGCTGTGATGAAGAGCCGTGATGAAGAGCCGTGATGAAGAGATGTGACGAAGAGATGTGATGAAGAGATGTGACCCTCTGCTATAATAAACAAACATCCAGACTTTTGATCTGTGCCCTTCTTGCACTCATCTGCTCGTTGACTACAGAGTGAAAGATGACTCGTGACTTATTTCCACTGCTCACTTTGTTGTCTACAGCGTCACACTCACAAAAGAGCTTTTATAGTTTTAATAAGGGGTCTATGTCCCACGACTCCCGGCACACTCACAGTATCTTTCCTTTGATCCGTGTTTCATGAGCTGCAAATTATATGATTGGAAATGACATCCGAGCAAAGTTTTGTTTTTATAAATACATTCGTGACTGCACGCTCATCCAATATGTCAAGTATTTGATTTTCTTTTAACGGCACTCAACCTCATGACCCGTAGCTCAGGACTTTGTGGTTCTCGGATTGTTGGATCAAGTTGTTTTTCAGGAAGCTCAGCCTCATATAAAGTCCTATTATTTCTCTTCATCGTGGTCGGCAACCGTTTGGACAAAAGCCCACCGCTTTTATACTTTGTGTTTGTATATATGGTGATTTAGCAACAAACCACAGATGGGACAATTTTTTTTAAGTGATTTAAGTGGCAGTTGTACACAAAAATGTCCACAATTGTCACAGTAAACACACATTATTTTTCTAATAACATGGAACATGCTACTTCAATAGAAAAACTATGTGAATCAATTGCAGTTTTAAATATCACATCATTTGGCACAATTTGGGACAGTTGTAACTTAAGCTTTTGTTTCAAAATTACCACATTTCATCAATAAATATTATTAATAGTAATGTAAAGATAACACCAACTAAATATATTGTTGTCTGGGATTAAAAATAATAGGCTGCATGGAAAAATAATGGTTAAATTAATATAGTGTTAAACTAAACTGGGTTAATTGTAATACCAGTCATTTTAATTTGAAGCAGAAAATTAAACACTTCAGTAAACATATCTTAGAATTACATTTAAGTACTTTATTGCATATATATCTGTCTGTCTCTCTCTCACTCACTCGCTCTCTCTCTCTCTCTTATATATATATATATACAGTATATGTATATGTATATATGTATATACGTATATACATATATACTCTTTCTCTCTAATATATATAGATACATATGTGTATGAATGTCCCTGGCAGGCTGACGTCGCTCCGTCTTCACGCACGTTCGCCCCGCCCTCTCTTGATGACGCGGCCACCCAGCGGACAGACAGCTGCTTCACTCTGAAGTCCGACTGTTGTGATCAGAGAGCTGCTGGAGTCCGGAGCGAAGACACGTAGTGGGACATGTCCTCTGAACACTTGGACTCTATGAAGTGTCTCTTTACGGAAAAGGACAGCGCGTGTCGTTTTGTGGACTTTTTGGCGGGTTTGGACCTGTAGTCGGAGCCGTGTGGGAGATGAGGATGCTGCAGACAAGAATCAGAGTCTTCTCCGTCCTTCGGGACATTTAAGGAGACCCGCCGCGGTTCTGTGTCCGCTGGGATTACTTTTACTCACATTTTTATTATTTTTATTTTGGACAACCCGGAGCGTCCTCTCCATAAGATACCTCCCTCCAGAACCAGAACCAGCTACGTGTTCTCCATGAGATATTTCCCTCCAGAACCAGAACCAGCTGCGTCCTCTCCATGAGATATCTCCCTCCAGAACCAGAGCCAGCTGCGTCCTCTCCATGAGATATCTCCCTCCAGAACCAGCTGCGGATCGACTAAGTGACACCACTGACTCCAAACACTCCCGTCCCGGTGCCGTGGTCTCAGTGTTGACCCCTCTGGACCCAGTTCGGCAGGCAAGGCGGGTTCCTATCCGACTTCTCAAGATGTTGACGGCGCACACAGGACACCTGGTGCACCTGGAATATTTACATCCGCTGACGTCAGCACCAGTGAGCATCGAGGTATTTATTAACTTTTATAGTTTTATAGTTTTATAATGTCGACAGGACTGTTGTTATTTATAGTTTTATAATGGAGACAGGACTGTTGTTACTTATAGTTTTATAATTTTAAAATGTAGACAGGACTGTTGTTACTTATAGTTTTATAATGTAGACAGGACTGTTGTTATTTATAGTTTTACAATTATATAATGTCGACAGGACTGTTGTTATTTATAGTTTTATAATCTAGACAGGACTGTTGTTATTTATAGTTTTATAATGTAGACAGGACTGTTGTTATTTATAGTTTTATAATGTAGACAGGACTGTTGTTATTTATAGTTTTATAATCTAGACAGAACTGTTGTTATTTATAGTTTTATAATGTAGACAGGACTGTTGTTATTTATGGTTTTATAATGTAGACAGGACTGTTGTTATTTATAGTTTTATAATCTAGACAGGACTGTTGTTATTTATAGTTTTATAATGTAGACAGGACTGTTGTTACTTATAGTTTTATAATGTAGACAGGACTGTTGTTATTTATAGTTTTATAATGTAGACAGGACTGTTGTTATTTATGGTTTTATAATGTAGACAGGACTGTTGTTATTTATAGTTTTATAATGTAGACAGGACTGTTGTTACTTATAGTTTTATAATGTAGACAGGACTGTTGTTAGCCTGCAGTGAAAGATAAACATCCGGTTATAAAGAAATAATAATATTAAAAACATTTCCATCTAAACTGAACTTATATTTTCGGACAGAATGTTTTAATGTCTCTAGTAAAATAACAGGTTACAGGTCTTAAATCATGATAACCTACTTAATAAATCACAGTTAAAGTTAATAATATATTTAAAGGGGTTAGTTGATAAAATCAATGAGCAGCTGTTCTTTTTTCATTAATATGGAGTTGTATATTAATCATATTAGCTACTAATATGTGAAGATGTTCTGTCTGCTGATCGTTGAGCTGGAACTAGTGGTTAATGATCATCAAGGATTTATTGACCATCAGTGCAGGAAATGTTTAAAATAATAGCTTCCCAGAACTCAGACAGAAGTCTTTATCGTTCTGATTTAGTTGGAACAAAGGAGCCCAGAACATCCAGTACAATGAAAAGCAGCAAAATATCCTGTTTGTCCAAAAATATCTACTGTTTCTGTGTGGAAGCTGAAAGTTGTCGTCTGAGCCTCTGAGAAGGGACATCCAGTATTTTCCTGTTTTTGGACATTTGGAGCCGTAAAGCTTCACATGAACAGTTTACAGGCCGACAGATAATCAGAGAAAACCTGTGGGTTGATTTGTACTTTTGTTGCAGCTGGATGCTAAGAAGAGTCCCCTGGCCCTGCTGGCTCAGACCTGCTCCCAGATCGGTAAATCCGACCCTCCATCCTCCACCAAGTTGAGCTCCTCTAGCAGTAAAGGGGACAAGGAGCCCGGCAGCCGGTCCGTCTGCAGCCTGAAGCTCGGGGAGCGCCGCCGCTCCCTGGAGGACAAATCCAGCTTTAAGCCTTACAACAAAGGCAGCGGAGACGGACGCAGAGACGGAGTCCCCGGCAGCAGAGATAGAGTTGGGTTCAGGGTGCCGAGCAGCAGCAGCGTCACCACTAATGGGACCGTGAGTCAGTCGTCCGGTCCACCTGCTGCTGCTTCGCCCAGAACCAGAAGCCCACCGGGTCACACTCAGCTACTCAAACAGAGCCCGTCCCCGGGGGGGCAGCCCTCCTCACTCTCCCACCCTCCCAGTGAAGCTGCTCATGAGCAGAACAGTCCCAGTAATAATAATAATAATAATGATAATAATAATAATCATTCTAATAACCCTAAAAAGGAGGCGGAGCTAAACAAGGCCAGCTCGGACGGTGCGCAACACGCCAACTCCAGCGTCGTCCGGGCCAGCACCAACTGCAGCAGCAGCAGCTCTGATGGCGGCTCCACCCCTGACGGAGGTAGACCAGAACCCCCCCACCCCTCTGGGGGTTCCGGACATGTGACCCCCGTCTCTCCATATAAGAGCAGCCAGCCGCTCTTTTCCAACGGGGGCTACCACGGCTCGGTGGGAGGGGGTTACGCAGGGTACCCCTCCCAGTTTGTTCCCGGACTGGACCCGACCAAGCCGGGCCTCAGCATGGGAGTACCGGGGAAGCACCCGAGCTCCAGCCCCCTGACAGGCGCCTCCCCCCCCTCCTTCATGCAGGGTCTGTGCCGGGACCCCTACTGTCTCAGCTACCCGACCGTGTCCCACCTAGGCGGAACCGCCTGTAGCTCCTGCGTCCACGACCCATCCTCCAGCCTCAAAGCCAGCTTCCCTCTGGTGTATCCGTCCCCGCCGCTCCACTCCCTCCACCAGAGCTCCCTGTCCTCCAGCGTGTCCCCCTCGCTGTCCCACCCTCTCTACACGTACGGCTTCCTGCTCCCCAACGACCCGCCGCCTCACGTCTGTAACTGGGTCTCAGCCGCAGGGCCGTGCGACAAGCGCTTTGCTACGTCGGACGAACTCCTGGCTCACCTGCGCACGCACACAGCTCTACACGTGGGGATGGACGGTAAGCTCCTTTCCCTGTCCTCCTCTGGCCCCACCTCCTGCACCTTCCACCTCCCACACCAGAGCAGCCCAGCCTCCATGCCCAGCTCCCTGTCTCTCAGGCCTCCCCACGGCCTGGGCCTGGCCCGGTACCACCCCTATAATAAGGTCCATCTCCCCACCGGACCCTCGTCTATCTCGCTGCACTCTCTGCCCACCTCAGGCCCGTACTACCCCCACTACGCTCTCTACAGTCAGAGACTGGGACCAGCGTCCGCTCTGGGATACCAGTGATATAAACATCTACGTTTACAGGATGGTCAGACATTTGGAAGAAGACCTGTTTGTTTTTTGGCAGAGTTCAATGAGAAGTATGACAACTGTCTCTTAAAGCTACAGCCAGTTAGCTTAGCTTGGCATAAAGATGGGTAAACTTGGGAAACGGCTCACCTGCCTCCGTACAAAGGTAAAAAAAGATCCACTGAGCAGCACCTGTAAAGATCACGTTATGAGTCATCATGACATCATTTTTAACACTATGACCCCTGATGAAACAAACAGTATGGAACAGGTTGATTAGTGAGCTTTATATGTGCATTACCTTTGGTACCTTGTTACCGTTGGCCCCTTGTTATCTTGTTACCTTTGGTACCTTGTTACCGTTGGTACCTCGTTACCTTTGGTATCTAGTTACCTTTAGTACCTCGTTCCCTTTGGTACCTCGTTACCTTTGGTACCTTGTTTCCTTTGGCACCTTTTTACCTGGTTCCCTTTGGTACCTTGTTACCTTTGGTATCTAGTTACCTTTAGTACCTTGTTACCTTTGGTACCTCGTTACCTTTGGTACCTCATTTCCCTTTGGTACCTTGTTACGTTTGGACGGAGCCAGGCCAGTTGTTTCCCTCTGTTAATGCTATTCTAAGCAAACTGTCTGAAGATATGTGAGTGATGTCAGTGCTCTCAGCCAGTTTGTACTTCCTGGTGGCGTTGCTGCTCCCACTGAGTTCAGTGTGTTCTCCAGTGGAAGTGGGAGGAGCTTACAGGTCCTGGATCGACTCCACAGCATCTTCACACTTTGCTTGTACCTTCTATACCAGACTGTGTGTTTCTAATCAGGCTGAACGTCAGAGGACACGCAGCTCTATCGCGTTGCTGGAAACTCCTGCAGCAGAAGTGAGCGCCCTCTGCTGGCTCCTGCTGCCTGTTGGTTTGGTAAACAGATGGTTGGACGCTGCACTAAAGCTTCTGAATGTTCAGGGTTTTTGCTGCAGATGATGATGATTCAGTGCAGAAAGATGTAAGTCAGCTGTTCGTCCGGCCTCGATGCATGTGAGCTCCACAGCGTTGAACAGCCCTGCTGGTTGCTGATGGTTTGCTTCCTGATGTTTAGTTTATTCCTACTGAGAAGTTGTATTTATTTTATACAGGAGAATCTGGCTTTAATGTTCACCACATAAATGTGTTCTGATCACTTTGAACCAATGTATCAGACGACTGATGTCTGAACTCCTCCAGGATGAATGTTAAAATCGCATCTCTCCCTGAACTTCTTATTTTCACAGCTGATCTATAAAAGTGAGATGTGATATTTTTTGTAAAACAGTGAAAGAGGAGGTCATATTTTGGTAAATAAATCACACTGAAGATGAAGAATCTGTTGTCTTCATTTCTGAGAGATGCAGTGAAACAACTTTGATGTGAAAGGTCAGTTTTCTACTGAAATATATGTTCGTTTCTATCGAGTATAATGATGGAAACAGCAGCTGACAAAATCTTGGATTCTGACTTTTATATGAAAGTAATATGTCGACATGACTGTCTACGTCGACAGAACATGTGACTAAATATTTCTCCATGAGGGTCCATTTGTGCCAAAAATATAATTTACATGTTTATATTTATTTGAAATCTAATAATGAGATTTTGATGTTCATCTGAGGTTTATTGAGGCCGAACTGTTGAGCAGCACCACATCGTCTCAACCTGTGAGTACCATTTCTGGATTTACAACAAAGTCAGGTGATGCATATTATGTGAGGAAACTACCTCTGAAAAATGTCTTCCAGACCAATTCTCCCAGTTCACAGCTGTCGGCCTGTGAAGAGGAAAACAGGACATGACAGAAAGATGTCAACTTTGTCAGACTTTGATCCTGACATGTGCAGCGGCTGTTTTTACCGTGGAAGAATCACGTGACTGATAACTTTGTGTGTTTGTTACTGTCAACAGCTGTCGTCCTGATTGAGTGCTCCCGGTGTTCTTATTAAAGTGTCTGTAAAAGCCCAAGCTATCAGGTAATGTACACATACTGTCGGATCCCGATAACCATCAGAGCTTCTTCCAATGTGTGTGTTCAGGGACCTCGACAGTTGCTCGAGTTACAGCGGCAGCCGCGTGATTGGCAGCGGTAATAACCCTTCCACCAGCACCAGGACACTGTGACACCCTCGGAGGAGTATAGATGACCCTTGCTGGTCACTCATGACTCTGACGAGGACCCGCCGGGTCCAAACAGCCCGTCCCATGTAACAGGAGAGAGCGCTTCTGTTTCAGGGGGGGCTGAGATGCTCCGATGGGGCGTCTTGAGTTCGGCAGGAGGGCACGACATCCGGTGGGCCCGCTGAAGGTTTCATGTTGCGACAAATGTTCCAGAAAACAGACGCTCCAAGAAAGCAGCTGACTGCTGACCGTTCCTCCGCCACTGACACACTCACTGGTTCTGAGGTGGTTCTGTTGGACTTTGTTGGTGTTTCAGTCAACTGGGTTTCACTGAAACCGAGTGCGTAGCTGGATCGGGACGCCACCTGTTGGTGACTAGTGATACCTGTTTTTTTTTTATTAAGAGGAATCATCGTGTTTCTTTTACAGTAGCTCAACCACATTCGTGGGTTTTGACGCGTTCGTGGGTTTTGTACCGACGTTCATGGGTTTGTACCGACGTTCGTGGGTTCCAGAGGATGAATCCTGATGAGTTTGGTGATTCTCTGACTTTTCCTTTTGCGCCCACATGATGTTAGCATCTTTGGTTCAGAGAGACTTGACAACTTTGGGAGGAATGATCATTAAATTTGTTACAGGCATTTGTATTGTTGTAACTTTGGTACGGTGACACTGAGGTGCAAAACAAAACAACATTATATATATATAAAAAAAAAAATCAGGCTACTTTGTGTTTTCAGTTTTGTTTCGCAAGTGTTGTTGTGTTTTGTACCTCAGGGCCACCGTACTTTGGTGTTGCGTTGGCTTTTTGTCTGCTGCCGCATTTCAAAATTTCACATACCTCCAAAACGAATGGAAATCCTATCAGGCCCATCTGTACGTTTTCTTTAATGCTAATGAGCATAAGCATGTTAGCACTGTCATTGGGAGCATCTTAGCATGCTAGCATTAGCATGTAAAGCCCCACTGTACAGCTCCACAGAGCTGCTAGCGTAGCTCCATAGATTCTTTATAAACAGCGAAACAAGGTGTGATCATTTTCTCACTTATTCATGCAGATAATATCTCTGTTTTCTTTGTTTCTAGTTGCCCTCTGCATTATTCCTCAAACCTTTATTAGTAGGAGAATTAGGGCAACTCAGCATTCATGCTGTTTTTTTAGCAACACTTTCCTCCATTGAGGACCGAAAGTCAAAGGTGACTCAGCGGTTTCTGAGGGAGGAGGAGGAGGAGGAGGAGGACACTCACTCTTTCCTCTAGTGTTTCTCAACCAGATGATTCGACCTTCATCCTTCGAAGACCTGCTTCCAGAATCAAGAATGTTTTTCTTGTTTAATTTTAGTGCTGTAAGTTACAGCCAGAGTGCGGGGGGACATATTTAATATTTATATTTAATATATGCTGTTCTTCTGCCTGGTTGGTCTGAGTGAGTTGTGGCTGCAGCCTGACAGACGGTGATGAATGATGACAGACTGGAGCTGCTGCTTCATTACATGACCAGCCTCCATCAGCCGGAACCAAACCATCAGGTTAGATTTAAATATGTCCAACAACATGCATGTTTTAGTGTCTAACTTCTCTTTGCTCTCAGAGTTGGTGACATTTCTTTAAATTAGTCACAGATGATGAACTTCTGCTCTGATATTTTCTCTGACGTGTCTCTGAGTTATTGCTTCCCAGAAATGGACTCCTCTGCTTTCATTTTGTCTCCTGTCCAACTTTATCACTTCATCCATCATCCTACCATGAGGGCTTTTCAAGTGGTCCAAAAATAAAGCGGACACAGATGTCAGCCCTGCTGTACGGATGTTTCTAAACCGCCATAAACCATCACTTACGTCCACCCACCGGCTGCCAGAAATGTTCAAAATACACTTTTCTCTCTTGCAGAAAAACAATCCATGAAGCCAGCATGTGACTGAGCTCCTCCTCGTGTTAAATGAAACCCTCATCCTGCAGCACATCAGGCCTTCAGCACATCATAAGATATTCTTATTTCTAAAAAGGGAACTAGATCCTCCCGCCTCTCCGTCCTCATGTCTGTTGTTAAAAAGTCAACAGAAAGACATTTAGTGGTGAACGAAAGGGCAAACGCAATTATGGTTTCTCTGTTAATGTGCTTGGCCCAGCTGGTTCTGATCCGGCTGTTCGGAGCGATCCGAGCTCAGCTGTCAGCTCTCATGCATCACAGAACCGCCGCTTAACGGAGAAACGTGCTTCGGCAGCGACCGGCGACGTCTGGAAGCCAGCTGCTGCTGGGGGAGTGGGGGGATAGCCACATCCAGGGGGGCACCATCCGCAGGACCACATCTGGATCTTCAGTCTCTGGATCTTCAGTCTCTGGATCCCCAGTATCTGGATCCTCAGTCTCTCATTCTTGATGGTTTTTCACCCTCTTCATGAGTAATCTTCAGCGTGATCCAGAGCAGAGCCACGCCGCAGACTTTGGAGGTCAGAGAGAAGTCTCCAGAATCCGCACGTGGAGGACAACAGAGAGACGGAGAGAACAGCAGAGAGGCTGAGAGGACAAAGAGGAACGAGAACGAGAAGCTTTAATGGAAAACAGCAGACGTGACTCGAACACAGTCATTAAGGAGGAAATGTTGTTTTTCAAGCTGTCAGGATGATTAATGAGGGACAGAAAATCCTGTTTAGTCGAACCAGCAGACCTAACGCACAACAGACAGGGTGTGTGTGTGTGTGTGTGTGTGTGTGTGTGTGTGTGTGTGTGTGTGTGTGTGTGTGTGTGTGTGTGTGTGTGTGTGTGTGTGTGTGTGTTCGCTTGTGTGTGTGTGTGTGTGTTCAGCAATGTGGTGTGTTGAAGCAGAAAAAAATGACAAATGTTAAAAAGCGTTATGGAGAAAAGAAGTGAGGTTCTTTAAAAGGTGCCACTGATCTCATCTGTTTATTCAGTCACTCTAATTATAATTACTGATAATAGTATTTCAACACAGGTTACAAATTCATGCTACATAATGTAGAAATAAAAACCATTTAGAAATATTCACTATTCGTGGGTGACTTGCAGCGTTCACAACGTTATTGTCAAACTCACAAAAGAATAATTTGAGCAGAAAACTATTTTAGAAAGAAATAAACTTTGGATATGTGGAGGGAAACTTTATTTATAAAGATTTTGTTTGACAAAAGTTTGTTTTAACAAGCTTACTGACTGTGTGACAAGTGCATTAAACTGTAGCGTTGTTAGAAAACAAACAAACAAATCCAAATTGAAAATAAATAAATAAACCCCACAACAATGCCATATCCTCTGTGTGGTATTTTCTCACTTTATCCAGTTTAAGCTAACGACAGGAGGTCTGTCCTGCTTTATTTCAGATGAGCTAAACCCATCAGATCAGTTTTTGTTTTTACAGTTTCACAGTAAATACAGAACTTATAAACATAGCATCAATCTAACTTGTGTTTTGCTTCCCCAATTTGTAAAGCTAACGTTAAACAGACGAGCATGTTAGTCCAAAATAAAAGCCTCTTACTGTACTTTGACGTGGTGTCATAACAGTGTTAAGAAGAACAGCGCGATTTCTTTATTTGCACATTTTCTACGTGGATCGTCAACTGCAAACGTTTTTACGTGAACATGTCAGCGAGCACTCGCCTTCTTGCACAACATCGTGTTTGTCACCATGACGTGAATATTTAGGAATCTTCATGAAGTTCTTGTTTCATCACTTATTCACAAAGAGGGATGTTTACCAACGAGAGCTAACATTAATATTGCCAGCCAGCTTGGTGAGCGAGCTCAACCCAGTTATTTCTCCCAGTGAAATGGATGAGGCCTCTTTTGTTTATCTTCAAACTAAAATCAAGGGCCCGTTGTTTCACGCGTTCCAAGACGTTTGAAGGGAGAACTGTTGACATGAGCAAGAACAGCAGGACAGTGTGCTGAGCTCGCGGTCAAGTTAAACTAATTTATTCACCCAACTTTGGTTAACAGTGAAAAATGTAACCTGTAATTTTACACATGACAGATTTGTGATGAAAAGCAGTGCGGACATGTGGTTTCCTTCATGCGCGCCAGACTCATCCAAAGTGAATGTTATGCTGCACCAGATCACCTTCAGTTGAACTGTCAACACTTTCTACAAAATTCTTCTTCTTTGTGGGTTTTCTGTCCTCAGAAACTCCAGATGTTCTTCTGCTGGAAGTTTGATCAGGAATCAGTTTTCAGCAGACGTCTGCTCGGACTCTGATTTAGTAGCTGTGAATGATGAAACACAGTTTTTGGTGTCTTGCAGCCTGATGGCCTTTTATCACTATCAACAGCTGTGTGTGTGTGTGTGTGCGTGCATGTGTGCGTGCGTGCGTGCGTCTAACCCAGCAGCTGTATACAGAGAGAGCCGTGGCCTCGTCCTCTGCATGTCAGAGGCCGTGATTAATGACCTGCAGTCAGTGCTCTCAGCCCCCCCCCTCCTCCCAACCCCACCTTCATGTAGTGTAAAAAGAGAAAAGATGACTGTGGGCAGCGTCCAGGCTGAGACGTGTTGAGACGTGTTGAGACGTGTTGAGCCGTGACGTGTTGATACATGTTGATCAGTGTTGTGTTGAGGCTGAGTTTGTGGTTCCCAGCCTGTCAGGCAGGTGATTTATGGCCACCAGACTCCAACCTGTCTTCACTGCCAGCTCAGTGTTGTTCCAGCTGACAGCTGATGAGGCCCAACATACTTTCAAGCAGAGAACTTAACAGGACTTCAATCTTCCTGTCACATTATCACGTCGCACACAACCGCGTACATCGGGGCGAAAACGTGATTTGACACGAAATCGTTGGACATTTTTGGTTTTAAAGCCTTAAGTTGGGACCCCCTCAAACACTGAACATATCATTACTGACTATCTAAAATATTATAGATTATATGTCAGTTGGAGTACATTTATTTATTTATTTGCACTCATTTATAGTTATTTTACAGTTTAAAAGGTTTTCTAACACTTTATTTTACAGGCATTTTATTCCCTTATGATTTTTTTAGGCCGGTACTTTTACTATATTTTATTACTATGTTTAAAGTGTGTATTTTCATACTGACAGTAAATGTTTCTGATGATACTTGCAGAAGGTTTTGAATGCAGGACTTTCTACACTGATGAGTGTGTTTCTGTAACTCGTCTCTAACCGTATGAACCGGTAGACACACACTCCATCTCTCACTCTCTGGCAGCTCTCTGACCTTTAACCCCGGCTTCCTGTCAGCCGTGATTAATGGCAAAGTAACAGTAACTAGCTGCTGGCTCGCATTGCACTGCTGTCTGTGCCATCGTCTCCAGGATACTGAATGAACTCACAGCGCCCCCTGGAGTCAGCAGGAAGGAAATAAGGCGAATAACAGACAAATAATAATCAATAATAAACTGCTTATTGTCACTATGGAGCTTGCAGGGCTCAGCCTAATAGTTTGAAGTGACCCCTAAACAATATTTATGTATTTAATATCTATAAAGTAAACCACCTGCATTCTTATAAAGAAACATGTAATACATCAATAATATACATCAGTAAAACATAAAACATGTCTTATATGAAGCACTTTGTATTGCCTTCTACTAAAAAGTGCAAATGAACCTGCTTTTCCTCATATTCTTATGAGGAAAAGCAGTTATATCTTTCAGGCTTTATACATTTTATAAACTGATCACGTTTTTAAATCTAAAATCTAAAATAAAAAATTGACCAGTTTCTATACCTGCGGTCAATGTTTCTCCCTTAAAAGTAAATTCAGTAAAGAACCTCAAGACTGCTAACTTTTCACCTTATTTTACACCTGGTAGTCGCCTGACGGTAAAACACACCTGAAGGCTCAACGTCACATCACCTGGACTCTGCTGCCCCCTGCTGGACATCTGCGCCTAATACAGCTGCTGTTACATGAAGTTAAAACCTGAGTTACAGTAAATTCAACGAGTCCTCATGTAAATATCTTGAACAAGTGTGTTTGTATTTTATTATTTTATTTATAAAGAGATAATATCTGTTTCTGTCCTGCAGGTTAATCCCACTGTCTCCCTGTAGGAGTCTTCCTACTCCTCTCCTCCCTCCTTCTCTCCTCTCTCCTCCTTCCTCCTCTCCCTTTTCCTACCTTCTCCTCTCCCGTCTCCTCCTCTCCTCCTCTCCTCCTCTCTGCTCTTCTCTCCTCCTCTCTCCTCCTCCTCCTCCTCCTCTTTACTCCTCCTTTTTTTCTCCCTCCCCGGCTCATCCGCTTTGCTCCTCCTCTTTTCTCCTTCCCCCTTTCCGGCTCCTCCTCTCCCGGGCCTCCCGGTCCTCCGACGACGTCCCAAACTTTTTTTCCTGAAAGCTGCTCTGTTGTTTGTGGACCGACGCCGCTGTTGGAGGCGTTGAGACATGAAATCGGAACCATGGTTTTGATGACCGAACCGGTGGACAGACCTGGGACTCCGGTACCCGGTCCAGAACAACTCTCCTGCCGGGATTTGAGGGGGAACCGCTCGACGTGAGTGTGCTGAGAGGAGTTAGAGTAGTGGAGGAAGAGGATGAAGAGAAGGAAGAGAAGAGGAGGATGAGTAAGAGGAGAAAAAGGAAGAGGAGGAGGAAGAAGATGAGGCAGAGGAAGAGGAAGGGGCTTAGTAGCTATTCAGTTTAAAGTGAAGAAGATTGAGGCTTTGTTTTTTCTGCCACTTTATATCCATTCAAACGATGTATTTGAATGAAAGGATCTTTAATGGATCAGCCGAGGGGCTCATTTGCATTTTCGAATTGTTGCCTAGAAAACTTGTGACATTATAAATAAGTTCAGGAAGCTTCACTACTGGTTTGTTTTCTGCATTCCTTGAACAGATCTGTGTAAATGTGTTTTAATGGGATATTTTTTTGGGATTAATAATCAACATCAGTCTAAAGGAAAGTTTTCAGTAGTTTTTCTGTTGAAATAGTAAATAAACCTGCAGCAGCTGATGTGTGATGGAAGGTGTGGTTTCAACTTTGTGTTGTGTGTTGTGTGTCCAGGTGTGAGGTGGACCATGCAGGTGAGGGCAGACAGAGGAGGCGCGGCCGCTCACCTGCAGACCTGCAGCTCAATCTGGACGCAGAGTCTTCAGAGAGCAGGAGGAAACCGGCCATGAGGTAATCACTTTTGTATTTATATATAATTATAATCGCTCTATAAAGTGTTGGTGGGTCATTTTCAGTCATTACAAGTTCAAAAAACGACATTATAAAGTGTTTGTTTATGTTATTGTCACTATTTATCTGGTTATACACCCGTTTTTATTGACACATTTTGTAACAGATGTCCTTCCAGCTACATTATAGTTTGTTATAAACCGTTAGTTAAATGTTTATATCTGCCTTATAATTGCTAAAGTAAAGTGGTACCAATAAACATATTAAAACAACTACAGATTGACAGAAAAGATTTCATTTTTTTAAACAAAAAAGGCCAAAATTTCTTTGGTTTCAGCTACTTTTCTACGTTTTCATTGAATAAACTGTGTATATGTGATAATAAACCATAACAGATAATAAACCAAAGAACTAACAGATTCATCGAGAAGCTCATCACATTCTTAACTTTTTAGCCTTCAGATTATGTTTTGACTTGACTGCATGTCAGAAAAACATGTTGTATATGTGACATTAATCAATCTTTTGTTTGTTTTAAAAGCTGAAACTCGTATTTGATAACATCTAGCTAACCCAAAGAATGTTTTCATGAAAATTAAATCATATAATTCTTTGAAGTTGCCTGAAATCAGTAGTTTTGCTTTCCAACTTCAGCACTGTAATTGTTGAAATTGAAAGTGTTGATTACAGGTGTGTTGTTGCTGTGTCAGCAGGTTTTGCATAACCTCAGGTGACACGATGCACAACCAAATGAAGACCTGTTGGTCTTACCTATTCCTCCACAGGTATTTCCATGGTACTTAACCAGAAACACTCTGCTTCTGTTTGTCAGACTGAAACCTGCCGAGCAGCTTCCACCGACGACTTTAACTGACTTTGAAATCAAGTTAGAGCGGAAAAAGTCGCAGCCCAACCAGGTAAAAACATGTTATGATCATACAACTTTCAAACCTTTAACACACGTCACATGTTTCTGAGGTTTCTTAACAAAACATGTTTGTTTTTAGTTATCAAAGACAAACGCACAGTATCATAAGTTGTTCAAAGAAGTCAGCAAAGACGAGTTACTCAAACAAAGTAAGTTTCAGATTCTCTTTTCAGTTAAGAGGGAAACAAATGTGAGATTGTTAATGTGGATATTGATGCCGACAGGTTACACCTGTGCCCTGCAGAGAGACATTTTATATCAGGGTAAGATGTTCGTCTCTGATAACTGGATCTGCTTCCACTCCAAAGTCTTTGGAAGAGACACTAAGGTATGTTTCCTGTAAGAAGGAAACTATTTGAATTCTCTGGTGGAGTGTCGCTGACAGTAAAAGAGGGTTTTCTCTTTGTCAGATTTCAATCCCGGTGATGTCCGTGACGTTTATTAAGAAAACCAAAACTGCATTGTTAGTGCCAAACGCCCTCGTTATTGAAACAACACACGATCAGGTAAGAAAACCATCCAGACAATCAGTTTTACTGTTTTTGACAACGACATAAAAGCGATTGTAAATGACTCTCTTCCAGCATGTGTTCGTGTCGTTCCTCTCTCGAAACACCACCTACAAACTCCTGAGATCCATCTGCCTTCACCTGGAGGTAAATCACATCTTCTATTCAGCTCACGCAACTCAATAGTCTTTCTAAATGTTTTCATTTTACTGTGAAAATCTGGTGAAAATGACAGGAGCTCTGATATCGTTACTAATTCATGGATTTGTGGACTAACATCACCTTATTCGACTTTTTATTTTCATATGTTAACATAAGAAACCTTTGTGGTTTCCAGCTTCTCAATGTGAAGATTTGCTTCTATTCTGTGTTTCAGTATTTTTGCTTTTTGGACTCTTGGATGGTGTTTCCAACTTCTGGTTCATGATCGATTGAATAACCAAAAACAAACATCAAACAAGCAAATAACAACTGTGTAGCATTTAACAGCTAAAAGGCCGAATAATTCCCTCAGAAGTCGATGGGAACCAAAACAAAGACAGTGGCTTGTATTTGAATGAGCTAAAAAGGGACTTAATTCACCAGTTGCCTATAAGCACAACCAAATGAATGCTAATGTAGCTCTTTTTGCTAACATGTCAGCCAGAACTTTATTTGTGGTTGTAGCTGGTTCCTTTCCCACAACTGACTAATTCAATATGGCTTTAAAAAGGAGCTCTTTTTCTAATGTACACAGTAACATGTGTGTGTTGTCCCTGCAGGTGGAGAAGACGTCCAGCAGCCCCGTTACTTCCTGTGAAAACAGCCCGTCCTCCCTTCCTCTGGTCAGTCAGGGGTCTGTCCGTCCATTTTCTCCAATGTTTTTCTACAGGATTTATTTACTGAACATTTTCCGTTGTGATGAAAAGACGCTGTTTTCATGTTAAACAACACCCACTCTGTATGTGGTATCCATTGTATATCTTCCTGACTGTGCGCTGCAGGACTTTTCTGGAGATTTCTGTGACCTCGATGGGGTCGTGCAGCGGAGACGGCAGGACATGATGGAGAGCAGCAGCTCCGGGTCTCAGACTCCAGATTATGATAAAATAAGTGGTGTGTGCTCCGTCCTCTTCTCTCTCTGTGTGCACAAAGCTGCTGTGTACTCACTGTAATCTACTGCACACATTTTGTACACTTATTTATTCTGTGTTCAGGTTTCAGGTGTCTCCGACCGTCTATAGTTCGCAGACAGCTGGAGTTCAGCCACGTTACATCTGAACCTCTGAGGCTTCTTTTTGCTAAAGTGAAGACAGTTGGCCCAAAAAACAGGAACGATCCTGTTGAATGAACAATGAAATCTCTTGCTTATTGCCATGATCCTGAGGGTTTTTAGTTTTCCTTTCACGGGCGAAGAGCACTCGTTGGGCTGTTTGTGAGTCTGTTCATATTTACTCAGTGTCTCTTCTGTGTTGATGTGAGCAGACTTCAGCGGCCTCCCGGCCACCTTTCTGAGTGCCGTGAAGAGCGGAGAGGTTTCAGTCCACGCGGACGTTCACCTCCAGACCCCGAGCCAGAAACACGGAGCCGCCCTCAACAATGGTACTTTAACTCTGAATCAAAGAAAAGAAGCTCTGTTCATTCTGATTCTCGGCGTTCACTGGTTACTGGAAGAATCCGCGTATGAACCGCTGACCTGATTTCACATTTAAAGGCATAGCTCAGCATTTTACCACATACGGGTATTTATTTCAGTCAGGTGAAAAGCTTGAGATTTGAACCGTGCAATATCTGTACGCTCCAGGTGAAACTACTGCCAGCGGCTAGTTCGCTTAGCTCAGCATGAAGACAGGACACCTGTAAACTCATGAATCGTCGTGTTATGTATCGTTCGTTAACTGATAAATGATGTAAAAGTTCGGGGTTTCAGCGGACGTCAGAAGAAGATCAGTTCATTGTGTCAAAGTGGAGAAAACCGTGTGCAGTCGGTGAAGAAGCAGATTGAAGCTGTGGATGACAGCACAAACATTCAGAGCACAGAACCAGCCTCCTTTTTCCCTGTTGATCCACCTGCCCGTCATTGTCATGTGTTGGGACCTCTTCGTTGAACAAGTGACGCATTTTGTCTGCTTCGTTGGTATTTTTCTTGTTTTTTGCGCTTCTAGTTTGAAAACATTGTTAAATTGTTCCTTTATGGTTTTTGTGGTTATTTCCCGCTTTAACCTACACATTTTAATTGACGTTGTTTTTATAACTATTTCACATACAGTGCCTGTTAGCTGTAGCACTGGGTTGGGCGTTTGATTTTGAAAATTGACCTGACTCTCTCGACAGTTCCTGCGTCTGACGTGGCTTTCATCATAAATAGACTCCGTAGCTGTGACGCATATCGCCGTGTCGGGGAACCGCGACCCGTTCAATGCAGAATATATATATATATTAGTGAGAAAGAAGAGTGGCTGATAAATGGATTTTACTACCGCTGAAGCAAAGCTAAAACTCAGACATGAGACTGGTATCAATCTTCTCCTCTAACTTTGGTCAAAGAATCGAAATAGTCTTTTCCTGTATTTATTCCTAATTTATGTTTCAAAATCTTCATGATGCCCCTCAGTTATTTGTTCCTAAATATGATTATTAACATTATTATGATCATTAACATTATTATTGTTATTAACATGATTATTATTACATTATTATCATAATTTTTGACACTCAGTTATTTGTTCCTGATTATTAAAATTATTATCATAATTATAATTAACATTATTATTATTAGTAAAATTATTATTATTATTATTATTATTATTTTTGTCCCGTGGTTGAAAGGTGTGCTACAAATACCCTGTCCTGGTCTTTTTGCTTTTATTTTTAGGCTCAACCAATCCGACCCGGGGAGTCTCACTGAAAGGCAGATCCCCGCCGACCATGTCGTTACACACCATCCTCCTCGTCTACCTGTTCCTGTGAGTAACCGTTTATTATGGGGGAACATGAAAAGCCGCTTTGACAACACGATATTTACACAAACCATTGGGGCGTGTTGGCGACTGTTCTGTGATTTGAGGAGTTTAATGTTGACGGGTCGCGTCGTGTTTTTGCCTCCACAGAGTGAGCGTTCTCGTCTTGTCCTCCTGTTACATGGCCTTTAAGATCGTGGCTCTTGAGCATCGTTTGAACTCCTTGGTGTCGATGGGGGAACACATTCGGAATGAGTAAGAGCCTGATCCACCATTTGTTGAGAAGGTTGAAAGGGATGACTTTAAATCTCCAAGCACAGTCATATTGTATTGTATCTATTGTACAACATTGTATTGTATTGATACTGCACTGCAGCATCGCTCGTTACTTGGTGGATATTTATTTGGTTTATATCATGTTGCAGAAATATTGGAAGCCAGAAGTCTCAGGATGAAGTGAACGCTGAGATCTTTGGGGAGTTGTCGACCAACCTGTTCAAGCTCGAGAAGGTTTGTCTGTTTTCATAGACAGCTGATATGGTCACATTAAAAGTCATTAAAGGTCATATTAAAAGTCAGGTTTTTATAAAGCTGCAAGGAGCTTGCAGTGGTTGCCTTGATTTATACTGAGACTCCTCTAAGATTCAACTGAGACTCCTCTGAGAGTCCTTTGAGACTCCCCCGAAACTCCTCTGAGACTCCCCTGGACTCCTCTGAGACTCCTCTGAGACTCCCCTGAAACTCCTCTGAGACTCCTCTGAGGCTCCCCTGAAACTCCTCTGAGACTCCCCTGGACTCCTCTGAGACTCCTCTGAGACTCCCCTGAAACTCCTTGAGACTCCTCTGAGACTTCCCTGAGACTCCTCTGGGAACCTGATCCAAAAACGTGTTTTTATCATTTTTGTATTTTGTATGAATTATACAAACATAGATATAATGTTTTGGATAGAGCTAGGCTAGCTGTTTCCCTCTGTATCCAGTCTTTATGCTAAGCTAAGCTAACTTCATATTTAACAGACATGAGAGTGGCCTCAACCCTCACATCGAACTCTGGGCATGAAAGAGAATAAAAATATGTTGAACTTTTCCTTCTCACTTATTTAACGTTTATTATGGAATCTACAGTAGTTTATAGTTCATCTCAGTTTAATATGATTTCACTTCTTTTTTTTTCCGTCCTAGATTCAGAGAAACCTCCGGAAGCTCCTCGAGGAGACTTAAAGGAAGACTGTTGTCTGTTTTTCTGTATGAACAGATGTTTTACTGTTTTATTAGAGATGTTGCAAATCAGCAGAGATCAGACGGGATCACAACTGTGACGCCAAAAACACAAACACAAAGCTTTCTCTCAACTGTGTGCAATGTGACTTCTCCCCCTTTTCCACTCAGGACTATTTCATCACTCTTTTGAAAACAAAAATCTTTGCTAGTTTCAGCAGAGCAAACATGTAGCATTTATCTAAGGGCTTTTATATCATGGGATTTATTTCAAGATGATCAGGTCCAAAGGTTTCAGTGTTGTCACACATTTCTGAAAAGGTCAAATCGTGCTGTTCAAATCTTTTTGTTAACATTGTAATGCCAATAAATTATATTTACGTCTCTGATATAGGCCGATTGTTGTTATGGAGTAATATGTGAATATATACACTCACAGTACATTTGTAAATATGTCAGGCTGCTTTGAGTCGAGTTTATTTAGTGAAAACATGGAGTCAGATGAGGTTTAAAGACATATTTATCGTAAAACATCATTACTAATTGAAGAACTACAATGTAATATTTTTTTTACCATAGAAATGAATTTAATTCGGTTACAAAGTAAAACTAAAGAGCTTCTTAAAAGTTTGTAATGATTAAAAATGCTGGTCTGTCTTTTCCTGTATTAACGCTGTTTCTACTGTAACTTAAATTTAGTTTATTATTTGTGTTGTAAAAGAACATTCAATCATTTCAGCAGCAGCAGAAGCTTCTTGTTCTCAACTTTTTATTAAAGTCTCTTTAATTCTTTCACTGATTCAATCAGTCCTGAAATAAATGATCGCATACTTTGATTATTAATCAGGAGTGACGTGATCTGGCCCTCAGTTGACACACCTGCAGACAGATGGATGCAAACACCTCAGATGGAATCTGACTGTATGGTTATTAGATTATTATTGGAAGAAGTGTTTGTTTTACTACAACAGAACTTCATTACAAGGAAAAGTTATACATTTGAAATAATGCATTTCTGTACATATTACTAAAGAAATGTATTTGAAGTGTCAAAAATTGTTTGTTTCTGATGCATTTAACTGAGCAGCTATTTAATGTATTTTATGAAAGTACTATACCACACTGTACAAATACCCCGTTACATAAAGTTACATTTCATTTTTTTACTTTAAAATGCTTTTAATTTCATTTAAATGCATTTATTGTAACAATATTTTTTACAGTGTGGTATTAATACTTTTGCTCAAGTACATTTACTCTAGTAGTTACTGGACTGAACTAAAAATGTGAAGTACTTTTTTTTTTTTTTTTTTATGTCACCTTGTACTTCTGTAGTTTTTACAAAAAGAAAAATATTTAAATAAAGAAGGCCATCTCAGTTTTGACTTACAGTACTTCATGTCCTAAAGTTTACTTCAGACAAATAATACATTTAGAATAATATTCTGAATACTTCAAAGTCAATACTTTAAATTAGAAAATTGTTACCTCTTTAAATAAATAAATAAATATTCTTTAGGACGTTTCAAACAAAAAGATGCGTTACAGCCGAAGACAGATGCAAAAATTAAAGGATTATAAACGTATGATGAGCATGTAGACGTGTACATGTAGAAGACGTGTACATGTAGAAGACGTGTACATGTAGATGTTTGATGATGTGTACATATAGAAGATATGTGCTGAGTATGTTTACCGTCTCCCTCCACAGAGCAGCCCGCCCCCCTCCCGATCCCGCCCCCCTCCGGCTCCCGGACCAATGACTCGGACTCCTCCGCACCTCGTCTGCCTGTCACCCCCCCCCCCTCTCTCTCTCTCTCCCACCCCCTCCCCCCATGACGTAACAGCCAGTCTGAAAGTGCAATGGCGATATTGGACAATAACAGCCGTCGCGTTGGGGGACCACATCTCTATTATGTGGCTAACGTTGAAGAAAACACCTCCAGCCGGCTGCAACAACACCAGTAAGATCGGCACAGCGCACGAGCGTCTACCTGCGACCGGGAAAGGTGATTTCACAGCCGCTGCACGCGATGACACTTTAGGCTGAAACGGGTGAGTGCAAACTCCGGTGATTGCAACAATGTTAGCAAAAGGCTTCTCCGGTAAACGGTGTGTTGCAGGCAGCAGATTTGAAAGGGGCGTGGCGCCGTGCTGGGTACCACTTCTGACTAAAGGAGGCTGATAGCTTAGCAACAGCGACGGGGGGATGGAGAAGGAGGCAGCCGAGACAAAGGAGGAGCGATCTGTCAGCATCCTGACTGGGTCCAGGCCGAGCCGAGCTGAGCCGTGCCGAGCCGAGCTGAGCTGAGCGGTGTGTCTGAGAGCGGTTTGTGTCCGGTGGAGTGCGAGGAGCCGTGAATGTAGAGCGGGAATGTAAACAAAGGGTGTGGGCCTCTCAGCTGGTCTGAAGCTGCTGCTCATCACAGGACTGTCTGAAGGCCCACCAGGGCTGGACCTCCACCTGTCCTGGGTCCCCGGGACATCCAGGAACCCAGAGGTCCAGCAGCCCAGAGGTCCAGGACCCCAGAAGCCCGGGACCCCAGACGTCCAGGGTCCAGACTTCCAGGGTCCAGATATCCAGGACCCCAGAGGTCCAGGACCCCAGAGTCCAGCGTCCAGCAGGGTCCAGACCTCCAGGGTCCAAACCTCCAGGTTCCAGACATCCAGGGCCACAGAGTTCCAGGACCCCAGATGTCCAGGACCCCAGATGTCCAGGACCCCTGAGGTCCAGGGGCCCAGATGTCCAGGGGCCCAGACGTCCAGGGGCCCAGACGTCCAGTGTCCAGACATCCAGGACCACAGAGTTCCAGGACCCTAGAGGTCCAGGACCCCAGAGGTCCAGGGGCCCAGACGTCCAAGGGCCCAGACCTCCAGTGTCCAGACCTCCAGGGTCCAGACGTCCAGGACCCCAGAGGTCCAGGACCCCAGATGTTCAGGGTCCAGACATCCAGGGTCCAAACCTCCAGGGTTCAGACTTCCAGGATCCAGATGTCGAGGACCCCAGAGGTCCAGGGTCCCAGACCTCCAGAACTCCAGTGTCCAGACCTCCAGGACCCAGATCTTGTATTTGAATTCACTCCAGGAGCCTTTAACCTTCTTTTATTCACTGTAAAACAGAAGATCTTCAGGTTTTCTACCGACCAGCAACATGATGACTCAACTTTGAGCTTTACAACAATGTAAAAGGCCTTTTTCACTATTTTCTGACACTTTAAAGACCAAATAATTAATTCATTAACCCGCACGCTGCCCCGGTTTTGCACCTGTTTCCTGTATTTTCTGCTTCGTGACCTCATGTAAACATATAGATTCATGCATCTTTAAATGTAGAAGCATAAATTACTAAGTATTTATGAGGTAATATGTAAATCATTTAATACACAATTTAAAAATAAATTTTTCATGCTTTTTGTTCATTTGTTTTGTTTTATTTTAAAGTAAATCCACTAAAATAAAATGATGAAATGTCCTGGTTGTCCTAAGGTTTAAGACATACACAAGATATTTTTTATTAATTACAAACTTCTATTTTCACATAATTCTAGCTGATAAGCTGCCAGTTATTTGGAGATTTAAATTAGTTTGTTACAAACCTTTTGTTTTGCTAAATGAGCAAAGTGTTTAGTGTACAAATTGTACAAGCTGGCATCCGCCCACCAGAGGGCGCTGCAGAAAGAGTAAGTAGAGATAAAAAATAATATCCAGTTAATCAATGATGAAAAATAATCATTATTTCTTATTTATTTCTAATTGTATTAGTTATATTTTGATGCTTTGTGTGCCAGCAGACGTGCAGGACAAACAAAAATACCTCCGTTAGTGATGAAGAAGTAAATTAAACATGATATTGAAAGGAACTTGAAAGCAGGGCTGCAATCAGTAATTGTTTAAATGTTTAATAAAAACATTTGACACTCATTTTCTTTCAAAACTAATCGATTGTTTAGTTAATTAAATATTTGAAAACAATGGAAAATGTTATTATCATAAATTAATTATTAATACATATACAGCTTTTCTTTTCAGATCAACAGTAAAAAACTGAAAGATGATGAGTTTACTATCATAAAACTGTGAAAACTATTGAATCAGAGAATTAAAATGTCCTCAAACAGTTGATCAGTTATCAGATTTGTTGCCAACAGTCAGTGAAATGGGAATAATGAAGCTGCCATGTACAAACATCTTTGGCCTCCAGCAGCTTCATGCAGCCCTGAAGAGGCAGACGCATTACCCAAATCTTTCTGTTGCATCTCCAGGCCTTGACTTTGATCTTCGTTCCCAGGTGTGACGTGCGAACAGACACCATGGCCACACAGGAACCGTCCCCTCCTTCGTCCATGGAGAGCAACAAGCCCGGCTTCCCCAAGAAAATCCTGGGCAACAAGCTGGAGGACAAACACCTGTGCAACTGCTGCCACAACATCCTCCGACGGCCGTTTCAAGCCCAGTGTGGACATCGCTTCTGTTCCTACTGCTTCAACCGGACTGTGAGGTGAGGAGCTCCGTGGCCTTGAGCTGAAATATATACAAAAATATATTAATATATATATTAAATATAACAAGGCAACAGAACGTCTCCTAAAAACCCTCTGAAGACGTCCTGCTCTTCACCAAATAGCAGACAGATGGTTAGTGACTAGCTGGTGGACAAAGTAGACCATGTAGCATCTAACGAGGAGGGTGTTTCCTTTAGGAGGCGGTGGAGACCAAAAACAGAGCTTAAACAGAGCAAATATTCGGATGAACATTTGACTCCAAATGAAGGATCTTTTTGCTCTGTAGTGACTAGATGTGGAAATGACAAATTAAAATGGACACACACACAAATTTACAGCTTGTTTTGCATATTTAAGAACTTGATGATTTTTATATTTATTCGATATCACAGAAAGCGCTGACGCGTCAGCGTCATCCAGTTTTGCTCAACTTGACAGTCAGTCATGGAGAGTTTCATGGTGTTCATGTGGAAATAAACACTTCACTCTCAACTGTAATTAGATTAGTGTAATGTTACTTCTTTCACACATTAAATTATATTACTGAATTATTATTGTTACTGATATAAAAGTGTCATATTTTATGAATTTGGGTTTGTGTGCAAAAATCTTAAGATTACTAATTAGTAACTACAACTGCAGAATGTGTAGTGTAATTATTGTTGACTGTATATTTTTCTATAATTATGATGAATCTGTAACTACTGATTCAAGCTGTCAAAATAAACACATGTAATTATTCAAGCAAAGTCCAAGCCGCTTTGAGTAAATTTAGCTCGTTTCTTTGGACCACTGGGTATCTGATGTTTGTTTTCATTTAACGGTACATCAGTGGATGTTGTTGTTTATCAGTTTGTGTTGTTGTTTATCAGCAGATGTTGTTGTTTATCAGTGTGTGTTTTTTTCCATTTAACGGTACAACAGTAGTTGTTGTTTATCTGTGGATGTTGTTGTTTATCAGTGTGTGTTGTTGTTTATCAGTGGATGTTGTTGTTTATCAGTGTGTTGTTTATCAGCAGATGTTGTTTATCAGTGTGTGTTGTTGTTTATCAGCGGATGTTGTTGTTCATCAGCGTGTGTTGGTGTTTATCAGCAGATGTTGTTTATCAGCGGATGTTGTTGTTTATCAGTGTGTGTTGTTGTTTATCGGTGTGTTGTTGTGTATTAGTGTGTGTTGTTGTTTATCAGTGGATGTTGTTGTTTTACTGCAGTAACGGACCCCAGAAATGCAATGCCTGCATTAAAGAAGAAATCTTTGAGGAGCCAACGTCGATTCTGAAACCAGGATGTGTGAGTATGAATTTATTTTTTATCCACTAAAGAAGAAAAGTTGAATCTTTGGTAGAATTACGGACCGTTTAGACTGAATATGAAGATGGACGACATGACAGCTGTGCAGAGGTGAAGCCTACAGTAAGTTTGGGCGCTGCCATCTTTAGGCTATGTTATTAGAGACCAAAGGGTGGAGATGTGCTATCGTCGGCTCATCTACTGCTCAGACTTCACCTGATTAATGGAAGAGCAAATAAAAATCCACTCATTTATATTCATTTTCACAAATCCAAACACTTATTTAAATGAAATTATATGAAGTTTAGAGGTGCTAAAAACTGCTAACAACTCTGAAGACATCACGAACTCGACAAAGAAGCCCAAACCTGACTCAGATTTTAGTCTGAGGTTGTTTGGAGCTTCTTGTTTTATCTTTAACATTAGAATGCTTTTGTTTTTATTTATGTAAAATCTGTACTGAAAGAAGTTGGTATTTATAGCTGTCTAATAAATGTAAATGATTAAAAGTACATTTGGGTCACCAGTTCCAGCCTCTGTGACAGTAAACACAACATCTCTGCACACGTAAACTCATGTCTGAACCTGCAGGTGTGACTCCGTGTGTTGGCTGACACACGTTTACACCAAAGTCCTTTTGTTTTCTCCTGTTTTTTCAGGCTTTTCCGGACAATGCGGTTCGAAGGGAAGTGGAAAACCTGTCAGCTGTTTGTATCAATGAGAGCTGCACTTGGAAGGGCAGCATCAAAGATTACGAGGTGAGGCGACCTACTTCAGTGATTCACATTTTTGGCTCTAAAAGTGTAAAATGAACAAATTAAATTAAAATCTAATTTTTGCTACATTAACATCTGAACTCTCATTTTATTTTGAACTCTCTGAACCTCGAGCAGTTTTTTTGTTCCTGTCACATTTTTACTCAATTTGAGTTCATTTTCACTTTAGCAGCAGGTCCTGCACAAACAACACAATCATGAACTCAAACATGTCTTTGTGCACAACAACACAGTTATTAATGTCACAAATCATACAAGAAGAAAGTTGAATTTCTTTGATCATTTATTTTATAAAAATTAAAAAAAGATTAAATCTGTGTACAATAATGTGTGCCCACAAGGGCTTCACATGCTTCAAATCCTGAACTGTTTACATGTTTACAACCTTTATAAACCAAATTTCAGCTTAAATAAGTGTATTTTTTGGACAATTAATATTGATTTCTGTTTTCACAGTTTCTGGCTGATAAGCTGCATTTTAGAGAAAACACGTTTGTTGGGTTCATGTCTCCCATCCTGTGTATAAATACCAGTTTATTTGTGGGAGATGGTGAATGCAGGGTTTCATTTATGCATCTGGCCCTCGGCTCTGCTGCAGGACTCGTCCTCCTCCTCCTCCTTCTTCTTGTTGCTGAAGATAGTTCTGGACGTTTGGACTCCTGCTGCAGAGTGAATTGTCTCCCTGATGGATCAGAAATTAAACAGCTAAAGTGATGTAAGCTTCAGCGCTGCACTGAAGCTCTGAGGTTGTCTTTCTGAAGCTCCACTTCTCCACAGCTGAACCACGAGGGGAAGTGTGAGTTCATGATCATCCCCTGCCCCTCCTGCAAAGAACGAATCCGCTTCAACGAACAGGAGCGCCACAATGAGCGCGAGTGCCCGGAGAGGACGCTCAACTGCAAGTACTGCAAGGAGCCATTTCACTTCAAAAACATCAAGGTGAGCAATTCTTTATTTGGGCCGGAGAAGCTCGGCAGATCACAGCAGCTGTTACATAAAACACTTCCTTTTTTCAGGCGCACGACGAGATCTGTCCCAAGTACCCGATGATCTGTGAAGGCTGCGCCAAGAAGAAAATACCCCGAGAAAAGGTAAAGCTGTCACCAACACTGTTACAGTCTCAGTTTGTGTCTTTTTTTTTTTATCCTGAGAAACATTCACCTGGAAATCTTGAACCTTCTTTAACAACACTTTAAATAATTCTTGAACACTTTCCTAAAAATATTCTGTCAAATTAAAACGATTTTAACCATCCAGGTGGGTGAAGATCATCTACTGTAGAAAATATCAGCGCCTTATTTTTAGTCGTAGATCTTTTAGTTTTACTTTCACTTTTACAGTTAATGACAGCATGAAAGCAGATATAAATAGAAATACAGCAGACGTCAGGTCTTCACAACACACTTAAAAAGAATGAGTCATAAATCTTTTTAATGTAAAACAGGTGGAAGATTTTCTCTCTTGGAGTCCCCTGAGATTCTTGAAATATCTTCTAAACAGCAGTAAATATTTAATATTACAACACGAGAGGCACAAACTGCAGCTCTCTGTTAAATCAATATTTTCTTTTAGAAAATTTAACTTTTTATTGTTGTTTTTTTCTAGTATGTGGACCACATTAAATTCTGCAGCAAATTCAGAACTCCATGTCGGTTTCATGTCGTTGGATGTGACATGTCTGTAAGTATCTTCAGTAATTATCTATAATATTATGTATTATATAGAATGAAGAACTGTCATTATCGGCAGGTGGAGCGCTCCGTATTATTTTCATCTGTTGAACGAGCAGGAAATATAAAAATAATTAAAATGTTTTCTCATCACAGATTCATTCAGATATTTATAGTAATCAAAAGAAAAAGAGTTTAAAATAACGAGAGTCGCTCGATTGGAACACTTTTTTCACATAATGCATAAAAAGAGTTTGAGATCATCAATTTATAGTAATTTATAATTATTATATCCCACTTTATTGATAGATATTCTGCTTCCTCATTTATATAGACTTCATGTAATTGATCTCATACAGACTTCATGTTACTGATCTCATTCATGCAGACTGTAGCATCATCTGATCACATTCATGTATATTTTTATTTGATATGTTTCCGTGTTCATAAATACGTTTTAAAATCTTTTCTTGATTTTTAAATGAAGAGAGACGTTTATTGTTATTACTCTCCGGTAATGTTCAGACAGTCCTTCTGTGTGAACTGTATGTTTTACGGCATGAATCCTCTGTTTGGTTTCCTCCTCCCTTCCTGCAGGTGGAGAAGGAAAAGATTCACGACCACGAGCGCTCCTACGCCTACGAGCACCTCAACCTGCTGCTGCACTACATCATGGGCATGAAGGTGAGCATGGAGGGGCTGCAGCCGCCGGGTCTGGAGCTGGCCGGACACAAGCTGGTGGAGCTGCAACAGTCCCTCCGGGAGCTGGAGGCCAGAGTCTCCCAGCTCAGCACCACCTCCTCTGGGCCTCCCGTGCAGGGAGCCTCCGCCTCCGCCTCTGCCTCCTCCTCCTCGTCCTCCAGCTCCGGCCCCCCCGGTCCGCCCGCCTCTGGTCCCCTGCCCCCCCCTCCCGCTCTGGCTCCCACCCTCTCAGTGTCCACCTCCTTCACTCCTCTGCCCAGCTCGGTGGGTGCGGCGCTGGAGCTGCAGCTCCACAGCGAGAAGACCAAGGTGGCGGAGCTGGGCCGCCGGTGCACCGAGCTGGAGGTGAAAGCGGGAACGTTTGAGAATGTGGTGTGTGTCCTGAACAGAGAAGTGGAGCGCTTCGCCACCACCATGGAGGCCAGCAACCGGCAGCACAAACTGGACCAGGACAAGATCGAGGCTCTGAGCAACAAGGTACGAGACCCAACCGCCTGTTGCACACTGGGCCATGATGCAAATGTTCAGCAGGACTTTTATTTTGAAAGGATTAAATCATTTCTGACAGACGTGTTTAGAAATCATAAAATAGTCCAGAAACTGTGTGATAAGTGTCACATTTTTGACTCTTGATGAATAACTGAGTCAATACGGTGACGGATGTCTAGACATGAGGCATGCGTATCCATGGCAACACTGTACTTCCTGGGTAATTATGGTAACTGTAGTTTCAAAATTGTATACCTGATTGTTCCCTGAAAGAAAGTTAAAGATGGTAAAAATAGTGAGTTACATCATCAATCGATGACATTAATAACACTCTGAACTTTTATTTATTCACAAACACATATTTTTTATTTTGAAACCCTCACAAAACATGTGCAGTACAACTTAAACTATCCGGCTAACATGGAAGAATATGAAATATAGAATAACTATAAAGAGAAAAGAGTTTGAAAGGTTGAAGATGGAAAATTTTTGAATTTAAAGTGAAACTCTAAAATGTTGTTTCTTCTTCATATTCATCTTAGATTGATTAATTTGACTTTAATCTGGTGATTTGATTTCTTTATGAATCATGTATGATTCTAATGATCTCCATTAAACCAGAACCAGGTATTATAGGTGAGTGTTTGTGTTCAGGTGCGACAGCTGGAGAGGACCGTCGGCCTGAAGGACCTGACCGTCGCTGACATGGAGGGACGCCTCAGAGAAATGTCCGCCACCACCTTCGACGGCGTCTTCGTCTGGAGGATCTCCGATTTCGCCAAAAAGAGACAAGATGCCATCGCAGGTCGAGCCCCCGCCATGTTCTCCCCAGGTAACACTGTCCCTGCTGCAGAGGGCAGAGGGCAAAGGGCAGAGCAGCACAGATGACAGAGGACAGAAGGCAGAGGACAGAGGACAGAAGGCAGAGGACACAGGACAGAAGGCAGAGGACAGAAGGTAGAGGGCAGAGCACAGAGGAGACAGAGGACGTCTCCACACGTCCAAACAGACATGCAGAAATTTAGACCTAAAGCACAGACCCGCTCTTGCTCAGCATGATGTCTGTTAATGGGTTTAAAAAGAGCAGCAGGTTCAGGGTGAGGTGTGAGGGGCTAAACCTTCAAAATAAAACTTCAGGTCAACAGCTTTCAAAATAAAACATCAGGTCAACAGCCTTCAAAATAGAACTTCACGTCAACAGCTAGAAAACAGCCTTCGAAATAAAACAAAAGGGAAAAAAAACTGGAGTGAAAACAGTGAAATCACCCCCCACCACTCACCCTCACACACACACACACACACACACACACACGCACACACACACACACACACACACACACACACACACACACACACACACACACACACACACACACACACACACACACACACACACACATTCATCACACTTTAATGTAAAATAATATCACAAAACCAAACTATTGGAAACCACCAGAGTTAAAGTACTTTATAAATGAGCCAGAGACGTCCTGTCCAGTAAATATGTGTCCTCTCTGCCGGTCATACAACACGTTAAGGTAGATATAAAGTATGTGTTATCGTCCAGCCATGAAGTCCTTCTATCACAATCTTTTTTTTTATTGGAGAGAAGTGTTTCTACTGTTTAGACTGAATATTCTAGACTCAGGTCCTGGTCCTGTTTTTAAGAGACCAGGTCCGCGTGTGTAGACGTGTTTATAACAGAAGCCTCATGCTCAGTAAATGTGTTCTTCTTGCAGCCTTCTACACCAGTAAGTACGGCTACAAGATGTGTCTGCGGATCTACCTGAACGGAGACGGGACGGGGCGCGGCAGCCACTTGTCCCTGTTCTTTGTGGTGATGAGGGGACTGAGTGACGCTCTGCTCAAATGGCCCTTCAACCAGAAGGTAACAGCAGAGACAACAGTCCAACTGTATTTGTCCTTACTTTCGTGAGACATCGTTCAAAAAAATTTATCGTGTCTGATGTTCAGGTGACTCTGATGCTGCTGGACCAGAGCAACCGGGAGCACATCATCGACGCCTTCCGCCCTGACGTCACCTCCTCCTCCTTCCAGAGGCCCGTGAGCGAGATGAACATCGCCAGCGGCTGCCCGCTCTTCTGCCCGCTCTCCAAGCTCGACGCCAAGAACTCTTACATCCGCGACGACACCATCTTCATTAAAGCGATCGTGGACCTCACCGGCCTCTAGGGGGGGCTCCACTGGGCGCTACAGTTTGAGAACCAGTCAGCTCTTTGACCATTAAGGCTTCGTTTTGGCTTGTCGTGGTCCCTTTAAGGCTGTGCGGGCACCTCCCCGTCTCCTGCGGCGTTGGGGAGACAGATGTGTCTGCGGCGGCGTGCTGCTCAGTCCAGACGGCGCAGCATCGTCATACCTGGCGGTCTCCGTGCCAGAACCGCCGTCATCGCTGTACATTTTGGGTGCAAAACTTCCTTTCTTTTGACATCACGCGGTGATGAAGTATCACTTAAGTTGTGCACATGAGGTTTTCAGTTAAAGGACACAGAGCGAGCAGCAGCGCGGCGCCGTCAGTGCAGTGTTGAGACGCGGCGAAGCGATTCAACGGTATTGTTTTTGTGTGCGAGACGTTTGGCGGCGCGGGACGCTGTGGAACCTGCAGACGTGTTAGAAGAGGATTGTAGACTAGTGATAGTTGGTGTGGTCGTCCTGATGGAGCTGGCTGTAGACCTGTGATACTCTTAGAGCGTGGCTTCATGCAGTCTTTGCTTCTTCTTGCAGATTGTGGATATCGTGAGCGTCTCAGTTCCAGTGTCGAGTGACTTTGCATAGACAAACGTGGAGTTATGTTATGAATAAGATTACAAGCGTTATTTTTCTTTTTTTCTTTTTGCATGCCGCGGCGTTTTCAGTATAAAAATGGCTCCTTATTTGAGGTGAGCTTCACGAAGGTTCATGGTTGGTTGTTAAAACTTGTTAGTGAATTAGCCATCCGTGATGGTGGACATTGCCTGCATGTCTCTGGAACCAGGCGACTTCCATGTAAAGTTAGTGTTGCGTATTTGTTCCTATTAGGGGTTGGTGGTTCTGATTGGTGGTTTGGTACATCTGTGGAAGATACAGTGGAGTTACCAAGGAGTCAGGGCAGCTTGCCGGTCAAGCCGAAAAACTTCATGTGTTTTTGTCTGTGACCAACAGACACAGCTGGAGTTTTCCCCGCGATATGCTCACTAGCTCACATCTCAACACATCGTGCTGTGCCCCACCACAGACTGACGTCAACACAGATTCCACGAAATGACGGAATAGTTTGTTCCTTGTTTTCTGTCCATACAGTATACATATATATATATATATATATATATATATACACGTGTTTCTGCTGCTCTAAGATAGAATACTGATGTGAATCTAATATATATGTTGGTGCAGTTATAGTGAGCTGAATGTATGTGGAGGTGTAGAGGCGTTGTTGTGGGTCTCGGGCCGTTTTTCAATGTTTTTTTTAATTTTTTTTTTACTGCAGGTTGATGTTCAGCGCAGCTGCAGATAAATCTTTATACTGTCCAGTGGGCACCAATTCCTATTTTATCTGAGGTGTCATTTATCTACCTGTCCACCAGAGGCTGCCGTTACTTAGCATGCATGCTGAGGTTTTTAAGGTTCACGCTGCTGGCCTGTTTGGAAACAAGTCTCACCTGTATTGAAACCTCTCTGTGCATGGGAGGCTTCAATTCATATTCACTATGGAGTTTCACGCTGGTTTTTCCTCGTGAGCCGCGCGTGACGGCGTTTATTTCTATTTGTTTGGATGAAAATACGTAATCGCAGAATAGTTATTATGTTATATCCGGCGCTGCGTCTGCCCAACAGAAGCAGCCGCCTATATTCATAGCAATTTATAAATATGTATCTTTCATATCATAATGTTGAAATAATCTATATATCAATGTTAATATACAGGAGATGTTATAATAAACATAGTATTACTGAATACCTTATTAATTCTATATCTATATACCGACTTTTTCTTTGATGGTTGGAACAGGCCAGGACGACCTCTTTGTGCAGTGAAGATTCTTTCTAGAGTGCAATACACGATTAATCCTCACTTCTCATGTGTTTACATTACTCATCGTGGCGCTGAAGAACCGCAACCGACTCCCAACTCCGGGAGTCGGTAGCTCTTCATGAAGCTATCTGGCTAACTGGGCTTTTACAGAGGCCGTTTTAAATGTTGGCTTAAAAACCTTTCAATGAAGACTGAGCATGTAACACGCCGGATTACATGAACTTTTTAAGTGTTCTTGTAACGTGCCAAAATCAAGTATTACCTCCATGTACTAACAGCATTGTATCGCAAATTCTATTTTATGTTCTATGCTAAAATATGGTGCCAAATATGTTTGTATTTAAGTTTGTGTGTGTGTGTGTGTGTGTGTGTGTGTGTGTGTGTGTGTGTGTGTGTGTGTGTGTGTGTGTGTGTGTGTGTGTGTGTGTGTGTGTGTGTGTGAGAGAGAGCACCAGAGGAGATAACTAGCAGCGTCCCATGAAGCTGTCCTCAGACCTCAGACGCTCCCTGAGGTCTCGGAATGTACATTTTAATTCATTTATAATTTAAAACACAGCAGCAGTTCTGTCATGTGATGCAGTCGACCTGAACCAACTCTATTTGTGCACTTTGTATCGTTTGCTTGTCCAAACAGGGTATTTTGTTGAGTGATTTATGTACCTTGAAATGAGCGCCATATATATATATATATATATATATATATTCGGATGGTGATAATTGATGTATTATGCTGAAAAAAAGGACATGCAGTATGTAATAAAAGTTAGTTGGTTTCAGTCTGATGACTTTTTTAAGTTACTTGAAAACCACATTTAAATATAAATTTACATTACAACAGAGTAAAGATGCTTCATTTCAAATGAAATATTACTCCAATAGTACTCCAGAATGTACTTCAATACACTTGATTAAATGTACTACAAGTTATTTTTCACCTCTGCTCACTAGGGGGCGCTATGTATCTCCTGATGGATTTCTCTACATGGTTCTACTTTAGCGGGTAATTTCAATGTTAACTGCTGTTTCCAGACAAGTCAAATGTTAAACATTACAAACATTACTGGAAGCTGCTTGAACATCCTCATAGTAAACATGCAGACCACCAAACAACTGTGCAGCAGGAAGCTCTTCAAAATCTCGTTCATCACATTTAATGCAATGTATCAGGACGCACACTGGGAACAGATGAACAAATGCAGGCTAAATAAATACTATAGAAATCCGTCTTACACGCTAATGATTTAATAATGGAAACTATTATTTATTGATGGGGAAATTATGTCCTCTGTGTAACCGTTGAGTTTTATCTGTAATCAGTCATTTCATAGATGGAAGATAAATGGACCAGTGCTGTTTTTAACACTTTATAGTGGAGCCTAAGTGCCTATCAAAAAGTCACGATGCTGCTACTTCCTCATAGTATAATTGTGCTCCCTGATTCAAAAGAAGGGGTCAGACAAATCCAGTGCGGTGCTACCGGCTGTGACCACGCCCTCTCACAGGTGACACACTCCACGAGCTGGAACTTAAATCAAACGCACCCTTTTCAATTTGCGTTGCCTCCAGCTGCATCTGGAATAATTCATTAAATCACCTCAAACTGTGTGCACCTACCACTGATTTCACGTCTTTTAATAATAATAATAAAAAAAAAAACTCCACCTAACTGTCCGTCTTCGGACATCTTTGAATTACGGCTCTGAAAGCCTTAACTCCGGTTTTCCCTCCTCCCCCGTGCCTCGGTTCAACCCTTCAGGGGTTTATTCTTCACTTGAGATCATCACCACTTCTTCACCTGCCAAGCTAAGTATCTTATTTGCCGTTGACATGGCGAACATTGAAGCTGTGTTTGTGCTGACCTGTCAGCATGAGGAAGATTTCTGTCTTTTTTAATGTTATGACGTCACCTGCTGTGTTTATTTATTTATGCTCCGACATGCTGCTGCTGGCCTCGCTGGCCTCATGCACAGGTTTTTCTTTTAGTTTTTAGTTCATTTTACTGTTTTAGTTCTGTTAAGAAGTTTATTTCTGTACACCTGACTGTAATTAATCCTGCTTTCATTAGTAATGTGATCAGGTAAACACTGGTTTCTTTCAAACGTTTGAATAATTTGGAACAGTTTTTATTTGATTTGAGTTCTAAACCTTTTGTGGGTCATTGTTGTGCTTCTGTTCATAACATGAATGATGGCTCTGTTCTTTTCGGTAGTGGTGGAAAGTATTAAGTACATTTAGTAAAATACTGTACTTGAATATAAGTTTGAAATATTTCTTGAGTATTTCCATGTGATGCTACTTTAATCTTTCAATCTGTGACATTTCAGAGGGAGATATTGGACTTGATTCTCCTTTGCTTGGAACTTTTCGACGTGTTTTTCTTGTTTCCTGTTGGTTTGTTGCTTGCTGTGATTTTAACTTCTCAGACTTGCGTTCCTTTAATGATGGAAAACATTGAGCGGTTTTATATCTGGGAATAAACATAAACTTTACTTGCTTACTGTAGCTGTCGGAGCACTTGGACCACATGTTTTTTCTCAGATTGCATGACGTCTGCGTGGTGGATCGTTGGGTTGCTGCTCCTGTCGAGACGATGACTCCACTAACAAGAAGACCGAATGGGAAGTTCCCTTCAGTGCTCTTGAACCTGTGGCGTTAGTTGTCCTTGTGTTCTTCTCAGGATGTCAACAGATGGGACATTCATCGAAGTCTCTGGTGAAATATGGAAATGGACAGCAGCATGTTTGGAAATTAGTTTAAAACCTTTGTTAAATTTGAGAGCAACTTAGCTGAAGTCAGGCTGCGATTAGATGCAAATGTTAGCATGCAGCACCAGTGTGTTGACTGTAAGTTCAGTTTCAAGCTGTGCTAACGTGTCTGTAGAGGTGTTTTCTAAAAGTACTATTCACAAACAGTTTTTAAAAAGTATCGTTGACACTATGTGTTCCTTATTGCAGCAGAATGAGCTTTTCATGTTATGATAACCGTCTCAGAACATATGGCTGTATTATACAGTGTTTATTATTGTTGTTATTATCAGTTCCCTGGTTTGAAGTAAACTCTAAATGATGATTTAATAAGTGTGTTCAGCTGAGTCAGCAGCTGTCTGTACTTATTATTTCAATAGATCATTTTATGATTGATGTTTGAACACGCATGTTTTTTGTTCATCGTTAAAGTTATAAACGGGACAGACTTTGATCTGTGGAGGGATTCTTGAAGATGTTTGGTGTGATTCCTCCTGTGAGACACTCTGCGTCCTCACTGTCTCCAAGCTGGATCTCCGTCCTCTAGGACAACCTCCGGTTTATTTTTAAGATGTCTAAAGTTGTCCTACGTTTTTTTTAAATCACTTTTTCTGGGTGGGGATGGTGATATAAGCAGTTAAGTGTTCTCCACTGCATTGGTTTTTCCTTGACAGGACATTAGTCTGACTCATCTAGCAGATATTTATATGACATTATTAATTAAATGTTTTTTTTCCCCCAAATTATTTTTCTCTGTTTCCTGTCATTGCACTGAAAAAGTTTGGTTTGGATGAAGCAGTTTGTGGATGTCAGTTTGGACACTGACAAACCGGATTTAGTCATTTCAGAGGCTGATGAGTCATTGATTCATCACACAAATAATTACGTGATTAACAGAAATGTTAGTTGCTTTTTAGTGGTTGCAGTGATATAGTCAAAGTGATGTAATCATGCTGTGCAACACATGTTGGGGAGGCTGTGGCTCAGATGGAAGAGGGGGTTACCTACTAATTGAAAGGTTGGTGGCTCAATCCCCGGTTCCTCCTCTGCACATGCCTAAGTGTCCTTGGGCAAGACACCGAAGCCCAAGTTGCTCCCGATGGCTCTGTATGTACTCCTGATGGTGAGCATCAGTAGCTCACCCTCATTAGTGGGTGAATGGGAAACAATGTGAAAGTGCATTGAGACCACCAAGGTGATAAAGCACTATACAAGTTAAAGACCATTTACATGTGCCGTGCAACACAGTGTTTTAGCGTGTCCCACATTCTTTGACTAAATGCTTGTTAAGACTGAAATGAGGTCACTCCCCGGGGTCTCGTCAATACATAATTAAAAAGGCAGGAAACGGACGGTGAGCCACGCTGTTGTGTCTGGAGTTTAACAGTACGGAGTAGACTATATGTGACTATTATTAACTGCACGTATTCTCCGTTGGACCCAGAGAGGACATTCATCGTTAAAAAATCAGCCACGTAATTCCTCGACAAGATGAAAGGCCTGCCTGTGAGACAGTATGATGTCACCGTCTCCACTGCTGACCACAGTGTGTCGCTCATGTGCAGCTGATTCATCCTCCACCTGGACAGCAGCAGCTCCTTCATGAAACACTCTTTCTTTGGGCCTGTGTGTTGCTCTCGCTGCAAAATAGATGAAGAAAATTTGATACACAGCTGATCACAAAAAGGTCTATGAAATAAAAGTAGAAAAATGTGATGAAATATTCACTGCATGAATATGGTGGGGGGGTATTATTTAAAGCACGCTGGTGAGGTTTTCAGCAGTTTGAGGTCGAGGTTTGTTCACTGATTGCTGAACTTTAGGATTTTATTGCCCTCTTTTTACGTAATGAGTGTAGCTGTCATCAACTCTAGTTACGTTCACCAGTGTCCACCTTCTGCTGTGCTGCAGGTCTGCGAGGCTCCGCCCCTCATGAAACACGGACACACAACAGAGCAGAGAAACAGACACGACCTTCTGTGACAGCAATGCATGAGCGACTCACTGAGCTGAAAGGAAACTGGTGCACAGGAAGTGAATAAAGAAATAGTAGTTACTGGACGTAACTGCAGTTCTATGAGTACGTTCGTATTTTGTTTCTATAGATAATTATAGGAGAAACACTAGCTTTCTTGGGAATCATATTAATCAGCTATGTCGTTATTTTCTAAACAGCATGAAGGTTCATGCAGCTTCCAGGCGGAGTGTTTTTTATTGGTGGTGGATGTCTTGTTGAAAACCTTGTTTGTATCTTCGACTCAGCTCTTTGCCTTTCAAAGTAAAAGTCTTGTGTTGAGTCTAAAGTTTTAGCATTACAGTCTGTGGAAAGCTTTAAGTTAACTACGTAACTTTACCCACATTTTTATTGGTTGTATTTGTTCCCAGCAGACTTCTTTAGCAAGTTCGTTTCTTTAAGCTTTTTAGCTGTTGCGTCTCTGTTGACTGCTGGATGGAAAGAAGATTGAAAATGGATTGGACTCTGAGGTAACATTTAACATCTCTGGACTCCGATAATCTCTGTGGAGGAATAACATCCAGCATCTAAAGCGAAAGTTCTTATTATTTATCCTTTTATAAGTGATAAAAGTGAGAACCAAACATGGAGGACTCTCCGGTGCTTCGTGTTTGTCTGTAAATCATGAAACTGAATCTGAATTTATGGCAGGTTTAACTTTACTGAAAAGGTCGACTGGTGTTGTGAAGATATTTGTAGGGCCCGATCTTCTTTTCTGACAGCATAAATCTTGTGATGTGGCCAACCTATCTGCAATCTGCATTCATCCGTTTCTGAAGTTTAAAGAAATTAATTTCAACTTTTTTCTGTAAATGCGGGTATAATCAGATGACATCTTAACTTTTTCATTTTAAGTTTCACCACATTTCTGGCACAGATGTATTTATTTCCAAATAATTCATATCTGTTTTATTATTCATGTCATAGAATCTCCAGTATGTTGTTGTAGTTTGTTGATATTATAATTTTTTTCTTTTTTAACCATATTCTTTTCACACTACAGTTTATATTATAATAACAATAGCAGATGTACTAAAATCAGTTTTAAATGTTCTTGTACGTCAATAAAATATCCCTCCATGCTAAAACAATGTCCTGAAATAAGGTGACTAAATGAATAGACACCCTAACGGTCCTAATAAACCCTTGGAGACGGTAGATCATGGAGTCCATCTAGTACACATAGAGACGAGGCTGCCAGCTCTAATCTCTCTGTCTGGAACCACTGACCTCTTTCTGCTCACTTGATGCTTATTACCACTATTGATTTTGGCTCCTTTATTTTACTGACTTCCTGCTGGGAGGCAGATGAGCCGTGCACATATCAGCTACTGTTGAGAACACCAACAAACAATTAGTCCTGCTCAGGATAAATTCCCTGTTTTCTGACGTATTAGAGGATGAGCTGAAGGCAGAGCTGGATTAAATATCTCCTGTTGGGATGCGGGATCATGTGCGATGCTCCGAGACGCCATGTTTCTGGCTTTCTGTGGTCCCCTTTGCTGATTGAAGCTTCTCCTACAGGACTTGATTTCATCCGCTGAAGTTGGATCTGAGCTGATGTGGCTGAAACGTCCTGCGTTGTAAGTGCCAAAGCTCAACTTCTACACTTGTTTCGGGTAAATCGAGTTTAAAATCTGTTGCTTCCGTTTCTGAATAGGATGGGAATAAAAAGTAACCTTTTAATTGTATTTATGCTAATTTAATGAGGTATAATCAATATGTGGTAGCCTTGACCACTGCGTGTAAGCCTCGCAGCGGTTGGACTTTCAGGATTAACTGTGATACTGATCGCCAGTGATGCTGCTAATACTCACCATTGTATTTCAAAGGGCTCCCTTGAAGTACATTTTAATTCCTCGGCTATGCATAAATATTTAGTTTTATTTATTGTTGTAAACAGAAATGAATCTGTTGTTTTTAGGAAGTAGCATTATAGAAAACAGAGGCTATATTTGAGCAATGAGCATCATAACTTGTTTAGGAAAAGCTGATTTATCAGCACATCTGGTTCAGTCCGATGACGTCCAGCGTTCAGGCTCCCTGCTTCGCTGATCTTTCCCTCATCGTCTTGTGTGTTTGTGTTTCCCTCACCATGGTTTTGGAGGCGGGAGTCACATTCTGATGGTGATTGATGTCAGTTCAAACAGAACCGGATGCTAAATACGATCCAGACAGGATCCTCCTTCATCAGAAGTCATATAAGCAGATGGCTTTTCGTCACGCTTGTACAGAGTGACGACTTCAGCCAGGACAACATAGAGAGTTGTGGACTTTTTTTTTAACACTGTGCTTTAACGACTGCACGTTTAAATGTTGCAGCACATGCTGGTCGACTCGTATCATACTACTGTTGTAAAGTCACAGTCCAATGCGTGAAAGCAGCTGTAGATTGAAATTTGACCATTCACCACACAAAACCATACTGCTTGTCTTTAAAATAGAAATGTGAGATGAGTGTCTCAAAAACAACACAAGCTGAACTCATTTGAAGTTTGACACTCGGGAGCTGGTTACAAAGTATTCTTCCTCCGAACTATTTAGTAGAACCGACCCTTCAATCCAATCCATACTTTTAAAACCTGGAGTAATAACACTAAAAATACTCCACAGGTAAAACAGTGGATCAATAAAAATTATATAATTAAATCACTCGTTATACTTCGTCACATGACCCAGGTCAATTGTGCGTGTACTTTTCACGCCTAGCGGAGTTGAAATGTGACACTGACACGTTATCCTCCAGTGGACAGACAGGTGTGCTGCATTTCTCTCAGCATGGTTGATATTTGATATAGATGCTCAAATGTTAAAACGGACTCTTATTTAAGAGTTAGAAGCTCCGTTGTGCCATAGAAATATTCCAAACAGGGCAGAGAATCAGACGGAGTGCAGTTGGCATGAATGTCATCAACACCCAAGAGGATTACAGTCTAATGCAGTGATGTAAAAAAACATTAGATGCTCTCTGCTCAAAATCACATCTGTATGACACATTCATGCATTCACTCTGGTAGAGTTTTTATCTTCTGGGACCCTATGTGTCTTTTTTAGTGTAGATTATAAGGTTTTCTATAATAAAGTAATCATTGTGAATACAGCCGAAGGTAATGACTTTATTTTATAATTCTAATGTCTCCTTCTGAAGTTTCTCTGTGTGGTTAATAACCTTCAAACATCTTGACTTCACTGCACGCCTCAGTGATCTCAGAGCAGCAGAGACAAAAGACGCTCCCAATGCAGTCAGTGCATGCCTTCTATTTCTTTGTCGGGTTTAATTGACACTGATAATTTTTCTCCAGACTCCAAAAAACCATTAACTCTGGAAATGAACTGATCAGAAGGAGAGAATGAAGCCTTTAGATTAAATTGGGTTATTCGACGACACTCCTGTTTTTTGTGTGTTTTTTTTAAATCACTGTTCAGGTTTAAAGTAAAACCTTTTATCTAATACGGTTACACATTGGTTTTATTGGTCACACCACTGTTCTGGAGGCTCTGGGGTTGAAGTTGTCGGTCAGCGAGTTCACCACTTTGGTGCAGACTGAAATATCTTGCATGAATCCCATGAAATGTACAAACATTCATAGACCCCAAAGAATACCTGCTAATATTTGTCAAGTATAACATGTGACTGCTTGACATGCCGTCGCTAAAGCCACACGTGGAGTGTAGATATGTCACTGTAAACATGTTAACATGCTGCCATTTAGGTCAAACCACCGCTGTGCAGAAGTACATTACTTGAAATATACAGAGGTACACCACCTACTAGGTTGTAATGTGTTACCACCATAGACTGGATATTAAAGTGGACATAATTTACAGCTCTGACAGGAAGTGCCTTAAGCTGCAATACCACCGAGTGCCACTAGAGGTGGTCTCCAAAAAGCCTCTGGATCCATAGACTCCCATTTCTCCACCAGTTATGTCGGTGTTATTGGCTAAAGTCACTCCTTCTTATTAGTTTTCTGGTCCTTCTGAAAATAATCCCGTCATGAATTAAATATTAGTTCTCAAAAAGCAGTATGTTTGGGGGCGTGTCTGTTTCATTGACAGGCCTGTGGTGCAGTTAGTTTGCCGCTATAAGTGGGCGGGGCATATTGTCCTCAGGTTCCTAATCAGATTGCATTGGATCCACTGCACGCTCCTCCCCAGCTTGTCCAAATATGGTCACTTCCCGCTCCAAAATACAATGGTGGCGACGACCATAATCTAAACTCGGTTCACAAACCAACTGGTGATGTCACGGTTGGTTTGTTGGGTGGGTTGGTGGTTTGTTTGTTTGGTTGGTTGGGTTGGTGGGTGTGTTGTTGTTGTTGTTGTTGGTTATTACCAGGTGCCGGTAAAATATATATTTAAGACAATATGAATTGTTTGATTTATCATGATTTAATGACCATCATGATCCATCTTTGGAGATAAATAATGTATATCAGTGTAAATATTAATAGTTTTTTGTTTTGTTTGATTTTTTTTTACATGTTTTGTTTTTGTTCATAATTCAGAGATCATAAATTAAATCATGATGAAAATGAAAGGAGACAGTGGCTCCGTAATCAGAATGATATTAGCTGATCTTTTTAAGGACGGCAGGCCCTGTGGTTGATTCAGTGCTAACACAGGGTCACGGTGAGCACAGACCATTCACCTGTGTCACTGTAGTCCTCAAACTAAAGCCTGGACACACGGATCCTCTGATCTCATCAGAGCTCCCACTCTGAGGCAACAAAGGCAATGGTTTTGGTCGAAGCCGCTCTCGGCTGTAACAGCAGATGAGCTGGTCACCAGACCTGAGAAGGGTTGGTGATGCCTTCAGAGCCATATTAGTTCATGTTAGTGTGCACTGCTCTGGTCTGCTCAGTGTCTGAGTCACAGTTGGACTGGAAGGACTTCATGCCACATTCAGGCCCTCCGGCTCCAACCCTTTGTCACTCAGCAAACAAGTGTTAACATTTTCAACATGATGGGATGTCAAACAGTATTTTGAAGTTGTACGGCAGCAGACCTCTTGCAGCTAATATTTTGTCATCCGAGAGCATTTTGTTTATCCTGCAGTTCAATTCTAAGCAGTAGGTTTCTATCGCCAGACTGCTAGAATACATTTTTGATATTCGCCAGCTGTAATCTAGAAAAAAACTGCTAGCAGATGGAGCTTCTTATGAGTCCTACAAGTGTCATAGTTTTGCAAGAGTTACATAGTGGGGCATTAAACTTGAGGTCGTCTAAGGCAAAGCTTCTCTGTGTTGCTGTGTTTACGATTTACTGACAGTTTGTTGGTAAAACACCCCCTGTGGAAAAACCGCCAAATTAAAAGACTACATAAACAGAATATTAGATAGGCACTCCATTATTGAGCTTATCATTAGATATGTTTTGAAATCGTCAACAACCTCAACTACAGATTCTATAAAAAAGTTCTCACCCTCCTTCGATGGTCTCTGGTTCTTTTACAACACTGGATCAAAGTTTTTACACTGATGTCAAAGAAACCAGGAAAGCGGACTTTGATGCCTTATAGGGCCTGAAAACGGAGAAGGCCGTACCAGAACCTGGTTGAGTAAAACGGACGGCCGAAGTGTAAAAAAGAATCCCAACAGACCGAACTGACACAAGAAGTTCAGAGTTCTGAGGAGAATCAGACGGGGGTGTCAGTCATCCATCATACAGCATCTTCGGTACCTGGTGACATGGACTGTTGAGGGTTTTTATTCTGTCTCATCCAAAGGAAAAGAAAAGGAAAGGATCAAGTTAACTCCCAGAGTTTTGGCAAGTAAACGTATGGACTCATGAAGCCTTGAGTTCGGTTTTTCAGCCATCGCCATCTTGTTGTTTTGGAGCAGGAGGTGACCATATTTGGGTGAGCGGTGGATCAGACTGATCTGATTGGAAACCTGACAATACTACGTCCCGCCCACCGATAGCTGTAACCTGACTGCACCACATACCTGTCAATCAAACAGACACGCCCCAAAAAACACAACTTTTTGAAGCTTATTTTCTAATTAATGATGGATTATTTTCAGATGGACCTCCAGAAAAGTAATAAGGAATGACTTAAGCTAAAAACACCGAGATAACTGGTGGAGACATTTTATTGACTTTGTATTTGATGAGAGAAGTTGAATGGGAGTCTATGGAGCCGGAGGCTTTTTGGAGCCGACCTCTAGTGGCACACGATGGTATTGCAGCTTTAGGTACTTCTGCATCACCCTAATTTTTTAGACCAGGAAGCTTCGAACACTTTTCTATACAGACTGTGGTCGTAACGAGCTGCTCGTCCCAGAGACTGTGGGGTCGTTTGTTGGCACACCATCTGTACGTTGGCTCTCAGTCATGTTAAGTGGGAGACATGGTTGCGCAAGTGTTTTGTTCCACTGTTGGCAGACATTCTTCAGATTGTCTTGTTTAATCATAACTGCCATTTGTTTATAGTTTCAGTAGCAGCATCTTGAAAATGTTAAATGGTTCGAGTCTGAACCAGCTGAACTTCTCTGCAGCGTTTCGTACATGTGAAACATGTGCAGCCATTAAAGGGGTCACAGTGTGCACTTTGTTCCACACACATTCTCTCGTTCTTTGTGGCCCCCTTCAAACCGGATCCCTGGGGTCTTCTCGGGCTCGGCGGATTTGATCTGATGAAGGGTTACAGATTTTAGGATTTATCCTGTGCATGTGAGCGGACTCTTCATCATGTACTTGAAAGCCATTCCAGACACATTTCCTGCTTTGCATCACTTCAGCCTGCGCTGCACACACTTGTGTTGTTTTCCAGACTCGGCCATCCAGCAATGAAACGTGACAAATCTACTTAGTGTTGTGTCTTTAGGGTAATCAGGATTTATTGGTTCAGTCCATTAATTTAACCCTTTCAGGTTCGCCGTTCTTTTCAGTCTGCAACAGACTTTGTTGATTGGCTTGTTTTGTTTGCTTAAAGGATGTGCATCTCAAATCACAAATAACCACATTAATCCACACATCCATAATACTATTGCATTTGCATCTTTGAAGTCGTATCTTTGTCCTGATGACAGCGGCAGACAAAATGTGTTTTGGATGAATCCTCTGAGGACCACGCTGCAAGAAAAAAAATCCCAGCAGCCCATCCACTGGTTGTTGAGACGTTTCATCAAAGTGTCCGACTGACTGACACTGACTGTGTTTCTATCCACTGACGTAGCTCTCTCCCACACACACACACACACACACACACACACACACACACACACACACACACACACACACACACACACACACACACACACACACACACACACACACACACACACACAACCTCCCAAAATGATCCTCTTTTCCAAAAACCAACCGTAAGTGTGTCTTAAGCAATGTCTCCAGAGATTTAAAGTGACCCCTCTGATCCTCATCTAATCACATTAAGATTAAACTGTGGCGGCTGCGTCCGTATGGTGGCATGTTGCCCGTTTCTGACTCTGTTTCACATTCACGCTTTGTGTTAGCTTCAACTGATATCACAGATTCGCTTCCCTGTCAGCGGTTAGAGAAGAAGAAGCTGTTTGTTTCCTGCTCGTCCGTCTGTTAAAGGTGCGAAAATATAACTAAATATAACTGAGCAAAGAAAACGTAATTTCCTTCAGGAACTGCAGATCGACTTCCCTGTTTCATATTTATTTGTCACTTTTATTAGATTATTATTCAACCAGGAAAGAGTTCTTGGAGGGATTAATGGGAAACATGGGAATGGATGATGGATGGGCAATTCATTTAAATATGACATGACAATTGGAGTTAATTTAAGCTTTATTTTTGCTGCTGTATTGATGCAGTAAAATATCCTAAGTCTTTTTTACGAAGTGAATCTAGTTGAAGGCATCTGTCTGCCTGCCTGCCTCTCATCACCCGCCTTCCCCTCTAATTTCCCTGCACAACCACAAGCGCTGCTCCGTCTGTCATGACTCCAGGACGGTGGCAACTCATCTGAAGGCAGCAGCTCTGCATCCATTAGCTACAGCAGAGGGAGGGAGGACGGGGCTATTAAAGGCAGCGGGGGTCTGACCTAAACACTCGTCACACTTTTAAAAGACATTTACTCCACTTTCTCTCCCTTCTGCTGTGGACTCGTCTCTCTGTGAGGGAAGGAGCTGAACTGCGTCCCAGCTGTCAGAGCTGAGGGAGACGAGGAGCTGCTGAGAGTCGGCGCTTTAGTGTGACACAACAATCACTGTGCTCGTGAAGACTCGGGGGAGAGGCTCATGTTACCTGCAGGAACGTGTGATCACATGTGTACAGGTGAGAAGATGTATTCGTGTATTTCTCCTGATTTAAATGTAATTTCTGAATTGTTTCTGTCTTTGAGATGGAAGTTCTGAGACTTGTTTCTACAACAGTGATTCTAGTTGACTTATTATGGAGGTTCATTCTTGGTGTATGCTGCACCTTCTTCATCAGTGGTAGCAGCCAGTGCAGCGATCAGAGGACAGGATGAACATGTGGGAGAGTGATCCTCAGTAGAAGAAGGGCCAGCAGGCAGCGCACACAAACAAAATGCTCGCAAATGTTGTCAGGTTGTAGATCAATACTCTGAAAAATATAAATAAAAACTGTCCATCTGTGTGCATTTATGCTCGGAGGTTCTGCAGCCTGATGATTCATTGCGCATCTTTCGTTGTGCATCATTTTCCATGATGGAGATTAAAGAAGTGGGCGATGGTTGAGGATTTACAAACGTGGGCAAAAAGGAAAATAAGAGCTTCATCCTTTCAGTCTAATTGAAGTGTGAGTGTGTCTGACAGGAGTTTTAACTGTTTCATTGTGTGCTGGGTTGGAGTCACCGCTTCCACATTCAGCAGAAATAAAAGCTGAGGAAGATCCAAATCATTCAGTTCCTTTAGAATTCTTCCACTCGTATCTAAAATCCACATCATGTGCTGTCTGCAGTTCTTCAGGCGACTGTGTTTTACTGCCTCTCTTGCTATGTGCTGCTGTCCTGGATGTGTCTCTGCAGCAGTCATCAAGGTGTCTGTCGGAGGGACAGCTGGTTCAGGAGCTGCAGCTCCCTGGGGCTCGTCAGACAAAACTTCCCTCTGTGTGACTTTCAGTCAGAGCCAGTGGTCATCATAACTCAGCATCACACACCTCTTTATTTCATGTTAAAGTGGCTGGACTCTTCTTCTAATGGCCCAGTTTCCGAAAGAGGTGAAGGCTGAAGTTGCCGACGGCCCGTGAAGGCGTCGTGCTTGTGTAATAACAGTAATCTGACTGTCTTCAAAGCCTGAATGTACCAGCTGATGTCCTGAGTTTACAGTAGAAGAGACTTTAATTAATGGATGTATATCATTATCGAAGATTCGGTGGCTGTCAGCGTGTTTGACCTTTAACTCTGTAAATCTGTCTGGAAGCAGGTGTGTTGTTCTGAGCACAGATGTCTGTCTGTTCACATCAGTGGAGGAAGATCTTCAACAGTAGTGATAGTCACACCCTTCAGTTTATCTGGTTTCTGGAGCAGATTAGTTGATTACAAAATAATAAAAGGAGACGTGAAGAAGATACATGATTACAAACAGCAGCTAATCCTGGAAAAGTACATTTTTGTTTGAACTGGATCCAACTAGTGATCAATCAGCTCTATAAAAACATGTCCCTTCATACACATCTTTAAATGTGGAGAGACTCGATAGTTACCGTCGTACTGAAGCCTGCTTCCTGTTCAGGGTCGCCACAATAAAAGTCCGGTTTATGGCTCCAAAAGTCCTCCTGTGGATATGTGAATGCAGCAGCGGGAGAGTTTGTAAGCTGTTAATGAGGTGATTTCTGTTTCTACAGTTACTGCTCCAGTTAACTTTCCTGATGATTTCCAGCTGCAATGACATTCAGGCTTAGCAAGTCATGGACAATTCAAATGTTGATAATGACAATGTTTCAGCTGGCTGCACAGAAAGACGCCATCACAGACGACAAACTGCCTGCAGCAGCACTTTCACTTTTCCTCAGGGTAGATCTATGATGTGGACACTAGACAAGCATCTTGGTGCCTTTACTTTCTTTGACGCGGCAGAGCAGATGTGGTCCGTCCACGGCCAACATTTCTCCATTGGGAAAGTTCCTTTCTCGCTGCCAGCGTGGGGGAAGAGTGCTAAAACTACAGCAACTGGATTATAGCTTAGTGAACAGGTTATATTTATTTCAATTTTCTCCCCAAATCGTCTTCCCATGTCCCGCAGTCACGAGGTGTCCTCGGTCCACCCCAGCCCGACTCCGAATTACGTTTTCTTCTGACTGTAACCTCGGCTGTAGTTTAATCGGCTCTTTATAAACAGGGTGTCTGCAGCAGGGGTTGAACACTATAAATGCTCTGGTAGTTACCTCAAAAAAAGCCTCTGAGTGTATTAAACGTCTTCAATTTCACAGCTTAAATATGTTTCTACCTGCTGTAACTTTTTAAAAAGTTTGGTCGCAGGGTTTTGGACGACATTAAACATCTAATGTTCAGATCTCCAGCTAATGCTGCTGCTAGCTAGTTCACAGCAGCTGGAAGCTAAAGGACGCAAAGGGATTCACTGCGTTTGTATTGGAGGAATTATTGGTAGACGACCATTTAGGAACTAAATAGACAAAATTGTGATACATATGTCAATGACTCAATGTTCTTAACAAATTAAAATAATAAATACAGATATTTATTTGATTACTTCTTAATTAGTTCCTCCATCCATCAGTTTCCTGACACATAAACGACTGCGTTGCAGCCCAAATTACTCGATTAATAATGTCAATTAATAATTGCAAGTTATTGTGAAACACAACGTGAAAGTACTAATAAAATAAATATCAGTACGTTGTTTCTTTTTTACTTTGTAATTTTCCATGTGTTTGACTTCATAAAGGTATTAGGTTGCATTCTTTCTGTTTTTTAAATATAAGACCTCTACCGTGAACACGAACACATGCAGTCAGATTCTGTCTTCTCCTCCAAGACTGCAGATTGTAAGTCTTATAAAGTTTTCTAGAGAAGAATCTGAAACATACTGCCAGACACTGTTTTCAGATTTACAGCTGCAGTCCAAACCCACCTTCATCCTGCCTCTCACCAGATGTGTGAGAAGTCGTGAAACTCAAGCTCAGTTTTATATCTGCACCTTAACCAATCAGATGAAGGGGAGAAGATGAAAGAGAGGTTAGGTCAAAGGTCGCGAGTGTTGAAAGGAGGTCTACCTGCATACCTGTATGTCAAAGCACCGCGCTGACGGTGATGGAACATATTTATCGTCCTCATCATTCAGGGAGGACATTCTTCATCCAAATATAACCATAAACAGCAGGGAACCCTCAGAGTCATCGGGCATGCTGCATTCAGTGTTGGCTCTGAACTCTTCGTTCCTTCTTCTTTTGTTTTATTGATTTTCCACTAATATAAATCTTTTCAGCACACCTGGACCGTCTTCATATTTTGGAGCCCACCTCGTGTTTCCCACACGTTGATTTTTGCTTCAGTTCACCGTCCGACTATTACTGCGTAATCTTGTTGGCTTTTATTGCTCTGACAATGTGTAGTTGTCGCCTGTTTGAGTAACGTTGCCTTCACTTCAACTGTCTACCGTTTTACTCCGCTTTATGTGTAAGGCGGCCAGAGCTTCTTCCTTCATCAAACAAAGAAAGTAGAGGAGAGAAACTAGCGTAACCATCACTGACCGCAAAACAACTTGCTGTCTCCGTTTCAAATTAAAAGCCCTCAACCACATCGGAAGTTTTGACAAAGTATTTCTTCGAGGGGGACGGTGGTCCCGATGGTAGCAGGAAACACTGGGTTTGAACTGAGGAGATCTTTTATTAGAACTTCTGACTCTTTTTAAACTAAAAGAGTTGAGTTCACTACAGTAACTGAGAGGACTCGATGCTTCTTAACATTTACAGATGCAGAGTGAGGCATTTACGGGACATGCGTCATGTTTATCTTTGTTCGTTGTCATGGCTTATCATTGCTTTTTATTTATGTCTTTGTGTTTAATTGCTTATCTTGTGTTTGATGGAATGTGTTTGTTTTTCTGAGGCCCAGCATGCACATGAGGCCCAGCATGCACCCACCCAGCACAAGTGGGAAACACTGAAATATATTCATGTTTCACAGACAATCCAACCATTGGTTCTGTCAGGACCACCAGAAGGTGGAACAACAAGTTACTACAGTTTGTCTCTTCTCAGATTAATTTCACAAAGTCTTGAAAGACATCCAGAGTCAGAAGACATGCTGTGGTTGAGAGTCAGAGGTAGAAATAAGGTTGAGAGATGGCTTTTTGTTGTTTGAAGATGCAGTGGGAGAAACAAAACTGTATTTTTGGCCAGTTTTCATTCAAATTAGAAAAAAAAAAAAAAAAAAATCAAGTAATGTAAATCTGTCAAAATCCAGATGGGGTGCTGAATTGCGAGGGAGATATTGAATGGGTCAAACCCAATATTTGTTTATGTTATAGTATGGCTAGTGGTGGTGGTGTGGCTCTCTGGTGTTATAGTGCGGATCAGACTTGATTCATGTGCAGGTGTTTTGATATCTCTGGAGGATGAAATATGTCCTACTCAGTAAACATATGAGAGAAGAGAGGGTGAAGTCATGGCTGACTTCACTCATAGTTTCCAGACGCTGTCGTGAGAACGTACCATAAATCCACCGCATGTCCTCTCATGTCTAGAAGAGCATAGATTCCCTTCTGGAAGTCTTCTTTGATTGGTTTGCACGTGCAGACGGCTACCAATCAATTGGGACAAAATCCTGCTGCACCTTCAGAGATGCAGCTCTTTTATAGACATGTAGTTTTCCAGACACAGCAGCAGACAAGCACGCGTGTTGGCTGGTGAACCGTTGATGATGAAATGTTTAACATGACATCCTGAACGACTCATCTGAAGCCAATCTTGTTCTGTATTAACAACCATATCAGAGCTTTTATACATCTCAGGGAAGATGTGCGTAAGAGGTCAGGACTGTATTTGGACCTTCGGTTCAGAGGTCAGGACTGTATATATATATAATAATAATAATAATAATAATAATAATAATATATTTGGACCTTCGGTTCAGAGGTCAGGACTGTATTATATATAATAATAGTAATAATATATTTGGACCTTCGGTTCAGAGGTCATGACTGTATTTTGACCTGTACACAGGTCATGACTGTATTTTGACCTGTACAGAGGTCATGACTATTTGGACCTGTTCAGAGGTCAGGACTGTATTATATATTATAATAATACTATATTTGGACCTTCCTGTTAGTTTTCAGCTCCTTTGGAGACTCATCATGATCCAAGCAGACTTTCCCACGCTGAGGAAGAAGCTTCCCACAAATTATAGTGTTCCTGGTTTCCAGCTGATGAAGTCATCCCAGAGACGTGTGGGCGGTGGGGTGAGGGGTATGGGGTTAGCTGGGGTGATGTGTATGGCAACAATTATTCCTTTTCACTATTTTTTTTCAACCCTTTATATGTATAGGAACCAGAAAATCCCACTAATGTGCTGCAACATGCAAAACAGCTGAGATTTTCCAGAGTTGACAGCCAGCACAGCTGTAAACTCTTTTTTCTTTCTTTCTTTCTTTTTTTTTTTTCAGCAGAACATTCACAGGACATTTAATACGGTGATGAATGATTATTTACATCGTCAATTAATCTGCAGACTATTTTCTGGCCTAATCGACATTAGTTGTTTGGTCTAAAAAAAAATCAATAAAATGGTGAAAAGGCCTGACACGATTTACCTGTAAGGGCATATAACATCTTTAGAAACACAGAGACCCTCAGTCTGTAATGATATATGGAGGAAGAACGGCATTAAATCTGCACATTTAAAGAGCTGGAAACGGTAAATGTTTGGCAATATTACCAAAACAAGGAAACGATCATTTCCTAGTTTAGTTGTCTGATGATTAGCTCACCGATTCATCAGCAAATCTTTTGATCCTTTTCTTTGTTTTTGCTACTAACTTCTACGGATGGTCCAAAGTTGTAGTGCAAAATAATAGGAAGACTCGTGTACCCTCAGAGGTTAATGGAAGTCGTTGGTGTGTGTCGTGGTTTATGGATCATTGCAAGCTTTTTTATTTCTAACATGGCACACACGCTCAGACGAACACAGATCGACTGTTTCAGCCTTCAAAGAGTTTAAAAAGTGGATCCCTCATATTCATTTAGTTCTCAGATCTAATGTGTGCGCACATCGAACAACACCTTCAAGCTGTTGTCTTATACATTAGTTGTATTTTACAGCATTGAGTTGACTCTGCATTTGTTTGATTTTCTGTCTGTCTGTCTGTCTTTCCAGAACGTTATTAACCAGATTGGCCTTCAGTCAGAGGTCCCAAAGGATATTTATTTTACTGAATCCTGGTCCCACCTCCAGAATGGCTCCACCAAGCCTTGTGGGCTGCCTCCTCCTCATCGCTCTGATCAGTTTATCACATGCTGGGCTGGTGAAGAAAATCTTGCGGCATCGCCGACAGACTCTGGCACCCAGTACAGAACATAACATGAGCCTCCCCAGCGCGGCGCATCCTGTGGTTTTCAACCACGTCTACAACATCCACGTTCCTGCCAGTCCTCGGTGCTCGGTGGACCTGGACGCCCCTGAGAGCTCACAGTTCTACCCCAAAGATGCAGCCGTCTCGTCGGGCCATCGTATCACTGAACACAAGATAAACGGAGAGGACCAGATCGTCTTCACGCACCGCATCAACATCCCCCGGCAGGCCTGCGGGTGTAGCGACGACCTGCCCGGCCTGAAGGAGCTCATGAGCCGGCTGGACATGTTGGAGGGAGAAGTTTCAGCTCTGAGGGACCAGTGCAGCAGTGATGGAGGATGCTGCGGCGCGCAGGCTGCAGGTAGGTGGGACGTCTCAGTCAGCCAGCACATAGAAATAATCCCCTGTTTATCTGAGACGTGCTTCACCAAGAAAACTACACGTCAACCGAGTCCGCTTCATAAGTCACATCTGTGGAATTTAAAGTGGGTTTTTCATTTTCATACTCATCTAGTAACTCTGAATTTTGGCTCCCAGAAGCATGACATCACTGAAAGTAAGAAGAGCAGAAGCTGCTGAAATAAGCCTCAGACCTATTAGTGAATAAAACACCATGAAGGAGAAGTTTAATATTTTGTATATATATATATATATATATACACACATTTTCACTATCTGTCTGCTGGTTATGAGTTCATACTGACAGAAAAGTGGCATCTTCATATCGAAGACAGGAAAAGCAGCTGATTTTCTGAAGGTCAAACTATTGCTGCAAAGACACAAAGTTTGGAGCTAAAAAAAATCTTACTTTGGAGGATCAGATTTTGACCACAACGACCTGATTAAACAGTCAAACATTTCTTTTTATAAAGGTGCGCTGGGAATGAAGCCTTTCTGCAGCGGTCATGGAAACTACAGCACTGAAACCTGCGGCTGCACATGTGAGCCTGGCTGGACGGGTCCCAACTGCACCGAGCCCGAGTGCCCCGGTGACTGCCAGGACCGAGGCCGCTGCGTGGACGGAAAGTGTGAGTGCTCGAAGGGCTTCACGGGAGAAGACTGCACGCTGGAGGTCTGCCCCACCGACTGCGGCGCACACGGCCGCTGTGTGGGCGGAGTCTGCGTCTGTTCAGATGGTTTCTCCGGGGAAGACTGCTCTCAAAGCAAGTGCCCCAACAACTGCAGAGGCCGCGGCTACTGTGACGACGGGTACTGCATGTGTGATGAACCGTGGACCGGCCTCGACTGCTCTGAACTGATCTGCCCTAAAGATTGCTATGACCGCGGACGCTGCCTGAACGGCACCTGCTTCTGTGATGAGGGATTCGCCGGGGACGACTGCGGAGAACGCACCTGTCCCAACACCTGTCGTGGGAACGGTTTCTGCGTGGATGGCCAGTGCGTCTGCACCGCCGGCTACGCCGGTGATGACTGCTCTCAGCTCACCTGCCTGAACGACTGTAACGGAAGAGGCACGTGCTTCAACGGGATGTGCATCTGCGACTCAGGCTATCAAGGTGAGGACTGCAGCCAGTTGGCCTGTCTGAACAACTGCAACAACCGGGGCCAGTGCATCAACGGACAGTGTGCCTGTGACGTGGGCTTCCAGGGAGACGATTGCTCCGAGCTGTCGTGTCCCGGCAACTGCCGGGACAGGGGGCGCTGTGTCAACGGCCAGTGTGTGTGCGAGGAAGGCTTCGCCGGCGAGGACTGCAGCATCCACACCTGCCCCTCCAATTGCTACGGCCGCGGGGAGTGTATCGAGGGACGTTGTGTGTGCCATGTGGGCTTCACCGGTGAGGACTGCGGTGAACTGAGCTGCCCGAACAACTGCCGGGACCGCGGCCGGTGCATCGACGGGCAGTGTGTTTGTGACGAAGGCTTCTCCGGAGAAGACTGCGGTCAGAAGGCTTGTCCCAATGACTGCCTGGCCCGAGGTTACTGTCTTGACGGCAAGTGCGTCTGTCAGGAGGGCTACTCGGGAGACGACTGCTCGGTGCTCGCCTGTCCAGAGAACTGCAACAACAGGGGGCGCTGCATCAAAGGAAGGTGCACGTGTGAGAATGGATATGAAGGGGAAAGCTGTGCAGAGCGCAGCTGCATCAACAACTGCCAGGACAAAGGGCGCTGCGTGAACGGTCAGTGTGTCTGCGATGAGGGACACATCGGAGACGACTGCTCAGGAGGTAAGAAGCTCTCTGCTCAACTCCATGTGTTAACTCGATCTACTATAAAATCCGCAGTGACGTCATTTCCTTCCGTTCTGAAAAGTCCCCCACCACTCCTCCTAACAGACACCATTTCTAAAAGGTTCTGGTTTGTGTGTTCTCAGTTTGTTCTCTTGGCACTTCTTCACTCTGCAGCCAGATGCGTTTCTGGAGTTCACATTAACTCTCTGTGGTGGATACTTGCTGACTGTGGCCTTAAGAAACCATTTGACACCACTCCCACATCATTCCTGTTCCTTTCATGTTTCCAGTGTCTCCTCCGAAGGACCTGACCGTGGGTGAGGTCACTACTGACACCGTGGACCTGTCCTGGAACAACAACATGCTGGTCACGGAGTACCTCATCACCTACGTGCCCACCAGTCCTGGAGGTCTCCACCAGGAGTTCACCATGCCTGGAGACAAAACTGCTGCCACCGTGAAAGAGCTGGAACCCGGCATCGAGTACCTTATCAGTGTCTACGCTGTTTTGAGCAACAAGAGGAGCATCCCTGTCAGTGCGAGGGTGGCCACAGGTAGATCCTCATCATTCCTGCATTAGTTAATCTTCAGAAAACACATGCTGAACATTTCTGTCTCTTTCTCCTCAGATCTCCCGCAGCCAGAGGGTTTAAGGTTCAAGTCTGTGAGAGAAACGTCAGTGGAGGTGGTGTGGGACCAGTTGGACATCTCCTTCGATGGCTGGGAGATCTATTTCCGCAACATGGTCAGTCTGCCTCTCCTCTGAACTCTGGCTCTGGATTAAAATACCCATCAGGGAGTGAGGTGATAAGATGTGGCAGCTTACTGGAAGTCTCAGCACAACATGGATTTACTTCAGTGCTCACCATTAAATTTGCTTTGACATACGGAAAACCTCAGTGAGGTTCAATCTGGATGTCGTAGAACTGCAGCAAAATCTGCTGCTTAAAATCCAAGGCAGAAAGTCGTTGTAGAGAAATGAGTGTTGGCTGATAAATATGTTGGACTTCTTCCTGAAATATGTGCCCATGGACCCAAATGTCAGTCAAAGCTGCCCCGCGATGATTATGGGTATCTGTAAACTCAAATACAGTTTAAATGGTTATCTTGGTTAACCAGCTATCTTAATGCTAAAATAGCTGTGTCCTGGATTCTAGTTTAATATTTAACAGGCAGGTGTCAAAGTGGTTCAGAAATCTGAATGCTGACCTGCTGAATGTAAACAGAGTGATGAAGTGACTGAATGTAAATGTGCTGATTTCCTGCCTTCACCTGCTTCTCACAGTAATCTGGCCTCCTGCCTGTTTTTTTTTTTTTACAGCATATTTCTACATTGGTTTATTTTCCATGTTGTCTTGGCAGAAAGAAGAAAATGGAAAAGTGGTGAGCACCCTTCCATCCTCTCAAAACCAGTTCCTCCAGTCGGGACTTGGACCGGGACAGGAGTACGAAGTCTCCATCAACATCATCAAGAACAACACCAGAGGACCTCCAACATCCCAAACAGTCACTACCAGTGAGTCTTTAACTCAGATTATTTACAGTCACTACCAGTGAGTCTTTAACTCTCAGATTATTTACTACCAGTGAGGTAGTTTAAAATCCTCCAGAGAAGTTCATGATGAAGATTTCTGTCATTTATCTGCTCTGTCACGTTGTTCAGGTTCAAATAACCTTCATGCAACTGACACAGAATAAAAACACATGAATGTCACAGAGTGAAACTCCACAATGAAGACTTGGAGCAGACATCCCTGATGGTTCTCCGTACTAACAGATTTTAGATAAAGAGTAATAACTCAAACACATTGAATCTCAGCCCAGTGGGACTCTGTCTCAGTCGTTTTTTTACTTTCACTAAATCTGGCTCTCAGTGCTCCGAGACTTTTTATTGCAGCGTGACTCCATACATTACACTGTGACGTGCTTCCAGCTCCTGGCACAGCCACGCCAGGACAAACCGCTTTCTTTGTGCATGGAAAAGTAATTTAGTTTGCAGGGCAGTGTCGACGGACTCTCTGAGTTTCACACTATTTCACTGCTGATGTCATTTATTTGCTCAGGCTGAAGCTCCCACACATGAAGGATAGAAGCGAGATGAAATCTTTCACATCCTTTTCTACCCCCAGAGCTCATTTTAGCTCCAAAACATGGATGACAGACATCTCATCCTTGTGTAAACACGGGAGGTTTGTCAGGTAGCAAACACTAAATGGTCACAATATATTTCTCACTGGTCTTTCCTGTGTCGATCCAAGTTATTGCTTCATTTTATGAGAAAGTTTAGGCTCTACTTGAATTTTCCTTGAACTATTTTTTTTACTGTAAGACACTAAATTATTCCTACATGGATAGATTACATTTTTGATCGAGACTCTTCTTAAAAATCTTAAATATTGTACATTTAGTGCAATATTTTGGGAAATGCACTTTTTTTTCATTTGCTAATGATTATCACATGCTGGGCTGGCACATTATTATCATTTTTACTTTAGCATGCTAATATTAGTTAATCACAAAGTATAACTTGCACTGAAGAGAAAGTTGTTAATTTTGAATGTTAAGGGGGAATAAATGTTGAACAATCTGCACTGAAAATGATGATTAGTTCTCAAATAGAGCATCAGAGGCCGTTGAGACGGACAGGAAACGGTCCCTCTGTTTGTCTTCCTCAATGTAGTCTCAATGCTCAATTTTCAAACATATTCACATCTTTTTGACATTTGTGTGAGTCTTCCACCGCAGTAATTCAACACGCTGCGTTTGACATGATTTCTGATGTGTCTCCGTCCCTCGTGTCCAACTCATCCAGAGATTGACGGGCCGCGGCAGGTGGAGGTGAAGGACGTGACGGACTCCTCGGCTCTGATCGGCTGGTCTCAGCCGCTGGTTCCCATGGACACAGTCTCCATGTTTTACAGGCCCAGCTCCGACCCCTCGGACCAAACCTCGGTGGATGTTTTCCCGCCAGACAAGCAGCACAGCATCGCAGGTCTGAAGCCAGACACGGAGTACACGGTGTCGCTGGTTTCCAGGAGTGGATACGTCAGCAGCGAGCCAGTCACCGCCACCTTCACCACAGGTCAGCTTGTGATAACAATAACCAGGAAATGTCACATGATGCTTTCCTTCAGTTAACAGCTGCATGTGTGCATGTTCTGGATGAAATATTGTGGTAAAAAACACTAAAGATTAAATGTCTTGAAGTGAAATGAATGAAGTGTGCTGATCCTTGGAACAACTGACAATTTATTGAAACCCTTTTATAACCTTATTAATATTCAACATTCACACAGTTGGACACCATTTACTGCTATTTCAGTGACGTTTGTTTGTGTCCATTTATTGAGCACACAAGTAATCTGTGCAGGATGTTCGTTAGATGTTATGAGTCATCAAACTGCCATAAAATAAAGACAGTTTTCTGTAAAGTTTTCAGTTTTCACAGACGCGACGTGTTTTTTTGTATTGGGTTAACAGCTGCTGACAGTTTGTTTTACACAAAATGTAAAATACCACCAGTGAAACCACATGCTGTTGTGTGGATATATTTGACCACATTTATATTTATTTTCTGTTATTTGAGGGACGGCACTGTTCATTTGCAGACTGGAGCAGCTTGAGCTCCAATGATTGCCAGAATAGTGACACTAAAGCTCAGTGTATGTTTGTAGATCTGAAGTTAATCATTATTAAGTATAATTAATGATAAAAACGTGTTCCGGCAGCCCTGGATGCCCCCGCGGCCCTGCAGCCGGTGGCCCAGACTGACAGCAGCATCACTCTGGAGTGGATCAACAGCCGAGCTGACGTCAGCAGCTACCGGGTGAAATATAGCCCCATCTCTGGAGCGACTCACGGCGAGGAGGTGTTCCCACGACGACCGGGAGACACCACACAGGCTACAGTCAGCGGTGAGGGTCAAACAGACCACATTCATGAAGTAGCACCACACACAACATGATCATATTCGATTTGAATTCAGTTTATCTGGTGGTGTCGCAGGTCTGAAGCCGGGGACCGAGTACGGAGTCGGAGTGACTGCTGTGAAGAACGAGAGGGAGAGTCTCCCCGCGACGACCAACGCTGCCACCGGTGAGACACGTCCTTCATTAATACACAGGCAGACAGACAGTTGTCCTTCATTAATACACAGACAGACAGACAGACAGACAGACAGACAGACAGACAGACAGTTAACACACACACACACACACACACACACACACACACACACACACACACACACACACACACACACACACACACACACACACACACACACACACACAGACACAGACAGTCGTCCTTAATTAATACACACAGACAGACAGACAGTCTAGATTGTTGGTATGAAATTAAACCATGTCTTTGCTGATCCACGTTTCTGCTGGCAGACATCGATCCTCCCAGAGATTTCCAGGAGGTCGAGTCCACGGAGACCTCTCTGACCGTCAGGTGGAACAAACCTCAAGCCAAAGTGGGCGGATACAGGCTGCTGTACGCCTCCAGAGACGGACAGGTGGAGGAGGTGGAGGTCCCGCCCACAGCGACCAGCTACGTCCTGCTCAACCTGATTCCTGGAATGAGCTACAGCCTCACTTTGACTGCAGAGAGGGGACTGAAGAGGAGCTCTCCTGTCTCCCTGGCTGCGTCCACAGGTGGGTAGAAACAAAGATTACAATGAATAAGAAGTGAAACATGATGTCATGTCCTTCAGAATGATTACAAGGTTTTAAAAGTTTTTAATGCAGGTGGAAAGAAGACCTTCAGCTGTTTCTTTTCTTTCAGTTTTTATAGTTCACACCAACATTTAAGTTGTAATCCAATCTCATTTCTGTGTTTGTTGGTCAGCTTCAATTCTGTCTAACTGACGTTTACAGTAACGAGATACTCCAGCTGTTCTATTTACAGTCAGCTGTAGTACTAAACTGCACTTGCTGTTGCCACGGTAACCACAGCTGTGTCAGTCAATCAAGCAGTCGATTTTAAGAATTATGACTACATGTTTTGGTGGGTTTGTAGGCAGGAAATAAATCTTGTGCCTGTTTGTTTTTCTCGTAGCCTCTTTCACTTTTTATTCAGCCACTTCAGACGACCGTGAGCTCTCGACTCCCGCAGGCTCCGAGGACGATGTCCTTAGCTTTGTGTATTTAGAGCCCTCGGAGTCCCAGTTTTCTGGGACGGAGCCTGAGGATGAGGTCGGAGCGCTGACCGTGTCAGGCATCACGCCTGATGGATTTGACCTGTCCTGGAAACTCGAGACTCGCCGTGTCTATGATAGTTTTACAGTAGAATATAGAGACACTCAGCGATTATGGGATGTGAAAGAGGTCCAACTTCCTGGAGATGCCGGTGGCTCTAGAGTCAACGGCCTGAAGGCATTGACAGAATATCAGATCAAACTTTATGGAGTAACGAGCAGCCAGCGATCTGCCCTGCTCGAGGCTGTCGCAGTCACAGGTACAAGTTTCTCTTCTAGTGTGGATGGAAATCAGAAGCGCTGCGTGTTCATTTCTCAGACGGCTGCTAGGAGGTCAGACGTGCATGCAGGTCGTAGATTTCCCATCAAAATATCACCTGCATGACTCACAAAGAACTCATTTGATCTCCTCCCACTCATCCTCTGCCACAACTTCAGTACTGGCAGCATGTGGATTCCCAATTACAATAAGAAATCCAGAGCCATGTAAACCTGCAGGAACACCAGGTTTACTCCATGAAAGCCCTGTCCACTAACTCCATCCACATTTTTCATCTTCTTCAATCCCATAAAAAGATTTACAGGGTTCCCACGGGTCAGGGAATATCAGGGAGTTTCAGGGAATATCAGAAAGTTTCAGGGAATTTTAAAAACTCTTTTCCAGACAGGGGAATTTCATAATTTGTTTTGGGCCAAGTCCTGGAATATCAGAGAATTTTGTTTTGCATGTCTAAATTTTAGTTGCTATTTCTCAAAACATAATATTTTCCATGTAGCTTTTTTAACACGTTATTTAACATGTTGTCTGAGTGGTTTTATCCTCTGCTCTTCAGTAAAGATGCTCTTTCTCTTGGAGCTGCTTACGAATGCAAACATGCAGGAAAATGTAGATTTCAAGAAGGTTGGCCACAAAATGAAGAATTCACAACAGCCTGTTTTTCAGTGAAAGTTAATGACAGTCAGAGAGTCTTTGAGAGTTGATAACAAACGGTGACATTAGTGAGTTATACCTTTGACTTGGAGTGGGAACCCTGGATTTAAATGATTCTGTAGCAGTCAGACAAAATTCCTCCGAACGTCACTCGCATGTCATGAAGCAACTCGACGGTCTTTCTTCAGAGCGGCTGTGCATGGCTTCATCATCATTTTGAAGATGACTGTGTACTTCCACTGCGGTGGACTACTCAGAGCCTTCAAACACTTAATGGCACTGACTCAAGTGGCATTAATGTCTCATCAGCTGCTTGGCGATTTTAAATGTCATGGAAAAGTAATAATAATCCCTCTGAGAAAACTTCAGGTCAAGGACAGAACTTTGTGCACATTAATTTAATCTGTGTTTTTATTTTAATCCAGTTTTTTTCTTGCAGGATCTTTTACAGTCCTGACCAGAGGCAGTAAGACATTGATTCTTTTACCTGCTTTTATTCACTGTAGCTCCGCAGCCTACCTCTGCAGACGTACTAGCGCTGGGCATCAAAGACGCCCCAACAAGCCCACAGTCCGCTCTGGATAACCAAGTAGTTCAAAACCCAGAACCCCTACATCCTCTAAACACTCCTGATGCTGGTGTGATGAGCTCAGGGGCGGAGCCTGACAGCTCAGGGCCCAACCCACTGGGGCCCCTCACGGTCAATGTTACCGCCAGCAGTGTAAGCCTGGCCTGGTCGGCGGCCGACGGGGCGTTTGACGGCTTTGTGGTGGAGCTCAGTGCTCCGTCGGCAAAGCCTCGTGTGACTACTCTGCCAGGAAGTGTGAGGAAGGCTGAGATACACGGGTTGTCCCCCTCCACTCTCTATGATATTACATTGCAAGGGCTGGTGGAGGGCAAGCAGTCTGTACCTCTGACAGTTTTTACTACTACAGGTACATGGAGCAAATACTTCTTATTGTAGGTACTCATCACAACCCATCGTCCAAATAACTAAGGTGGCTTTTTGTCAACAAATGGTTCATATTTTACTGTAAAAAAATAATCCTCGTCTCATTTCCTCTTTTGTTCAATCTTTACAACGAAGTATTAGGGCCCCCCCAAAAAAATCTGAGAAATGTAATTCATGAAAGTATATCTCAAAATTAATGTTGAAATGCTACAAGACTTTTGCAAGAAGTTTTTATATTTTAAGATTAAAGTCAATTTCAAGAATTTTTTACTATTTCAAGATTAAACTCATAATATAGATTTATCATGATTATGATATGATATATCAGGGTCAGTTATATTTTATGAATAAATTGTAAGATTTTGTCCTAATAGAGATCAAAATCTGAATATTTTGAGAAAAAAGTTTTAATATTTGAAGTGATGTAACTCAATATTATTAAATTCATGATTAGTCAATACAATTTAGAAAAAGTCATCTTAATTGTGAATAAAGTGATATTTCAACATTTGGGTCACAATATTTTGAGAATTTGGGGATTTTGCAAAAAAAATGTCAATATTTTTAAAGAAAGATCTGTCCTAAAAAAGGGAATACTTCTTTTTTTCTCAAAATATTATGACTTTATTCCTCTAAATTCTCAAAATATCCAGATTTAAACAAATAAATAAAATGATCATATAATTTCTTTTGTTGACTTTTGTAATAGTCCCAAAAAGAGAGAGATTTGAACACCCGTGTCTCGGCCCTGATGCTCGGTTGTACTTGTTGCTTGTCTTAAAGTGAACGATCGAGTTGACCCCAGTCTGATCTGTCTATCTACCAGAGGAGCTGCAGCCCACGGTGGTGAACCTCACCATCTCTGACAATACATGGGACGGCTTCACTGCGTCCTGGAGCCCCTTGGGTGGGGGGGACTTTGACAGCTTTGTCATTGAGGTAACAAACTTGGAGAATTTGTCAGAGAGCCAGAACCTCAGTCTGTCCGGAGACGCTGTGAGCCTGGGCTTCTCCGGGCTTAATCCCAACACCAGCTACATGGTTGGGCTGTATGGGATGTATCAGGGCTCCTTCCTTGACCCCGTGTACAGTCAAGCCACCACAGGTACCTGCAGCCTGCGGCGGTGCAGCATTTTGTCCTCTAAACTTTATTTCTCTCCATTAATAACTCTTCTGTTTCAGTCCACCTCTGTTGTCACAGACCTTACTGCATGAAACCAGAACATAATAACCCACCGTGGTCACAGTGCACTGTACTGCTTCATGTTAACCACCATTCCTCACCCTCCAGCCACTGTCTGTCTCTGAGAGAGGCGTCGGGTGATGACATCACATCACTAGGCCGAGCGAACGCCCCTCAAACGTTCACTCTCACCATCCCAGTCAGCAACGTGCATGAAGCCCCTCCCCCTGCCATCCTTGCATTGTGGTCAGGTCTGATGCTGATGTGCTGCAATGATTGCAAAAGCAAAACCAATAACTACCCCACCCCACCCCCATCATACAGCGACAGTGTGACCATCTCATTTCATCCCATCAGCTTCTCACTCAGCGTGTAATTGATTAACCTTGAGCTGTCCTTTGGGTGTGTAAGTGCTCACACTATGTGTCATCTATGTGATACTATGTGTATCATGTCATTCCAGTTCTTCTAGTTTGTGTGGGTGACTGAGTTTTATTTTCAAAGAGCATCATAGTAAATATCCTCATTTCCTTTTGAACTACTAGGTGGCAAATGATTAAAGCTTCTTGTCATTTTCAAGGTAAAAAGATGAAGATATAATCTGAGGTTAACAGTAACACCACCGTGTTTTACATCATAATTTAACTGTCTGCTGCTTGTTTGAATGCATGACTGTATTTCTAATGGCATGTAAATTTACCTTTTTAGCTCAACCTCTCGCTTTGAATTGCTCGTGTGTGACATTTTGCCGGATTTTCCGTCATCAAAATGAGCAGATCGGCTGCATGATCTCATCGAGCTCCATATGCATGAAATCTTCCTCCTTAATTACGTTTTCACTTTTAAATCAATTTTGAATTCCTTTAAACTTACAGGCCAGTATTTTCAGCTATTCACCACAAAGGCTTTTTGAGTTTCTCTCCTTGCTTTACATTATTTTTAAAGAATAGAATAGGGTTAATTGGTTTAAATTAAATCTGCCATTTAAATTGTGGTGGAGGATTTTCTATTTGCATTTTTTTTTTTTTTTTGCAAAAATATTTGCATGTATTTAATCTTTTATTAAGCTAATCAAGAATTGCTGTTGGTTGTGGTGAGTGTCCTGTAATGCTACATATTTCTTTGACTATAAAAGAATCCAACGAGCTACCGATAATCTCTACACTATTTAGACTAGATAGTTCTGCAAAATGGCTTTGATGAAAATCTAACCATGGTTTCTATCTTTAGTGAATCAACCGGTGGTTGGAAAACTGTATATCTCAAACTTAACGTCAGAGAGCTTTTCAATCTTCTGGAACGGCACTGAAGGAAACTTTGATGGTTTTATCGTGGAGATAATTGATTCTGATTGGCTGATGGAGCCAAAGGAATATAACATATCCCACAATGTAAAGTCCCACGATGTCACAGGGCTCAGGCCCAGCACTGATTACATAGCCTACCTCTATGGGACATACAAAGGATCTCGAACAAGTGCTGTCAGTATTGTTGCATCAACAGGTATTTGGATTTTATGTGTATTCAATTATTAGTTTTACAGAGAATTGGGTTATTTACGAGGGGCGATCCAAAAGTTCCTGTTGTGCATGAAGAGTGATACGCACAGTAACATGCACGGAGGAGGAAGCAATAACGTTATTGAGTCTGTTCCAAGTGTCGCCTCTTGAACAACATCATCACTGAGCTCAACATGTTAACGTGACCACTGGATCGTGAACATCTGTGATGTCACCCTGGACCTAAAACTGGAGCAGAAAAATATCAGATTTATATCAAACTCTGTAAATGGTCAACAGAGACCCTTGAAATGCTTCAGAAAGTCTACGGCGATGAAGCGAGGTGTTCTGAGTGAAATTCACATTTCAAGAGGGGCAGAGCTTCACTGTCCAAGACCGAAGAAGGCGCGTCAGGTCAGGAGACACCAGGTGGGTTTTCTTTGTGTCACTGTGAGTCAGCACCGAGTTCTACTGGGACCTTCTGAGGGGAAACATTCACTGTGAACCACCTGAACTGTGGCTCTTTGGTTCTCCATGATGACGTCACACCTGCTCACAGCATGTTAAAAACATCCAAGTCTCTTGATCATAACGACACACTCGCTGCCTCCTCCCTGTGAATTCGACCCAGAATCTGATGTTTCTCTGCTCCAGTTTCAGGTCCATGGTGACATCACTAATGTTCACGTACCAGTGGTCACGTTAACGTTGAACTCTGTGATAATGTTGATCAACCGATATAATCATGGTGATGGTTTTGTCTTGAAACTTTTTGATCACCCCTTGTATTTTTGGAAATATTCTTCTATCGTTACCTGTACTGTAAAGTTGGCTTGGGCCTGTATTCATACACTGGAGACAAATACATGCTTTTTATTTCTTTCTTTCTACATTTTTTTCTCTCTCCCCTGTAGTTGAAGAGCCTGATTTGTCCAAGCTAGTTGTTTCTAACGTTACCTCAGACAGATTCTCTCTGTCGTGGCGGACAGGAGGGAAGGCTTTTGATAAGTTTATAGTAGAAGTCAGAGAGTCTGCTTTGCCCTCGCAGGCGATGGGGCGAGCTCTGCCAGGAGACCTGCGCTCCACGGTAATGGCCGGGCTCAAAGCAAGCACAAGCTACAACATAAAGCTGTACGTCAGTGGTGGTGGTGGTGAGAACACACAGCCCCTATTCGCTGTAGCTACAACAGGTATTTCTCGACACTACCTGTACCAACCACATTGTTACGTACGTGTACTTGGGACAACATAACTAAAAAGCCTTGTTCTTCTTTTATTCAGAGGATGTCCCACAGTTGGGGCCCATAGCTGCTTCATCTGCCAGTCCACATAACCTCAGCTTGTCCTGGAGCACTGTGTCAGGCCATTTTGATGGCTTTGTTATCCGGGTCAGTGACCCTGAGCAGCAGTCTGATACGCTGGAGTTCAAACTGCCGGGTGAAACCCGTGATATTACGATCTCTAACCTGATGGATGCCACAGGCTATGATATTGAACTGTACGGTATTTCTCATGGGCGCCACACTCCCTCTGTGTTTGCCCACGCTGTCACAGGTACTATGTATTTTACTAATATCTTGTACTTTAATAATTTGCAGTTAAAATTTTGGTTTTGTATCAAAACTTTTAATGGACTAAGTCACCTTTTTGGGATGTTTGTCTCCTGGAGCTTAATGTAGCATAGTAACTCAAAAATTATTGCAAATGAAAATAATTTTGTTTTCTGCAGGTTTAAAGCCTGAAAGGAGCTTTAGGAGCAAAAACGGCATGCATCATGAGCAGTAGTCTTTTTTTGGTGCACAAAATTATTTATTTGATTCAAAGAGGTCACGTGGATGTTGAAGTGAGCATGCACAAATGCTTTTAAGAGAGGAAACCATTTTTAAAAATCTTAATTATTGACAGAAAATGACAATAAAAAGTAGTCTCCGGATCTGAAAAGAGTAGCCAATGCACTGCACGTGTCTTAAAGTGCAATACCACTAATGGCCACAAGGTGCTGGCTCCAAAAACCCTTGGGCTCCCATAGACTCCAATTCAAAAAGCATCAATGTCTCATGAAATAAATGGTCGAGTGATTATGGTGTCATTCACTAAATTCATTCCTTCCAGTTGGTATTCTGGTGGTCTTCAGGAAAATAATTCCATCATTTATAAGAAATTAGGCCTCAAAAAGTGGAATGTTTTGGCGCATGTCTGGTTTGATTGACAGGCCTGTGGTGCAGTCAGATTTTTCCTATAGATGGGCGGGTGTAGTGTTCGAGTTTTCAATCAAAGTGAGTCAGATTTACCACAGGCTCCTCCCCAGCTCATCCAAATATGGTCACTTCCTGCTCCAAATTATTAAAATGACCGTCAAAATGGCAGTTCACAAACCAGTGGGTGGCATCATGGTGGATTGCAGCTTGGCTAAAAGCTATAGCCAGAGCAGAATTCTGTTAAGATGCAGTACCAGTAGTCACCACAAGATGTCTAGGTTCTACACAATTTCTTTTCAAGGAGCTTTTGTTATCAGACCTTGTGATATGTCTTGCAATTATCTCAGATAGCGTTTGGTTCCGTGTTTTGGTTTTATGTTTCTAGACTGTTAGCCTGAAGCCAAACCTCAAAATGTCGCTTTAGCAGCTTTGGGTAAGGAAGTGCGAAGTGCTATGATGCATGCCAGATTTGCCTTTAATGTGTTTTAAAATTTTGAAGATAAAGTAGTTTTTACCTGGTAACAACTTTAAAATAATAGCGCACTGGAAGAACTGGTTCTGTCTTTTGCAACCATTGCACACATTATCCTCCTAACGCAATCCCCCCCAATCCCTTACCCCCCTCCCAGCTCCATTGCCTAAAGTGGAAAACTTGACCATTTCCAACATAACCCCCTACGGTTTCCACGTGTCGTGGGAGGTGAAGCGGCCGCAGCAGCAGGAGGAAATATCCCCCTCTAGTGGCGGTTTCAGCCATTTTCACATAGTGGTGACAGACTCTGGCTGGCTGCTGGAGCCGCAGGAGTTCACTGTGCCAGGAAACCAGACCCACCTGGACATGTGGGGCCTCATCACCGGCATAGGCTATGAGGTCCGGCTGACTGGGGTGTCCCTGTCAGGGCTCCTCTCTCGGCCTCTGACTACAGTGGCTGTGACAGGTACCACTCAGTGCACTGCAAGGCCCCTCGTCTTACTAAGAAGTCCAATTCCTTATTTTTTTGCATCTGCTGTGTGTGTATATATATAAACTTGTCAATACAGTTCTGAAGTTTCACTGTCGCAACTGGCTCAGTTCCTTCATGTTCATGCATTATTTCTAGTAAACATTAGGATTAGTTATGTTATTTGGCATTAAGTATTGATACATGTTGGTTAAGGCCGTGTTTTGATGGTGAGACTTCAGCTCCGTACTCTAATCTAACCCTAATTGCTGTTCATAACACAATTTTTTCCAGAATATGTAAAGCAGTTTCTTGGAATGCAGCTGCGTCATCGGGAGGATTGTTTCCTCTCACCTCCAAAATATGAGCAAGCATATTTGTTTGTTTTCATATTTAAATGTGTTTTCCTCCACTTTTTTGATTTGTGATACACAGATAACTCTGGAAGAAAGTTAAAACTCCAGTGAATGGACACGAGCCACTGATTAAAACTTAAAATTATTAAAAAAAAATTGTACGCAGGAAAACACTGATAAATCAACAGATTCTGAGCATGAAATGTCTGCTGATTTAACTTCTGATCTTATTTCTTTACCTTTGAATGCACTGAATGCGTCGAGGCTGGCCTTCAGGACGCAACTAGTGTCTACTGAAATCCTTCCAACGGATTCATTAACTGACACAAACATCTACAAAGTGCATCCTATCTTTGAATTCTCCCAAACGTATGACTTATTTACACTAACGGATGCCCGAGCATGGCAGATCAGTGGTGGTGGACTAAAGGTCTCCAGGCTGGAATCTAATCCCTGTCCGCCTCTCGGAAACCTTCTTGCCTGGTTGCTGACCTCTTCCTTCGTCTCTTGAGGTTGATGACGTTAGCTGGGAAAACTCCTTCTGCAACGTTAATGTCTTCTTGTCTAACCAGAGGCCGAGCCGGAAGTGGAGCACCTCTTTTTCTCGGACGTCACGGCGGACAGTTTCCGTCTGTCGTGGACGGCTGATGAAGACTTGTTTGACAGATTTGTGATCAAAATAAGAGACAGCAAAAAGTTAGCCCACCCTCAGGAGTACAGCGTCCGTGGCGATGAGCGGACCAAGGTTCTAACAGGACTCATGAGTGGCACTGAGTATGATATCGAGCTTTATGGTGTCACACTGGACCGACGCTCCCAACCTATTACAGGGGTTGCTCAGACAGGTATATGAAAAACGCTGCCGAGTGTGCAGTTTCGTACTAATTACTAAACTTTCTGAGCTTCTGGTGTGACATCACTTTTCAGAGAACTGAACCCAGAGTCCCACTAATCTTCTTTACTCCTCTGGTTTGGGCTAAACTCTATCTCTGTCTCTATTGTAAAACTGTCTTTTGGGAAATGCTATGTCTTGAGTTTTATTTGGATTCCCTGAGCTGAAGGTTTCTTTTTTTTTTGTTCTGTTTTTACAGTGTTATTTGACATTTCCTTCACTGTAATTAACCTCTTTATATTGATTTCCTGTCTGCGTATATCCATTTGCACTTTGCTAGGCCTGAGCACTCCAAGAGGACTTCACTTTTCTGAGGTGACAGATTCTTCAGCCATAGTTCACTGGTCCACGCCTCGCTCTCCGGTGGATAACTACCGCATCACCTATTTGCCTTTTGAAGGAGGTAAGAGATCAGTCAGGGTTTGAATTGTATTTGCAGGTTAAATTTACATTTGAACGTGTGTAGTTTTGTTCTCTAAAGGTTCTCCACCACTTTGGTTCAGAATGAAATATCTCCAACTATTCAATGGATTGCAGTGAAATTCAGTGCAGACCTTTATGATCTTCAGACAATACATTTGCAACGGCTGTGGTGATTTCTCTGAATTTTCTTGGGGCGTTAACATGATGCTGACAATTTGGATTGTCAGTCAAATGTCTTGACAACTTCTGGACGGATATCAATGACATTTAGTGCAGACATCCATGTTCACCTCAAGATTAGATTGTTATGACTTTGGTAATCCTCAGACTTTACATTCAGCATCATCATCAGCTTAAACTAATGTCAGTCCCCTCTCCCTCAGCTGTACAGATGTGAGCATGCTAACCCACCGTCAGCATTGTGGTTTTAAGCCATTGACTGTACACAAAAGTGTTCGAAGCTTTGGGGTCTGAAAAATGAGGCCGATACAGAAGTGCCTTGAGCTGCAATACCACCGAGGGCCACTACAGGTTGGCTCCAAAAAGCCTCCGGCTCCATATACGCCCATTCAATTTCTCTCATCAAATATAAAGTCAATAAATGTTTTTCACAAGTCACTACGGTGTCTTTCACTAATGTCACTCCTTATCAGTTTTTCTGGCATTCCATTGAAAATACATTTATCATCAGTTAGATATTATGCTCAAAAAGACGCATGTTTGATTGACAGGGCTGTGGTGAAGTGAGGTTTCTGCTCGTTTTGTCCCTAGCTTGTCCAAATATGGTCACCTCTGGCTCCAAAAAAGCAAGATGACGACGGCCAAAATTCCAAATTCACAAATGGGTGACTTGTTTTGGAGCCAGCCCCTAGTGGTCCTCAGTTGTATTACACTTTAAGGCACTTCAGAATTGGCTTCACTTTTCAGAAAAAAGGCAGGAGGCGACATCCATTTTTATATCTAGTGTGTAGGGCAGCTTCACTGCGCTGTTCTTAGCCGTGATCGCTTTTAATTTTTTACCACCGCAGTAGGCGAGGAGCTGCACTGCCGGATAAATTGTTTCACCACTGGACCGAACTCGTGTTCCTAAGTACACCGTTCGTTTTGTTCTCTGTCCTCCACAGGAAGCCCAATGACCCTGACTGTGGACGGCGGCGTGTTCGAGGCGGTGCTGCCCAACATGGTTCCTGGAAAATTGTACCAAGTAACAGTCAGTGCTGTGAAGGGTCTGGAGGAAAGTGACCCCAACACGGACACAATAACCACAGGTGGGCTTCCTCCTGTCCTTTAAAAACACCGACACTCCAGACGAGTCAGATCGAAGGACTCTTATTTCAAACCTTTTTTCTGTATTCCTGTTTGTGTTCTCCAGCTTTGGACAAACCGCAGGGCCTCACTGCAGTGAATGTCACTGACACTTCAGCCCTGTTGTTATGGCAACCATCTGTAGCCACTGTCGAAGGCTACGTCATCACCTACAGCGCTGAATCCGGTGCGTTTCTGTTCTTACTTTTTACTTTGTCTGTCAACAGTCATGAGTTTTATCTTCATCATCGCCTAATAAAATCAGCAGGTTCGGTAGTGCAGCGTGAATCAGCGACATAAGGTTGCTTTGGTCTGATTGGATGGTTTGATTCCTGCCTTGCAGTGTCCCCGGTGGTGAAGCATGTTTCTGGGAACATAGTGGAGTTTGAGATGAGCTCATTGGTTCCAGGAACCCACTACACAGCCGGAGTTCATGCTGTGAAAGAGGCTCAGAAGAGTGCTTCTTCAGTGACTGAATTCACCACAGGTACTGTTGTGTTAATGAATAATCCCAATACTGAGACAGAGAATCTTTTAGGTTCCAAAGAGTCATTTGTTTTTAATACGTCAGATACGTTCCAGAAAACAAAGGTGGGTCAGAGAGTCATCATTATCCCTTAATTAGGAACTCTAAGTATTTAATGTGTCTTTTGATCTCCACTTCAAGGGAAGTCCAGAAACATTGGCGGCTCAGAATGTGCTAGCTGTGAGATGATGCAGATCCAAGCGGGTGCAAGGTTTTCAAGACCAGAATCAGTTATAAAGAAGGTCTGCAGCTAACGGTAGAAAATTTGCAGTGTTGAAACAAAAACTGAGTCCAGAAACAGGAGGAGTCAGCGACGGGTCAGCTGGGTGTTAAAGCTCCTCTGAGACTCTGGTGCACTCTCCACAGACCTTTGATAAGCAATTAAATAAAAATCCTGGCCTCAAGTCTGACAGTTTTGGTGTGTCTATGATGATTTGATTATTTAGTAATGAACAAGAGTGCAGACAATTAAATTTACTGAATGTTGAGAAAACTACATTTCGAGGAACCTTTAGACTTCTTAATGTTTTCCAGCGACAGTCGGTGCAGAGAGTAGATCTGTCCACATGGGAATGACCTTGAAGCTACACATACGTAGACTTTGTTACGTGACTGGATGGTAAATCCTCAGTGTGACGCTGTATTTGCAGATGTGGACCCTCCTCGCGATCTGACGGCTATTAACATTCAAACTGACAGTGCCACTCTGACGTGGAAACCTCCTCAGGCAGCCGTCACTGGTTACACACTCACCTTCTCCTCTCCTGACGGTATAATCAGGGTACGTACACGACCACATCACTTCACTCACTGACACCAGAGGCGACAGGTGTATTCAACTCGTGGCCTGCGGGCCAGATACAGCCCTTTTAAGTTTTTTTCTATGGCACATAAGAAGCTGCTTCCAAATCAGGATGAACTATAGATGTTGTCGAGGAACAATCAGCAGTGCACTGGCTGCTGTCTCAGCCTGGTTCTGTCAGAAGTTTCTCTTCCTGTAAAAGGAGAGTTTTTTTCCTCAGCTGGTGCTCACTTTGGAATTGTTTGGTTCCTTTCTATGTTGTACAGTTCTGTTGTAAGGCCTGTCCTATGTGAAGTGCCTTGGAATAACTTGTTGGGATTTGGCGCTCTATAAAAATAAGTGAATTGAAGACGAGGATGTAAGCAAGTAGGAGAGAGTCACAGACGATCACTGTGGGTAACCTTGACAACAGCATAGTGAACAATCAGCAGTGTCTGGAATTGATCATAATGATTCCATTAAAGGGAATAAAATGCGCATGACTATTTATATTGCCTGTTATTGATTATTCCATGCTGTATTATATCTATTAATATTATCCTGTTAGAGTTATTTGTATTCTGTGTGGCACGTTAGCCCTCAGTCATTTTCCTTTTTGGCACACTTGCTCTTGAAGTTGAATTGTCCTGCCATAAAGTTCTGGATTGATTTCCCAATCCATTGGCAGCCACTACTTTGAGTTTCGGAAAAGTTTGGAAAAATTAAAAAAGTTAAATTCAAAAATCTGCTTTTGAAACTTTAAAATGCAAAATAACTTCCAGCAACTGCATATCTTACTCGTTATTTCTAAATGGCAAAATACAAGCAGCAATATTTTGACTGTGATGGATTGTTTGTTTTGTTGTGCGGCAGTGAAATGTCTAAAAAACAGTGTTGAATTCATTCCAGTATGACTATTGTAAATAATTAACGTTTCCATGTGTGCGTGGATGCAGGAGGTGGTGCTCAGCCCGACAGCGTCCTCTTACAGCATGTCTCAGCTGAGCGGCTCCACGGAGTACAACATCAGACTACAGGCCATCATTGGAGCCCAGAGGAGTCGCCACGTAACCACCGTCTTCACCACCAGTAAGGATGAAAATGCAAACCTCCACCTCATTTTGATGTATGACTGAAAAGTGGCAGAGCTACAGAGGACCTGAAGGGTCCGGGAATCGCTCCAGATGAACGTCAGAAAGATATTACTCCTTCTAACGCACATTCTTTTCATGGAATCCGATATTCCAGCCGGATCACCTGCGCTTATGTTTCAGTCTGCCTCCGATGCTCACGATGGAAAAACCTTCCATTTTTCCTCTTTCAGTCCTTTTCCTTTCCAAGGTCCTCTCTCTCTCAAACAGTTCTGTGTGCCGTCGGGTGCATTTTTTTTATGTCCCAGGGATGAAGATGAAGCAGCTGCGTCCTCCGAGCTCTCCCAGATGATGTCTTTTTAATGTGCTTTTCAGTTGGCCAGTTGTACCGGCGCCCCAGGGACTGTGCTCAGATTTTATTGAACGGAGAGACGACCTCTGGTCTGTACACCATCTACATCGGAGGGGATGAGAGCCAGCCCGTCCAGGTCTACTGCGACATGAGCACAGATGGCGGAGGATGGATGGTGAGGAGATCAACCTGTTGGAATCTTTCACATCATAATTCAGCTGGCATGCTGCTGATAGATGACATACAGCAGAACAGAACCCCGGAGCCGTGCTGCTTGTGGTTGTTTGTGAAGCTGTTGTGACGCTCACCAAAGTCAGTCCTCCTCAGGTTTTCCTCAGACGGCAGAATGGAAAGCTGGAATTCTTCAGGAACTGGAAGAACTACACCGCTGGCTTCGGGAACATGAACGATGAGTTCTGGCTCGGTAAGACTTCACAACTTTCTAACTTTCCTTCCCTCGCTGAGTCTCCTCTGGACTCTGTCATAATAAACAAACCTGGGTTACAGGTCTTTCCAACCTCCATAAAATCACGTCTTTGGGCCATTATGAGCTGCGAGTGGACTTGAGGGACAACGGGGAGTCGGCCTACGCTCAGTACGACAAGTTCACAATAGCAGAGCCAAGAACGCGATATAAAATCTACATCGGAGCGTACAGTGGAACGGCAGGTGGGTGTGACTCTGAAGGAATGTCTGACATTTGATCCAGGAAGCCTAAAGACAGAAAATCAAACCGGTCTCTGTCTAAAGCTCACTAAATAACACCTTATATCTCTACCAAAACCAAAGTGTAAAAATGACCATTTGATCCCTATCCCAGAGGAGCCCAATTTTGGGCGTGTGGGCCAAGTTTGGCCAGCACCTTCTTTGTTTTGGCCCACCACAGCATTTGACAAGATCGTTCTTCTTCTTCTTCTTCTTCTTCTTCTTCTTCTTCTTCTTCTTCTTCTTCTTCTTCTTCTTCTTCTTCTTCTTCTTCTTCTTCTCCTTCTTCTCCTTCTTCTCCTTCTTCTTCTCCTTAACGACAATAAAATCTCAACCCTAATGACAACGAATTGAAAATTTATTCCAGCTAAAAAGTACGTAAACTCACCTATTAGATTCCCTTTTACTAAATCGTATCTACTTTGAATGATGGTGTCCTTCATCACTGACTTTATCCTGCCAATCAACATGAGAGATGGAGGCAGCAGCACACTGACAACACAACATTTAGAAAAAAAGACGACTGTTTCTGACTAATTTCTGCAGAATAATACAATTTCAAACCTGTAGATTACAGAGTAGATTTTCAATTGTTCTCAAATGAAATTTTTTAGATTAACAATGGTAATTTCCTATAAAATATATTTCCATGAAATGTACTTTCACCTAACATCAACATGTATTTCTGGCGGTTTCCAGTCTTTATGCTAAGCTAAGCTAATTGTCCTCCTTCTTGAAAACACGAGGTTGTTCAGACTCTTGTTTCAGATCTGTGTTGTGTTAAAAACAAACATTTGTGAAGATTTTCTCTTTTGTTTATTTGACTTTCAATAAAAAGTCCTCCCGTATGTAAAACAGTTTTTGAAGTTTATGAAGACTTTATAAATAGTTGAAAAGTAGTTTTATGGCCTGAAGTCTTTGGTTTTCCATTTATCATTGTGAACAGTGGAAAGATCTCCTAGGTTTTGAGAAAAGATGTAATTTCATCTTCCAACCCTGGTCAAGAGAATTCATAAACATATTTCCCAAAATGTTGAACTGTTCCTTTAAGAAAAGCCCCCATGAGTTAAACTAAGCAGACTGATGAAGCCTGCATGTTTGTGAAGCTTTCTGCCCTTTAACATGTTCTCCAGGCGACTCCATGACGTACCACCAGGGTCGACCGTTCTCCACCTACGACAACGACAACGACATCGCTGTGACCAACTGCGCTCTGTCCTACAAAGGTGCCTTCTGGTATAAAAACTGTCATCGTGTCAACCTCATGGGGAAATATGGCGACATCAGTCACAGTAAGGTATGTAACGTTCGCACAATGTTCAGAAAAACCCAAATTATTACAAATAATTTTTTTCAGCTGGAATCTTCATCAGAAAAATGAAACGAACCAAAGGCGACATAATGTTCATTCATATTAACACAATCCTGCTGAAGGCTTCATTGGCAGTTCTGTTCTATTTTTGTTGTTTTTCTTCCACATTACCGCGTTTTGTTCTCTTAAAATTTGCCCATTTTTGCTCAGACATTGTCAGCCTTTGTTTGTTTTTTTTCTCCTCAGCTCTGTTAACAGTATTCAAAAAGACATCTGTTCCTTCCCTTAACAGAAATGACAGATCAATCATCATGCAACACACTGACGAGCGCTTTATTAGGAACAGTTGGCTCGCTCCCCGTTCAGTGGTAGCCGTTTTGTAACGGATCACTATTGTACTGAATTTAGCTGAATTGAACCAAATAGTTTTGTTGTGGCCGGACGCAGAGCTCGTCGGTCGGGTGACTTTGTTCATAGATAAAACGTCTGCAGAGTGGACATATTTTCCAAATTAAAATGAAAAGAGTTTAACGCACACTTTTAATGCCTGCAGTACGAGTATTTCATGAGTTGCTGGTTCTACTGATTAATTCATGCAAGAAATAAAAACTGAGGGTCGACTCGTACAATAGTGATTATAGGTCATCAAAGAGACGGAGAACAGATGTACATTTGGAGGAAAAGTGGAAATCTTTATTGGATAAATACTTTGATGTTGAGACAGGAAATGGAGGGAATGATGTGCTGCACAAGGTCTTTCTGGCCAGGACTCAAACCGACAGCTTCCTGCTTAGATGTCTCTGATGTGTGCTATGTGGTCAGCACCACAACGACTTGGCTACCAGGACGCACACTTGGATGGATTTGTGGGAGATAACGTTGTTTTAAAGTATCCGATGCAAATTTGACATGGCACATACTTCACATGAAATGACTCGGATCTGGAGAACGCGGACTAATTATTTCCAATGTCTTGCTCTGGTTCTTTCCGCAGGGGATCAACTGGTTCCACTGGAAGGGCCATGAACACTCAATCCAGTTTGCAGAGATGAAGATCAGGCCGGCCAACTTCAGAAACTTTGAGAGCCGAAAAAAGCGATCGTAGACTCGTGAGCGCCTCTTCCTCCTCCTCCTCCTCCTCCTCCTCTTCCTCTTCAGCACCTCACCTCCAGTCCCCTCGTCTTTTAAAGTGATACACACAAAACCAGGCCCCGGTTCTGGATGGGAGATCAACCCGGTGACATGACATCAAAGAATCAGTGGAAAATTAAACGCTTTCTTTTGTGTCGCTGTTGTGTGTGTGATTGTGTTTCTGTGTTCACAAAAAAAGCAGTGATTTGTGTGAGTGAACATTTGTGTGTTATTGGGACCAAACATCTGTTTTGATCTGTAAAAAATTTGGAAAAGGATTCACTGAATCGGCAACATGTCAAGGGCACATAGTCACGAGGGAAACTTCATCCATCTTTAATCCAGTTATTGACAAGGATAGATTCATAAAATGAAAATAAATTAAGTGTTGTCATGTGTTTACCAGCCGCTATTGAAAACACGATAGAATTTTTGGTAGGATTTCTATTATTTTGATAGAAAAAACATGTGATGCTTCATAAACTCCAACACAAATAAAAATGTGACTTTAATAGATGTGTGTGTGTGTGTGTGTGTGTGTGTGTGTGTGTGTGTGTGTGTGTGTGTGTGCGTGCGTGTGTGCGTGTGTGCGTGCGTGTGTGCGTGCGCGCTTGTAAGTCCACAACTGAACCATTTCCACACCGTCTCCAGGAGATGGCAGCGTGTATTTGGACTGACTGCTATTTACTGGAGTTTTACACAGCAGCCTAAAACATATTAGTTATTCAGGTTATATGGAGGTCTTAAAGGGTTAAAAAGCTCGAATAGCTTTAATTTACCATCAGCTAACGTAGCCAGGAAACTTGCTGGCTATTAATGAGCAAGTGTCCGTTTTATTTAAAATTGTTCACCCTGTCAGGCTCCAGGTTCCATCAATTCTTTGGCTATAGTTGGATTAATGTCAAGTAAATGTACTTTAATTCATGTTCTTAATAAATGTGTCGGTCTTTCTGCCTCTATTGGGTTTCTGATATTTGGTAACTTCTGTAGACATAAAAAAAAGGTTGAAATATACATTTTGTGTAGTGTTTATAAGATCTTAATTTTAGGTTATTACATGTTTGACATCAGAAAACGTTGCTCAGAGGATAATATTAATAAAATATGTTACAGGAGGCCTGCTGGTCTGAGGGTTAAGTGCTGAGAAGTCTGAGATTCTCTTTCCTTTAATGTTTTCATGTTCATTACCTGTTTTATTTTGGTAACTCACCTTGTTGTATTTACTTCCTGTGTGTTCCCAGCCCTGATTGTTTCCACCTGTGTCTAATGATCTCCCTGCCCTCCTGTGTAGTAACTCCAACCGCTCCATTCCTCTGTCAGATCATCGTCATCCTGTCACCGCTGTCTCAAACTCATCCAGACGCTTTTTCAATCAGTTATCGGTACGTTTTGGTGTTTTCCCCCGATTTGTCTTGTGGACTCTGTTTTTGCCTTTTCCCTTTTGTACCACTGCGTGAGCGCTAACTTTCCTGGCTTTTGGACCCTGTGTTTGACTGAGCTTTTGAATTTTCCCTTTCTTGGATTTTGCTTTTGTTTTGCCCGATATCATTAAAACAGTTTTCTTTCCGTACTTATGTTTCTGGTCATGCATTTTGAGTCCTATTGCTGAATATGTAATACTTATTACCAAAAATATAGTTAAATACAAAAAAGATGTGAACCTATAAATTGCAACCTATATAAACCAAACTAATTCCCATCTAACCCACCATAGAGTCACACTCCCTCCAATAGGTTTCTGTGTTTTTGTGCTTTTTAATGAACCATGAGAGTCTTTCTAGCTCTCATTAAAGGGTGTATGTGTTCAGCCTCAATCCAGAGTCTCTCCTTCCTCCCTCCTCCTTCCACCTTCTCCTCTTCCTCCTCCTCCTCTTCCGCCTGTTAGTCCAGGTGGGTCAGGCCTCCAGTCTGGTTATAAAGAGATATTGTTGTGTTGAAGTCAGTTGGGTTTTGGTAGTTTCTTTGGTGCGGCTTGGAAAACGGTCCCGTTTTCTCCTGGATCGTACCACCGTCCAGTTCGAATCCTGGTTATAAGCAGAGCTCATGATCAGATTGTTAAAATTCTTAGCAACGATATTCTGTCCCAAATCGCAACGTTTCGACCGACAGTGGATCTTCTTCAGTAATCTAATAATGACTGCAGACTCCAGATTATTTAGAAGAAATACTGCTTTTATTTTGAAAGAGTCAGGTGGCGACTTTAATCCAGGTTAGGTTTTTAAATGGGTCATATGGTGACCTTAAATTGTAGTTTTTGTAGTCCCTGAATAGGGCTTTAGAGGGGGTCCTGTGAGGACCTTTAAATTAGAATTGTTTCACTCTGATTTAGTTTGTTTGAGGTGATCCCGTGGTGACCTTAAATCACAGAAATTGGAGGCTGATTGTTATTTGAATTGTGTCAGAAGTGACTTTAGAGTTATTTGCTTGTGATTTGGCTGAGAGGGGCCCTGCAGTGACCCTGAGCCTGGGTTTATACGCAGAGGTTAGGTTTAGGTTTAGATGTCGGAGGGGGAGACGGTTAAGATTTGGGTTAGGTTTGGGCATCAGAGTGGGAAACGGTTAAGGTTGGATAGAAACCAGCTGGTTAGGATGTTAAATTAAGCGCGGTTCAGTGATTTGGTTATGGTTAGCGCGTCGGGCTAGGTTGCTGTTAATGTAGAGTTGGTTTTAGTTTTACCACAGATAGGGTCGTGGTAGCGACGTTTAAACTAGGGGTGGGCGCATCCATTCTGCGGGATCGATACTTCGATACTTACAAGCTACTCATTTGGTATTGAATTTTTTTTTTTTAAATATCGATAAATACAAAATGTGGATGGCTGCATCACTTCCAAATGTTTCTATTTTTTATAAGTTTGTCATATTTATGCTAAAAGTTGTTGCTCCGTGTCACATGACCGTGGGAACCAATGAGGCACGAGGATAGAGTGAGTGAGCGCGCACTGTGCAGGTGCCAACTGTATTTAGAGTATGGGCGCTGAAAGGATTAGAAAAAAAACATTCAGGACCTGTATTTACCCAACACAGATAATATGATGTCATTTCTTCTGCTGCTGCTGCTTCTTCTTCCTGTTGACAGCGTTTGGCATCCAGTTTATTGGTGCATTACCGCCACCTTCTGCTCTGGAGTATGGACGAGATTAAATAAAAAAATTATTAAATTAAATTATTACACGGTATCCTTTAGTCCTACTGTAAAATCTCTCCACGTCAGCCACGCAACCTCCCCATTACTGTTTCCATGATAAAAAAAAAAAAGTATTAGCAGTAACTGGTTTATCTAACTAACTCTAATCTAACTTTTTTAAGTGGCATTGTGATTTTATGATAGGATTATGAAGCAGTATGACTTTTTCTGAACTGACATGCATGCCACAGGTGGGGATTGAACCCAGTTACATCTATCTGAGGCAACTGCTCTAACCACTGCACCACTGTGTCATACTATAGCATGTCGTCCAAATTATGGAAAAAAATTCAAACTATACTGATTGTATTCTTCTTCTCTGAGACTTCAAAGCGCTTCATTGAGATGTATTAAAGGGTCGCTTCACCCAAATTACCAGAAGAAAACCCTATTAATAAAATAAAATAATATATGAGAAGGTTCTCACTTTCTCCTGAGGAGCATCTCGCCGTTCAACCACCATTTTGGTGGGCTACCGTGAGTTGTTGTGGTTCGTTAAATTATCATGCACAAGGACAGAATTGTCAGTGCTTAGAAAATCATAAATAACCCAATGAAAAGATGTAATTAGTCAGACAGACAGCCGATTTGAGCTGAAGATTCATGATTTATTTAAAGTGGCTCTGTTATTGTTTCATGGGACTTTAGAGGAACTTTTTTCCCCTCAAATACACAGCAGCATATTCTCTGCTGGTGTGAACAGGACCTGTACAGAAAAGAAACATTCGGTGACAGAGCAACTGTTACATGTAACAGTGTTGTGGCTGTAACAGAGAGACGTTATAGTTGGTCGACCTGCACTGTAACCACTGAGCCACCGACACACTTGACTAGGAAGAATACATACTTCTCTACAGAGACACAACTACACCACTTATGGAGGACTACAGAATTTATTTAAGTTGTTATAGGTTATTCAGCGTCCATTTGGGGAAACCGGAGCACCTGGAGAAAACCCATGAAAACGCCCTAACCCTAAACCCTGACCCCTGACCTCTAACCCCTAAGTAAACACTAACTAAAAACGAACTAAATACTAAGTAAACACTAACTAAATACTAACTAAAAACTAACTAAATACTAAGTAAACACTAACTAAATACTAACTAAACACTAACTAAACATTAACTCAACACTAAGTAAATACTAACTAAACACTAAGTAAACACTGACTAAAGACTAAGTAAACTAACTAAACACTAACTAAATACTAACTAAACACGAAGTAAACACTAACTAAATACTAACTAAACACTAACTAAATACTAACTAAACACTAACTAAACATTAACTCAACACTAATTCAACACTAACTAAATACTAACTAAACACAAAGTAAACACTAACTAAATACTAAGTAAACACCAACTAAATACTAAGTAAACACTAACTAAACACTGACTAAACACTAAGTAAACACTAACTAAACACTGACTAAACACTAAGTAAATACTAACTAAATACTAAATACTTTGCTTAAGATGTTTGTACTTGCGGTGATGTGCTGGTGTCACGGATTTCTTAAACCGTCTCCAAAGAGAGACTTTGACTATTTCAGAAACTTCTGGTGGTGTTGAAATCTCTTCTGGAGTTAAGATCTCTTTTGGAGTTGAAATCTCTTCTGGAGTTGAAATCTCTTCTGGAGTTGAGATCTCTTTTGGAGTTGAGATCTCTTCTGGAGGTGAGCCCTCTTGTGGTTTCGAGATCTTTTCCAGAGTAGAAACCGTTGTAAAGTTGTCCTCAGGTGTAGACTCCTGTAGGACGAGGACAGAATTGCGGTTGCTGTCCTCCTCCGGTTCAGAGTCCTCTGACATGGTTTCTAGCGTGGAGGTCTTTCCAGGTGTAGAGACCGTTGTTACGTTGTCCTCTGACGTGGACCCTTGTGAGATGACCTCGGGTTGGTGGTTGACGGGGTACTTCAGCTGCTTCGTTAGCTCCTCCACCTTCCTTGTCAGATTCTGATTGTCCACCATCTGGGCTTTATGCGTGGTGGACAGTTCAATGTGGAAGTTGTTCTTGTCCTCCAGTTGGTTTATCAGCTCCTTCAGCTTGTCATGAGTGACGTTCTCCCTGCTGGCCTTTTCCTGCTGGAGTCTGATGTTCTCCAGTTGTGTCCGGAGTCGTTCAGCCCTCTGCTCTTCCTTCAGGATCGCAGACACAAGCTCCCCTTTGCTTTTCTTCATGTCACTGGACTCAACCAGATGCTCATGTCTGGAGAACCGGCTCAAGTATTCGATGACATCTTTGTACCATCTCACCTCCTTTTCATAGCAGAGTCTTGTGTGCTGTTCCTTTTGCATTTGCTTCTCCATCACACAAATTCTTTTCCAGTCACAGTACCTGTTGTTGTCGGCCCTGTGTCTCCTCTTTTGCTCCTCTAGAAGATGGCGTTTGACCTTCTGCAGGGACCTTTTATGATTGTCCACCTTCTGTTTCAGATACTCCACCTGTTTAGGATCGTTTTGTGGCGGTCTTGTCTGAACAGAAGTAGCAGGGTGCTTGGGCTGGACGTCTCCCTGGACGGCCCTCGCCTCTCCTGGCTGGGTGGAGGGTTCCTCGTCCTTGTTGCTGCTGGCTTCATGGAGGATGGCTGTCAGCTGGTAACACTTCTCCTCCAGAGACTGCTTGTCCACCTCCTGTGCTTTAAGTTTGGTGGACAGTTGAAGGCAGGAGTTGGTCTTGTTGTCCAACTGCTTTTTCAGGATCTTCAGCTCATGCAGTGTCTCGTTCTCCCTGCTGACCTCCTCCTGCTGACGTTTGACGCTCTTAATCTCCCTCTCGAGGACGTCAGCTCTAACCTTTTCCATCTGAAGTGCACACACGAGCTCCTCTTTGCTTCTCCTTGTGACACTGGACTCAGCCGGACTGTCAGCTTTGGAGGAGCGAGTCAAACCTTCAACGATGTCTTTGTGCCTCCTCAGCTCCTGCTCACTGCGGAGTCTCAGGTGTTGCTCCTCCTGCAGTGGTTTCTCCACCATGCAGAGCCTTTTCCGGTTGTAGTGTCGTTTGCTTTCTGACATTTTTTTCATCCTGTGCTCCTCCTGTAGACGGTCATTGGTCCTCTCCAGGACTCTTTTATGGTTCCCCACCTTCTGTTTCAGATAGTCCACCTCAGAAATGCTTGGAGGCAGAGTTAGCTGAACAGAAACGGGAGCAGTAGAGTTCTGGGGCTGGACCTCGCCTTGATCTCCAGTGGAGGGCTCTGTGTCCATCTCATTGGTTTTGTTGCTGCCCTCAGGAATAGCATCTGTAAGGTCCCTCAGCTTCTTTGTCATAGCCTCGATTACCTGGTCAAAGTGTAGGCGAAGCTGCTCCTCAGTTACAATTGATTTACTTTGGATCTGATTCTGGTTTTGTTCCATTTCTGCTTCCAATACAATCAGTTCTCTCCTGATTGGTTGTTCGCTACGTGTTGAAGTCACTTTCCACTGTTCTTGAGTCTCAAATGCTCTCTGATGTGTGTGTGTGTGTGTGTGCTGACGATCGGTGTGTTCTGACGGTCTGAAATTCTCCAACTGAATGTACATGGAAAGTGGGTGTGGCAAGTGGGAGTGGTCTTCTAGAATCCTTTGATTCCTTGTGACATCACATCACAAGGGATGTCACATGGGTAGTTACATGGAATGTCACGTGACATGCCACATGTGACATGTCACCTGTGAATTTGAATTAAAAACAATCTCTTAATTCATCCCTGCTGTTTATTTTCTTTCAGAATTAAGGCCACAACAGCTTTACAGTTGGAATTCAAAAAACACAGGCCGATATTAAACAGGAGGAAATAGGTAGAGCTGTTGATGGCAAGAAATCTGGTAAAATGGCAGGACCAGATGGGCTAACAATAGATTTTTTTTCCCAAAAAATGGAAATAAAATTCACTGAAACCACCATTACAAATGTTTTCGGTAGTCGACCTGACTAAATGTCAGTGTTGTACATATTAGATCAAAACGGTTTTATTATTAGGATTCCATAATGTGAGAAGGCTCCTTAACATTTTCAAAGCTTAGAATATACCTCAGATAAAATCTTCCTCTTTTCAGAAGCTGAAAAGACTTTCAATAAGGTGGAACGGCCTCATCTTCTTAATACTCTGGAACGATTTGGATGTGGTAACACTTTTCTAAAACGGGTTCAGTTATTGGATTTAAATTCTATGGCAGAAATATTAACAAAGAGAATTATATCAAAACCGACTGCAGTTAAAAGAGGAATGCCATCAAGGTTGTGCCGTATCCCCGCTATTATTTACTTTAGCAACTGAATCATTTGCAATAGCTGTATGGGCACATGCAGAAATCGATGCAGAAATGATGATCTTTTTCAAAAAGTGAGAAAACTATTCATTGAATTTATTTGGAAAGATAAAGGTGCTAGAATCCATCTGTCTTTACAGCAGAGCAGGTTTGAAGTGCCTCTCATAGTCTGGCACTATTGGGCGGCACAACTTGGATCTATTAAGTTCTATTTTGCAACAGTGCAAAGAAATGCAATCAGAATGCTTATACTCTGCCCTTATACTTATATTCAGATACAATATCAAATTTGGAGAAACAAAATCTACAAATCCAATTGTTAAAAATATGATGAACACGTGGTTTGAAGTGTTATGGCCCTGCTCTCAGTGATCATAACAAATGGCACAAGGGAGGATTAAACTAAAATAATGTGTTTATTTAAGCAAAAATGAACAAAAGTGTCAACAGAACAGTTCTAATCAAAATGCTTAACAAAGAAAATATGCTGTCCAGAGAACTATAGCAACGTGCAAATCTAAAGGTCTGGCACGGGAGCAGAAGTCCACAGACCTTTAAACTTTACAGCACGACAAACTGACTTCCTGATTTACTCTGGTCAACTGATCCGTGTCCGCCATTGAGGAGAGACGCGATGTGTTTGGCTCCATCTAGTGGCAAAATGTTGTAATTAACTTTACATTGATAGGCCACAGAGTGTACCATGAAATTTAGGTGTTTAGAAATCATAAATTGTTTAAATTCAGACAAATATAATAACTATTAGGTCGAAATTTCATTAATTTTTTTAATAAGATAATTTGATCTTTTTTTTTTCTAACAAAGAGTATTAGTTTCATATTTTTGGGATTGTGGCCCCTAATGTAATAATATAATTCAATCTAATATAATAATCTGTTTTACATTTTTTGTTCATTTTGTGCCAAAGCAAAGAGTTCACGACTATCTACTGTGAACAATATTAAATCGTGTAGGTGGCACTGCAGCAGCTACAGAATAACTTCATCTTTGCCTCAGACTGGTGCCTCATGACATATTTTTTTGTGGGATATGTCAGATTACAGTGGCTCATTAGTAGTGTGTGTCATGGCTTCCTTTCCAAACACAATAGCCATATTTTACAGTGTGTTGCAGTATAAAAGATGCAGAGGAAATAAAACTAAAATACTACTAATATATCTTGTGTTTTTCCTTTGTGTGTGTTTTGTTCATAATCTTTATATTGCATGAACTGGAATGACAGTCTGCTTTTTCCTTTCCTTTTCTTTCTTTCTTTCTTTTTTTTTTTTTTTTTAAATTTCTGTCACTGGACCCCAAACCCACCCACAGTATCCCTCCCCAGAGAGTCCCCCAAATGGTGCTGGTTCTGCTTTGCCCTTCTCCACACCACACTGGAATGAACAGCTAAACCCAACAGATGTATCTGAAAGGCCTCAATCGAAGCCAGAGAGGAGGGGCGCAGTATTTAAATAGGGGAGGAGGGAGAGAATGAGATGGAGGGTGGGGAGGAGGGAGAGGATGAGATGGAAGGTGGGGAGGAGGGAGAGGATGAGAAGGTTTGAAGAAGCAGAGAGGAGGTGGAAGGAGAAATGAGTCACAGAAGGGTCCCACCCGTCTAGGTGGGAACATCTCGTACTCGTACCCTAGGGGCCCTCTGAGAGCTCCAGAGAGCCACAGGGGGCCCAAGGGCCAGAAGCAGAGAAGGAGTGAAGTGGAGGAGGTTGACGAGGAAGATTCTTTGAGTAAGGACCTCAGAGTATATTCACCTGTAGTTTAGGGGAGAGCCGCTTATCTGAGGCACGGGCTGGTTAGATTTTTTTGTATTTTTTGAATCACAATGACTCCCCCTGGTGGCCTCTCATTGAGTCCAGCAGTTTGGTAAAGAGAGTCAAAGGTAAATGCACAGGCCACCCCATGCCAGTCAAGCTCTCCTAACTTGTTTGTCAACTCTGAGGTGTTAGGATGAGGTCTTCTTGGTGGTGACATCATCACAAGCGGGTCCTTGGTCCGGGTTAGATTGTAAAAAGGTCTAATAATGACTGCAGACTCCAGGTTACTTTGAAGAAATGTTGCTTTTATTTTGAAAGAGTCAGGTGGCAACTTTAATCCAGGTTAGGTTTTTAAAGGGGTCATATGGTGACCTTAAATTGTAGTTTTTGTAGTCCCTGAATAGGGCTTTAAACGGGGTCCTGTGAGGACCTTTAAATTGGAGTTATTTGGTCCCCGTTTGGGTTTGAGGTGGTCCTGTGATGACCTTTAAATTAGAGTTGCATGACTCTGATTTAGTTTATTTGAAGTGGTCCCGTGGTGACCTTAAATTGCAGAAATTGGTGGCTGATTGTTGTTTGAATTGTGTCAGAAGTGACTTTAGAGTTAGGGTTAGGGTACAGGGGTAATAACCAGAAATAAAAGGGCTGATCATCAAATAACTAATAATAAGGAAAGGTTTTATTTTCAATAAAAATGGTCATGGCGGGTTTTTTTTGTTTGTTTCATTTTGCAACACTATTATTATTGGAAGCACATCGTTTTCATATTTTATTGACAATTGTTTGGTACCTCCAATCACTTTTTTCTTAATGTTGAAGCAGCCTGTGTGACAGCAGCAATATAAACAATAAAGAAGGCTGAATACATTTTACATGGCTTGTAAAGGCTGAATCCAAGTGTGTGTCATTCTTTAGATAAATTCTTGATATATGCATTTTATCATTTAGGAGAACTACTGCTGGAACACTGTTCTTCTCTTAAATAGAGTAATCATTCTATCTCACATGGTAGTGTTGTCTCAAATCTCACACTTACTGAGAATTAAAACATCATTTGAATGCATCAGCCAAAAGATCTTTCAGTTACTTATTTTTTGTCAAAAATAAAGGTGTTTGCCTCTGTTTTATGCACACAATAACATATGTCTGTGGCCCCTCCTCTTCCAGTAGTTTACGATTGTTGAGGGACGGAAGTGTCCAGAATTTCAAACTAAATATTTTTTGACAGTTTTGAATGCACTATTCTGGTACTTATAGTCCACTGCATGTCACTAAACTTGTCAGCATGCATGTATTTATGCATGCAAAATAGCAAATGTGAGTATGCGAGTTAGAATTGAGAGACAGCCATGTCTTGGCAGACTATAAAGAGGTTTTCATTTGAAATCTGTACAGAAAGTCATAGCAATCGGCGTAATTCTGCTTAACTTTACAGGCTGTGAGGGGCGGGAGAGCCGTAATCAGTGACGTAATTTAGGATGGACTTGCTGATTAGCTGATTTGACTAAATTGAACGCAGGTGTGGCTGATTCCAGCCGCGCTGAGATGTTGATAAGCGGCTGGACAGAAGGTTCATTAGTGCTCCAGCTCCTCTGGGCTCCACGGTTATCTCAGGGTCTGTTGTACGGTGTTTCTCCACAATATTTGCCTGTTGATTTACTTTTGAAGTTGTGTTTTTATACTGTAGGCCTAAAATGTTGCATTTGTGATATGTGCCAGGATAAAACTACAACCGTTTAAAAAAAAAAAAAAAGTTTTAACATATTCCTTTTTTTTTTTTTTTTTTAAACTGTTGCTTAATGTCACTTAAGTTTCCCTGTAGTTAATTTGGAGAGGTTTTATGCATCAATATTGAGCTACAGCCAGCTTTGAAAGGTTTTTATAGAAACAAATGTTTGCTATTTTCACCTTTTCTGATCCTTCAACTCATCACAATGTGCTTCATTGATTACAGGTGTGTGCGGCAAGACCATGTGGCAACCCACCATGCGAACATCCATTGGCTTGTGAACAGCCAGTTCAAAGCCTCAAGTCTGGCACAAGGACCACCACACCACTGATCAGGAGTGAATAGAGCAAACTTCTTGTGGAAAGAACTTGTTGACCCTCTTTGAGAGCCTAATGGAGCCAAATCCTAGTGGCCCTCAGCACTGTTCAGACACAGAGACCAGGTGCATTTTCACATACAGTCTTTGAGCACAACAGGAAGGAGGTAGAGAAAGTCGACTGGACCAGTCCGTCTTCATAAACTCCCTCAAAGGTCATTAATGGTCTACAATTAACTGTGTCTGGAACAGTATTCATACTGCCTAAATCCTTTTGGGTGTGTTGACTTGTGGCTTTAACATATTTCTATTTTTTATTTATTTATTTATTTTAAATGGCTGTTCATGGTACAACCCCACTTCTGATTTTAAGTTTCCATATTGAACTGTGAAAGGTTGGTGGCATAATTATGTTAACCTGCCGTTTCAATCAAATACCATTTCAGTTTTAATTCCTCTGCATCTTTTATAAATGACTGCAACGCTGTAAAATGTGGCCATTGTGTTTGGAAAGGAAACTATGACGCACTACTAATGAGCCACTATAATCTGACATATCCTGCAAAAAATGTTCATGAGGCACCAGTCTGATGCAAAGTTGAGGTTCTTCTGCAGCTGCTGTAGTGCCATTTACACATGATTTAATGTTGTTTACATTAGATAGTTGTGAACTCTGCTTTGGCACAACACTGAGTTTCACTGTTTAATAAATGGCTTATTTACATTTAGACAAACTTTTCTGAGTATTAGTGTTCATTTGTAAGCATTTAGTTTGAATTGACAAAAGGTGCAGCAGCTCCAGAAACGGATTTGGTTTTGATCCCAGTCATTTACGAGTTAAATATAATTTGCACTGCTGTATTTTAAAAGAACACCTCACCTGTGTGCATCAGTCCTCCCACCAGCTCATCAAATTTCCCCAAATGCACAAGGTAAATTTGGTCAGGAAGTTACCAAGCTGTCATTGCACCACCACAAAAATAGGGCCCATTAAGTTGGCAACTTTATAGGCTGGAAGCTTCACTCACTCTTGTTTTCTTCACCCTTAGGCAGCAGCAGTAAGCGCTTCGAACTGTAAGTCTCCTATTTATTTTTTGATGCCTTGATGCCAGTCTATCTTTGCCAATGCTATGACTTTGCATTCTATCTCATCACGTGATTAATTACCTTGTCTGTTGTGCTTTGATTTGGCCATTGGGGCCTGAACTTATCCTACAATCTTTTGCTTTGTCTTTTCACTTGTTTTTCTTCTTTCTCCCCAATCTGTCATTATTCAGATGGGAGATTGTCAAAGCTTATCCAATAAGGCTTTTGTGTTTGCATCTAATAGGTTTTGATCACTGTGCTATGGTGTCATGTCTACCGTTTGAATCAGTTTTAGTGCACTAACTTTTTTTTTTCACCAGGAATATCTACAAAAATAACTTTTTTTTCTATTTTTTTTCTCTTTCTTTGTGTGCCATGACTTTGCCTTGTGTCAACCACCATGCCGATCTCTTGCCCTGTCTCTGTTCAACATGGCCACTTTGACCATGTGTGTGTATATACACCATTGTCCATGAAGTTTGAAGCAAGAAGTGTCTTCAAAAGGTACATGTCAATTTTATTAATTTAACACTGGGTTTTTGCTTGGCCCGTGTGCCATGACTGTCGGCTGCTGTGCCGATATTTCTCTCCCTTAGCCTCCACAAACTCCATTGTCTATTTTTGTCATCCATCAACTTTGAAACTGTAGGCATGATCTACAAAAAGTTACGTGTCGATTTTATTCTTTAATGCTGGGTCTCCACATGGCCGCTGTGCCATGACTGTCGGCCGCCGTGCCTATATTTATTTCCCTCGGCCTCTACAAACTTCACCGTCCTTCATTCACCCACCCAAATTGACATATCGGTGTCTACGGTGAACCAATGTGCCTAACTTAATTTAGATGAATGTTTTTCACCAAGCAGCTTGGCGCTGCAATAATACATTTTAAGCGCTAGCTTTTCTTATCTGTTCCTATGCACATTGGCAATTGAGCACATTACTGTTCAAACCCTGCCAGCTTCATCCTCCACAGCTGTCAGAAAAGCGCAGACACCTTAACTTATCCTTAAGTAAATTAAAGCGCTGTCATTTTACTACAATCGGCAAAATATATCTGCACAAAATTAAAGAACTCAAAATGTAGATCATGACTTAAGGGTACAGCTACATTTTGGCCCTGGTAGCAGCCAAAACACCACCCACTCACTTCAATAGTGTACCATGTCAGCTCACTAACCTAGTTGATGCTGACATTGTGATGACTCATCCCAGTTGGACTGAAGTAGATCTACAAACCTGTAAGTCTCACTTTTCTTTAATTTTGTGTTTTTCCTTTGTCACTATCTATTACCAGTCTATTGTCAGTATTTCTGTCCCTATAGCTAATCAATCTTGACTTTCAAACATCATGGCTTCTGCTTTTCCAATACTCTTTATTTATTTCATTCATTCTTTACTCTTTTTGCATGGCATGCTACATACCTCTGTCTATCCAATGTGGCCACCATGCTATGACTTTGTCTCCATCCAATCAGCTTCAGTTACTATTGGTGCAATAACCTTTTTTAGTTGGCCCAAACAATTTTAAATATTAGTCAAGGGGCTTCTTTGACCAAGGCTGAGAAAAATTGTCTGTCTGACAGCAATTTCAGATTCTTTTACTTTGACTTGAACTGTCATTTGCAAAGGGTTTCATTTCCTTATGAATTTTTTTCAAAAGAACATTAATCTTGATTTGATAAATTAGATCAATTGGTTGTTACTGTATTTGAATTAGCCTCTTTCATGTAGTTTTTCAGCCCATGGATGATGTATCATTGCGGATTTCCTTTGGTAATAAGCCTGGTTCATTCTGCCATTTTGAGCATGCGTGCTCAATGAGTGTATTTGTACTGCTGTCAAGATCATCACCACTCAAATTTTTTAATATTGTGCCTCAGCATTCATTCCTTTATTGTGGTAAATGCTGTCTGGTCTCGCTTTGCCAAGTTTAATTCCAAAAGTAGGCCTATTGCATCCAAATTCTTCATTTCACTTTAAGAATTTTGCCCAGCATGTTGGGAGGCCTCCCAGCAGGGGTATTTAATCTTGCCCCTGAAAAGCGTTGTCGTTAGGATACAGTTGTCAATTACTGACAACATTTAGTCACAATGTTTTGCCCATTTTCTTACCACATGGGATGGTTTGGGGAAGGGTAGGGGGCTGAGGGTGGTTCTTAGTAGGGAGTAAGCCTGGCAGAGTGACAACTTAAGGCTTAAATAATGAAGAAATTTTGATATCCGGTTTTGGGTGTGTTCTCAATTTTCCTTCTAGTGGTGATGAGGATGACAACAGTGACAATGAATTGTAATTGATAGTGGGTTGAAACCATTAAACAACTTGCTACTTATTTATATTGACATTCTCAAAATTGCAACTATGGGCTGAATCAGAATTGCAGTCCTTAATGCATCAGCATTCAAGTATAATCAGAGAAGCCCCTTCAATAGTAAATGCTTAATGTTTTTGATATTTGTAGTTGTTGTTCTTTTTAGTTTAATCATTACAGGATGCAATCCATGTTATTGTCAGAGGACTTTGTCTCGAGTGAGCTCATGGATCAATATGGCGTCTGCAGTTGCTTCAGCCGTTTCCCGTACGAAGAGGAGGCCAAGCTGGGCCATGCCCTCATTGATAACCATATCGGTGACCCAGTGATGTCCTAAAGGTTGTGTACAATTTTCTTTGTATAGAGAAATAATGACATCCTTAGCAGAGGATGAAGTCAAACTGTTTTAATCTAAGCGTTCCTGTTCTTTGTTTTGATAGACGGTCCAGTTGTGCATGAATGTAGGAGTCCCTCCCTGTGATACTACTGGCCCTCCCCAAGTTTCTAGAGACAAGACGGTGACCACCAACAACACATTGTGAAAATGACCTTCCAGAATATCCGCCGCTGAATTTGAGATGGAGAGCATCAAGAGCTGCTAAAGGAACCAGCTTCTCCTCCTTAATGTGTAAGTAACATTGTGTACACAACAGTACATGTCTGTTTTCATTAGTGATTGGCTAGAGTAGGTGATCATGTCAACTAACTTGCTGTTACCGATATAAATTTGCTCAGACAAATATCTCTATCGGTTGTTGGCTTACTGCCAGCATTGCCCTTGAGTTATATCGCAACAATGTCAGAATTAGTTAATAGTTGTGATTGTAGTGTTTTGTTTTCTACTGTCAGCTCATGTTAAAAAACAGGTTTGCATTTTGGGTAGGTAGCCAATTGGCTTGGGGAAAAACATTCAATTATCCAAAATGGCTTTAAGTTTACTCCCACCACTGTCGGCTGTTTGTTATATTAAAATGTCAAATTACTAAGACTAAGCAATATTGTAAAAACAGGGCTGTAATTGTAAATACTCTCTCAACAATACAGCTAAATAGGCCTTGTTGAAAAAGTAGCTAAGCATAACTAACATTTAGTGACTGGCATTATACAGTTAAAACGAAGGAACGGTAAAAAGAGGCTAAAACAAGGTCTGTTTTTTTGTTTGTCCGCAATCTGTCAGTAAGGTGTTGCAGATATTAGTTTGCCAAATACAGAGCTTGATGAGGATGTTTTGTTTTGACCCAGCATGAGGACCCCTGAAGACTTGCCACCCATCCCTCTGACAATCCACTGAAGAACATGCTGAGAATCAACTCAGGAGAGGTTGGTCTGCCTAATTTCATCATGATATCATCAGCAGCAGCTTATAGCTGCAACTGAAGACTGAAAATAAATCTTTTCTGGGAACAACACCCACCTAACCACATATTCACATGTGCACATCCATTATGCACGGGCGTGGACACTGGCTTAAAGACTACCTTATTATACTAATTGTAATATTTCATAGCTATGTGTCATTTTATTTGAGTAGAGACTGGTAAACAGGATACCAGGCCATCATAGTACCGTTTAGTACTTCTCCAAAGCAACAGTTGTGCTTTGTTAAACTATTGACCTCTTTGACTGTATTTTTGTGGCTGTCAAGATCATCACCACCCAAATTTGGTGGTTTCTATGCCTCTGTAAAGCACTTTGAACTACCTTGTTTTTGTTGTATACTGTTCTCTCCCCAACAAGTCGTGGCAGATGGCTGCTCACCTCTGAGTCCGGTTCTGCTCGAGGTTTCTTCCCGTTAGTAGTTTTTCCTTTCCGCTATTGCTCGTGGGAATTGTTGGGTTTCTCTTTAATGTAGTAAAGTTCTCTTTTAAGGACTTTACTATGAGAAGTGCCCTGAGAATTATTTGTGATTTGGTGCTAATAAAAAATTAATTTAATCAAAATTGAATGCAGTTTTAGTCTGTCTTGGTTTTTTTCCGTTTTTAAAATGCAATTTTAATTGACTAACAGCTGCGCCTTTTAAGGTCAAAATTGCATGCCATATAGATGTTGTGTAATATCTGAAAGTTGGGAACCTGAAGATTAATTTGAGATGAGGATCAACACTGTCAAGTTATTTAGCCGCCATCCCGACAGCCTTTTATTAACATTAGCTATGTGCTCTCTTACAGGCTAAGAGTATGTCAAACATGGCGTTCTCTAGGTGTTTGTCAGTTGCTTATGATCTGACAATTTTTGGTGGCTTCAGAGAGAAATCAGAAACATCATAATTTAGTTTGTGGTCCCCTCAGGTGAGACCTTTGACCTGTCTGTCTGACCTTAAAGATAATTTCTAGCCAGACTGAACATTTTTAACTCAAGGTCCACTATTATGAAATCCCTTTTTAAATGTATTTTTTTTATTTCATAGTTGTGAATGTGCAGGTCCTTTACCTTCTGCCAGGAGGTGCTGCAGCACCCCATGAACCCTTACTTTCCATTGCTTTGCTGTACAGACCTGGTAGTAGTATCTAGCTTATTTCATTCTTGGAAAGAAAGCAAATAATCATTAACACAATTTAGGTTTATACAATACTGATACACGTTTTAGTGTTTTAGACTCATCCACTAAATGCTATTTATAGGATTATTTCAAAATGCATAACCAAATGTAAATCATTCTCATGATCTTGACCATCAAAAATGATCAATATGGAAATAAGTCATAAAGTTAAAGATCAGAGACATGAATAATAAAACTGTCAGGGAGCAAGTATTACAGACATCAGTTACAGAGTAACTGTTTGAGTTTTATATCATGGACATGTGTGACCTCTGGAAAGTCACTGTGCAGCTGATTCTACAGCCGTTACAGATTGAGTCCTGTGATCGGATTTGTTCATACCAATATGATGTGCAATAAATTGATAAAAAGAGGTCGTTCTCTTTTGTTCGTGTCATGATTCAGAAGAAGGTTTTTTTTGCCTCCGACCACACCAGCGTTCTCGGATTGTCTGTCTGTCCCATTCTTGTCAATGTGATATCTCAAGAATGTCTTCAGAATTTTTTTTTCCCAAATTTGGCACAAATGTTCACATGAACTCAAGGATGAACTGGTTAGACTTTGGTGGTAAAAGGTCACTGAGACAATACGTCCCTTCTGCTCCTGTGATGTGATTGGAATACTCTGACAAAATTTCCCACACATGGCAACAACTTTGTTCTATCAAAATCTGCTTTGTTGCCCAAATAAGTCTTCAGTATACATATATTATACAAGTCTGGACAGACATGGATGTAAACTGCACTTTGAGGGGTTAATGGAGGCATTCAATAGCAGGGTGGAAATTTTAGTTGTGTGGATACTCAGAAAGCTTGGAATTTGCTGCTCTGCTTTCCTGGCTGGCACCGTAGGAAATGAGCATACAGCTGGAATGTGAATGGATAATTCAATAAGCAACGTAAACTTATTCATTGTTTTTATAACAATACTGTTACAATTGAATATATTTGTATTGTAACATATTCATGCCAATTTGCTTCCATTTTGTGTAAGAATGTCTTTCTTTATCTCTGACAAACACAAAAGAAAGGGGGGAAAAAATTAACTGGGGTCTGGCATTTTGTAAAAAGCCACAGAGCAGCCAGTCAGCTGAAGCTTATTCCACTCAGATCTCCTAAAATAAATCCTAATATACCTTTTCCATGTGTTTTTCTTTCTTTTCTTTTTTGTTGGTTTCAGTTCCTTTCTTCATTTGGAAATGCTTTCACAGACGTACGCAGGCAGACTCGCAGTCCTGTGGACGGTGAGCTCATGGAGGAGTGTCTGACAAAACCTCTAGACGCAGGCAGTCGGGCAAAAGGCAGAAAAATGAAGGCAAAATCCAACTATAATGTCATGAAGGTCTGGAAGAGGTGTTTCTGCCATTTAACACTTTAACAAAGCCCTAACCTGAAATTGAAAAGATTGAAGACAACTTTTTTTGGCAGTTTAATGGGACAGTTAGATACTCTCTTTACTATCTTATATTTTTTTCTCGCTTCCAAAAGGACAATGTAAAAGCTGTCTCCAAACCATTCCCAGCATTGTTTGTGCATGCATGTGACAACCAGTTTATATTTTTTTTTCTAATTTCCTCCATAAACTTGAGTACTGCCTAAAAAATGGATGATGAAATCAGCTCCCCTTCCTGACCTTACTTCACAAATGTTTGTGTGATAATACTTTAATAATATTGGAGGACAATATAAAAATATGCTTTCCAGTGGCCTCAACTTGGCTAGTGTCACTGTCTACCTTGCCTGAACAAATAATGGCAATCACTGACCTCACACAGCTAATCAGCTCCACTGTGATGCAGGTTTATCAACCACAGTAAATTTTACACACTGCCTTGAACTAATATATAATAAAAACCTCCCAAAACTATCTATATCCATTTGTGTTTTCAAATCCTGACGGGTTTAATGAGATTAAATCATCTCATGACCTGATCTGGGTCACTTTCCACATTTTCCATGCGCTCTTCTTGTCCCACGTTCAGGAAAATGAATCAGTCTAAGCTCACATGACAGTTTGCATATCGCTGAATGAAAATAAGAGGCTCGTCTTTCACAGATTCAACGTACCCTTCAAGATATTTCAGCAGTAACTCACGGGTTTTATGTGGTTTTACTGGAGGAAAAATTCTCTTGAAACTGCAAACACATTATGTTTGCAGTGATCTTGGGTTAACTTTATTTTTAATCTTTTTTTTCCATTTTACCTCTGCATTTTCTTTAATCCTCATAATCTGGTTTTGATAAAAACAAAGATTGCCCAACAAAATTTTATGGGAAGACAAGAGTTTGTGCTCTGCTTCTACTTTGACTTGAGCTACATTTGCAGACAAAGTTGACAGCATGTGGAGCCACCATGTCCTGCTGGACTTCATTCAGATTTAGAGGACAAAGACTGACGAGTAAACATCACCAGGTCTCCAACAGAAAAATACAACATCCCACTGGAAGAAATTTTTTTTATTTTTAAAACCAACTTAAAAATAGAAATATTTTAAATGAAAACCCCACCTCACTTTGCAGCTGCATGTCCCTCCTTTTCTTTGACCCGCAAGCTGGTCAAAACTGTCCAGATTTAAAAAAAAAAAAAAATCTTCCAGATACAATCTGAGTTTTTAGAAAGAAATGAATTTGGGCTGGCAGTCTGAACATTGCCTAAAAGTTTTAGGATTAGAATTGTTCTTTAACACAAACAGGTTTTGTTCTGCAAGTGAGATCGACCCTGCAGTTGTGCTGTACACTGAAGTCGCCAATAGGATGCAAATGTGCAACAAAAATTGTAAACACACACAAACACTGTTGCAGACCTGATTATTAGCGATCGAAGCACCAATGGTGGTGGAAGCCTATTGTTTTTGCTCGGATTATTAATATTATTCTGTCCAAAGATATGGTTGGGGAGCCCCAACCCTACGCGGTGCAAAGGGGAAATTTTCATAGAAGATAGTGATCCTTGAAAGTTCTTTTCTTACAAGAAATGACGCATGTCAACCTTTAGGGGGCGCTATGATAAAGGTCAATGCTTTTTGTTGAATAACTCCTAACTCGTAAGTAACACAAGCCAATGCTGTGTATCCACGCGTTCCTTACATGGTGCCCACTGTGGGAAGCATTGGGTTGCTACACAGGTGATAAAATACACAGATGAGTTCAAATCTAGATCTTCCAAAGACATGAGGAAAATGTCAAAGGGTGGTGTGAAAGATGTTCACTTTCTTTCGTGAAGCAGCCAATCATGTCACAGTGTATCAATCAACTGGTTAAAATCCTACTGGAAGATACTCTTGTCCGTTTTCACTGTAATTGGTGAAGTTGGAGTTTCAAAAGACAACAGGATGCTTCCCTTGGGTGGGTGTAGCTTCAGGTCTGATTTGTCTTTGGACACTTGGCTTAAGTCAATGTGACTTCTGGTCTGAGTTGCGTGGGGGTACTGGGACCCCTTTGTAATTTCTTGCCATCCTAGTCTGTATTATTGTTGCTGTTTTCACGCAGGTGGTAGGCTAATTAAACTTTCATAAGTGAGCGGTGGGAGGTACAAAACGATTGGCAATAAATTATGATAAAAATGGGTCATTGCGCCCTCAATAGAAATGACAGTATGCTATGGCAAAAAAATAAATTAAAAAAAAAGCTACATGAACCTGATTAAAATGTTTACTAGAAGCTTCAAAGTACACTGTGCTTCATTATCTTCTATTTGACTTGTAATTATAGCATATTTTTGGGTCAATATTAAAGGTGAGAAATTATATGAATTAAATGATTGTTTGGTTTGGTTTGTTTTTGCACATTACATAATCTAGCCCACATCACCCTGAACAGCCAAAGTAGGAGCAAATTTATGAACATTTAAAAATCAGCATAGAGTCCTGCTCATTACATTTAACAATCTTTGAATCAAGATTTTTACATATTTTTTAACTTTTTGGAACTTTGCTCTTTGTTACACTTATATTGTGTCATTTAGGCTGATAATATAGGATTAATGTAAAAATTTCAGGAAACCTTAGCCTCCAAATGATCTTCTCATCTTCGTATGTCTTTGTCATTGAGCTGGTTCTGTGATACGTTCTATGAACCTTTCCAGGCTGATGCTGTTGGTGTAATGCTGGTGGGGAGTGTTTTCTTGAAGCCGTATCAATCGTGGGTTGAATGCAGCAGCTTGACTGAGTATTGATGACCATTTCACAAGGCAAAAGTCCAATTGGTTTCATAAACATGATGGTGAGTTCAGCAGACCAGATCTGAATCCAACAGTGCACCTTTAGGATGTGGCAGCAGTGTGCAGCTGAAGCAGAGAGCTTCAACATGAAGCAAAAAAAAACCTCAGGAATGTTTTCGGCTGCTTTTAGAGAAAAGGGACGTCTTGCCCAGTATTTTTTATTGTGCCCCCGTTGAAGACAAAAATAAAAGCACCCTTTACTTTTTCGTTCTCACCATGAGTACCTGTCAATGAGTAAATAATAAACTTAATTTAATCACTGTGTTCACCAGTGTGGTTTTTTTTTGCTTTTTTTTGCTTTACATTTATGCATCAAGGCTGATCTGAGGTATCTGTTTTTTGAAACAACTTCCTGAGCCGCCTCGCTCGGCCCCTGCACTTCTTCTACTTCCTGTTGTGGGCACGTGCCTCTCACTGGTGTAGCTGATGATGCTTGTAGTTCTTTGGAGAAGCCACAAAGGTCAGCCTGTATTCATATATAAAAACATTACATGCTGTCAACAAGGAAATAAATTGAGTTAAAAATGTGAATAGTAGCGTTTCAAACAAATAGTTTATTGCCTCTGAATAGGAGCATGTCAGCGGTAAATGTCCTTAAAATCAAAATATAATGTAAATCTGCTTTCATAACAGCCTGTGCAGATCTGCTTTTTTATATTGTTTGCATATTTACTTTGTGTGTGCTTGTTATCAGATCATTGCCTGCTTTGTGAGTAAATAACAATGTTGTTGGTCGCTGTTTTACCATCAAAGTTTTTTGCGTAAATCTGGCTTTTGTATGAGCTAGTGCCCAGCTGCGTGTGTGCGTGTAGGTGTTGCCTATTTTGCATATGTTTTCTTATATGAATATTTTTCTTTTCATAAACAAATATAATAAGTTCAACAAAGTTTACTACTTACTTTTTAAAGGGTAATATGTATATAAGAAAATAGAAAACCCTTTTTCATATGGGACATCTCATACTTTATATTGCATCATCCCCACTAAACATTCGGCTGTGCTGTACAGTGAACGTGAAGCTAGAGCTGGAAGGCGATTAGCTTAGCTTAGCATAAAGACTTGAAACAAAGGGAAATGGCTAGCCTTGCTTTGCTCAATTTTCCAAAAAACCTCAACATCAAAACTGTCATCGTCCATCAAATGCAATGAGTGTACATAAATGTTTTGTGATTTAAAGACATTCATTTACAAAATATACATTTTCCATTTACCAAACAGACTTGCATGTATAAAACACATGATGCAGTTGAGACTTTAAACTCAAGATTTTTGTTTTTCATTATTTAGACCTCTGTGAAACATTAAAAGATGATGTTAGGATCAAAAATTCAAATCAGACAAAGGCTAAAGTGAAAGTCTATACTGCTCCATCACAATTGTTTGATTTTATATTTGGTAAGAAGACATTTTCTGAAAAATTGAAGAAATGCTAAACTCCAATTGCACTTAATAGCCAAAGCTTTGCTTTTTTACAGTAAACATACACTTTGTAGACTTTCTAAAAAGTCATAGTTCATGTCACATAATGTGCGAGCCATACACAGGTGGTATAAAACTACATAGTCACTGTAATTTCATTCTGTTTGGAAGTAATCAACAACAGACACAGTGAAAAGGTCTTTTCAGGTTTCCAATCTTGGATCCTTCTCCTCAAATGTTTGGCTCCATCAGTGGTTCTCCTGATTAGGGCGCGGAGGGGGGCGTGATGGAGGAGGCGCTCTACATGGAGGTGGGCCCTGAGGTGGAGGTGGCAGAGAGCCAGTTGGGGATGGGGGTGCAGAGACTTGGCCCATGTTGGACGGGGGCAGCGCTCTGTTTGGAGGTGGCGTGTACATGGGAGAGCTGGTGGAGGATGGAGGAGGAGTGGATGGCAAAGGAGGGAGGGTTGAAGTTGGCGAGGGGGGAAAATGGAAGAGCTGGCTGCCCTCTGACGGATGACGCTGGTAACTGTGGGGCAACGTGTAGACCGGTGTGGAGGAATGGTTGTAGATGGGGTAGCGAGGAGCAGGGTAGGATGGGCTCCGGGTGAAGTTTATGCACCTTCCCTGTAATCAGTGCACATAAAGTAATCACAGGTCAGTGAAAGTGTTTTAATTATGAACAAGATGGAAAGAAAAGTGAATGTACTAAAACAGGAAAATGCCATAAACATTTTTTATTGTGGGACAGCGATTGGCAGGTTTGGAGGGGTACGGCTCTCAGCAAATGGAAAGAGAAAATTCCTCTTTTAGTGAGTGTCATGGAAGCAAACGGCATTCCTGCCAGCCCGGCCGTGCTGACGGACCTGACGGAGGCAGGCAAGCAGCATCTACTCTTAATGACTTCTGCAGACAGAAGCATACCTCCACACTATACTGCAGTTGTTTTTAGCTTTTTCTACTGACGCTGCCACTTTAGAGTTCCTTTGAAGTCAATAGGCTTATGATTAGAAGCAGTTTGGACTTAAAAATGTTTAGTCTATGGAATAACTGCAATTAATGTCATGGAGATAAGATTTTGGCCTAATTCCTTTCTGCTTTGTTGTTTGATCCTAAGCCTTCACTCCAAACATCCCTTGTTCCACATTTCCAGATGTCCTGAATTAATTCTCTGAATTCTTAAATATCTCCCTGCCAAAAGTTGAAAGTTGGATCGCAATCCTATTAATTGCTTTGTTTTGAATACGTGTGATCAATCTACATAACTACGTGTGTAAAGGGCTGTTACTCATTTTTGTTTCTCAATACAATTATTACATAACAAGCTGACAGCAATCATTGAGCAAAATCATTAGAATTTCTTGTATTCATCCGTATGAAAACAGCTAGATGAAATTAACAGAAATGTCAGATTTCCATCACTATTTCAACATCATTTTCCACCGTTTGAGGTTTGTCTCGCTTAATGACATCGTCACGTTGCGTCCTCTTCTCTTGCTGTGGTTAGTGCCACCATAGTACATCGTTTATTTTGATTATTGGTACCTGTCATTATCAGTAATTTCTTTGTATACTTCAGTAATAAGCTCTGTATATTCAAGTGGTTATTTGTGTCATATCTGTCCTGTGCAATTTTTGTTAACAAAGCCTAAAAAGCAAACAGAAATGTAGTTTTTATTTGTATGTTCCAATGTCCAATGACAACAAATGGCTCTTCTTCTTCATACGGTGTATGTTATTAAACTATGATTTGGCTTTATGCAGTAATCGTGGCATAAAATGAAAATGAAATGACAATTAACTCTGTGATCCGACTTTTTTGTTAGACAATTCATTTCCATGATGGTGACAGACCTTTTCATAGCATCACACCTCGACCCCTCATGGTTGTGTTATCCTATTTCTCACCTTGTCTCCGGGATAAGGTCGCATCACAGACACTCTGTCATAGCCTTTTCTCAGGAATACACAGAGAGCGTCCAGTTTTCCCTGTATAGAGATGACAGTCAGTAGAGCTGAACAGTCCCTCAAAAGACAAACAAGTGCAGAAACTATAGTAATGACAAGAAATTGTCTTTTGCTCCAGATGTCTCTTTGCATTGAAAACTACTGTATATACTGTAATAAAGAGACAGATAAACAAATATTAACACCAGCTGCACAGATTCCACGTTCAGGGGTTAGCTCAGTTCATGTCTGGTTCATATTACCCTTCATCCAGATGACTAATATGTGAGGAAGCAAATGTTATAAACTATTTCCTGCTAACATCATTCCCAGAAACACAACATTTTTTACATTTTCTAGGTTATGATCGAAAGACGACAGTGTAAGGAAGAGGCCTACATGTCAGAAACAGTTTTAAAGCATCTGGAATAATCATCTTCTACATATGTGATCCATGCCTTAACTTACATTTTATGGCAGTAATACATCTCTGACAACTGAGCAAACTTGGAAAGAGCATGAGATTTGTTTAAAAGCTCTGGAAAAAGCCATCAAGTGAACCCTAAGCTATGATTTCTTGTCAAACCATGATAAGTAATATTTAGTAGGAATTTAAAAGCCGTTTCAGGGATGTACTCATAATAAAAACACTTTAAAATGAGTAAATTATAAACATATATTTGGTAAAAAAAAAAAAAATGGCAGAGGGGATGAATTGAAGCAGTTAAAATGAATGGAAAAACAGGGGAGCACCTTGATGGGGGAGTACCACTTCTGGGGACGGATAGTTTTGTGCATGTTGTAGTAAGGCCTTGATGGCGATGGATCAAACTCCTCTTCAGGCATCACAACTCGGGCGTTTTTAGCTTTTTCCAGTTTGGCTCCTTCTTCAGTTGATCCTTTATCTCCCCAACGAACCTGAACAGAAACAAGATGCTTTTAGTACTGGACTGCAATTAGTGACAAATAAAAGGAATTAAGTTAGTGTCAAAGATTTAAAATTGGTATTGAGCTGAGAATTTACTATTTGGTTGTATTTTCAGCGGCAGACAAGATTAATTGATATTAGATATTAATGTAAAAATCCATGCAGATGGATTAATGAATCAAGGGAAACGATTGATAAACTTTCTTGACAACACTTCTTCACTTTAAAAGGAGCTGTGTGTAGGATTTACTGGCATCTAGTGGAGAGATTACTGAACCAAATGACCCTCCCCCCTTTCCAAGACTGTAGAGAATCTACAGCGGGCGCGAAACTCGCTCCCTATGCAGATATGAAAGGCCTATTCTAAGGTAATGAAAACACCATTTCTGCCCCTAAATCCTACACATTGGACCTTTAATCTAAAAGGCCCATTTAAAGAAATGATCCCTAAAAATGATAGATTATGTACAATATGCTTACTGCTACCTTTAGCTGCTGATAGATTCCTCACAGTTTACATCAGCACCAACAGGCTCAGGTATGAAAGTTAAATGAAATGTAATGTAAATCCCGTTTTTCCATCAGCCTCAGCAGAACTTTCCGTTTAGTGCAAATTAACAAATGTTAGCATGCGAGCTAAGATGGTAACTGTAACAAATATACTGCTTAGCTTTCAGCAGGCAGCGTCACAAAGCTGTGAGCAAGGCTGTAGTGCATCATATCCTAAACTGTCATTTTTAGGCTCTGCATCTGCATCTGCAATTTACATAGAAAAAGTTTCTCTTTCCTTTCACATTCAGATGTTTGTGGCATGTCTTCATGGGTTTTAATTAAATCCAGTCCCCTGAAATCCACAAGAGAACAAAAGTTGGCTCCTTTGCCTCAGTTTAATTTTGTCAATTTATGACGCAAGTTTCAGAATTGGGTATTTTCATGAACCTCTGAGAGAGCATAAATCCTTCACTTTTGAACTTGTATGACACAAAACACCAAAATTCAGCAAGAGACCTGCTGTCGCGAGTCGTTTACACTGTCAAAGGTTTTTCTTTTCTATCACTAAAAAAAGCTAAAATGTCTAGAAAGATCCAGCACGTGAAGGGTGAAACCAGAGCTGTCAAAGCAGCCTTGAAAGTTCATTACTCAAAGTCACACCCCTCCAGCTGCCACAGAAAAGCCATGAAGGTTTTAACTTGGCAGAAAAAGCACATAAATGAAGCTGTGCATATTTTCCATGGCTGTGTTTGGAAGCGGAGCCGTTTCAACTTCACAGCACATATACTCCTCAGACTGCGCTAACAGTTTGTACAGCACTTCACACCGACAGAATTACTTCTGTCTCCTTGCCCTTATCTCCCAAGACAAAGCACACATCTGGTCCGTCTTGGTACGAGGCAGTCTCAGTAAAAATTCTATTCACCTCCTACAAACTGCTGCTCTCAAGCCTCACATTTCAGACTTTCTTATTCCACCATTGAGGTTATCATCATGACTCTGAACTTTTCTTACTGCTGGTCTTCCTCAGAAAGACAAATTCCTCCTTCGTTTTTCTTTCTCAATCTGTAAAACCCAAGCCACTCAACAACTGTACAACAACCACAAACAAATCATGCAAACTCCGGCCCTTAAAACCGCCCCTCTTAGATTCTACCAAGCAATTCTGCCGTCTTTGCAGTTTACTGTCCAGATGGCCTCGTCTTAACTCGTCACAACAACACAGTGACTCAGCCTCTTCCAGGGTGGACTTTTGTTCTCATCTCTTTGAAGGAACGAGCTGCTTTGTGCTTCCCTTTTTGTTCCCTGCTTACTGGTGTTTGATCACACTGCCATCTTTTAACATTTTCTGTAAACTAACTGAGTCAAACATGCCACGTGTTTCACATGTGAACCTGAAACCAGTTTACAGAAACACATATAACGTTTGATATCATTTGAATATTTTGAAGATTACATGTTTAACGTTAAAAGAAAATGTAGGTACACTAGCAAGTAAGGAAGCACGACATTGTAGCTGACAAATTACCCATGGAAAATAGTCATGTGACTTAGACTTTTAGAAAAATATTTCCATATTTTCTTTTAATGCTTTCTCTTTTGCTTCTACGTGTATTGTTTGATAGTTTTGGAAACTGTTGTTCCTTTTTTACCTTTTGACTTACTTTTTTAGGTGTTCATTTGTCAGATATCACACTTTAATTCTATTCTAAATACCATTACCCAGGACCAACCAGTTCTTGGTCTTGGGTATTTACACTGTAGTATAAAATTGTGTCATATTTGTTCACTGTGTTTGCATGATTATTATATATTGCCTTGTTTGCAGTTTGCTTTCTGGGTTACCTCCATTCTCTTGATGCCTCCGACTCCACGGCCTCCGTAGTACGATGCATCCACTGTGGGCCACCTCTTCTTTGGAAAACCATCCTCATCATCCTAAAGTAAATAAATATGTGAATATTTTTTGCTGTGACAAACACAATACATATGTTTAAAGATATTGAAATGTAATTGAGCATTTGAATAATAAAACACTCACTGAGATGTCCTCTATTATTGGGGGAGGCGGCTCATGAATGACCTGCAAGCATGCAAGAAACATATTTACAATGAGCTTCACAGGATCGCTGGTGTGTCTTTTATCACATCATCAGTCCTGTTTTATTCAGGTTTTATTCAAGTACAAAGTGCAATGATGTATGATGAAGATAACTGTCAGTGATTGAGTTCATCCTTGAGATTAAATTTTCTGTTGTCGTACCACAGTGCAGCAGAGAGGCCAGAACCACCACAGCAGAACGATGGTCAGTAGGAGCAGCAGGATGAGCAGAGCTATGGCCACAAACATCCCATCAGACTAGAAGAAGAAAAAAAAGTATCAAACAAATGTTACTTCCATCGCTAATACACAACAAAAAGTGTATATAGAGAGAACAATGTGGATTAGTTTCAAATTTTGTAACATCTTGTGTCAAGGCCATTAATGAAATGCAGCACCCTGTGGCAGAAGATCAAGCTGCTGTAGCTGCAGACATGTGTGATGTGGCAGTTCAGAAACAGCTGATTCACACAAGAACTAAAGAGCTGGTGATGACACGTTTCTACACAATAGATAATTTGCAAATTTGAAGTCAGTATCTACACTGAAGTTTATTGCACACTTTTAGCCATCAGGTCTGGGTGACTTTGGCTTTTTTTGTTTTAGTTTTTGTATTACTTACACAAGAGACTGCAGTGATTGTGACAGAGCTTGATATGAAGCTGAGGCCATTATTCATGCTGACGTGGAGAGTGGCAGACCTGCAGAAATGGGAAGAGAGTAAAGCAAAGTGCCTCGCTGGCATATTCATGGCACCTCTAACTGTGAATATAACACTGAGAATCAGCTAATACATGTGGATGTGCCTCCATTTCACATTAAAATCTAGATCATAAAGGCAAAGCAAGTCTGCTTATAAAGCACTATTCAGACACGGCTGTTCAAAGTGCTTTACAAAGGCATACAAATCCATTAAAAATAATTTAATTACATTCAAAAGACAAACAAAAACAAGTCAGTTCAAAGTACTTTACTGAGGCAGAGAAGTGGAATATATTAAAATTGCAGTAACAAATTTACTATACTGGAAAGCCCTGAGCAGACAAGCTTGTCCAACAGGTGAGAAGCATTAAAGCAGCGTCACCGTGCTTGGTTTAGATTAAAAAACCACTGACTTAACCTGTCCCAGTGTTTAGGCCCAAGACCATTTAGAGCTTCATAGATGAATAATAGGATATCAAATACAGGGATCCTCAGTTAAAACTAAATTTGTTGTGTATTTTAACTGATTAGACTAAAAAGAGAACGGCAATAGTGTTTATAATACAACTACTAATCTAAGGAAACCCATACTTTCTATTAACAGTAACAATCACTTACGTTCCCTCTTTCTCCAGAACAGGAGCGGGGCACAGAAGGTACGTATCTCTCACTACCAAAGGTCTTTTCACTGCGAAAAGAGAATTGTCGTAAGAATTTGTATACAGTAAATTAAAAAGTATTGTGATGAAAGAAACAGTAGTATAAGGAAAACCAGAGTTCGCTCTTTTCTAACTCCAGAAAATTCAAGCCTCAAAATTGTTTTTTTTTGTTTTTTTTTATTAAATTCCTGGACTTCCTGTCCTTATGGAAAATGAAGCAAATGAGGGAGGGTTGTGGTTTATTTACGCTGGCTGAGTGAGTGTCTAGTGTGTGCAAAGACAGTGCTCGTCCCTGATGAGATCCACATTCCCTGCTAGACATCTGAGAGGCGTTGAGCGGTACACCAGCTGATTCAAAGCGGGGGGAGACGGCGCTGATGGTTTTTGAGATTGAGGCTTTAAGTTGTCGGCCACAAAGAGCTGCTGCCCCTACCCATCCTGACCATATGGCCAAAATAAACTTGGCACAGTGATGTAAATGGCAGCTGAGAGCAATCCCCAAAATGTTATGTTGTGTTAATCACTCTTTTGTGTGGACAGTTATTTATTATATTTCTTTGTAAATGCATTAACATAGTCTTTGGAGAAACCCCGACTGAGTCTGTCCACTGTCACGCTTTGCATCTAAATTGTAAAACTTTTGAAATGACTTTTTTCTTCTCCTCAACCCTCCTCCTTTCTATTTGTTGTTTGTGTCCCGTGTGAAAACAAAGTCAGCAGTGACTTACTTTAATTTGAGTAACTTAATTTAGGTATAGTATTTAACTTATTGGCGGCACAGTGGTGCAGTGGTTAGCATTGTCGCCTCACAGCAAAAAGGTTCCGGGTTCAAATTTGGGCCTGGGCCTTTCTGTGCGGACTTTGCATGTTCTCCCTGTGCCTGCGTGGGTTCTCTCCAGGTACTCCGGCTTCCTCCCACCATCCAAAAACATGTGTCTCAGGTTAATTGGTGGTTCTACAAATTGCCCTTAGGTGTGAATGGTCTTTGTTTCCGTTTGTCTCTATGTGGCCCTGTGATGGACTGGCGACTTGTCCAGGTTGTACCCTGCCTTCGCCCAATGTGAGCTGGTATAGGCTCCAGCCCCCCGTTACCCTGTTCAGGATAAAGCGGGTATAAATAATGGATGGATGGATGGATTTAACTTATTCACACGTTACGTGACGTACGGTCGAAACGTGCGTAACTGTAGCCCAAACTATGATCTTTTCCTGAACCCAACCAAGTACAAATGATGCCTAAACCTGACCAAACTGTGACAGCATCACAACGTTAACCATACGTTAATTGTTGTTACCATGACAATTGAGGTCTGGTTCTCCTATCACTGGTACAGTCCAACAATCATATATGTGGTTGATAATGGCCTTCTGAACCTACTAGGCGTTTTATGAGCCCAAATAAGACCATATATTTGTGACAGCAGCGTCTTAATAATTTCATAATCAATAGTCTGATATACAACTGTAAGTCAAACTGATTGGTTTCATCTCCCCGTTTCTAATCTTTAAGCTACACGAGAGTATCTATGTCGGCCAGATGAATGTGTATTTCAAAATCACAAACTATTCCTTTAAGTAGTTTTAGCTTTAAGTTGAATGATTTACTCACAAGTTTTTTTTCAATACATATGATTAAGTTTTGGTTGATCACCTTTGATGACCAACAAAGGAATTATCAGTTACTCAAAGATGGAGGAATACTTTTTTGTTTTATTGTTGCTTTGCTTCTTATGGGCAGAACTCCACAACAGCCTTTGCACATGTGACTTATTAAACACATCCAGCAGACGCAGAGTAAGAATAGCACTAATTTGATGCCAGGTGTCTGCCAACCAGCTCCTGAAGGAAATATCTGACTCTTAAGCTGCTAAATGTTTCACCATATTCACCATCTCGCTGGCAGTTTCGTCTGTCTGGTGTTTGGCACTCGGCATGCACCACTGTGCTGGTAAAGTTGCAAGCAGTAAAAATAAAACAATGAGCAAGTTGTAATAATTCTCTGTGGAAATGAGTGGGCTGCAGAGCGGATAAATCAATTGGTCTAATATATTAATAAATAAAAGAGAAAACTCCTCAAAGAGATTTGTTTTTAGTGTATCCCTGTGTGCCTGGGAGAGTGGAAAATACCTCAAGAGCAAAGTACTTACTCAAAGTAACTGTGTCATTGATGCGGAAGCTGCAGAGGACTTTCTGTACATCTCGGGCGTGAAGGAAACCGTTTCCCTTGACAACCACCTGAAAAGACTCTGGAGAGGGAATAAATCAACCATTTATATCATTTTTCTTTGCAGTAGATTAAAAAGTACAGAAAATGTTTCAGAATAGTGGTCATTAGTGTATTTTGATTTTAATAATGCATCTGGATGTAACTTTGAGTACATTTCTGAACTAAACATTGTTTGTTTACAGCACAGTGCTCTGTGGTTTTATTACATATTTATGTTTCTTTACCTCCTTCACAGATGCTGGACGGCTCCACAGCCAGGATCTCAATGCACGATCTCTTCAGGATCTGCATGAGAAAATCACAATATCAGATGGACTAAAGGTAACGTAGTTTAAATTATGCCCGGATGGATTTCATCAGGAATTGAAATCTGTCTATGAATGTCATGCTTGTGTCTTTCCTACCGAGTCAATGACCCCTTGCAGCGCTTGAAATCCATCGTTTACAGGGAACACGTGGTCTTTACTGTCAGCTATCGTTGACAGCTGTCAATAAACAGGGCTTATTGATTAATTGATTGTTTGCAGGATTGATTACTTCATCTGTTGGTTAACTGACTGATTTACCTGGGTCTCATTGAAGTCTTTGACTCCAACACAGTACACAGTGGCACCCAACTGACGCGCTCTGCCGGCCTGATTCAAAACAAGACAACGAACAAACAAACAAGCCACAGTGGAATAATGAACACTATCCACATCACACTGAAAGAAAAATGCTGCTGCCGACAGGCTGAAACTGAAACTTGTTTTGTGATGTCACTGCTCATGTTATGCCATTGACAGCGGCTGGAAAACATCTGGAGTGACGTAACTGAGAGTGATGTGATCACAAACACAACAAGCTTCCTGTAGAGAAATGAATGCAAATGCAGTATTCAATTCAGGGTGAATTAACCCTTTAAGTTCTCTAATGTTGAATTATTTTCAAGCAATGAGACACAACCATTGGTTGTTTGATGGTATGATAGACATCATAATTACTGGCTTTTGGGAAAATGGTGTGTTTGAGAAGATATTAATGATCTATAAACTTGTTAATTGTGCTTTTATAGGTTTAAACACTCCACAGTTTAGTAAAAACTCCAAATGGTTCTCATGTCACCTCTCTTACCTCTCTTTGTGCCAGGTCAAACTGATTTTCTCTCAGTTCGCCATCTGTCAGGCCAATGATGACACTCGCTGTCCTGTAACCTAGGAGACAGAAAAAAAACTGCGGTTAAAATTGTGAACAACTTTACTTTCGACAAGTGAACTCTGTTGTAGATTGGATTCATTTGGAAAAATATTTAGAATATAATTGTGATGGGAAGAGCAGCTGTGTTTCAGTTGTTTCTCTCATTATGTGATGACTCTACCATACAGTGTGCTTGGACTATGAAGAATATGAATGATCAGTAAAGACTCCACCATGATTAGGTGTTAAAAAGGAAAATGTTCTCCTCACCATCGCCGGTCCCGTAGTATATTTGCTCGCTGGCCTGAGAGAGAAGTTTTGAGGCGTCAGTGGCTATAAATTTAAACAAGCCTCATTTGAAGAGGTAGATGCCAACCTGTTGGGTCAGTTTTCCATTGACTTAACAGATGACTTACTCTTTGAAATCCTCTGTGCATGAAGGTGTCTCCGCCTGGCTGCACCATGCGCAGCTCCTCCAGTCCGGCCCGAATCTGTTCTCTGATCATGAGAGCAAAAAGTATTGATCGCATTGAAAAGACACAGCTCAGAAGGATTAATGCAAAAGTGAATCATAAAGATGTGTTGGTGTGTCTGTGTGTATGCCACCTGTCTTCTGTTAGTGCCATGAGAGTCCTTCCTTCTGTTGAAAATACAATAAAAGACATCCGCAGCTGAGGACTGGGAAAAAAAACAAAAAAACAGCAGAATATTGTCATGTTTCACAGTCTGTTATTTTCTCCTCACTTTTTAAATATCAGCTGTTTCTGTGTGGACATACCTGATAAACTTGTGAGCCAGATGATCAACAAAGTAATATATCTCGTTCCAATAATGTTGCACACTGCCTGACCTGAGAAGAAGATCCAACAGTTAAACGATTAAATAAGGGATTGAAAAAACTTTAGTTCAGTATTGTCTCTAAATATCACCCTACAAACTCTATACTATGAACACTTGAAAGACTAGTCCAGTTGATTAGTATTGCACTTCCATAAAGGTGACTTACGGGATATTTTATAAAAATTGTAAGATCTGATGCAATTGAAACAGACAACTGATACTGTTCTTACAGACTGTGAAGTGCTCCTCATGGTGGGTAAAATGACAATGCATAAAAAAGTGGAATGTCTCTTTTAAAGTTTTGATAGGCTTTTTATACAATAATCAGATCAGATTGAGGATTGCAGTATTCTAGCACTGCAACAGCATAATAAATTAATAAATTGTACCTTTATTGATACTGCTTATCCTTTTTATGGTATATTACAGCTGTGCAAATGAATTATTTTCACTATTAATGAATCTGCTGAATGAATTAGTGTATAAAACAACAATAAATTGAGGAAAAGTCAGTTACACGTCCTCAGATTACAAGGTGATTTTTTTTTTTTTTCACTTTGCTTGTTTTGTCTGAACTAAACCCAAAGATATAAAAATGTATTATCACATAGGACAAAGAAAACACGAAATCTTTACACAAATTAGTTGCATTTTCTTTCTTATAAAACATTAAACTGAATGGTGAGTTATCAAAGTTTAACTAGTAATTTACTCTTGATTGATTAATCAGGTAATGAACTAATAGTTTCAACTATAATTTCACATACCAAAAGTTCTGAGAAAAAAAATACATTTACAAATAACAAATCAATTGTATTACTTGTTATATTGTTGGTAAATGACTTGTAAGAAATCACGCTGCAGCTGCTTCTTGCACTGTTTAGTCCCTATCTTCTGTCAAACAGAAGTAAGTGGGTGGTTCCTGTGTTTGTGTTTCCTCCTGACTGTTTAATATTTCCACTCGTTGCTTCAGTGCCCATTTTTAGACGCCAACCAAAAACTAAAGTGCCACATGATTCTGTCTTGGCTTCTTTTTAGGTCCAGATTTTCTGCAGGTGCAGATTCACCAGAACAATCAGCAGGATGCAGATTTTTTAATTGGTGTTCCATAATTTAAGAGAAATGTGGGGAAAGTATGCTTAACCTCTGCAGCCTGCTCTGACACTGCACTGCCTCTCTTCTCCTCCCTCCCTTCTGTTTTCATTTATCCTGTGATGTGAGTCTCAGTGCGGAGACCGCCAAAAACCTTGGGATCTTTGGAACATCTGGCTCCAATGGAGAAAGGGTTCTGCAGCCCGAAGCACAGAGAGAGACGGAGCTGGGACGAGATGTGGGCTGCTCCTGTCAATGAAGTGTGGCTGCAGTTTGACAACAAGAATCCCTGCAGTGCACTTTATCATCTCAGTGAATGCACAAACACATCACAAATGAGGATGTCATAACATAAACACACATTCTGTCAGTTCTCAAGGCTTTTAACTGGCTGAGACTGAATGTTTGCAAAAATCAGCTATTAGTGAGTATTCTTATTTCTATAGCTGTTTTTAAGAGAGAGTTTATAAAGCAAAACACCAACGTGACCTGTTCAGGAGCTTCATGTTAGCTTAATGAAAGTTTAATGTGCAGTGTAATATAACCCTTACGTTAACCCTTGGAGGGCATTCAAGTCCTCAGATATCTGCTCCTTTGTTTCATAAAATGACACGGTGTTGCAATTAGAGCTCGAACAATAACTAGAGTGACAAAAAACTATTCAGCATTATAAAAAACAAAAATCATCTAAGTCTTTTCAATACAAAAATGTCTATTTGAATAATCAGGTTTCAAACTGTGGATTGGAGAAAATAATCCATCTGAAGATACATCTTAGACTTTGGAAAACTTAAATGTGTCACTTTTGTCGGGCATTTTATTCGGTAGCACAAACAACTGATCAGTTAATTTTCAAAAATTAGCCGATAATGTAAGGAATTACTAGTTGCAGCCTTTGTTTGTTGTGGATTGCAATCAGATCATTTCTCTCTTTATGATGATGTTATTGATTTTGTCCTCAGTTGAAAATGTTTTAAATGATGAAGCTTTAAAAATAGTGTGATAGATACACATTTCATTTTGTGCCACAGGAAATCATCAAGAGATATGATGAAAGGATGAATGTTTTCACTGTCATAATTTAAATTAAACTTTAGAAAACCTCTCTAACATTTCACTTGAAGTCCAGAGTTAAACAGGTGAAATTTCAAAATAAATGTACATTGGATGCATGCTGCTTTTACAGGACCTACATGAGCTCAGTTTTGGCAGTTACAAGTCCAGGTGATTCACATATCTGTCTCTTAAACCCCAAAAACTTGCCCTATTTTTTATATTCACACTGATCTGTATTATAAATAGCCTAAAATCTGTCTGTTACAACACAGTAGTGGCCCATAAATTCCTCATGAGGACCTCTTAAATGAAGTTTGCACCTGTGTCTTCAAAACAAACTCAGATGAGTCATGCACCGAGCATTAGAAGACCTCGTCTGTGATCAAGTAGAAGCAGGAGCACTCACTTGTCCAAAACAAAGTAGAGGTCGAATCCTCCGTAGCAGGACGACCCAGCTGCCCTCCTCTCGTAGAACTGTGCTGCACCGCCGGCCGCCAGGACCGCCACCAGCATGCCCAGTTCCACGCCGAGCAGGACCTGCCTGCACCAGCACTGGGACATCACCCCAAGTTTAAGCGAGCGCTCAGCCCGGGAGAGGGTAAACATTAATATTCTCCAGCAGGAGTTTTCCTCTTGACTTCTCCCTCACAGTGCGCTGATGTCATCAGCCATGCTGTGAAGACTGATCTCCAAGGCATGAAGTGCTCTTGTCTGGATCAGTGTCCCATCTCCTCAGGAGCAGATGTGTGCTGGCAGAGGAGGAGTGAAGCTGGTGGGACTGAGTCCTTGACTCCCTCTCTCTCCACACTCAATCATTTTAGCATACGGTGCCATGAGTTTGCACAACAAACCAAAACAAGCATGCTTTAGCTGGAGGATGATTTATTGCTTCTTTCTTGTATTTATGTGAATGAACCCACAGCTTTGATCACACTTCTGTTCTCCCTCATGTTTTTCTTAGTTTTTTTCTGTTACTTCTGTTGAAGGCTTACGTTATTCTTCACCTTACCCATCAGTGCCACATAGTGGCAAATACATGCATCCTGCAAATCGCTGCACTTGAACATGAAACTGTCACTCATTTCATCTGCATCCAAGAACTTGGAACTTTACCTCTGTGAAAACTTAAATAATAGCACGTCTTTCGTAAACTGATACTTGTTAGAACAGTTGATTGCAATTAATATCAAACGGAAAACCCTCATAAAATTCACAAAAAGCTATCCATTGTGTTTTAAACAGTACATGTAGAAGAGAAGGGCACTTAAAAAATCTGATTAGTTGTGAGGTTTTGTGCAATTCCCAGGCTGAGTAAAAATCAAAGAAGATAAAGATTAAGAAGACAATATTTATCATTAAAATTTAACCTGCAGTGTAGAACTTCTGTCTCCCCGTTCTGCCAGTGAAAGTAATAACAAAACCACTTTTAACGTGATCATATCATAGGCTCCAGAGTGACCTACTCAGCCATAATACGGGGGATAAACCGTGTCACAACCCCAGCCCAATGACTGGTTTTATTATCTGAATTTGATCCATTCAGTCTGACAACATTTGATCGTCACAACTGAAATATTGTATCTCCATTTAATTAGCATAGGGCAATGTTTTACCAGACACCAGATTTAAAAACTGTATTCTGTAAAATACAGAGGGATTTACCAGGTGAAGACATGATCTGTATTTCGTGAACTCATTTGAATACAATCAATGTTCATTTAGATGTAAAATCCCACCCTTTAGACTCCACACTGCATCCACATGGTTTCTTCATGACAGGAAGAGAGAGTTTTCAGGGATGAGGATACTGTGAGAGCCACAGACCACCATAACAGAAGGAAAGAATCACTGCCACCATCGTTTTAACATTTCTGTTTGTGTACAGATTTAATCAAGGACCTTTGAGGCAAAAAGAGACAAATACACGCTGTCCTCTAGTGGACTGGTGGGTGTACTACACACGGTGACGCGACACCAGGTTGTTTTTCTGACCTGTGTGTATATTATTTCTCACCTGTCCAACAGGTGTCTTCAGTCTCCTTCCCTGTTCTTCATCAGGTCTCATCTGCCGTCCAAGCTGCTCCTCAACTGCAGCTAGTGTTGGTGTGTATGTAAAACAGAGTCTGCATTGTTGTGCCTGCTTATTTTGTCAAGTTCTTTTAATGTTCAAGTCATTCATGATTTCCTGTTTAGAGAATAGGCTGTACACTGAGTTTTATTCTTCTGTTTTACTCTACTACTTCTGGCTGTTGCTTCATATTTAAGTGATATAACCATGGTATTGATCTTCTTACAAGTAAATAAGAATATGTACCAAAAAGTCACACTATTCCTTGAAAACTTTACATCAGAAACAGGACCTGCATTTGTAGAAATCCTATATGACACTAGCTGAACTGGAGTGACTGTAGTTGGGACCAAAAATTATGGCAGCGTCCCTATGGTTTTATGTGAAGCACTTTTAATTGCCTGGTTGTTGAAATGTACTATACAAATAAACTTGGCTTGCCTTGTCTTGCCTCTCTTTCTGTGCCAGCAAAAAACAGTTCATAGGAGGCTGAATCTTCTCTTGGCAGAGGCAAGCTGGAGTCTGCACAGCATGACACTGTGGAGGCAAACTATCTCAGCTGGGGAACAGAAAACAGGATTTATCTCTTGCCAAAGGTGATCATTTGGCTAATTAGAGAGGACAAACTAAGAGGGGGAGTTTACAAGCTGCATCCATCATTAGAGATGGACTAAGGGACAACAGTTGAATGTGTGGACCTGCAGCCTGCAGGTGGTCCACCGGGTCAAGAATCAGACCTGATAATGTCTCTGAAGCATGTATAATTAATTTTTAAATAGTTGATGCAATTTAAAAATGTAGGTTATTTTAAATAAATTATATAAGCAACTGTTACATGCCAGGAGCTCAAAGCTGCAACTTTTGTTCATATCCCTCAATAATTTGGCTCCATGCGTGATCATATGATCTAAAATCTAAGACACTGTACTAAACATAAAGTAATAGAAATTAAGTGAAGTTTACCGGGTACTTACTCCTTATGTAAGTGCACATAAGCCATCTGCCTGCAGGTGAAGTACCTCTTCAGAGGCATGGATGTGTGGTTGGCTGTGCGCTGAGCTCCGCTCTCGGTCCTGTATGACAGCGAGTCTCTGCAGCAGCATGGAGACGTGAGAAAACAGCGTTTATAAAAACCACACCGCTGCTGTCGAGCAACTTTTTCTTCTTTCCCTTTTTTTCCGCCTACAGTTACCAAAACCTCCCCAACTTTACGTCCCCCAGACATTTGATGAGAAGTCATGGAAGTCGCTCCTACGTTTTTGTTCCTGCTGTGCGGGCTGCGCGTTTCTCTGGCGGCTGATGGGAAGCTGGACACTACTTTTACTCACCTCGAGGATGCAATCGATTACAAGGATCCCTGTAAAGCTGGTATCGTGCATTTTCCTTCCTATGAAATTAATTGAGTTTTTTTTGGTTTGTTTTTTAACTTCCTTTTGTGTATGAATGATGTCTTATTTGGCCAATAACCAAAGTCATCTAGACCCAGAACTGGACTGATGAAAAGGATCAACTTTAAACAGTTAAAATAGCTTTCAGTGATAAAGATGTGAACACCTCAATGAATTAAAGTAAGCAAAAGTAACCAATAGAATTAAAATGTATAGTATAGTATACCATAAACTATTATATAATAAAAAATAATAGTAACTAATTGTTAATGAAATGTAATGGCACATGAATAAGATGGTGGTGTAAATGTTATTTTTTAGTGTTTTGCATTAAAATCTGGATTTTCAAACTAACCATCAAGCAAATCTATTAAATCAACACAGTTGAATAAAAGTGCAGTGTTTGCTTCAAAAATGTGAAGGAGTAGAGATGTAAAGTAGCATAAAGACTGATGATGTTTACACCTACTTAACATGAAGCACCTGTATGAAAAGTTACTGCAAAATCAAGAATACTTTCAAGGTCCAATGTATACTCTCTTCACAGTTACTATATTTGAAGGACATATTTGGACCCCTTACTCTTTTCCCTCCACATCCTATTGTAAATGTGTTCAATGTGATTAAATGTAAAACAAGTGTATTGTAGCTGTGAATCACCTTTCTTCAGACACTCCCATGAGAAGAAGTGGTGGAAAATGAAACAATAGATTCAAAAAATACTTGATTACATGCGGAATTACAAAAGTACGAGCAAAAGGTACACAAGTAAGTAAAGTAAAAGTACTTATTAAGTGATATAGTGGTCCCTTCGTTAATGTTATATTGTATTATTGTATGCCATAACCATGCTTAAGGGGCATTGTGCTGTTTTTCTTATGTATTAGTTGATAATCATTAAACTGTTGGGTAAATTTCTACAGCAAAAAGAAATGTGGTGAGGTATGTACAATATTTGTTTCTCAAATCTAGTATAGAGCAGCTTACAATGGATATATCCAAGTAAAGTACAAGAACCTTAACTGAGTTCATGGAATTTGTGATATATTGTTGTAATATGTCCTGGAGTTGAAAGGGTTGTATGTATGTTTAAAGCTGCTCAGGTTGAACGACAGGAGGGAAATCATGGTCTTCAAAAAAACAACCATTCAATAAATCACGCATGTGTTGGTCAGAAATATGCAGAGTACCCTGATGATATATTAATGCATTGGGAATTCACATCTAAATTCACTGACATGCAGCTGCACAACATATTTTTCCCATCATCGAACATGACAAACACTTTGGTTATCCGGGGGCCTCCGGCAGGTTGGGGTCCCTTTTTCACTTGTGACTTCTGAAACGTTCAAAATACACCACTCTTCCACTCTGAGGTAGTTGCCTGGAGACTGGAGGTCATTGAGGCCGTGCCAGCCTCAGTCCTCGGCTGGACGCCGGTGAAATCCCTCTGGCTGCAGGGCATGGGGTGCACGCTGCAGGGGTGACAGTCATTTACAGTCACCCTTTGCATGAGTGAATTTACTTCAAAGGCTGACACAGGGCCCGCTACGTCCTTTCATTTATACTTTCAAAGGTTGTTACATCACACGCCTGAAAGAGGTATTTACAGGGAAAGACTCCAGTGAGCTGCGTTGCTTGTACAATATGACCATCCAACAGGAGACAAAATATTATTTAGAAAACATGGCTCCCGTGTGTGTGTGTGTCATCTTCGTCAGTCTCTTGAGGATATCAAATGGCTTTTCAGATTCTGATGTCTCTGAGTAAGACTTTGTAATTTAATACAGATGTTGAAGGTTTTCCTTGTTCACTTAAAGATTATGTTGTAGCCTTTTTTTTTTTTGTTACAGACAATCTTCCCTGTTTCTAATGTGTTTTTCAAACCATTGTGAGCTGCTTGAGAGATGTAGTCTGAAACTCCTGAAGGGTTTAAGCTGCAACTATTTCCACACCACTTTTGCTTCTTTGCTTCACTGTTGACAATGTTAGAAATCTTGCAGTGATGCAAATTGTTTTGGGAAAATCAAAACAGCAAAGCAGTAATTCCTATTATGACTGATGATTTCAGATGATTGCTGTGTTTTAAAAAACACAACTGGTTTTGAATGGGATTGTTGGTGTTCACTTAGTTTGTGTGTCAAAGGGCAAAATCAGTCCATGACTCTGCTGTAATTATTCTCTATATGTGGAAATCTGCAATTGGCAATTTTATGCTGCTGCAGAAAAGGGAAGCATAAAGGTGACATTATTGTGATTTTGTCAGATATGAACAACCTTGAGTTTTATGCAAGTGATAAATGTAATGTTTGGTGAACTTTATGCTGCAACGCACACACAAAGCAAACAAACTATGTCCATAGTGTGACTACAGTTCACGGTCGATAATGTGGTCAGTCACAGGTGACGAATTTTAGAGGACAATACATTTCCTCTAAAATTCCTTTGTGCTATTAAGCAGTTACAGTATGCGTTATTTCACCTTTTCAGCAGTGTAAAAGTCAGAGTTGCTAAAAAAAATTCAGTAGGAAATTATAATTCAGGAAATTTCAAAATGTTACTCTATCTTTAAATTAATACCAAAAAAAAGATATACACTGTCTAATTTTTAGGATGCATTAAATTTTGATTTTATGTAAAAAATATCTTAAGCTGCTTATAATCAAGGCACTACAACAGTGGTGTGTAAATTTGGAAAAAGTAAAACTACACAGAGATCCTCTATTGGCCATTTATATGAAGCCCCTATAAAAATGATTAGGCACAAATCAAAGAGTGCCTTATTATTCAGCAACGCTGTAAAATGTAGCACAGCGTGATCAAAGTCCTGTCACGTATCCAACACGTATATCTTTATCCTTTGAAATGACTCAGCAGTCCTCCAATCTGTTTCAGTTTGTGTGCTGTTGTGTACTGCACAGGCTGTAATCACGACGTGTGTTTGCTGATCAAACAAACATATGGAGTTCAGCTTCTTTTCAGGACAGAGATCTGCAGAAGCAGAAACAATGGAGCCTACTACAGCCACTATAAATCCCGCATTCAGAGTTATTATCCTCGTTCATTTAAGTCATTCCAGGACAAACTAGACGTGCCAATCATGTAACAAATACCAGGCATCATTGTATTTACTTCGAGTTTGAAAAGTGTTTATTAGTAAGAGTTCATAGTTAGGACTTTTTTTTAGCCTATGTTTCCATGACTTATCTACAGTAATCTTTTGAATGCTCTCATGCTGTTTTGTGAATCATATCTGCACAGACAACACAGGCTCTACTGAACAGTTAACCAGTGAGCTAATCAGCTAAGATGTGTTAATTATATTTTATGACCAAGGTCTATATAGTATGGAACTTTGAGAGTTTGATGATTGGTCTGATGATTTCAATTCTTTTCTTCAGTTGGACTTGTGGTTTTTTTTACTCGAAGCTTCTTTTGTCAGAAATGCTCTGTCACATTCCTGAACACTTGAAGTTACTTATAATGCAGTCCTGAAGGCTACATGTCAATGTATTAGTGTATAGAAGATAGCAGGATACATTCTAAATATATGCTTTTGTTTTATTGTTAACACATATTTATATATATGTGCATTTACCTGTCTGTACAGCTGCCTTTTTGGGAGACATCGCTCTGGATGAAGAAGACCTCCTCCTGTTCAAAGAGGCCCACAGGGGTAACGATGCACAGCACGCTGTCCAGAGCAACCATTCAAACTCAGGTAGCAATGCACTAATCTTCTACAATATGAACAATTCAAATTAAGTGAAAGTAAGTAGGGTAAAGCAAAATCTACACAGTTAACAGGTCCACTTCCAATGAAAGTGTCAGAGTTGAGAGAGTTGCAGACACACAGAGTCTTCATCGTCAGAGGAGAGCAGCCACATCCAGACCGGAACGAGTGTGGCCAGACGGCATCATCCCTTACGTGATCAGCGGGAATTTCACTGGTGAGTTTCCGAAGCGAAATCTGTTTTTACCAACAAGTTGTGCTCTGTACTGTACAGCATGTGCCCTCTGCCATGTGCCGCTTGGACATCCTGAAACTGTCAAACTCTAATTCAGAGTTTCCTTACAGGCAGTCAGCGAGCCATTTTCCGTCAGGCGATGCGTCACTGGGAGAAACACACTTGTGTAACGTTCACTGAAAGGACAACTGAAGAAAGCTACATTGTTTTCACTTATAGACCGTGTGGGTGAGTTGGGATCACATTACCTGTCTGTAAATGCACAATTGTCCTCAAACTAAAAATTCTAATTAATGGACACTACAAGTGCCTTTGCATCTTTTATTAAATTTACTGTTTTAGACATTTTAAATCACCTCCTGTTTCAGGTAGAGAAATAAACTTGATTAATTTGTTTCATTTACTTTGTACAATGTGAAAATCAATTAGCCGTCTCTACAGTCAGAGTGTGTTTCATCCCAGTAAAACTAACGTGTGGTTAAATTTTACATGCATGTTATATTATTACTATTATGAGGTTATTACGTGCAGACTTTCCTATCAGTCTGTGCTTAAACTGTTAAAGCTGCTAAAATCAATTGAACATAGTAAATGGGTGTGTAAAACGTGTCACTTGTGGTGATAAACCCACAAACATAATTACATGACTTTGCAGGTTCTATGAGCTTCTGTGAGTGAGCATTTTTATCACCTTTCAGCTTGTAGTTTTGTTTTTCTGGCCCATAAAATGACTCACTAATTGAATCACTGTTGCTGCTCTCACCAACTGCATTTTTATCCACAGCAGGCAACACTTACACATTCAACAAATTGTAAACAAAGTTAGTGACTGCTGGCTGGCTGCAGTAACAGAAAAGAAACAGTGTTTCAGGATGTGGACCTGAACGGTGTCTCTGCCAACCAGATGCTGCTCCTACGTGGGGAGGAGAGGTGGCGGCCCTCAGGCCATCTCCATAGGAAAGAACTGCGACAAGTTTGGCATCGTGGTGCATGAACTCGGCCACGTGATCGGCTTCTGGCATGAACACACACGTCCGGACCGAGACGAGCATGTAAGCATCATCAGAGACAACATCCAACCAGGTAATGTCACTGCATGGTTGAAAGTCAATGCATGTGTATTCTCACTGATGCTCCAGATGTTTCTCCTTGCATTTAGGACAGGAGTATAACTTCCTGAAGATGGAGCCAGGCGAGGTTGACTCACTGGGAGAAGTATATGACTTTGGAAGCATCATGCATTATGCGAGGAATACATTTTCCAGGTTGGCATGTGATGATTTCCCGTGATCACATTTTGTATTTCCTAAAGCTGGAATTGTTTAAATGGGATTTTTTTTTTTCAGTTTTGTGTCCCAGATCAGTGTTTCCTGAGTTTTCAGCTCTGCCCTTTTCACATTAACTGGCTCTTAAACGGCACCACTGAGCCAGTTGTTGGTTAAATGGTGTTTAAACTGGTGACTCACTCTGTGTACCCCACCTATATATTAGAACTGGCAATTGGCCATGACATCATCAACACTACCTTACTCCAGACACTTTTAATCATTTCTTTTTAATTTTTTTGAACTTTTGAGTTTAAAATACATAATCTAATAATGTGACTTTTAACACTGTATTTAAGTTCATTCACATCCATCTGAAAAAAATGTAACACTATTATCCTGCTACATCACCAGCTGAGCCACCACACTGACCTGGTGTTTGTCCCTTTATTCAGCATTGCTGAACATTGGAGCCCTGCAGGGATTTGGTCCTTTATTGTCACAGAAATGGTTTCACACTAGTCTCCTTTTTATTTCTGTCTCGTGCATGTTGTTGCCCCATTGCTTTTCTCTGTGCTTTGGTTTTTTACCTCCATAACCGATTTGCAGGTCTGGGTCATGGAGGCAAGCCAAGCTAAATAAAGGCCTGGTAGTTCAGGCTTTGTTAAACAATTTGGGCTTGGAGTGGCCTTTTTCTCTGGCATTCAGGAGCGGGCTCCACTGAGCCGGCTGGCACCGGTCAAAGGCCCCATTCAGAGCGCTCTGTTTGCACATGCCTGTCATTCATGGGTGTATCACCATGGGAACTGTGCAAGAGTGAGAGCTCCGAACTCAGTGAGAGATTATCAGAATCAATAAAGTATCGAGGTGTTGAACGGAAGGCGGAGCAGATAAAATCCTGAACTCTGATCAGTCTTTCTGTTTTAAGTTTTGAAAATCAGATTTCCCTGAACATCAGTAGAGTTAGAAGATGTTGTTTCTCATCAGGCTTTCTGCGCTGGAATTGATTTTTTAATCATCACAGTTTTCAATATTCTTTTGCTCATATTTGGAATTTGTTTGAAACAGAGGCATCTTCTCAGACACGATCCTGCCACGTTATGACGTCAATGGGGTCAGGCCATCTATTGGACAGAGGACGAGGCTTAGCAAAGGGGACATCGAACAAGCCCGTAAACTCTACAAATGTGCAAGTAAGGTGCATTTGATGAGCAGAAGATATACTTACCTGATAATCCATATTATGAAATCACACCGTGTTTGTAGACTTTTATAATTTTCATAGCCAATCTGAATGTACTCAAAATAAAGCTCAAACCTTTGTACACAGGAAGTGAAAAGAGTTTTATGTTCTTCATGGTGTGTGCTTGTGACAGGGTGTGGGGACAGCCTGCAGGAAAGTGCTGGAAACTTCTCATCCCCTGGTTTCCCCAACGGGTACTCAGCCTACGCTCACTGTGTCTGGAGGATTTCTGTCACTCCTGGTGAAAAGGTGAGTGATGACAAACATGTGGAAGCATTAACTACAAAAGGGTCACATTTATCAAGTTGTAGATAAATGAAAGTCAGTGTCTTTTCATATTCATTTTCAATAAATAAACTCACCATATCAACCCAATGTCGAAGTGTCCTCGAGCAAGACACTGAACCCAAGTTGCTCCTAATGGCAGACAGCATTTCATTTAGCAGCTCTGTTGGCATTGGTGTTTGAGTTTGTGTGAGTGGGAGACAAATTGTAAAGCTCTTTGAGACTGCTAAGTTTAAAAATATACTGTATAAGTGCAGACCATTCACCATATCACATAATTGGTGAGTAAATTTAAAAACCCAATAAGTCTAAAGTCTAGTACAGACTCTTTAACTGCAATTACAAGGAGATGTTGTGCACCCGTGTGTAAAAGAAGAAGTTCTAAAGTTGTATTTATCATTACGGTCATGTTGTTCACCATCTCAGAAGGTAAATGGATTAGCTTTAAATAATTTTGTTTTTCTTCTGCCTTCAGCTCAAACAGATACCAAACAACATGGTTAATGTAAATAAACACATTTCACACAAAGGATCATTAACTAAAATAATGAAAAACTTGCATTTTCCGAGTCACTTGAATGAAATTATTTTGCACATTGATAACTAACACATTTGTCCAACTCAGATTTAACAAAACGATAAAAAAAAAACACTGACAGTTTTATTTTTGTTTGAATATCTTTGTCTCTTGTGAATCTTATGAATCTACAACATTGTAGATTGATGTTAAATCTTGATGTCTAAAATGTCTTGTAACCCTCCTGCCTTCCATCTGCTTCCTCTTCATCTTAGATTGTTCTGAATTTTACCTCAATGGACCTCTTTAGGAGTCACTTGTGCTGGTACGACCACGTGGAGGTCCGAGATGGCTTCTGGAGAAAAGCTCCTCTGAAAGGTCCATTTTATATGCGTGTTATATACTCAGCACTGTGAAGTACTTACTGACAGGCAATGTCATTATTTTCTAATGTACTTCGGCAGGCCGATTTTGTGGCGACACACTTCCAGATCCAATTATCTCCACCGACAGTCAGCTGTGGGTTGAATTCAGGAGCAGCAGCAGCTGGGTGGGCAAAGGCTTCTCAGTTGTTTATGAAGGTACGACACGGTCAATTTAAAAGACACACTCGATGTATGCTACATTCTCATTTTTCTCTTTTTATTATACCTGTGTAATGTAGACAGCTGAAGATATAGAAAGTTTGTGAATGAAATAAACTGCCATTAATCTCACCTCTCAACTCATGTGCAGCCATCTGCGGCGGAGAGGTAAAGCGGGACAGCGGCCAGATCCAGTCCCCCAATTATCCTGATGACTACCAGTCCAATAAAGAGTGTGTGTGGAAAATCACAGTAGAACAGGGTTTCGACGTTGGCCTCTCATTTCAGTCATTTGAGGTAAAATACACATTATTGGTTCTCTCTAGTCTAACCTCAGTACCCGCAGTTTTATGAAGTCATTAAGTTGCAGCCCAGATTTTTTTTTGCCACTTTATTTCACAGAAACTAGTGCAGTAAAGCACAACACCTTCATCCACTGTTGAAGAGTCTAAACTGAACTTTAGACTTTTCTTAAATTAAATGTAAAGGCAAATTTATCTAATTCTGAACCTGTTTACAACTACTAATGTGACAATGCTAATTTTAGTTGTTACTGTCATGACAACGCTGACAGCAAATGTCTACTGCACATACAGTGGTGTGAAAAAGTGTTTGCCCCCTAAACCTAATAACTGGTTGGGCCACCCTTAGCAGCAACAACTGCAATCAAGCGTTTGCGATAACTTGCAATGAGTCTTTTACAGCTGTGGAGGAATTTTGGCCCACTCATCTTTGCAGAGTTGTTGTAATTCAGCCACATTGGAGGGTTTTTGAGCAGGAACTACCTTTTTAAGGTCATGCCACAGCATCTCAATAGGATTCAGGTCAGGACTTGACTAGGCCACTCCAAAGTCTTCATTTTGTTTTTCTTCAGCCATTCAGAGGTGGACTTGCTGGTGTGTTTTGGATCATTGTCCTGCTGCAGAACCCAAGTTGGCTTCAGCTTGAGGCGGACATTCTCCTTCAGGATTTTTTTGGTAGACAGTAGAATTCATGGTTCCATTTATCACAGCAAGTCTTCCAGGTCCTGAAGCAGCAAAACAGCCCCAGACCATCACACTACCACCACCACCATATTTTACTGTTGGTATGATGCTCTTTTTCTGAAATGCGGTGTTACTTTTACGCCAGATGTAATGGGACACACACTTTCCAAAAAGTTCAACTTTTGTCTCGTCAGTCCACAGAGTATTTTCCCAAAAGTCTTGGGGATCATCAAGATGTTTTCTGGCAAAAATGAGACGAGCCTTAATGTTCTTTTTGCTCAGCGGTGGTTTTCGTCTTGGAACTCTGCCATGCGGGCCATTTTTGCCCAGTCTCTTTCTTATGGTGGAGTCATGAACACTGATCTTAACTGAGGCAAGTGAGGCCTGCAGTTCTTTGGATGTTGTTGTGGGGTCTTTTGTGACCTCTTGTATGAGTCATCGCTGCGCTCTTGGGGTAATTTTGGTCGGCCGGCCACTCCTGGGAAGGTTCACCACTGTTCCATGTTTTCTCCATTTGTGGATAATGGCTCTCACTGTGGTTCGCTGGAGTCCCAAAGCTTTAGAAATGGCTTTATAACCTTTTCCAGACTGATAGATCTCAATTACTCAATTACTATAACTTAAAATTTGAAATCAGGAAGGGGGCAAACACTTTTTCACACCACTGTACACTGTCATTGTAAATGTATGTTCTTCAAAATTAGTTGATCAAATTAATTTATAACAGGAACCATGTACAAAATACATTAATCTCAAAAAGAGGAAAGATGCTTTGTACCAGATTTAGCTACAAACTCATTTCCATCTGCAGTCCCTGGGCGTGGTGATAAATAAAAGCGAAGCAGCTAAAGTTTTGTAGAATTCACAATAAAGGTTTTACATTTTTCTCCTCAGCTTTTATCTCATTCACACATTCATGAACCACTCAAAATGGCTCTGTAACCTTGTGTCGTGTCCCACCAGTTGAGGACCACTGACCTATATTGTTGTTAGTTACAAAGTATTGCAGGGTGGATACAAATAATTGTGACAGGTGGTTTTAATACTGAATGCCCCATTAGATGGTTGAATTGTACCTGCTAGTTTTCCAAATGAGTGGCCAATCTGACAAATGCTTTACCAACTTAATTCTTTTTTTCTTTTTAAATTCAACATTTTCTTGTTCAGTTCCAAGTCTTTGTCTGCTGCTCAGTGATAACAGACAGTAAAATAATTATTCAAGTTGAAGTATGGTTCAATTAACTTGATATACGCAGTAAGCTACTTGAGGTTTGTCTAAATCCCTGTGTTCCTTCAGTGTCTCTGTAATCTGAGGGAATCAGAGTAGTAAAACTAAGAAGTAAAACACTGTGAAATATTTCATAAAGTAGTGCAGTGGAGGAAGAGTGAAGGCCTGTTTAAACATCACAGACTGCTGAACATACGAGGCCTCACCATCATCTGCTGTTAGAAAACATCACTGCCCATGCTGTGACTGCAGGTGGAGAGACATGACAGCTGTGCCTACGACTACGTGGAGGTGAGGGATGGCGGCTCAGAGAGCAGCCCGGTGCTCGGCCGTTTCTGTGGCTACGACAAACCGGACGAGATCAAAGGCAGCTCCAACCAGCTCTGGCTCAAGTTTGTATCCGATGGATCAATCAACAAAGCTGGGTTTTCTGCCAACTTCTTTAAAGGTCAGAAAGTCAATGAGAGGGATTTTAAAAAAATAAAAAATTTAACGTGATGCATATTGTCCAAACATAAAAACTTTTAATTCCGATTTTATTTTTGTTAGAGATGGACGAGTGCTCCAGACCCGACAACGGTCAGTGCGAGCAGCGCTGTCTGAACACACTGGGCAGCTATAGGTGTGCCTGTGACCCTGGGTATGAGCTGGCAGGTGACAGACGCAGCTGTGAGAGTGAGTGCAGAGCCTCACATTAACTCATCACCAACATTAGAGTGCCACTGCTTCCAAATATCAAGTACAGCTTGCAAGTTCGTTCCGCCAGTCAACTGGAGTCTGCATCTGCAACACATGGTGTCACTGTCTGCTCTGTGATGCTCACAATTTGGTCAAAATGTATGTGGCATTTTATTCGTTACATTCGTCCAGACCCACAAATGTTAAAATAAACAGATCTCCTTTGCCTCATGGAGATCTTATTCTCAGGAAGCTTTTTTTTCCCCCACAAGAGGGCATTGCTCTCCTTCTGCAACTTGTCAGAGCAGAGAGACAGATTTTACTCACTAGCCAACATTGGAATTAATTTTGCTCCTGGAGAGTTCGGTGCATTCCCAGATATTCTAGAAACTGTATGAGGCTGTCCTTAATGTGTGATTCCAGTACCCAGTAATACACCAAGTATACCCATTTGGATCTTTATTTTGATATTCTTCCTCTGTAGTTAAAGGTTTAAGGATAAGGTTAAAAAAATTCACAAACTCTCAAGGGGGTCTTGTAATTTATGCCAGTGTCTGTCTCTCTCACTTCGACTGCTAAAACCCCACCAGCAGCTGCCTGTGGCGGATTCATCACCAAGCTGAACGGCTCCCTCAGCACCCCCAGTTGGCCCAAAGAATACCCACCCAACAAGAACTGTGTGTGGCAGCTGGTGGCGCCCATTCAGTATCGCATCACCTTGGTGTTTGATGTGTTTGAAACCGAAGGGAACGACGTAGGTTTTCACTGACTTGTTTGTAAAGTGCTTGTGTACATAGTTAAAATCACAGTAATTCTGCAGAAGTTTTAGTTGATTCTTTCCTCATTAGTGCAACATATTTCTGTCTCCCCACAAGGTGTGTAAATATGATTATGTGGAAGTGCGCAGTGGGATGAGTTCTGACTCAAAGCTTCATGGGAAGTTCTGTGGAGCAGAGAAACCTGAGGTCATCACCTCCCAACAGAACAACATGAGGATTGAGTTCAAGTCAGACAACACTGTCTCCAAGAGGGGCTTCAAGGCTCATTTCTTCTCTGGTAAGTGATTGATTTACTCAGGGAGTATTGATTCAGTCCACACTGAACCAATGCTTCTAAACTGTAAAAAGTACTTTTAAACTCTATATGTTACATCTTTTTGAAAACCTGTTCTTGACGCTTCTTGAAGAATACAATATAGTACAACACAGATCTGGACCTAAAATGTCTACAAAATAAGTTTTGCCGCTTTCTTGTGACTTATTACTTTGTGCAAAGGAATTGAAATCTTTTTTTTTTTTTTTTTTTTTACATCTCAACAGATATAGACGAGTGCTCCAAAGTCAATGGAGGCTGCCAGCATGAATGCGTAAACACCTTCGGAAGCTACAGCTGTCAGTGCCGCAGCGGCTTCATGCTTCACGATAATAAGCATGACTGCAAGGAAGGTAGTAGTATGTCTTCTGCTCTCCTACATCAGTGTGATTTAATATACTGATTTAAAAGGTCAGTTCACTCTTTAAATCAACCATATTCTCACCTCTTGTGGTATTTAGGCCTGAGGATATTTTGTATGTCTATGTCTGAGGTTTCTATCTCTTCTGTTATTTTCTACAAAAGAAATAGTCGATTAAAACTGTGTTCTCTTAAGTGAACAGACCTTTTACTGGCTACTTAACAATGACCTATAACCCATTTATTATTTGGCCTTTGTAGAAAATATGTTTGCACGTGGAAAGGTTTGGTTTTGCTTTGGTTTGTCTCCACTTTTGATAAATGCCTATTCAAATTACCCCGGATGATACTTGCGCAGTGGAAAAGGAAATGATGTGAGCCCTTTCATTGTTTTTATCTGATGTGTTGTTTTGTCATTCTCCAGCTGGCTGCGACCATGTTGTAAACAGCGTGTCAGGAACAATCAGCAGCCCTAACTGGCCTGATAGATATCCCAGTAAGAAGGCCTGCACCTGGTCTCTGTTCACAACCCCGGGCCATCGAATCAAACTTGTACGTCATGACAAATTTAAAGCCATGAAAAGCAGTTTTCTTTACAGCATTTGTATCTATTTCAATTTCACTCTGAATGACTTGCAGGTTTTTAATGAGGTCGACATGGAGGCTCATCTGGAGTGTGCGTACGACCATCTGGAGATCTATGACGGGAGAGACCATCGTGCTCCGAATCTGGGACGCTTTTGTGGCACCAAAAAACCTTCTCCGGTCATCTCCAGTGGCAACAGGATGTTCCTGCATTTTTTCTCAGACAACTCGGTGCAGAAGAGAGGGTTCGAGGCTTCATACAGAGCAGGTGGGCACAGCAACCATGAAGTTACTGCTCTCATCCCCCCAAAAAGCCTGTAAAATAGACTGAAAGGGTATTTTGGAGAAAGAATAGAACACCAAAAAATTCGACATTTTCAACAGAGGGTTTGTTTTCTGTCGTGTTCAGAAAGCTGCATTCTTTCCCCACTTTTACGAGTTTCTCCTTTTGACCCTCTAATTTTGTGGTGGTGAATTCCCAGAATGCGGAGGAAGCCTTAAAGCCGAGGTCAAGACAAAAGATCTCTACTCTCATGCACAGTTTGGAGACAACAACTACCCTGGAGGCTCTGACTGTCTGTGGGTGGTCATGGCGGAGAAGGGTTACGGAGTGGAGATCATCTTCCAAGTGTTTGAGGTCGAGGAGGAGGCAGACTGCGGGTATGATTACGTGGAGCTGTATGATGGCGCTGACATCAAGTCTCCGAGGCTGGGACGATACTGTGGATCTGGGGTAGGGCTGATACTGTGTGTCGTGTGCAGTATACACAGCTCAAACTAAATCATTCTTTGAAAACCTTTTTGTCTGTTTCTTTCCCCCAGGCTCCAGATGAGGTCTACTCAGCCGGAGACGCCATCGTTTTAAAATTTCACTCAGATGACAGTATCAACAAAAAAGGCTTTCATGTACGCTACACAAGCACAAAGTTCCAGGACACGTTACATGAAAGCAAGTGACTTTCAAAACTTTCCCCAAACCTAAAGAGAGACTTCACCCCTAACATTTGGTCAGTCACACCCATTTCCAGGCGAGGACTGAATGCACTGGTCGATACCACAAACACCAACCCACATACTTTACATTGACTTCTGCTAGACAGAGTGAAGCAGAGAAATTACATCTTTACTCTTCCTCATTATATAGCTGCGTAGGATAAAAGGACTAGTTTGATTTACTTAAAGTATTCTCAGTCACACCGCCTGTAATGAGCTGATTACATCATAGCACTGTGTCAAGATATAAAATGTATATATTGTGATATAGTTTTTCTTGTTTTTAAGTTTTCTGAAGTGAAAAGGTTGAGATTTCAGAGGTTATTGTGACCTCCAGCCACTCATTCAACACTTCTCCTTGTAGGTTTGCAAAGACATCTCTGAAACATGAATCCAGCTTTTTTTAGTGAAATTTTCTGTGTGCATCTTTGAGGCCTGCCATTTAAACATTTTTTTAAATCATGAATCGAATTTTGGTAGCTCACTATATTCCTTCATGCCTTTATTAGTGCATTGGTTTGTTTCTTTGTGCTTTGGTGCTACAAGCTCTCAATCAAGACAACACATAAAGCTGGCGGCAAGAAAGTGCGAGTCAGCTTCTTGATCACAGTCGTGGAGTATACAAAAAAAAAACCTTGCCTTAAAAATGACAAATAGTTTACAATCTAGTATAAGTCTGTGCTATATTGGGTGCCTCTTGACATTCAACAGGTTTTTGATCAACTTGGGTTAAAATTACTCTCAATTCATCTTTTACATCAGGTACAAAGAAGAGATCCAAAATCAGAACCATTTGTGCGCTGTATACGATTAAATCTGATGATGATTAAAAAGCTTAATATTTAACAAACAAAAGGCGATTTTTTTTTTCTATGTCCAATCATGTATTGAGTGAAAAAGATGTTTTATTGAATGTATTAGTAAATAATGATCAAGAAAGAATATTAAACTGTAAAAAAAAATAACCACAAGATCACATTACATTGATCTCATTCAGGTAACCAGACAGTTTCACATTCTCCACTGAAGCACAGCTTCTTTGAAGTGAGCTGTGGCAGTAGATCCAGTCTCCAAACTGAACAATGTTGTACATAAATGTTACTTAACACATACATATTTCTATTGAATAGGCAAATCTAATATTCAATGTCTAGTACAAAATTACAAATCCACTGTTTAGTTCTGTACAATAGAGAGTATAAATGTTTTTCAATTTCATGCTCATTGAGTAACTTTTAACTTCTTGTTCCTTTTTTTGTCACAGCTGTTAAATCTTTGGTAAGAATACTTTGAGAGGCTCATTTTCATGCACTTTATCCAGGAAGCCCAGGTTGAAGTAAGGATACAGCGTCTCAGTGAAGGTCTCCCTGAAGGTGTACAGGTGTGTCATGCTCTCTGCATTGTAAAAGGACACCAGGCCTCTCTTGTAGTCCAGGTACACGCCAATCCTGGCCAGTGGCTCCTCCAGGGACAGGACGGTGGGAGGTGAGGTCCCAGCCATGTACTGGATCCCATAAGAGAGGGAGAGAGTCCAGAAGCCATTAGCAGGGAGGGCTTTGATGACTCCCTTTCTGGGCACCGACTCCCGGGCCACCCCGACGGTCCAGACTGTGCTGCTGTAGACTTCAATCTCCCAGTAGTGGCGCCCGTGGGTGAAGCCCTGGCTGCCGAGCAGTGACAGGGCAGCGTTGAACCTGTAGGGGTTGTCCAGCACGTTGTGGTTAAAGGTCTGGTACCGAACACAGGTGAGGGAGGAGGTCAGGCTGAGCCAAGGGTTGGCTGTGCTGGAGTTAAATGTAATGGCTGCTGGGACTGAGGAGAGGGAAAGTATGAGGCTAAAGATTTCAAAGTTTATTTAATAATACATGTTCATGTTTGCTAGATAGATTTCTGTGGAGTTCAGACATTTAGGAGCCAAAGTAAATACCTGGATAGAGGCTTCCTCTCATGGATTTCCACACTCTGTACTGCAGGGGCCCTGCAAACCGACCCTCACATAGGCTGGGCGGTGTAAACACAGGTTTCTCAAACTTCAGTGAAGGCCTGCCAACAAAAGTAAAGCTGAACAGTAAAGAGAGGAATAGAGCAGAACCCTTCAGAGATAAAAAATCGTCTGACTTTTCCCAAACTCACCTCTGGAGCAGCACTTTGATGCTCTGAAACAAGACACAGGAACAAACACAGGAAAAGAGACACAGACTGGTAATGAGTTCTGTTGTATCAGAAAGAAGCTTTTTTCCAGATTGCATCAATGTCTGAGCTCACGCTATCCCATCCTGTGGAATCTCCTTGTGGCTGGGGAAAGTCCCGTAGCCGTGGCCAGAGTATGGCCCCATGCCTGAACTAAACTTCTTATTCTCCAGATCAGCGAGGGAGATCAGTAGCCTACATCCTGTCTGAGCTCACTGACAGGAAAAGTCTTTTGTTAGAAAAAACTTGGCAACAGTGTCTGCATTATTACCAATATGTCAGTCTTTTTTTTTGGAACACATGCACACTGACTGATCAACATGATTACAGCCTTTTACAAACGGTGTGCAAACTCAACAGGAAATCCAGAGTGGTCCCACCCTGCTCAGTTAAATTTTGAGTGTTGCTGTTGGAGCCTCTTTAACATGTTGGCACAGAAATGTGAGTCTGCTCCTCAACAGTTGAAGTCCAACACTAATTTTCATCCGAAATTTGGCCTTTTTACTCCTTGTTTCAATGTGGTCAAAAAAAACAGTTTTGGAAACAAATAAGTTTGAAATCAAGAGCTCAGCATTTCTCGGCTTGATCCTCCCCAGATCTGACTCATCATGCTGTTAACAACTTCCAGATGAACTGTATCATGGATGAAGTTCATATTAGCTGAACCTACCCGGAGCAGAGTGAACGGGTCCTGCTCTTGCAGCTTGGCCTCTATCTCATGGACGGCCCTCTGCAGACGGGAGATCTCCACACACAGCAGAGCCTTGTGCTCATCCAGGCGAATCAGCTCCCTCCGCTCCTCCGTCTTCAGCTTCACCTGCAGCAGCTTCTCCTCCTGGTACAAGAACTGGTGCAGGTCACTGAACTGGGCCTCGATGCGTTGCTTCAGATCAGCAGTGTGCTCCTAAGGAGATGATGGACATTGTCACTCAGGGCAACGAGCATAACAGTGCAACCACAGATGGACAAAAGCGTGAAATCCATGAGCAGACTGAGACAGGTCACTCTGTCTAGTCTAATCTTTTTTATATTGGCAATTGAATGAGCCAGACTTTATTGAGTTACGTCTCATCTCTATGTTTCCTCTCACCTTGAGCTTTTTCACCTCATCCTCAGCTTCCCTGTCGTACTGCAGGGCTGTGTTGAGCTCAGCTTTTAAGGAATCCATCGAGCTGTTCAGAGATGCCTGTTGGGACAGAGACACAACATCACTGCATGTCGACCCACATTAAACAATGTCACTTCGACTTTTAGGAGTTGTTGTGGAGCAAAAACCATCAAAGGATACAAATTAAAACCTTAAAAATAGTCATTGAAAATGAATGCTGCCTTTTTGTTTAAGATTTCTGCTCATGAATAAGGAATCAGGGAGGCACAGCAGTGACTAACATGCAAATTACAAGAGGAAGACCATTTGCAACCTCAAAACTTTTTTGAAACTATCAAAGGTGTTGATGTTTAGATACAGTGTAGAGTAAAATTTGGGAAAATAAACATAAATCATTAAAAACTAATTTTGACATCCTGCTGAACCTTTTACTGGAGACAGACACTTAATTAAAGCTGAACTTACCCTGTATTTCTTTTCGGCCTCCTGGACACACACCATGGTATGATTCCTGTGCTCCTGAGAGAGACCACACACCAGACACACCAGCTCCTGGTCCTCATCGCAGTACAGCTTCAGCTCCTCTCTATGTCTGTTGCAGCGTGGGACAGGAGCCCTCTCTGTCATCCCGACATCTGCCAAGCAGGCTTCAGTCCCGCTCTCCTCCAGACCATGACAGTAACTTTCCACTATGTTGGCAACGATGCGGTTGGGCCTGTAGCACTGTCCGGGGTACACCTTCCTGCACTGAGGGCAGGAGCCCGTGCCCCCCTGCCCGGGGCCCCGGGGCCCGGTCCAGTAACCCTCAATGCACCCCCTGCAAAAGGTGTGATCGCAGGGCAAGGACACCGGCTGCTTGAAAAGATCCAAGCAGATGGAGCAGGTCAGATCACGGCTGATTCTGTTAGCTGAGCTCTTGGCCACTTGTCCAGCTGTGGGGGGCTGTCGCAGCTTGTCCATTGCTGTTGGCACAGCAAAGTCTCCTTCTTTTGGTTTCCAACTTTTTTTGTCTGGCTTTATCCCCTGGTTTAGTTTCTCCAAGTTCTGCAGATAAACTGACTGGATTTTCTTCACTTCTTTCTGATTCTTGCTCATTCCTTTGCCTTTGTTGTTTCCCTTTGTTCTGACTGTACTGCTGGACCTCTACGTCCTTCCTCTACTGCAGAGTGTGGCCACTCTCCTTGGCCTCCAGCCTTCCTGTTGACTGTGGGGGAATGAAGGGGGTGGTGCAGAAGCAGCCTCTCACATCCACATCAGATAGTGAGGGGATCTCAGTGGCCCCCCCTTTTCCCTTCAGACTGACGTCACATAATCAGGAAACTGAGGCGGACCATGGATATTCTTTCCTTGGCATGTTTGTTCAATGAAGTCTGCGTAGAAAGTCCAACTTCACTAAACTCTTAATCTTCTGGAGAGTAACTACAGAAAAATGTAAATCCACTTTATGTGACTGTGTGTGTGTGTGTGTGTGTGTGTGTGTGTGTGTGTGTGTGTGTGTGTGTGTGTGTGTGTGTGTGTGTGTGTGTGTGTGTGTGTGTGTGTGTGTGTGTGTGTGTGTGTGTGTGTGTGTGTGTGTGTGTGTGTCCTTGCAGGAATGTGTTTGAGACGGAGAGAGGGAAGAAATCTGTAAGTAGTAACAGATAACAGATTTCCTGTTTCTTTTTATGACAGTGCTCTCTGCCAAGTGAGTAATCATCCTCACCAGTGGAGAGTAAACATGATCATTAAGAGAGTTACACAAAGAAAGAAGCTGTCCTTCCATGGACAAATACAAATACTGCAGGCATCATGTAGTATCCCTTTTCCCTCTGTTGTTATTATAACAGTTTACTCCCTCAGGACCTCTGAACATCTGTCCAGTATTTCAACATGCAAGCTGAGTGTTCATGCTGCTCCGATTGTTTCCACTCTGTAAAAAGAGCGAAGCAGGACCATGAAGAGACTGAATATTACAGGATGTCACGTCAGGCTAATGACAAACTACAAACTCTGTGATTATGTGCTGGAACATAATCAAAGGTCAAGGGAGTAAAACCACAGTTGGATTATATTGTTTGAAAAAAATAAGAGACAGAGATAGAGATTTATTTGATCCCCCTCGTGTGTGTGAAGTGTATTCTGATGGTCTGCCTTTGTTGAAGAAGCACTGCGTAGAAAGAAAGGTATATCCAAAAGTGGGTCAGCAGCTAACCTCTTAAATGTTTTTAAAATAATCATCCCTCTGAACATTTTCAATAACAGCCTTTAAATAGCGTCTCATTTGATCTCTTCTCATTGATATTAGTGACATGCTTCTCTGAGTGTTTCTTTTGTGTTGGGAGGCAGAGCTTATTCTCTGCCTTTATTGTATGTCATGAACAGTAGTGACATCTGGTGTCCAAACGGAAAATTAAACAAAGAGGATTTATTGTATGTACAATAGAAGAGCACTTGTGTTGAACATAATACTTAGATTTGTGTTGCAATGCTGCTTTTGTTACAGGTGTCATCAGAGCCTTAAGCTCAACTAGGTATCATACAAAGTGTGTAATACACCCAGTCTGCTGCAGCATATCGTGTCAGTGTAACGTTTTTTGAAAACAAAACGATTTCCAAAGAGATTTCTCCAAAGAAATCCATGCCGTTTTCCCACAGACTCAAAACTTGTTCTCCATAGTAAAAGTGATGGGTTTGATCCATGCAACAAACCACAGGCTGCTTCTCTGAGACTTAAACATGACACTCACACAGGTGTATTACATACTTTGTGGTGATACTGGTCTGCCAAGGTTGTGGCATAACATGAACTCTGCCCTGAGACCATGGTGCTGAACTGCTGCTGGGGCTCTACAATGATTTATACCTGAGCATCAACAGGTATAAAATCCTGGATGGCGGCACCTCAGGTGGCCTGACTTGACCAGCTTTAATCCACAATCACAAAACAAGTCACACTCTGTGCACAAACTGAAACACTACGCTTATGAATTATTTTTTTTAGCACATTTTCTTGTACCACAAAGTCAAAGGCTCCTCGATATATGTTTGTGATGATTAACATCGCAATACTTTTTGTTTTAGCTCAAATTTAAAAAATAAGAAATATATATAGAATATAGAAATAAGAGAATATCCTCAACCTACTGTGGAGTACTTAATTATCATCTGAAAAACTCAATATCACCATGATACACACATGTTTTAATTAGACAGTATGAATATGTGATGAATCCTTTGCAAAGTGCTTCTGTGGCTTCTTCATTTTGTTAAACTCAAACAAACATGCAGTTTTATTCATATTAATATGAAATAGCCTGCAAAAAAATCAGGTCGCATATGGCGTACATGTTGCATTAGTCATGATGTGCAATGACTGGAAAGAGAAGAAAGACAGTAGGATATGAAAGTTTCATCGTCTGAATTTTAAATTCTCTGAGGCTTTAGTAGAAAATAAGTAAAATGATGGCACGCTGTGTAATTAACCTGTAACCTTCAGAAATGACCATGGCAGTCTCTTCAAAGCTGCTCAGGGCAGCAATTAACAGAGGCGAGCGATTAGGATTGTTGAGGTAATTAAAATGTTAAAGTACCTTATGATCCCTGTAACACTCCTGGGTCAAGAAAAATTGAGTGGGGTGCAACATGGGTGAAGGAAGATGATATACTCTGCTTCATCACACACAGTTTGAAAAAGAAAGTTCAAACAATTTTAGCTGGATTGCTAAACTGAAAGCTGTCTAGCTGCGATAAATGTTGGATTGTTTTTCCAGGTGCACTTAAACCCAGCAGCAGTTTTGGCTTTGCACCTAAATTTGAGTGCTGAAGCACTGGAGATGAAATGATAGCAGCAGTGAGGAGAGGTAGAAGGAGAGAGGAGGGAAATAATATGAGGGTCAAGGTACCTCCTATATTCCAGGAAATATTTTCCTGATGCATAAAAAGACATAATAACGGCTTCCAGCATGGACAAGAACCAAAAACATACCTTCACCATTTAAAAAAATCTTTGATATATTGTTTGACAGCTAAATACAGTAATTTTACAAACAGTGATTAGATTTATCACCACTTAAACAATATCACCAACAATGTCATCAACATATCGCAGGTTTTTGTGATACACAATGATACAAAAGAGTAGCAGTGGATGTGTGCATAATCGTGTGCAGCCATGCATGTGAGTGTTTGTGGCAAATTCAGGGGGGAAAAAATTCAACATTTATGAGAAAATAATAGAAACTGCTTTTCACAGACACACACTAAGCACACACACACACGCTAAGCACATCTGCAGCGAACACACACCCTCAATTAAACCCAGAGCTCATGTGTAAGGCACCAGGGAAACTGGAGGCTCTCTGGAACTTGTGAGGCTAAAAATAACTTCAGTGTCTGCAGGAGTGAGACAAACCTGTGGGAAGATGAAATGCGCAAGAAGGTCTGAAAATGCAGAATTTCTACAGCTTCTTTGGTGATGAAGCGGGATAATATTTTCAATAAATGTGTTGACAATCCTCTTAAGCAAACAAAATATAATAAATTCAGAGGTAAACATGTTTTCATTGTCCAGCTTTTTTCTTCTTCATATTTTCAGCCTTGCATGGCTAAAATTACAGTTATCATCCCCTGAGGAAATCGGTCTAATCCTCTCATTTATCACTAAATACCTGCAAAACTAATGACATTCCCATCAGCCTCAGTTGTTTGTTTTCATGCCGAACGAAGATAATGAACACATAGAGCCTTAGGCCTGGTGAAAGTCTAAATTTGAACATTTCCACTGCAAGCATGTTGCCGGGCAAATGTTAGCATTTAGCTTAAATCACCACTGTAAGCTAAATTCTGTCATTTTAGATTTCAAAGAACTTAAACTCTGAAAAATGAAAATGCTCCTCAGAGAAAGAGACCAAGCCCATATTTGCTGCCAAATATCTACCCGCATGCCACAACCTGAGGGACAGTGAAGGACCTACAGACGCAGGACACAAACACAAATACATGCATAGGACTCTCCATGTATCTAAACATGCATCATTCCTAATATTGTTGTAATATTTATGTGGATGTCTCTGTGTCGAATATTTGGACAAACTATATTTTAATACTGTAGTACATTTTTATTTTATTTTTTAACTTTCAATAAAGCCCCAGTGAATTTAATTATTAGAAATGACATTATATCCACACAATCATCTGCTTTGTTAATAGTAGCTGCAATGAAAGTGAAAGTAATCGTGTACACCCCTGAGGATTTTATACTAGATTCATCTTCTCTCTCTTTGTCCTCCTCTTCATCCCTGCGACACTTTCACAGACACAGATGCAATGTCAGTCCCAGCATATTTCGGGACGCTTCCTGCTCTCATATTCATTTACCTTTCAAGTTAATGTGAAACCATGGATAGATACAGATGCACAGTACAACGTGTGCTCTGACTGAGCTGTAATTTCAATTTTCAAAGTCAAATTGAAGGAACACACGATGCCTTCTTGGCTCTGTGGTTTCAGCACACTAAAACCTCCTGTGCAGTACCTCCTGTATAGTTTAATGTTCCAGAGGACAGCTCTTTTAACAACAGGTGAAAAACCTAGCATATGGCTGGACTGTGTATGAAACGCTAGTGGGCTTTTAATTTGAAACTGATACAGGAAGTGGTCAGAATGACCAGAGTTCAATTGTTATTTAGTGGGTGTACTGTAATAAAAGGCCTATCTGGAGCTCAGGTAGACAGGTGGGGAGGTCACTGTTGTTGTCAGGTGTTTGACCCCAGAAGGGCAAAGGCTTTTTGACTGCTGTGGTGGTGAAGTTTGGATGTTGTGCTGTATGTTGTGAGTTGATTTATTACTGGAAACTGGACATTTATGCACTGTGGAAACAATCAATAAAAGGGATTGTGATTCTGCAACCCAAGGAACAGCCTGCTGAAACTTTAGTCTACATAACGCACATTTAACATTTGGTAACATCAAACAGAAGTGAAACTCGTCAGCCAGGTCACTCTTGGGTTTCACGTCTCAGCAGCTTGAAGGATTAGGCTAAACTCCTGCGAACTTCTCATAGAACTTCGTACGAAGCCGTAGACAGTGAGGTTGTATTATCTGATTAAATATTTGATGATAGCTTGAATTCAGCAAGCGCGAGACAGTTTTGGTGGAACAAATTGTTATTTATAATGAGTAAAATGTTTGAATACTTGCTGTACGTTTTGGGGTTTCACTAAATTGTGGCTGCAAATGTTTTTTGCTTCATGCTGACTGGAACTGTCTAACTAGCAGTGGTGCTAATCTTAGCTTACTGCTGCTGGCCTTTATTTTTTTTAGAAATGGTTGGGTTGGATTTGACTTTCAAAGCTCTGTTGTGTCATCGTCTGACTCTGTTCATGTTTTCTTTGTGTCCTTTTGGAGCCGGGCCAACATTGTTAGGTTAATGTAATGTTACTTAGATAAGCATTTGAAATAGGAAAGCAGGCAGGCGAGGACAGGGAACAGATAAGTGTCACACAGTTCCCCCTGGGTAATGCAGTTTATTCAGGGCCATTATGATTTATGATTACCTATAATGGAGAGGGCAGAAAAGAAAAGCCAGTACACTAAAGACTAAAATGTCTACGTGCTAGTTGCATATTGGTGAATACTCATATATTGCCCACTCCGAGCACTGGTTATTTATATTTTTAAGCTGGATGGGTCCCAAAAAACTAACAAGTCAGCTGAGTTTTTTTTTAAAGTTTTTTTTAAGTTTTTTTAGATAATGCATTAAACTACAGTTGCATGTTGACATATTTTTCTCATTTTGATCCTGAAGGTAGCATATTGCATGGCTTCAGTAGAAGAAAGTGACGCATCAAAATCTGACCCCAAAACAAACTCTGATTTATTGAGAAATTCTCACAAGCTTTTATGCAAGAATGTCCTTTGTGTTCACGGGGGGAGGGGGAGGAATATAATACTTTTCTGTTATTATTATTATTATTATATGAGGAGGTTCATACAGACAACACAGCAATCCTCTTTAATTTCCTCAGAGAGTCAGCCTGTTAGGTCTGTCTGAGTTTTGACTCGCATCATCACTGCAGCTTCTAGTATGTCTGGCGCTTCTAATAACATTTGTCACGATGTAAACACCTCGTCCGGCTCTATATAAATTGTTTGCCTCTTCTTCACCTGTTGAGACCAGCTCGTGCTTTTTTTGATCCTGCTGAAGATCACGACTCTCCTGCAGAGCACTGACTGACTCTTTTGTGTTTCAGGTTGGGGCTTTTACTGTGCTGCAACACGCAGATGTGATGGGTGTAGTTTAATGGTGTTGAGCCTCCTCATCTCAGCGTGTGAGCGCAGGACTCTGAGCAGCTCTGCTCCTCCTTCAAACAGCTGCTGTCTCTGCACAGTGCAGTAGCTCACCGAGGGTCGTCTGAGAAGCAACAGTGGAGGATTGCAGCGCTTTTTCCAACCAAACAGCAACTGAAACCCAGACGCAATGCAGGTACAGTCAGCATTTCTCCCTTTAGGCTTTCGTTTTGTTATTGCTGAATTAGATTAAACCAGCATGCAGACGAATTAGTCATGATAACATTCCTGCAGGGGACTGGCAATGTAGGCTACCTGTGGTACTCTGTGCAGCAAACTTCCTCTGACCTGCTGGTTCTTTCTAATTTATCAACTGTAAAAAGTCTCACAGCTTAACTGACCATGATAGAGGAAAAGTATAGAACCCTGCATGTGTGGAAGAGAGACTGGGATGCCTCTCAAGTCCACTGAAGTACACAGCTACAAAAGTCCATTTGAAATTTACTTAAAATGAAATTACACCATATATATATATACACACACATACATACATACATACATACATACATACATACATATCACATAATAATAATATTTATTTATTTATGTTGAACATTGGGTAATATCTGCATCTGGAACATAACCAGAAATGTTTTATAACTATTGTGGAGCAAAATTAGAATATTTTCCACTGAATGTAAAATTATTCAGAGTACAAATACCTCGTAATTAAAGTCAAGTAGATTATATTTGAGTAAATGTAGTTAGTTTCCTTCCAATAGTAGTGATTTCAAGCTTTAAAGAGAGTTATGATGAAGCATTATGTACTGTATGTGTTGGTCTGACCTCAAGGAAAATACTAATGCAGTATGTGGTTGTGTGTTTTTAATGACTGCAATTTAAGGTAGTTTAACACATATATTGAGGCAAAAACATCTTAACCATAATAAAGAATTGTGCAAGCATGATGTGCGGCCTTGAAGAGACCAAAAGCAAGACATGCCTCTGTGTGTGTGCAAACAGGTATCAAATGTGAAGATCAGTGGAGGTCGGTAGCCCACAGCGTTCATGATAACTTAGATGATCACAGGGACCATCTCACTACTCAGCACACATGGCTTCTCTCCGTTTAATAATGCAGCGCTCTGGATTTTAAGAGCCCAAATTACCTTCTCTTCTGATAATTTAGGACCAGAGATTCTTAGCTGACAGTTTTATCTCACTGACATTTTATAATTTGATGGATATTTTTTTTTACAGAACTCTCTAATTGCTAAAGTTTGGGAACTAAAATGAGAATTCAGATCAGGAAGTGTTGACAGACCCTGTTTTAGACAGTCCAGAAGAGTCTGCTGCATTTATGTATGAGACAGCTCTATTGACTTGAATTAATGCATCTGTAAGTGTGATTGTGCTCCAGGAATGGATGCTTTTGTGTGTGTGTGTTCAATTGTTCGTGTGGATTTCGGTTGGTCCATCAAGAATCAGTCTTAGTGTTTTACTCGTACTCATCATTCACCCCAGCAGGGCAGGCAACTCTGATCTTTTATTGATGCAATTTTAAGGAGTGTGAATTATTGAGCAACAGTCTGGATGCTGTGTATGCTTTGGCATCCCTCCATATTCACAATAGGGCACCAAGGGGACCAAAGAGATCCCCAGATAGCAGGTCTGTAGATGTTCTTTCCAAACTCTTTACATTGCCTTCTAAATAACTTCTAAGACAAAGTTGTTTTATTCATACAGCCATTTATCAAAACAAGTAAAAGACTGCTCAGTCTGTGTGCGCAGAAAGTCAGAAAAAGGAGGCAAGACAACCCTTAGACCTCGATGATAACCCAACAAAAACTGGTTTTGAATAGTCAAATAACTAAAGGAAGAAAAGAGCCTCATCAAAATCTACAAGAAAAGGCTCAACATGAAGCAGTGCCTGTCACAGAGTACATCATAATATCACTGTCAGTGGCTGCAGTCAACAGTTACTATGTGGGACTGGAAAACACAAGACATGACACTCAAGAAAAGAAAAAAAAAAAAAAATATTCAGACTGGAAAAATAACAAAAATAGCAAAACATAGCAAAAAGCACTGCAGTTTTATTTACAATAGATCGGTTGTGCTATTTAAACTCAGAAAGTTTGTCACTGAAATTTGAATCTAAATACAGAAACATTGAGTGTAAGGTGAGAACAAATTATGTGATGGTGAAAATAACTGGAAACAGGAGAGCTTGCATGACCCCGTTCCCAGAAATGCTTGATACAGGAGAGCTTTTCCATTTTTTTCAGAATTTTTTCCATAAAAATTTGCACTTTAAAGAATGTTTAACCCTTTATGATATAAAAAAGGCAACAATTTTTCAGAATACATAAACTGATTTCCTCCTAACAGCAAAGTTAAACCCTGCTTGACAAAAATGCTGTATTTTAGGTGTGACAAGCGCAGGAGATTTAATGAGAACACCTCCAACTTCATTAACATAAATACCTTTATTCCAAGTATTAAAGTATTGATTACAAAATTATTGATCCATTCACCCCGTTAGCTCGCTGTCTAAATGTGTTTGAATGGAACTCCTGCTTACATTTCACAATAAAAGAAGATGCGCTTGCAAGTACCACACTTGCTTTCATATTATACCACCATGTAATTAAAAGCTTTTATCAGCTCTAATTCTGCATAATACCCTGACCTTTATATATGGTAGGCTGAAGTTTGTATTGCAGATTCATTTTATTTTCTTTGGAGGGATTTTTTTTCTGTTAGAGTCTTGTGTTTCCCCTCACTGAAATCTCAAAACGGCCTCATCTCTAACCCCAGCCTGCCATCTCTGAGCCCTAACCAAATCTGAGTCCTACGCCAATCATAAAGGGTGGTGTCATAGGAAACTCAGTTTAAATGTGAAGAACATAGAGTACAGTGGTATGGCTGTGTAGGTTTTAGGCTCTGCTGAAGGAAGGATGATCATTAAACCTGCATAAAGCAACATTACCACTCATTTGTGTCCTCCTGATGAATGTTCACCCTCCTTCTAAATCTGTTTTTGGTCATCAGCAACACCTCGGGGAAATATCTGTCTTGTAAACTGCTAAATGTTCCACGAGCTGATCTCAAACTGTGTGTGCAGCTGTTTTCAGCTTAAACGTAGTGAGAGTGAACCAAACCAAAGTTGTGGTCTGTAAAAACCAAAACAAGGAGCTGAAAGACGCTAAAATGCTCAGCAGAGTTTCGCTGAAGAGTTGAGTGATAATTCCCTCTATGTCCCCCACTATTAGTGACCCCCTTTCACATACAAACAGTCATGTCATCCATTGTTATGACAAAAATGTTAAGTACACTCAATTTAACCTCTGTCTTTCAATCAAGTGTGTCGTTAAATATTTTAATCAAATAATATATTAAACAATAAGTTAATTCTCCTGGTCCGAGATTTGGTTCGTCTTAAAAGCACCATGAGGTCTATCTTGATCTTTGTCTCCTCCTCAGGCAGACGAGAAGACAGTGGACGGTGGGCTGCTGCCCGATGCCAACGGGAAAGATCCAAACCCGGGCGGGCAGACCGAAGGCTCCAAGTGGCAGAAGCCGCGTCTAACACGTAAATCACTGATGAAGTGCTGCCTCGTTAAGTGGATCATCGCCAGCACCACGCAACAGGGGCCAGGTACAGGCACACAAACATGGCACCCCACCAGGCGAACACCCTGAACAACTATGAAACATATTGTATATTTGTATGATTGTGTGTGACAGCAGGGGAGATCAAAGCAGGATTAATACAGTAGGAGTGCATGACCTCAATCTCGTGTGCTGCAGAATACATACATTTCAAAGTCCCATCTATAGAATAGATCTACATTTAGAATTCTACGTTTTTCCCTGTTTCCTCGCTCTTCACCCAACGACACTTTATTTCAGCAGTTAATCAGTCTGTGAATGATACTTTCACCCACTTCATATTTCTAATGTTTTAATGTTCTCTCTCTCTCTCTCTTTCTGTCTCTCTCTCTCTCACCTCACACACACACACACACACACACACACACACACACACACACACACACACACACACACACACACACACACACACACACACACACACACACACACACACACACACACACACACACACACACACACAAATCTGCTTTCATGCTTTGTTTGACTGCTTCACCTCTGAAATTTTCATACATAAAGAACAACATAACACATTGGTATATATCTACAGTGTATGTACACTAAATGAGAAGTGGCACATGTTTTAGATGAAGATAACAGAGTCTTTCACTGACTGCTCCTGTATACTCCCAATCTGGTTTATCTAAATTATTGACACTGCTCTTCTATGCAGGTGTACAGGACAGACTTTTCTCAATCTGTCCTCCCAATATCACATCTTGTCTTGGTTTCCTGTGCAAAGAATCCTTTTCATCAGTTTTAGAGACACTAAAAAGCACTAAACAGCCTACAGAATTTCTCCTCGGTGGTTTTCTAAATGATCGGCTGTTGTCATACATACTCATTTACTGCTGACTAGTCTCTCTATGCCAGCAGACAGATGGCCATGTGCCTTGGACAGGAAAACATAGCCGCAGGACAAATGGTCTGATGGCTGACAAAGCATTGCATCAAAGTGTTTTGCCTGCATAACAGGAGCATTATACAATTTAAATACAGCAGTATCCCATCCTTGAATTGGACATCAGCAAGGACATACTTTAGATGTTTATTTACAGTCTTGTGTTTTTGGACATACAGCACTGAACCACTGAAATATTCGCTATTTTCTCTGAGCTCAGTTTGTCACTTTTATTGTTTAAAATCCATCGGTGCATATAGTTACTCTTTGAAATGGAGATATCTGTTAAGGCTAAAGCACATTTCCTGCCCTTTATTACAACTTCATCACCATCTGCTGGCCTGCAGACATTTTACCACTTGCATGCCTCATGCACCACCCTCTGTCTCCAGCAGATGGCACTCTGCACTCACTCTCTTACTTTACAGGTGTTCAGTCTAGGGATTTACTTGCAACAAAATGTAACCTAACACAAGCAACAGTGGAGTGTGGAGGTCAGCAACATCAGCAATGCAGAGCTTGGTTGTGTTTCATTTGGGCTGTGGAGCTGTTGAAGGTGCAGCTGCAAAAGACTATCAAATTTTATTTAAGGACTACTTAAATGTCTTCTTAAAACTCATGAACTGTAATATTACCTCTCAGAAATAATTACAGTATATTGTGTATTTGTGTGATGCTTCTTTGCTTTGAAGCAAAAAAGTCAACATGTTTCAGAGTTTGTAGAGATGAATAAATCTACATTGTGGCTGCTGCCGGCTCTTCCGCACATTGTTTTGCTTGATAACTTATAAGACAGGAAGATAATTGTCATGTGATGTTTCAGAGTGAGCACATTTGGTTACTGGCAAGTCAAATTAGCTGTGAAAGGGACAAGGCCATCTATGACACATGATGGAAATACTGAAAAAGAAATGGCCTTCATAAAACTGTCAAAGACTTTTATTTGATATTTTCTCAGGGTAATTAAAAGTTTGATGATAGATGGACAAAACTGAATGAAAAGGCAGTAAAATCCTTTTCTATATGTGAGCCCTCCCCTGGAAGGTAATTTTTTTCTCTAACAAAATTAAATGCCTGAATCCAACGAAAGCGCTGTGCGCACTCAGAGCAAAGTTCCGAGATAGGAAAGTTAACTGTGACGAGACGTGACAGTTTGTAATTGATGGCCTCGGTCTCTGAGCTGTAATGTTGCTCTCACTGCAGTCATTAAAGCCTGATGGTGAGACTGATGGCTGCACTGTCTGCATCTCTGCATGCTTAAGCCACCTCACTCTTGTCTGTATTTAATAGAAGAACAGGGATAGATCAGGACTTAAGGTGCATTAAACAGCATCAAGAATAATTGCAGCAAATCTTCAACTGCATGCAAAAGATGGAAAGTTGTAGCATTTTATTAGTTGTGAATTTCAGAAGGACATTGGTGACGGTGCAGTTCTTCTTTTCTTCTTTCTTCTCTTCTTTTTCTTCTTCAGAACTGAGTGCTCTGCTAAACTTTCAGTGTATAAAGTGCAATAGTGGCAAACCTTTATCAATTTATTGCTGTTATTGCTGTTACAGTTTCGCAAACTGGTGATCATCAAAGCTCCTTTTAGAGTGGCATTCTCCTAGTTTTTATAGAGTGGGCATTAAGGAACCTATAGACACATACAACACGATACAAGTATTAGGCTTAGGGTCTAAAGGGAGCTACAACGTGACCTGCAGACCACAGTAGCTGATGTGAGGCTTCAGGACAGTGTGTCGGGTGCGGTGGATCGTGGTTTGTATCGCAGGGACCCTCCAGATTAGGGTTATTTCTCCCCTTGTTCACGCCCCATATATCTGACTTGGACATAGTACTGGCAACTGTTATCTCAAGAAGTTCTCTGGATGATACAGCCATTGTTGGATATTTATTAGAAAGGAATGAAGAGTACAGGAAGAGCAGTTTGTTGACTGGTGTGAAGAAGCCCCAGATCACACCGGTGAACACCCAGGGGTTGAGTATTGAGATGGGTGGAGAGTAAAAATACCTTCGTGTTCACCTCCCCCATAAACTGGACCGGACTGACTAACATGGGTGTCCTGTGCAAAAAAGGGTCAAGATCGTCTCCATCCGTTGATGAGACTGAGGTCGTTCTGAGTGAGCAGACCACTGTTAAGAGCATTTTGTTACACTGTGGTTGCATCAGCAGTCGTCCATGTGATGGTCAACTGAGTAGCTGGAAGCACGGAGAGTGAAAGGAAAGGACTCAAAAAGATGGATAGGACAGCTGAGGTCTGGACTCCATAAAGGAGGTGGGTGAGAGGAGGAAGCTGTTGTCCATCTTGGACAACACTTTTTGTCTACTCCGTGACCCTGTGGGGGCTTTAAGCAGCTCCTTCAGCAGCAGACTGCTGCACTCACACTGCAAGATGAAGCTGATGCTCCTGCAGATCCTTCATCCCATCTGCAGTCAGGCCGTGCAACAGTAGCTCACAGCCACTTTAAGTCATATTTAGTTATCATGATCTGTCATTTCCCAATTATCATAATATTCATCCCTGTGCAATAACACTTTTACCATCTTCTCTGAATTTCCAACCAGAAGTTTAATATTTTCCTTACAATGTGAAACACCACGTGTGAATGATTATAAATTTCTGTCGACAACAGCTGTGGCTGGATGCATTATATTAAGCTATGAATTTCTTCAAATTTGCCACAAACATTCAGTTGGACTCAAAAATGAACTGATTCGATTTTGGTGGCTAAGGGTCAAAAGTCACAGACCGGACGAAACCCATTTGAGGCCATAATTCACGAATTTTAATACAAATGTCCAATTGGAGAGAATTAAGGGAAATTATATATTCAAAATGTCAAAGGTCAACTTCACTGTGCCATCAAAATGATCCACAAAAAACAATGCAAGAAACAGATCCAATGTTTGCTCCCCCCACCCTTTTCAAATATGGTCACTTCTGGCTCCAAACTGCTCTGAACTAGCAAGATGGCGATGGCCAAAATCTGAACTCGGGGCTTCATAACAGCCGTTCACAAACCAACGGGTGATGTCAGGCTTTTCTTCCACTTCAAGTAAATTAATTCAAGTAAACAAGTAAATTTTCCCCGTGTGGATGAATAAAGTCTTATCTTACAGTGCATTATGCCCTATGACACCAATTGTCACTCTGAGCCATGTCTTCTGCTTGCAAATTGCAAATTTTGCAAACAGTACTGAGATTTCTTCTTTTTTTTGGCATGGCATTATCTCCGTTCATTAAGGATTGCAGTTCATTTGGTTGTAGCTTACATAAACTCTCCCTATCATCGCAATGTATATCTGGCCCACTTTCTCTGCCTGTTTAAAGACCAGTATTTTACCTTTCAACAATCATTGATTGGCTCTCCACGCCCTTTTCCTACTTAAACCAAGTCCATTATGTTGTGCAGACTCATCAGTTGTGAACTATACTCATATTCTTCTTTACTCTCATTATCCTGCAGCACAGCACAATCATAAAAGGGCTAAAGAGCTACCTTACTTGTGGAAAAGTGTCTTTAGACTGTCGTGTATGTGGAGCATTTTACAGAAGCTACATGCAGTGTATGAAATATGCACCTCTGAGGTGTGCAGTTCACCTTCGCAGCATGGATATACTTCACTTCAGCTTTATTACAACGTCATAAACAAAGCACAGTTTTTACATCGGCCTCATTGTTTATCCAGCTCTGAGTGGATCCATCGGAGTTATTGAGTGTGTGATTCAGTGAACAGCCCAGTAGACACGGGCAGCGCCACACTGGGCAGGGCCGACTCCCTCACCCTAAGTGCTGTTCATATCCCAGCCATCAGCAGAGGCGGATCAATGTTTGGTTTTACAGTTTTGCGTCCTTGAAATGACTGAGCAAATAAAGACAGCTTAGACTGTCAACCAGAGACTATTAGAGAAGAAATTCCGTCAGTAACAACCTGCTCCACCCACCAACCTCAAACATACATGTACACACACACACAGCTCAGGACAGAGGGAGAGGAGATGGAGTAAGTGGAGGTGGAGCCCAGAGTTGATGGTGTTGTGGGAAAGATCCTAAAATGAACCAGGATGAGAAATGAGTAGTAACAGAGATGGATCGCTGGCGAGTGGAGTTAACTTTGGATGATTTGGGGAAATTGAGAATTTATAAAGTTGATATTCCTTTGCAAGAGCATATGATGGACTTTGGACCTGTTTACTTAAAGAAGGATGCCCTGCAGTCTCTCTGTTAGCATTTCCCCCCCAACTGGTCAGTGATTAAAGTCAAATAATACCTGCTGATGCTTGTACAATAGCACTGATTTTCAGAAGAAAAGGAGGCGGAGATAATAGAAAGAGATGATAGGCAGCAGGTGATGTTTATAGATGCAAGCTGCTCCGATTTATCAGCTTTGAAAACAAAATTTCAAATTACATTTTTTTTCTCAGAAGAGTTTTTGCTGAGGTGATATCTAATGCAAGGCAACAATGGGTTTGGACGGCATGGAAATTATGGCCATCATTGCGGTCATTGGACTTTTTTTTGTTGTGCTCAAACAGTTTGGGATTTGGGAGCCTTTGTCACTGGAAGGTAAGACACAAAGAAAGACACAGAAATCAAGTTGCAGGGTAAAACTGTAGTATTTAGTATTTACCGTTCTGTGTAGTTCGATCAGTGATATTATTCTTCCTGTTCATACTGACAGTGAATTCCCACTTTTCAGTACAGAATTACCTTACTGTGTTTATTTACTCTTTTTTGCTGAGCTGAAGTGTGCAGGGTTGTAATAAAAAAAAAAAAAGAGAAAGTCCACACTAAAAACACAAATCTTTGATTTCCAGTATTATTTTTTTTTAAACAGACTTGAAAACATGTGATTCAGTCCTTCTATAGTGTGTTGGAAACATTTCAATTAAGTTGAATATTTTAACAGTCCCGTGAATGTCTTTTCATTTCTTCATCACTTCTTCTTTTTTATCTTTCTGTGTGACATTCTTGTAAAGATGGTGAGTAGCTCCAGCGGTATTCCTCTGAACATTATTATTGAGTTTCATCTCAGATGTCTCAGGAAACGTTTCCCCTTAATTCAATATCAAACCGACCCTGTAAGTCTTGCACGCGGACATGATAAACCTCTTCTCATGGTGGACTTTTACACCTTTGGCATAAAATGTCTTGAGATTTGCACTAATAATTGGCAAAAAATGTGACACTTAATGTCAGACATCTTAATTCATTGCTCACTGTAAACTATCAAGTTGTATTATAATGAATAGTGAATCAGAGAGTAAAGCAGTTATTTCAAACAATGTGACAGCAAAGTGTCCCCAATGAGGAAGGTACTTTGTCCCGGTAACTGCTCTTATGCACTAGATATCATTTATTGTATATTTACTTATTTTATCTTATCATCCAAATTCCTTTGAAATATTTCTTCATGCTACAAATTCCTTGATTTTCCTGCTTTTCTCTCTCTCAAATAAAATCCTATGTCTTTCCCTTCTGTCTCATTTCTTATTTCTGTCTAATACTGTACATTTTTCTTATGGCATTGTATCGCCCACCCATTTCCTTGTCCCACCTTTCCTTCCATTTCTGTTTTTACATTTTTGTTTGTGTAAAGATGGTGAGCATTTTGAGTTACATAGCATGATTACATTTTTTTGTATCTCTTTGATTTTCTCGTATTTTCAGCTCCACCCCGTCCTCCCTTTCTTTTTTCTTTCTTTCTTGTCTTACTGTTGTTTCCTACCTGTTTTTTCCTCCCTTCTTTCCCGCCCTCCCTGTTTTCTCTGTTTCCGTGTGACAGATAGCAGTGACGGTGACCTCGAGCTCTCCATGGTGCGTCACCAACCTGAGGGCCTCGACCAGCTCCAAGCCCAGACCCAGTTCACCAGGAAGGAGCTCCAGTCGCTCTACAGAGGCTTCAAAAATGTATGAAAACAAGCAGCACAGTTTGGGGTAGCTCCTCGTCAAATTACCTTCTCAAGAGCATTTTTGATTTGAAAGGATGAGTTTCCATTTTTGCTAATATTTTTTGCATTGGCTGCATTGCAGAGCAACTTCAGAGGTTGTTTGAGTTGCTATGATTTTACAGGCAGTTGTCCTTAAAAGAAAGGAAACGAATAAAGTCGGCTTTTTGATCAAATTTGCAAGACCTTCTACTTAAAGTATATGGACAGCCATACAATGTATGTCATTGTTAATTATCTCAATTCACAACCAAGGACATACATACAGTATTTCTCTATTGCAGCCTCCACTCTCCTGGGAAGGCTGTATTATTCAAATCTTTATGGTCAGCCGACACGTGCACAAGGATGTACAAACATCGGAAGTACTTGATGCATTATTTTTGCCTCCTACGGGAGTGGGTAATGCATATCGACAGTTAGTGGCTGTAATGTGCCATTAAAGGAGGGAAAACTCCATTAAAGAGGAGAAGAAGACCACAGGCTGATGTAAACAAAGCCTGCTTTAAACTTTAAAAAAGACATGCACATGTTTAATGAGGTTTAAGAGACATCAATGGTACACATAATGAGGTGTGCTGAGAAATGTTAAGTGTCAACAAAACTGTAATTAAATCTCCACAAGACAACTTTAAATAACCAAAGAGACTTATTTTTTACAGCATGACAGGAAAAGTACAATTATAGTTAAGAGCATTAACCAGTAAATTGGCAGCAACTTCACAGATTTTGATTTTGCATTTGAGTTTTTGTTAGGAAAATTACTCAGAGGCTGTATTCAAAATCAAACATATCGGACATTTATTCTTGCAAGAAGGAGCAAATACATGTACACTCAAAGAAGGATGTCCAGCATTGCTCAGCGTCTCTCCTCCGTTGGGCAGCTTTTATACAGTGTGACAAGCAGTTGACATCCACCCCCATTTCCTTTACATCTGAGTTCAGTTGTAGGTCACAAGATAAGGACATATGGATGTCGTAAAATTAGACGTCGTAAATTAGATCATGCTGTGGACAGATAGTACTGAGTGAGGTCGTAGGTCACAGGATCCAGACATGGAGACGTCGTGTCTGAGAACATGTCCTGTCTGAGACAACAAGAACATGTTGTGCAACAGATAGACAAACATTCGACAAGTATGATGAGTCCATCAGTTTTCTTGTAACAACTCAAAATGTCTGCAAAGAAAAAGGTTTTTTTTTCAGCAGATTATTGCAGTTATCAGTGAAATCAGCGGTCATGTTTTTTTTTGGATGAAATTAAACTGTAGGTGGCATTTTGCTCTGTTAGGTTATACACATGAAGATATTTTATTTTTCAAACTCTAACGTTCTCTCGCTCGCTTTTTCTGTGTTTTTATTGATAACGGATATCGCTTGCATCTTCTCTTGAACCTCAGCATGACGTCAGGTCTTCTCACAGCAGCTTATTACTTTAGGGTATCTGCTTTCTTTCAGTAAAGCTCATAAAGTCTCAAAAGGTTTTTCTCAGTTGAATGACGTTATTGCGTATCCAGCTCTTTTCACCCTCAAGTGGCCACATCTGTGCACTGTCTGCACAGCACCATGCAGAAGAACAGGTTTTTATCAATCAAGCCTCTGCAAAAGCAAGGACATTGACATGTTTGATCATATCTGATTGTTTGGGAATTTACGCATAAATAGTTTTTCACTGGAGCACTAATATCTCTAAAATAATCAAATAGACATGTGTAGATGTATCATTTTGGACACTAAGTGATCATGGCAGCATATTGTTCCTTCACAGTGTTTGACAAAGGGGCAGCTGCAGTTTCATCATCAGTGTTGGATTCATTTAAATTTTAAATGTTCACATCTCCTGTAATTCACAAATGGTAAAAGTCCACATATGTTTGTGATTACAACAAATAACAGAAATCTAAATCTAAATATATAATTTATTGTAGTATTATTTTGTTGTTGGTGTTTACCTTTCAATAGGAATGTCCCAGTGGGCTCGTGGATGAAGAAACATTCAAAACCATTTACTCACAGTTCTTCCCTCAAGGAGGTATAGTATGTCACTTAATGAAGCAAACATATAGACGAGTGACCTAAGAGTACAGTTTATTTTTGCCAGATGCGGTTTCTTTTTAATTCTGCCACTTATAAGAGTACAATTAAATTAATTTTACAAACCAGTTAATTTTCCTGATCACTCAGTCATGGCTAAAATAAATGTGTTGTACTTAACAAACGTCACTTCCTGTTAAATTTCAAAGCTGTGTCCATTATTTGCTGTCAGATGCGACCACATATGCACATTTCTTGTTCAACGCATTCGACATGGACAGAAGTGGCTCCATCCGGTTCGAGGTGAGCAAACCAGGAGCTGCATGTTGATATCTAATAATTTATGAACAACGATTTTTATATAAAGAAAGCTAAAATACAAATATTGAATTGCATTCACAGGACTTTGTGTTAGGATTGTCTGTGTTGCTTCGAGGATCTGTTACAGAGAAACTTCGATGGGCATTTAATCTATACGACATCAACAAGGACGGCTACGTAACAAAAGAGGTACAGTGGATAAATGAATTCTCATGAGAAAAAAAACCAAATTGGTTGTATTGTCAGGATTTCTACAGATTTCTACAGATTTTTGTCTGTTTTTTTTCTGCAGGAAATGTTGGCAATAATGACATCCATTTATGACATGATGGGCAGATATACTTTACCCAGTGTACGAGACGATTCCCCCTTTGATCACGTGGAGAAATTCTTCCAGGTAAACCACAGTCTAATATTTGCATGTAAATACTGCATGTATTATTACATCTAGTTATTATACTGATCCAGTATCACAGTGTGTGTGTGTGTGTGTGTGTGTGTGTGTGTGTGTGTGTGTGTGTGTGTGTGTGTGTGTGTGTGTGTGTGTGTGTGTGTGTGTGTGTGTGTGTGTGTGTGTGTGTGTGTGTGTGTGTGTGTGTGTGTGTGTGTGTGTGTGTGTTTGTTACTGTAGTGTTTTCTACTCATTACATATACTTTACTCTCTCTGTCAGGCCCTCATCAAATAAATGAATCAAACTTTTAACAGAAAACAAATCGAACTTAATTAAGATGCGCAAGCCAAGAAAAAGCTTTTACAGCACGCTACATAGCACCTGGTGTTTTAGCACCCTGTTTCTACTTAAACAAGCCAGACCTCAAAATTGCAGAGACGCACAAAGTAAAAAACTAAATCAGCCGCTGAGCCGTCATGTCCAGTTTTGGTTTCGTACCATCTCGTGATTCTCATGAAAGGTCACATCTCTAAACAAGGACCCACTTCATCACCAACACTTCATGACTCACTTCTGAGCCTCACATTAACGTTTCTGAGTTATTATTGTTTTTAGGGGGCGTTTACGTTAGCTTGCGAGCTTAACTAATCCACAAACTATTGTTCTTACTTATTTTCCTGTTCAATTAAACATTCTCTTTACATGACAGAAAATGGATCGTAACAGAGATGGAGTGGTAACTATAGATGAATTCATAGAAACCTGCCAAAAGGTAAATCCATCATCAAATTGACAACATTTACCACATGGTGACATTTTTGTTTTTGTTTTTCACAGCAACACATTTTCTTTTGCATCTCTGTTTCTCTCTCAACAGGATGAAAACATCATGGCTTCAATGCAGCTCTTTGAGAATGTCATCTAGTTTCTGTAGAGAAATGTGGATCTCTAATGCTGCTTAGTGCTTCCAGCTACAAGCTTTTGGGCCTGAATAACTTCATTTATCCTGAAAAGGAGAAACTGGGTCATGCAACACATTCAACTCGTTTCAATACAACCAGGCAAACATGAATCATATTACCATTCAAGCTGTCCCATGCAGAGAAATGTATAGAATTCACCGAATAAGAAGAAACGTTTCTTTGCATGACAGTTCGGTTTTTGTTTTTGCACATGAAGGAAACTAAAATCGTCATCGCTGGATGAGCATGAGTGTTTGCCCGGCAGCAAAAAGCATGTGATGGAAACCACATTGAGCACAAACGAGGGGTTTTATTTTTTACCACTTTGAAGTTTGTGATTCAGAATATTTTGTTTCACTGTGAATGAAATGATTTGTATCTGAGTTTTTTGATTTTTGGGTAATTACGACGCCCCGTAATTACATTACCAGAACCTGCGAAAACAAATATCTACATTCACCGACTACTAATTCTAATAAATCTGTTCTATTTTATGTTTCAGACAACATCTGTGTGACAGGTGGTCTAAATGTGCTAAGTCTTTTCACAAGTGCATTTTTATCTTATTTCTCACCAGTATCAGTTTCCACTGGGACAACACACAAGGCTAAGATCCGTGAAAGCAGTAGGATGTTCACTTTAAACCGAAATATGGAACAAACCATTTTTACCCTCAACTGATGTTAATATCTAGCAAGTGACTGCATCCAATTGTTTAATTGTATTTGATGTTCTGTAACTGTACAGCTGCAAAAAAAAAAGCAATAAAACAAAGTTTTAAGGAATTCGCGACTGTTCATGCACAGATGCTTCACTGTTTAATGTCACGGAGTTAACAACGCTCCAATTGTCCAAACTGTACCCCAAAGAGGATCCTTGAAATCCATGACACAAAACAGAACTTTTTCTTTGCATCACAGTCTTGGTGTTTCATATGAAAAAGTTTAATTTGCTCAAACTCTGTGTCCAGCATCAATCTACAAAGTTCAATCACAGAACTTAAGATTTCTGTGTGTAACAGTACATTATGTTGTTGGGAATGATAAAAAAAATAACCAATCAATAGCAACAAAGCAACTTTGACTGTTCCCTCTCTCCCGGCAGGCCTTACTTCCACTTAAAGAGCCAAGTTCAAAAGACCAGGTTCAAATTAAGGAGACAAACTAACCACTGCTGAGCTGTGATAAAAAAAATGCAGACGGTAATATGTTTCTGCTGCTGGATGTGAAATACCAACATCAGCAAAAAACATTGAACCTGTTCTGTATTATTGATCCAGAGCCAATAGCAAAGCAGAGTTTGTTTTGGGGAGGAGCTGTGCTGACTGTGTTCACTGGATGATAGTATGGAAATTATCATGAAAACCAACATGCTGCTCTGCTGCACTGTGCTCCAACATCACGACCTGTCTGTGTGACCCATCTGAAAGGTAAATAAATCCTGTTGTTTTACTTTCAACATGTTTTCTGTTATTTAATGCAAGATTATTTAAAATGTACACTTTTAATCCACATTTTTACCTGTAGGATTTCAACTATACAAATGCCCTCTTTTCAAATGTATTGCAGTGATATACAGTTACATACCTTAAATGTTTTGGGACGACATCACAGATATGTTTTATAATAACCAATGAAAATGTACACTGCTAATCAGGGAAAGGAAAAACAAACACATCATGAAAGGGAGAAATATGCATCACATAATAGCCAGCTAATCCTAGTGTTGACTGAGCATGTGGATTGTTCTGGATGTCTGTTGTTTTTGTGCTGCTGATCACGTGACTTCTGTTGTGCAGTGAGCTACAGTTAATCAAAAGCTTTGATGCCAGTTTGAATGGCTGCCAACAGACTTTGTAAAACTCCTGTCTTTCAAATGAATAAATAAAATGTACAAAAAAGGAGGGAAATATCTTTTCAATGATATCAGCTTTAGTTTTTCAGACAATACATTCTCTTGTTATTCACCCTCAGCCTCTCCCGCGTGTGTTTGCAGCTTTACAGTCATGGCTGGCCAGCAGATGCTTCTCTCACTGTGGGTTTGGATGCTGCTTATGGCAGCGTTGTGCCCCGGCGCACAGTATGCATACAGTAAGCGTGCAGGTGGCTTCAAGGTCCGCGGTAAAGGTGATGATGGTAACAAAGGGCCTCCCTCCAAGAGCCGGGGCCTCTCCAAGCAGGGCCTGAAGTGGGCAGGGGCAGCAGCAGCCGGGATGCTGGGAGGTACAGGCACCGGGTACGGGCTGGGGTTCCTTGGCAAGTCAAAGCATGGCTCTGGGAATCACTATGGCCGTAAAACAGCTCACACCTCCGAGCAAAATCAACAAGTTTCCTACCATGAAGGCCGAGGACACCGCAACCAGTCTCTGTGGAGAGCCTTTGTGAAGGGGGGCGCCCCAGCCCCCATGACTAACATCTTTCTTACCCTCGGACATGTGTTGCCTTTCCTCACAGTAGCCTGGATTAGAGACATTTAATCCAACAGCTAACCAATGAGAAAGCAATCAATTATCAAATCAGATTAAAGGTTCTTTTAAACAAATAAATAGTCCTGTTATTTATTATTTAATACAAGATGATCACGTTTGTCCAAGTCTTTTTTTATTAACCAATCCTAGCTTTATGACTGCAGGACTGCAGTCTCCATTCTGGGCACTAAAGTCAAGTGTTTTCTGGGATTTAAGCAATTTCTATGGGTGTATGCTTCTAAGATTAAAGACAAACAGTGGTTATTTTAGTGACTTTTTCTAGTATAATGTCTGTCTTAAATTGATTAGTTTTGTGCCCACAAAAATAAATAAAAAAATTGCCTTAATTAATGTAGCTATCAGTTAATTGTTTGGTTTGTAAAACATAAGAAAACAGTGAAACTGACTCAATATGTAAGACATTAAATGTCTTGTTTTGTCTGAGCAATGATTTAAAACTCTAAAATATAAAGCATTACAATGTACTTTAAGGAATAGAGGCCAATTCTCAGTTTAAACTGAAACCTTTAAATGTTTATAATTGACAATTTTCTTTCAATCAACTAATCAGTGTTAGTTTGAATCATTTTTCATTCACTAAAGCATATCAAGCTGCTTTGTGTATCACTGTTAAAGAAACAAATAAAAAAATTCCTGATGAAGAAATTTTCTGTTTGAAACTAGATGCTCAAGATGCTTTTAAAATGGCTGCCATGAACTGCCAGTAACTTCAAGTGCAGATATCTTTCTGCACTTATAATGTTCTTATTTTAATATTTAATTCGTCAAAATAAAGAGATCATAAAAAAGAATGTGATATGTTTGTGAAATTGTATCATTTAGGCAGGGAGACCATTTTGCACTTTATTGTATATAACACATAAACATCCATGATGAACCATATTAGTCATATTATTCAATGAGTAACACGTATTTACAGCTGAGTCAAAAACAAGCGAACACTATACTCGCAAAATGACAAAGGTACAGAATATCCAGTCCTAAAGGGAAGTAAGTGCACTTTACAGATATTCTACAACCTGAATTGTCTGACAAAGTGAAACTGTAATTTAAAATCGACTAAACCCAATTTGCCAGAATCAAAAAAATAAACAGAAGGAGCTGTGGAGTGGAGTACATAAACTAATAAACTGCAGAGAATAAACAAAAAAGACTACTCCATAAAAACAAAACAGAGAAACTTTACTATCCATCATGTAAAGGGATGCATACAATTACTTCAAGATATACTGTACAGTGTTTTCAAATTTAAAATCCCTTGATTAAAATACACCGAGCGCTTTACAAAACCTAGAGGGAAAGAAGATGGAATAGACACAAACAAATAAACCAACTGAGAATTCAAACTCTGCAACTTTTAACAAAAAAGAAAACAATTATTTTTTTTCCCGTTATTATCAGAGATGCATACACTATAACAGCCAGGGGAGGTTAAGAGTTTTGGGAAAAAACAAACAGAGATATTTACAGATCCAACAACACCTGACCTCTGACTATCTCACTGTACTTCAGGACGATGCATGTGATCAGAGGAAGACGCAGAGATACCGTATGTTGACCAGCTCAACACCAAACAGCCTGGAGAATTTGTGTCTCTGGAAACAAAATAAATCCTGGAAACGTGAATGTGAATACAAAGATGGGCACAAATCTTCGAATGATTCATGTTCAGAATGACGTAAAGAAACAACCTGTTTGAGGAAATATTAAGTCAAGAGTTGGAGCTTCCAGTTCCACTGTTAGTCTTAAAAGACTGTTAGTCCAAATGATGACACATCACGGGACAATGTGTGACGAGTATGGTTTAGAAAAACACAGTTGAAGCTTGGATGTGAGAATTGAGTCCTTAATTGCTGTGGACCTCATTTGTTTAAAGACTGCAGTTTACAAGCATCAAGTGCTATTGTAAGCTAAAGTACTTATTGTTCTCAACAGCTGCAGGCAAGGTAGCAACACCACTAACGACACTATTTGCTGCTCATTAAAGGACCCATGTTCACCTTTCTGGCAAAGGGTTACATGCAATCTGCAAATATTGTGAGTACCACGTACCTGAGGAGAAGTCACACAACTATTACAACAACCTTTAATCTTATTTTGATTTCTATCATTCAAGTGTGTAAACCACCTATTTGTAGATGGTTTAATATGCCACAAAAAAAAATACCTGAATCCATATTTCTATGCGATCAGTGCTCAATAATCTGGAGTTTAAAAGTGCAAAATAACAGAGTTGCAATTTTTTTTTTTTTTTTTTTAAACATAACAGAATAATAGTGCAGCTTAAACAACAAGAAACTCATGAAGTGTAACATTTTAAGGCAGAAGTCGCCTCTGATGCCTTAATTAATATACAAATGTTAACATTTCGTTACCTTTCGCTAGTTTTCTGCTGCGATATTAAATGATTGTAGTGTATAGAAGAGTACAGGTATAGTCTGAGATAATGTACATTACCAGTGGACGTGCAGATATATGGAGGCAGTTGAAAGCCTTTTTGGGTGTGGTGGAAGGATTTGTTTTCCTCACTGCAGCAGGAGCATGCTGGACAGCAGCACAATGGAGGAAATGAAAAGCTGAATTACCCCGTTGCTCAGAGGGCTGCTGCTATTCAGCTGAACTTGTTGCTCTGCTTTTCGTTCTTGCAGGAAACGCTCGGAGTAGATCATGAAGCCCTCCACGCAGCGCCGCGACTTCAGTTGCTCAATTAGGGCGGGATACCCAATCTCCTCGATGCTGACGGTGTCATCGTCCTCGCTGCTGGCCTTTTTTTGAAGAACGTTTGTACTATTCATGCAGCGATCCATGAACTTCTCATAAGAGTCTGCCCGTGGAGGAGGTTTGTAAACGTAGTCACGGCCATAGTCCTTTTCATCTGTTGACTTGGTGCCGTAACTACGGTACATGTAATTGTTGTAGTAGGACTCTTCTTCAGGGTTGCGGAAATTGAAATGTGGTCGAGGGAAGCGGCCAAGTCCATATCCAACGGCCATTCCAGCCACAGCACCAACGCCGGCTGCCAACATGGCTTTTTTGGCAAAACCCGTGGACTGGGGCTTGTATCCCATGTTCTGCACAGAATGAGAGAAAGGGGAGCCTCCCGTCCCATAGCCACCATGTCCATAGCCTCCTCCGCCAAAGCGGGGACTGAGGATCTTATTATTCGGGTTCCAGTTGGGGTTACCACCAATCCCTCCGCCAGGGTAACCCCCTGGATTCCCACCAGGCACACCCCAACCCTGTCCTGTGTTTCCCCCTCTGACTGGGTAGCCCCCACCACCTGGATACTGGTTCGGGTAGCCTCCTGCAGCAGGATAGCCTCCAGGGTAGGAACCAGCTCTGCCTGGGTATTGGTTGGGGTAGCCTCCCGCTGCTGGGTAGCCTCCTGCTGCCGGGTAGCCTCCTGCAGGGTTCTGGTTTGGATAATTCCCTCTCCCTGGGTTTTGATTAGGATACCCTCCACCTGCTGGGTATCCACCTGCAGCCGGATAGCCACCTGCAGGGTTCTGGTTTGGATAATTCCCCCTCCCTGGGTTTTGATTAGGATACCCTCCACCTGCTGGGTATCCACCTGCAGCCGGATAGCCACCTGCAGGGTTCTGGTTTGGATAACCTCCAGGATTGGCTCTGCCAGGATACTGGTTTGGGTTACTACCAGCGGCTGGATAACTTGGTGGGTTTTGTCTGGGATATCCTCCTGGATTGGTGTTGCCTGTTCCCGGGTGAGGGTAACTTCCACCAGAGGGATACGGATTGGTCTTTCGGTTGGGATTCTGTGGCTGTTGAGGGTAGGAGCTGGACGGCTTTGTCTGTGTCCCGCCCTTGTTGCTGGAAGATGAGGTTTTCTTGCTGCTGCTGCTGCTGCTGCTGCTGCTGCTGCTGCCTCTTTTAGCCCATGTCGAGTCAGTGTTCAGAAGTGACATAATAAGAAGGACCAAAAGAGCCATCTCACACAACCGCCCCATCATGGCTCTAAAGAGAAAATTATTTCAAGGTGATGATCATATCATAATAGCATCATAGGAACAAACATGACTTTCCCTGTTCTTTATAAAATGACATACAAAAGAACCAAGTGGTGCAGATTCATTTTATAATGATAAACCAGCCACAATTGTATACGCCTGTATATATGTATATACGCCATATAGAAGCAAATAGTCTGATTCAATCCGTGTCCTCATTAAATTTCGAAGACATTCAAGTGGATCACTCTCATTATTTTACCACCATTTAGTTAATCCGACTCCATAAATACGCCAGACAAAATCGCATTGTTTATCAACAATTACCGCATTATTACCACCGTGCCTATTCGCTTAGATAACATGACCTACAGAGCCATATCAAGTCATAACACGACCCACGAACACTTGCATAAGATCATCATCGTTAAATATCCCTGAAATAAAGGTTATTTCTTACCGGGAAGTGATGGTTTGTCTGTGGGCTTCGATGATAATTCGTTGAAAATGCGTAGCCCCTCCGCCTCTCCCCTCGGTTATGAGGAGCTTCCTTTCTTCGCGTATGTTTATTGGCTTTTTTCCAGGGTTGCTTTTAGGTGCAGTAGCGCCACCAGCTGGTTGGAGGGTGGCTGAAAAAGGCAACCCTGCTTCAGTTTTCCTCATATTTTCTCTGATTTCTAAAAGTTTGAAAAAAAAACAACTTTATCCTCCATCACCTGACACGTTTTTTTTTCTAGTGTCATGTGATTCATTAGGCTTGCAAACTAATGTATCTGTCAGTATGACAGTATGAAAATAGGTAGGTAGGTAGGTATTTACTTTATTAATCCCCGAGGATTTTCGCTACAGCAGCATACAGAAGCAATAAGATAATAATAGAAATAATAGAATAAAATACTAGAATATAATAATAGAAAAGTAAAAAAAATAGCATGCTCCAACATAGTTTGCAATCTTCCTAATCATGCTTATTTATTAGCCTGTTTAGTAGGACCAACCCTCATCCACTATATAATGTTTTTCTCCTTTCCTTTTCTGTTGTTTGCTCTCATGAGTAGCCTACTATAGTAATATGTGCCCTCATTTTCAGCCTTGCTATATTTAACAGTATTTATTTATTTTTTTTTATCTCCAGCCACACAATTAAATGCTTGAGTCCACATGAATTTTGATTTTCCTACTCTCTTAATTCTGAAGATTGTTTGAGCCATGCTCACCCAGAAAATGCTGTCAGAGCTCGAGCTACTCTACCAGTGGTCTTTCAAAAAAGACTTAGGAATTTATTCAGAATATTCCTTGCTGTTTGAATTGCTCCCTCAACTCTGCTCTCCTCTGTTTTTATTATATAATAACAATATTGATAATAATAAGAATTACAGTAAAACAAATAGTAGTATGGATATTCTTATCATTATTAGTCACATTTTATGAAACCTCAACTCTGTATTTATATATACGTTCACATTTTTTTTAAAATTTGTTATTATTTAGGCTATTTAGTGTTGGAGCAGCATGAGCGAGGATGTTTCCTACACCCTCACATCTCCCCATCCCACATTTATATATTGGAAGCAAGCCTGGATGCTTACACATAAACATTGAATTGCTTATATGATTCAATCCATCGAAATTATTCACACATGTTGCCGTGCCCATCACTATATGCAGAAAATTAACAAGAGAAATATAAACAAGCTGTTCTGTCTGTGATGACTATCCAGAAACAGCTTTACATCTATTTTGGCATTGTTCTAAGACCAAGAAATATTGGCAATACCTTTGCAGGTTACTCATTTATTATATTTCTTCAAAGATTTATATTATAATGGAAAAATGTGGCATTTGGTTTCCTAAAGAGATTCCAGAAGAGAAGATAGCTATTTTCTGTAATAAATTTGATAATATTGTTGGCAAAACTACAAATTAAAATGTAGCCATAAAAATAATTGTTTTTTTGTCTTTCTGAAGGATGTTGAGAAATATGTGAAACGACTATTTGGACTCCAGCAAAAAGACCAAACCGTCAAAACAATGTAAAAATGTCTGTATGCTATGTTTTATTACAACGACTAGTGCGATATATCCCTCACTCTCTTTCTCATTGATCTGCTATCCCCTGAATACTGAATTTTTGGTATATTATTTCATTAATCAAATTTTAAAAAGGTACTACAATTTTTTATTTATTTATTCATGCTGGACTTTCAACATTGCATGATGGTAAGAACTTTTGTCCGACTTTAGCCTGCGCTGCAAAAACGTCACGATGTCACATGATATTATAGATGAATGGGAAAGCAGGATAGAATACACCAATCAGTCAGCAAGATAAATCAGACCAATCACACAGCAGGATAGAATAAACTAATCAGAAAGCAGGATAGAATAGACCAATTAGATAGCAAAAAACCTGCAGCTGCTCTGTGGTTTGTACTTTAAGCTTATAAGTAAACCTCAATATTTCAGACTGATGAGCGGACACTCTGTTTATTCACCCAAATATGTTGCTCTCTAAAATTTACAGACCAGACACAGTTTACATCAGTGTTGGACACATACAATTAAATCTAAGTACATTTAATAGAAACCACCTCTTTTTACAGCTTTCTTGCTGGATGTAAAACTACAGTGTGATTGAGTCCAAATGTAAAACTACAGTGTGCCTGTGTCCAGATGTAAAACTACAGTGTGATTGAGTCCAAATGTAAAACTACATTTTGTCTGTGTCCAGATGTAAAACCTGAGCGGCAGAAGGAGCTGGTCAATAAATTAGGAGAGATTAAACTACAGGTGATAAATGCTCTTCTCAGAATAAAAACAAACGTCACGTCAGTAAAAGTTTAAACCTTTAAACCTATCAGGATAAAGTAGTGTCGTCACAGAGAGGGTTCTCCACCGTTGCAACTGGAGGAGAGCAACTGCAGCCGCCTCGCTCCTGCGATGTTTTAATATCTTGTGGCAAACGCACCGACGGCGTCCGACTTGACAGGGGCGTTTTTATACGCCCCCCCCCCCTGCAGCCACTGGCAGTCATGCGCACTTGGAATCCTCTCTCTCTCTCTCTCTCTCTCTCTCTCTCTCTCTCTCTCTCTCTCTCTCTCTCTCTCTCTCTCTCTCTCTCTCTCTCTCTCTCTCGCATCTTCGCTGGGAGGAGCCATATCAAGGCACGCGGCTCTTGTCATTGGAGGACGTCGAGTTCCCCGTGACGTCACGGTTGTAAACGGTTAGGTACCCGTATGTACTCGCAGCTTTCTGTCCGGTGGAAACATGTCGGGAGGGCGAGAGCCCAGCGGAGGAAGTGCATCTCTGAAATGTACACCTGAGACATAAACGGCTCGCCGAGCAGTTCAGGACTAACAAGCAGCGTTTCATGCGAGTTTACAGCGACTGCCAGGGGGGGGGGGAAAGGCCTACGTTACTATTTCACAGAAGAGGGCCGGACGACAACAACAACAAAACCCAGACAACCGGGGTTTGATCCGAAGACGTAGTCTCACGGGCAGGTGTCCGGGACAGAGAGGAGGGAGAGGGGTGTTCGGGCTCTAATCAAGACCGGGGTTTCTCCTTGCTGGGGAATGTTATCCGTATTGTCTTATGGCAGACTGGTAGCCAGGGCTGTCCTGGGCGGACTCTCTCAGACAGACGGTCGGGACTACAGCCTGGTCACCGCCAGCTATGGCTTCGGGAAAGACTTTCGGAAGGGGATCCTGAAGAAAGGGATGTGCTACGGGGACGACGCCTGCTTCATCGCGCGGCACAGGACCGCCGATGTGTTGGGTAAGGAGGACTCTGGAGGAGGTGGTGGTGGAGGTGGAGGTGGTGGTGTCAAACACATGCATGTTTAGAGAGCCTCGCGTGCTCGGGTGACCTTCAGTGAGCTGCACGTGTACCGACCACTCGGATGAAAACACGGCAGCTCCCTCCTCTTCACACCCTTCACACCAAACCACAGCTCCACGTTTGCGGTCATCAGGTTAGCCGGAGACCTTACAAGCCGCAGTACGCGCATGCTACCTGCAATTGTGGCATTTCTCCTCCCCCCCGAATAAATAAATTTTAAAAAGCCGATTATTAGCGGTGCAGTTTGAGGTGAAACGCCGGGATGACATTTCACCTCGATGAGCCGCTTTAATGCAAGATATCAGACACGTGAAATTAGACGACGTAAATGAGGTTCGTTAGAGGTGGACACGACTGGGGGGGGAAAACAACAACAAAAAAAGACCTCGTTTAAACGTCTCTTGACTGAACACGACAAAATGTCTCGCAAAGGTCAGAATGGTTGAGCGTGGAGGCAGCCATGTTGCTAACAGCATCAGCAGCCTGCTAGCTGCAGCTGGGTGAAATTGCTTTGTCCTCACACAACCCAAACCTGCACAGACAAATAAGTGAAGAATCAAGTGGCTTGGCCGATACCTGCACGGTGTGTTTTGTAGTTTCCATGCACTGTTCAGTTTTAAATGTGAGGGGCTACTGATTTGAAGATGATAATAATAATAATAAATTCCCCCCAAGGTGTTTCAGGCACAGAGAAATGACGTGGTTGTGAAGTGTGTGTGTAGTAGTAAAGTCTTGCCAGACATTTCTCAGACAAAAAAAAACAACCTTGACTTCTGGCCTGGATAATTGTAATTGAAGGCGGTACAGGGTGGAAATTGGGGGGGGATCCCAGGGTGTGTTTTCAGTTTCTTATTCAAATCTCTGGTTAAAAGAAAAGAGAAAATGATACCAATGCAAGTCTGTAACCTAAATAAAGTGAGGTGAGACTAAGGAAGCTTGTTGTAAGGTTTTACAGTATTGGTTAGCGGGATTGTCCTGACAGACATTAGAAGAATGTGAAAAGGTAAAGCATGACCTGCCAACAAGAAATACAATAATTGTGATAAATTATAGTTTACTTGTTTTAAATTTGAAGCGCTAAGTGAAACTTGACTCAAGCCTTTCATAAACCCACATATTCATATTTAACAGGGTGACAAATGTCTGCAAACGGGGCGATTTTAGTCAATGTCAAAGCAGCGTCACCTGCAAGAAAGGACGGGACAGAACGTCAGCAGGGATTTGCAAACGTGGACGTGATGTTGCCTTCGACAGGCAAAGAAGTAACGGCTGCTGTAGTTATTGTGCTTAAATGATGTCGGGTCATATCGTTTGCTCTAAAATGTCAGCATGTTGCTTGTTTGGTCTGTTTCATAGATATTTGAAGAATGAAAGCAGAAAATCCTCACATTTGTATAGACGTTATAAAAACTGCATTTGGTATTTTTGTTTGGCAAATAATTAATTTTCTTTTAATCAAACTAAATGATCACCATGTGTGGGGAAAAAAAAACCATCCTATTTGTTTGTGCGTGGGTGAGTAGCAAAACAAGAAAATAATTCTTCTTCTTTTTTTTTTCTTTTTTCTAAATCCCATTTTCTCAATCAGGTGTAGCAGATGGGGTGGGTGGTTGGCGGGACTATGGTGTCGACCCATCTCAGTTCTCCGCCACGTTAATGAGGACCTGTGAGCGACTGGTGAAGGAGGGCCGCTTCACTCCCAGTAATCCAGTGGGCATCCTGACGTCTGGTTACTACGAGCTTTTACAGAACAAAGTCCCCCTGCTAGGTGAGGGCACTCAGACAGAAAGAGCTGCGTAGACGACACACACACACACACACACACACACACACACACACACACACACACACACACACACACACACACACACAGACACAGAGTCACGGGTGGAGTGAGCTATGTTGAACAACCATACTCGAGAAATAAATAACATGGCTGCAGTATGAGTCAGACTGTGAGTAGTGGCCTTGCTTGGAGAGATGCCTAACATACTGCAAGTCATGACAGAACTTTTCTCCATTTAAATCACATTTCTTCTTCTAAGCAGGCAGATAATATGGGTAGTGATATAACCGACCAATTATGAAGCATTTCTTCACAGAAATTTGCTTCAGGCCTAAACTTGCATCCCTCTGAATGATGAAGCACCAGTGAGTTAACTGTGTAACTTGATGAAGTTGACACTTGGAAAGTGAAACTCGGTGACCTCGCGGGCTTCAAAAATGTACACAGGCTGAACATTTTACGTCACACTGCATCTTCAAACATTCAGGAATCCATCTGTTCATTTGATACTGCAGGAGGGTTGATGAGATTTTAGAGCCAAAAAAACGATACCGGGGTCACATTTTCTTTTGAGGCTCAGTAACCCTGACCCACAGCTAGTGCAAACACTGAAGGGCTGCCATTATATTTGTCAAACGGCCTACTTTTATTTTGGGAAGCTGTGACGAGGTCAGTGCTCGACTGTCCCCGCTGAAGGTTAAACAGACTGTCGCTCGCTGCAATCGCTGAGGAACTGGGACAAGCAAAGGAGAGGACCTGTGTGTTTGTTTTTATCTCCTTTGACGGGAGGCCATTTGTGAAGGGCATCATAATATTTCCTACTCACTCTAGAAGCATGACATACTGGTTGGGCAGCATTCTTACACTCATCAGCCAACGCTTCTTTTATTATATTCTGTCCAAAGTGTACATTTTTCCCACATTGACATCTTTTCTCCTGTCCTCCTCTTGAATTTGACCCTCCATACGTATCCATAACCTTACCGACATTTTACTCTCCCGGGTTTTTAGGGAGCAGCACAGCCTGTATCGTGGTCCTGGATGGAAGGAGTCACCGGCTACACGCGTGCAATCTCGGTGACTCTGGCTTCCTGGTGGTGCGAGCTGGAGAGGTGGTTCATCGCTCAGACGAGCAACAGCATTATTTTAACACACCCTTCCAGCTGTCCATCGCTCCGCCGGGGGCTGAGGGGGTGGTGCTCAGTGACAGGTCAGTGGGTCGGTGTTGGATACATCCTCATAAGTCCAGCGTGAACGCAATGTACAGAACATATTAAAACTTAGATCGTATACACACACCAATGTGGTTTAACAAAAGAGGCTCCGACAAATTAAAGTGAACTTGTCCTTTGTGAACTTTCGTTGTTGAGCCGAGCTACTATCAGTTTTTAACCCCCAAACGGGGTTCTGCATGGCATTTTGCCGCTTAAATGATGATTTGAAATGGAAATGTCGGGCATGACCACTTTCATTTTCACTTCCAAACAAATGTTCAGACAATTAAATTCAACTGGACTTATTTTAAACTTGCTTTATCCTCCACTGTGGGAGGTAAATGTAGCTGCAGGTAAGACCTTTCAATCACTTGAGTAAACAAGACCTGCTTTGTTGTGACGCTCTAAAGTGTGTTCACATGTACTTGGGACTATTCCACGTCTCCACATAACCACCAAAACTACATCTTTTCATACGTGGCCCACATGCAAGAAAATCCTCTCTGTCCAGTTTATAGTCTGATGTTTTGGTTTACATTTTAGTGATTAAGGTGAACACACTTTATCTTTATCACCACAGCCGAATAAAATACTTCCCTCATCAGCACATGTTCAGAGATTTATCTGAAGTGGTAGCTATACGGCAGATGTTTTCTGAATAAAAACATTGGCTGTCTGTCAATGCTTGTTTCACCAAAGACAGGTCTGGGTTTACTGTTTCTTCTTGTCTTTTTTTTTTTTGTAAATTCACCTAATCTGTAAATTGTGACGCACATCAGACCCATGCTGTGGAAAAGCTGCCATTAAAAACTAATCGCATAATTCTATAGGTTCAGACGGCCTCATTCAGTGTATTATGGTTCAGCCTTTAACAGACACCAGAGCGTATACTGGATGTTGCCGTTCTCAACAAGATGACAGGGAGTCCAAACACACAGAGGATATTAAAGTTTGTTCTCTCTATTGCTTCACATCTATTTTTTTCTGCGTGAATTGAATTCGGCCGGCTCAATGATTATCTGGGTTTTTGCTAATCCTGATAGCAACACCCCCAAGCCACTCTTTATGGATTTATATTGATAGATTATTTGTGTTTTCAACAGTTTCAGATTAAACAAGCACTAAGGAGTATCAAGAATGTTTAAAAAAAAAAAAAAAAGTCTCATTGTTGCCTGCATGCAGGCTTGCCACGTGGTGTCACAATTTGATTCTGGCAATGGCCACCTTATTAACAAGGGATAAACCTTCTTATAATCCTTTCGGAGCAGCCTTGGAGTCTTGTTTTTGGATTCCTTTTTACACTGGTTTAATGTTGTTCTTCTGAAGTGTGATGAAATTCCAAGATTTAACAGGTTAGCGTTCTTTTTAAGGTACATTTATAGCTCTGTGGTATGCCAACCTAAAATAAACCTCCCCCAAGATTTGGCAGGAACATACGGCTCCCAGGAAATAAAACTTGAGTCTTGAGTGTGGCGCCAGCTAGTAGCGCGGCCTCGGTGCGTCTGGCAAGGTCAAACAGAGTAGGCTGCTTTTGAGTCAGCTGTCCGATTAAACGCACATGCCACCCCGCCACCTTTCCAGATTTGGCAGAGTGATTCCTGACGTGCTTAATTCCGAATTGGAAACTTGTCGCCAGCAGCTCAGGTGCTTCTTGCTCTGGTTTCACGTCTCATGTGACTGATCTCACTGCCCCCTCGTTTCTTCCAGTCCCGAAGCAGCTGACAGCTCCTCGTTTGACGTGCAGCTCGGTGACATCATCTTAACAGCAACAGACGGGCTCTTTGACAACATGCCGGACTACATGATTCTTCAGGAACTCAAAAAACTCAAGGTGTCACCTCTGGATATTGATCTTATTTGTACATGCGATGAAGAAAAAAAAAAAACTAATTTACATATTTTACATTTGAATGCTTTTTATTTGTGTTCCTTTCAGACTACAAACTACGACAGCATCCTGCAGACTGCACAGAGCATTGCAAAGCAGGCTCACAATCTTGCCTATGACCCCAACTATATGTCCCCTTTTGCACAGTTTGCCTGTGACAACGGTCTGAATGTACGAGGTACGTGTTCTGGATTTCAGGGGCTTGTTGTTTTGTCCCTTTTAAACCACCGTGATTTACACACGCAAGTAACTCGGATCTTATTAAAAGCTTTTTCCTTCTTCATCAAAACATCCAACAGATGTTTGCTTTAGTTGTACAAATATCTGAAGTGGATATGTTTTAGAGAATTGGATATGTCATAATTATTACAAGATATTATGAAGTACATTAAATATGAATGCAATATAAATGAAGAGGATGCATATTGCAAATATTTTGTGGATTTCCTTCTTCAATTTGCAAATTGTTTCTGATAATTAGTCATAAAAGACACTAGTGGAGTGTTTTTTTTTTTTTTTTCTGCATTCACACCGTAAATTTGTCTCTGCTTGTGCTGACTAAAGAAAAAAGGGCCTTCTTTACATGATCTTTGTTCTTGTCCTGCAGGTGGGAAGCCTGATGATATCACGGTACTGCTGTCCATTGTGGCTGAATATACAGACTAAAAACGAAGGGTGTCTGTGTGAGAGGGCTTCTCTGGGGCTGATCCTTCCATGCCGCCTGCCTGAGTCTTCCACCTGCAGCCCCTCCCAAAATGCACTGCGTCTTGTGGGCTGACGGGGGAGGCCCTCCAACACGATACACACACTCTGCACACAGCGCTGCAGACATCCACCTGTGTGACATTTTGTTTTCTTTCTCTGTCTCGTTTTGGTGCTCCAACGGTTGAGGGCTGGCTGCCTGCCTGCCTGCCTGCCTGCCCGCCCACCCGCCCGGGCATTTTCATGTTGATCATGATGCAGGAGGCCGAGAACGACGGGCTGACGGATGCCTTTCGGTCTCCCGTGTCTCACTGCGATGCGACTAAAAGACCCATTAACCAATGGCTTTGAAATCTGGTCGCCTTCTTGTGTTAAAAAAAAAGGTGATATAACAAGGTGTAAGCCATGGGTTTGGCTCATTCAGAGAGTAGTTTTAGAGTTGACTATTCAACCTGGCTATCCGTTTTTGTCGTTCAGCTTAATCTGTCCCTTATAAATGTCTTTGAACAAAGTGTACAGATTAGACCGAGATGGTTGATGTTGGGAATAATTGATTTCGAAGAACGAAAAGTAAGCGTTGGTTTTTGGTGTCTCGGGTTTGGGAATGTGAACGATGGAAGGGCAAACTAGCGCAAATCGAAGAAATCCGTAAAGAGAAACCGTAACACTTGTTCAAGCTTTCACTTGAAGGTTAATCAGGTTTTGTCACTTGGCTGAGGAAACTGTCGGTGCACACATCCTGATAAGTTGTAAATATTTTTGCGTTTTTTTTTTTGGGCTGCGCTCTGGCCTTACTGTCGTCTTTGGTTTGGTTAAAGCAAAGAGCTACTTCGTTACTATTGTGGAGGATATACACATGCATTCATAAATATCTATTTTTTCGTATACGATATTAATCTTGAAGTGAGCTCCTTCGGTACCACACTTCTCACTCTGCCGAAATGAACAAGCTGAGATTGATCGCTGCAGCAGCTGTGTGGTAAAAAGGATGTTTAAAAAAAAGTGTGCGTGTGCGGCATACATGTGAAAAGTTGTTCTTGGAGTACGTGTTGTATTTAATGTTAATATTTGTTATCTCACAAAGCTAAAGCTAGCATCTGGGAATGCTTACAATTGCAATGATGGGTCAGGAAGAAATTTAAAGGAAAAGATGTATTTTTTTAACATTATTTTGTTTTAAAAGTAACAGATTGAAGCGTCTGCTGCTGACATTGAGTGTGATGGATGACTAATAGATCCAGCTATCTTAAAATGTGTGTGTGTGTGTGTGTGTGTGTGTGTAGGTGTGTGTGGGTGGGTGGGTGTGTGTGTGTAGGTGTGGGTGTGGGTGTGTGGTTCAGATTTGTTTTTATTTGTTAGTTCCTTATTTCCCCTCTCATTAGTTTGCTGCTTCTCCTTTTGTAACTCGGATGTCGGTACATGACGCATATGATTTACATGAACATGCTCACCATGATTATGATGACTGTGCGTAAACGTGTGTGCTGGATTTCACCAAATTACATTAATCGAAGACACTGATACAGTAATGGTGTTCTGCTCATGCTTTGTCTGACGCCTCACCCCACACGGTTTGGACAAAGTTTTTAGAGTTTCAAAGCACGTGCACCAAAGACACATTTTCTTTGTGTATTTCTGTTATGCTTTGTTGACACAAACATCATACAGCAATACTTTAAGCTGCATGTGCTCAGAATCGGGTGTGATGGCCCAAGCGAAGTATTGGTGGAAATGTTCAGAGTGTGTTGTCTATTCCCGAAGTTGTATCATATTCCTGGTTTAAGTTACATGTGACTGGTTTTCTCTACGTATAAGACAGGTTAAAAGAACCAAAGAAGGAAAGCCATATATAAATACATGATTAGGGCCCTGTGGGTTGGTGGAGACCAGTATCGTCACTATATTGTTCATGTAACAACCATGGTAAAAAATAATACAGCTGCAGAGTTGAATCCAGAGTTGAATCCGTGTATTTTGCATTCGCGCACAGACAGCTCAAACATACGATGAGGCAGCAGTACAACAACTGAAAAACCTTATGTTCTACAATGAACACATTTTACATCGATTCAAATTTGACTGGTCTCGCTTAAGCGATACAGGATACTGGAGACTATTATTTGAATATTATGTGTCCCGCTGTCTGCACTGTTCTTTGTGTGGTTTTGCTACTGGCACCATTTTACAACAATTTCCAACAATTTTCTCAAAGTCGTAATCAGTTCTTGTCCTTAATGGTTTGTGTAAAAAGGTTCTTAACTTGTGTTATTCAAAAATAGCCCTATATTTGACAGAGCTGTCACCCCTTTATAGAAGGAGTCGTCGTGAACTTGCAGTATGAGGGTGAGCAAAATTTCAGCCTTAACAAATAGCTAGACCTGTAATCAAGAGGCCTTTCCTGTCATTGCAAGCTTGTCCCGTCTCCGTCGTGTTGCCCAGTGTTTGATGTAAACGAAGTGTGCCCCCGCCCTCTTTTTTCTCTCCTGCAAAGGTGCTTCTGCAGTTTGTATGGTCTGATTGTCCACCTTCCAGCAAGCGTGTGAAAGATACACTTATGTCTACAGTGTAACAATGCAGGTCTAATTTATGTAAATATGTTTTAAAATATGTACAATATTTAAATAAAGAATCTAGTATTTATACTAAACTTGTCGTAGTGAATTTTGTCTACATTATTATTATCAACATTGGATGCCAAATGTTTTAAAAATGGCTCAGGAGGTGTGTTTTTCCCAGGAATTGACTGAGATTATCCCTATTTTCTATTTTACTTTGGTATAATTTTCTACTGTTGGCGGAAATATTGAATCAGGACAAGGAAATAAAAGTAATACAGCAGGTGAACTGAGGTGGTAAAGTGAGCTCTCTTACTCTGTAGCCTGAAGCTACTTTTAGATTAAGACTTGGAAATAATGAAATATTTTCATTGTCAAATAATCTTGTTTTATTATTTTCTCAATTAATCGATTAGCTCTCTGGGCTTTTAAAAGTCAGGAAATGGTAAAACGTTTCCAAAGCCGAAGGGAAAACCTAAAATAGCCTCACAGTTCAGGAGCCAAAGATATTCAGTGTATCATCATGGAGGAATAAAGGAACCACAAAATATTTACATTTCAGAAATTGAAACGAGACTTTTATCATTTATTTATTTATTTATTAAATGACTTAAAAACGATTAGTCGATTATCAAATGAGCTGGCAATTAATTTGCTGTCAATCTACGAAATAATTGCAGCCCTTTTTTTTTTTTTTTTTTATCAGATCAAAGAGTTATTTGATAACTACTGCATGTGATACACACGGCTGCGCCTGAACACGTGATTTCCAGCAGTAGGTGGCGCTAGAAAAACCCACAGGATGCAGAGGATGTTTTGTTTACTAATCTCCTCCAGGCGGCTCCTCTTCCTCGTAGCCGGCAGCTAACCTGCTGACAGCAGAGATTCTGCATCCAATAGTGTGTGTGTGTGCGTGCGTGCGTGTGCGCGTGCGCGTGTGTGTCAGCTGACAGCTGTTTAACGCTCGCCTGTCAACTTCGGAGTTAGCAAGCAGACCCGGGGCTAAAAAAAAAAAAAAAGATCGAAATCGCTACGTTTGGCGCTTAAATAGTTCGCCCAGTTCCAGGGGCATTATTCTGCGACTCGGGACCTTGATTATGTGGCCAACGCGAGGAGGTTTACCAACGAAACAAACTCCCCTAAAGTGTCGGTTTTAGCATTAGCGAGCCGGGCAGCAAATCTTCCTTAGCAACCGTCGCTAGCCGTGACCGGTCGGTTCGCAGGTGAAAAGCAGCGCGCGACTTCATGGAGACCGTTGAGGTGTCCTCTTCGAGACACGTCCGGAGTTACGTGGACACGTCGTTGGGCTTCCGCTGAAAGGTAAATGTTGAGTAAATGGCCAAGACCGAGCAGGGCAATGGACTCGCGGAGAAGCTGACGGACGACGGGAAAGGCGGCTCGGACGGACCCGACCCGGAGGTAAACGGCGGCGACGTCCCCGGAGACGTCCAGGTGGACAAGTACGGATTCACGGGAGGAGCCCAGCAGGACGCCGCAGACTCGTAAGCAGTCGTACCGCCGAAGATGTCCTCTCGTACGGCGCAGCGTTTTGTGAATGTTTCCGCACGCTGCCTCGTTGTTGTTATTGTTGTTGTTGTTTCATTTTTAGTTGGGTTAAAGACGGTGAACGTAAACAAACAAAGTCGCAGACAGCTTAAACTGAATTTGTGAGCATGCGGGGGGAAAGAAAAAAAAACAAAAGGTTTAGATGAGTCCAGACTGGGGAATAGTTGGCGAATTGATTTTTTATTTATTGTTTTACCCTGATGTATAGTTTAATTTTATGACACCAGTAGTTCCCAGCCTGTCTCTCGTATCCGAATCAGATTTATTGGCCGAGTTATTATGTTATTACAACACCAGTGATTTGCTTTGGTATGCAGCAGCTTTCAGTGCACATTCAACAACAGACATCAAAATAATCAAAGATTAAAACAAGTTAAAGTAACAAACGAAAATAGGACAGAACCCAAAAACAAGATAACAACTGGCAACGTCTGTATAAGTATGTAAAGGTTGACTGGTGGTGGTTGGTTTGTACTTGTACCTCACAACCATGTGCAAATCCCTATTTTTTTTTTTTTTTTACTTAAATACTTAAATATTTTTTGCAGTAAAGTGCTGAAATTTACAATTGTGCATAGATGTTGGTATACACAGTTCAATCGAATCAAAGGAATCATTGATTTTATACAAGTAGTGCAAAGTTTTAGGTTCAGTGAGTACTGAAATAAATATTAGATGTGTTGAGAATGAATTACGCTTTGTGGTCATTTACAGTACATGCATGCTTGTCTATATTTTGTACAGCCTGCTAGGATATAGTGAATATTTGACAGTGACAGGTGAGTGATTTAATTGTTCTTTCGGGTGAAGGCGAGAGACAGAAAACTGTTTTCACGTCTGGTGGAAGCTGGACTATGTTATATCCAGGGTGTGAGGGGTGATTTTCCCTTCAGGTTTCCTGACTCTGGACTTCTGTACAAGTCGTAGTGGCAGTCTGTTTATGACCCTCCGCACTTCAAAGTGAAACTGCGTCTACTCGTGACTTCTTGACATTGTCGCTGGCTGCATGTGTTTACGAGTTGTGAGCAGTTTTAGAGTCACTTTTCCAGTTGGACAGTTTTTTTTTTTTTTTTTCAAATGCATGAGGATGAAAACTGTCCTGTATGTAGTTATTAAAAGGCAAAGATGAAAGTAAATTACCAAAAGAGAGAGATCACCTTCTCTTCATTGGCCTCTTTATGGAATAGTACACGATAGGTATTGAATTGATTTTGAAAAGGTCTGTTGTGAAGGGACTCGATGGATTTACCCATTCTTACGTCCCGGGATTTCTAAACCCTCGTAATTTCCTGTGTGAGAGCTCTTTTGTTCTGGAGCTGCCGGGTGTTTTAATGTCTTGGCCGGTGGTTCCCAGCTTTGTGGTGCAGATCCATCAGTAAGTCCCCGTTAATCTCTGCCCGGTACCAGAGGGGACCGAAAAAAAAGGTACATTTTGACGTCTTTTTTTTTTCAGTTGTTTCTGTAATAATCGTTGCGGGGTTGTTATTATTACACAGTGAGTTTAAGAGTCATGAGTAAACATTGCATTGTTTTAAGGTATCTTCCTCGCTGGCTCTTAAAACTGGTCTTGGACTTTGCCTTGAAATTAAAAGTTTTGCAGGAAGTTTTTTTTGTTTTGAATGTGCTTTATAAACAAAGAGCTTTGACTTGGAATAAATGGTGAACACTTGAATAACTGGTCAAACTAGGCTGGTTTTGTTCTGTTTTAAACACAATGCAAATTGTCCTTGTCTTGTTGTGTGGGATTATTAGTTAGATAAGATTAGCGTGACTGACAACTTGTCGTCTCCCTTTAACATTTGTAGTGCAAAAGCTGTAAATCAAGCGACACCTCTGTGAGTGAAGCGGGATATTGGTGAATGTTTTGCGTTGGGAGGCTGAAGTGAAGTGAACGAGGGGAAAGTTCTCACACAGCTTCCTGTTTTCCTTTTACTTGGCTGTCGATGTCAAGTGTTCAACTGCTTTGTCCGAGGCTAGGTTTCCTGCATGTACAAGGAAGAGATGAGCCGCTGTCCCGCCCTCCTCATATGACAGGATTCCCCCAACATCAGTACAGAGACGTGACAGAGTAAAGTACAGCCGCTGTCGTCTTCTGTCCCTACAGTGTGGGAGAGATACCCATCGACGTGTTGAGGCAGCGGGAGGCAAAATGGCTGGAGATGCTCAACAGCTGGGACAAATGGATGGCCAAAAAACACAAAAAGGTCGGCTTTAGAAACTGTAAATTGCATCTGTTATTATCACTGCACTTAATAAATTTCAAAAACTGAGCTGGAAAACATAACCATTGCCTCATTATGCCAGTTTTTGTATTGATTATCTCTAAAAAAAAATGTGTCTTGCTTTTACTTTCGCTGCCAGCGGACTCTTGAGTAAATGTACACATGTTGAATAAACAGGTGAAGGAGCGCTGTCAGAAGGGGATCCCTCCGTCGCTGCGGGGCCGGGCCTGGCTATACCTCACCGGGGCCAAAGTGAAAAGGGAACAAAACCAGGGCAAGTTCGAGGTCAGTGGTACACACACACACACACACACACACACACACACACACACACAAATATGAAACTGCTATCTTTCTGCATTGTAGAAGTTGTCATTCAGCTATGTGCGGCTTCTTTTAATCAGATCTACTTGCAGACTGTCACAAGAAACGTTTACAGTTGACCATCGTCATCTACAGAAGAAATAAAATTCCTGCCTTTGTTTTCTTTTGTGTGAACTCGGGAATCAAAATTCAAATACAGCAACAGTAGCTAAGTTTGGGGGGAAAGTATAATTGTACATGTGTGACATTATGTGGAGTTCAAGGCTCATAACTTAGCTGAGGTTTTAAGTTCCAGAACGAAATTGCTTTAAACTAAAGAAGAAATTATTCACAGATGTGACAAGCAATGTTGCAAAAACTGAATAAACTGTGTGTTTTAGGAACTGGACCAGCAGCCAGGGGATCCCAAATGGGTTGACATCATTGAGAGGGACCTTCACCGACAGTTCCCCTTCCACGAAATGTTTGCAGCGAGAGGAGGACATGGGTATGCAATTCTTTCTGGTGGCCTATGATGATTCATATTTTTGTGTTAATGCGGCTGAACATTAGTCGCAGTATAGTTTACGTATGTTTTTACATGCAGGCAGCAGGACCTGCTCCGAGTGCTGAAGGCTTATACTCTGCACCGACCTGAAGAGGGTTATTGTCAGGCTCAGGCTCCCATTGCTGCTGTACTCCTGATGCATATGCCAGCTGAGGTGAACTCATAAACGCACATAAAACTGCTGCTCTAATGATACGGCTACAAAGAGTGACAGAAGTGTAAATTCTCAGATGACTTTTTGCACATTATTCACCAAAGTGCAATTTTTCTGTCAACATTTTCCGTCTTTATCGAAACGGTTTACTTTACACCACGTGATGCTGTACTAAACGACTCATTTCTTGTCTTTGTCCCAGGATGCTTTCTGGGTTCTTGTCCAGCTTTGTGAAAAGTATCTTCCTGGATATTACAGTACAGGACTGGTATGTCATGAGAAGAGCTTCAGAGCGTAACAACATTATATATTCACCGGTCAGCTCGTCAAATATTGTCTACCTGAACGGATTATCTTCATGTAGGTATAAAATGAACACGTTGTTTAACCTACACCCACATTATTTTTGCGAAGACTCCTTACTGGACTGACTCTTTGCCAAAACAAAAAAAAACGGACACCTCGAAAATAAGCTGCGTGTCGGTTTCAGTTTATAGAGTCCGAGCTTCCTTGTTGTTCAGCTTGCTGCTGGTATCCGTGGCTACGGAGGGTGTCAGACCTCTGTGGCCAGTGTGTCTCTAGCTTGGGACTGATATGCTGCCGACCTAATACCACGAGGAGGTGACGAGTCTACAAGGACGAGATAATCACACAATCAGATTAGGCAAAGAATACAAGTAGTCTGCTCTCTCTCTCTCGAATCCCGACCGACTGCTGTTCCACGTCGTCTCCACAGGAGGCGATCCAGCTGGACGGGGAGATCCTGTACGCGCTGCTGCGGCGGGTGTCTCCTGTGGCCCACAGGCACTTGAAGAAGCACAAGCTGGAGCCCATCCTGTACATGACCGAGTGGTTCATGTGTGCCTTCTCGAGGACTCTGCCGTGGGTCTCGGTGCTGCGAGTCTGGGACATGTTCCTTTGTGAGGGTGAGGCGCCACACAAAATATTTTGTCACATGGCAAATAGCGTAAACAAATCCAAAATGTTTTCCCCTGAGCTGATCAGTCACTTTTACAGAGATCGTGTCCTGGTAGAATCGATGTCATTTCAGCGGCTCGAACCTTGAGGGGAAATTAGTTTCGGCTCGTAGGCGGCAGCTTTGCGTGATGCGGCTTTTGGCTGTTTGTTTGTTTGTTTGATTCATTGGAGCGTTTACGGTGCGAAGTGCAAAATGCCACAGCAAAATACGCCAAATGAATCAATAGGCTAGAAGAAATCAAAGTTTCCAGGAAAATGGAGAGACAGAAATCGTTCAAAACACCTGCATTTATATCAGTGTGGTCTTCAATCGATGGACAAAACGAAATGTTTTGAAGGGTTTTTTAAAAAAAACGATGCGCAGCCAGCCGTACTGCTTCTCGACAGATAAGGTATCTTGGTATATTTCACTCTGCAGTAGCCATAAGGATCTGCTGCGTAACGATAGCAGAGAAGCTTGTTGTGAGCTCGGAAAGTAACATTTACTGTCGTGTTATGTAGCTGCTCCGTGATCAAGCGGTGACGTGTCGAGGAAGGAGGGGATGACTAACCTCAAAAACGGGCAGGAAGCGCTGCTGCCGCTACCGGGCCCCAAAAGACAGTCCATGAATGTTGCACTTTTTTTTAGCCCAAATCCAATAAGCCCGGAGTATTTAAATCGGCACTGTTCACAGCAATCAACCGGTCTGCAGCACCATATCCAGCCTCTGTTCACACGAAGCCTGCTGCTCAAGCTGCATGTTGATCTCACTGTTCTCAGGAGTGAAGATCCTCTTCAGAGTGGGCCTCGTTCTCCTGAAATGCATGTTGGGATCCCAGGAGAAGCTGAAGGCCTGCCAAGGTCTCTATGAGACAATGGAGCTGCTGCGAGCCATACGGCAACAGTACATGCAGGAAGGCTTCCTGGTGAATGAGGTATTGTGTTTCTTATCCATTCTGTCGTTTTTAAAACTGCGCCTGCTGCGCGCTCGGCGTCCCTCTTGCACTTTGCCCCGCTGAGGTCGAGTGAGGGGGGGGGGGGGGTTTAAAGCTGTAATGTGCCGGAACACTTCAACCGATAACCCACGCGTTACCTCACGTGTGGCTCGCGCTTGTCATCTGTCCGTGTTTCAGATTATAGAGCTGCCCGTGTCCGAGAAAGACATAGAGAAGGAACACCACGCTCAGCTGCGGCGCTGGAAGGAGACTCACGGAGACCTAAACTGCAAGTCTCCTCCCAGGATGCACGGGGCCAAGGCCGTCATGGCTGCCGAGCCACCCAGCCGACAGGACCTGAGACAGAGACCGACCATCATCGTGGAGTCTCCTCCGGCACCCAAGACGGGCGGGGAGCAAGCGGAAGGCATCAAGGGAGGTAGAAAGACCAAAGAGGACAGCCGAAAGAAAACGTTCCTCCCGCCGGTGGAGACGGTTAACCCGTCCCCTCCTCCCCGCGACCCTTCACCCCTCGTCAACCACGTGACCGTACGCGGGTCCAGAGAGAGTCTGAGCAGCGCAGAGCACGACACTTACCTGTAGCAGGGACAACACCGGCTCGGAAACGGGAATCCTTCCACGCAGCTCTGACTTAGCGGCGACACCCGTCACAGTTTTCAGTCGCAGTTGCCAGCGACCTGATCAACTTCATCGGCCGTCGCGGTCGTAACTGAGAGTTTTACTATTTTTACAGTCACCGCACTCCAGACAGAAATCTTTTCCAACATTATTCAGACTGCTAAGCAGCTGCTGTAACACTCAACACATTCTCAGTGTATTTCATTATTTCAGGTTTTACAGTGACTGGGCCTTTTTTAAGCTTAATGATACAGTCGTGAACATTTAGCATTCATGTGTAGTCAATTTTTAAACGTAATGGAACTCAGACATGTAATTTCCAGGGAGCAGCAGCAGATGGCGACTCTGTGCACTTTGCACCCACTCAGTGGGGTTTTAAAGGGATAGTTAGGATTTTTTTTTTTTTTTAAGGCGGGATCGTAGGAGGTACTTATCGATAGTCAGTGCACAACCTGCAGTAGGGGGGGGGGGGTACTAAGTAAAGTACTGCTGTAGATGAGGGTCAGCAATAAAACATATTTGAACCACCTTTAAAAAAAAAAAAAAAAAAAAAAAAGTCCCCTCAAAACATTTAACATCAGTTTAAATGTGCACAATATTTAGAATATTTTCACTGATTTATCCGAGCCTCCGAACCAACCCGATCAAACACCAGTCACACGACAACTAAAGGAAACCTGACTGACCGAGGCAAAGACCAGCGACTTTCATGTTCTGCAAGGGTAAAATGATTGTTTTCTTGAAGTGAGTCTGGTGGAATAAAGTGATATAACAAGTTCACTTCCCTCATATCGGGCTGTCCAACAGGCTGGCAAAGCTGTGGAAATATTGGAAACACAACGCGCACTTAAACTGGAATAGATTTCATTTTTAGGGGATTAGAGTATGATTTATTGCCGGCTCCGTCCGCAGCAGCACGTTGTTTAGCCTCGTGCTGCTGCGGTTGACTGCTTCTCCAAACTGGGGACCTCCGTCGACTTCACGTTGATCACCGACTGCTGAAAAGTCCGTCGCACGTCCCCACTTCAAACTATCCGCATCCCTTTAAACCGGCGGGAGCGTTACGCTGACGGCGTCGTAGGGCCGAACCGTACTTGCTCGCGGTTAACAGCTCCTGCTGCTCTTTACCTCTGAAAAGCGGAGCGCTGATAAATCTGCTTTGTTTTTAAATGAAGTCTGATTTTGTCTCGATCGATGAGGTCTTACCTGGAGCGCTTTGCCTTTTACAGTCTTCCTTTTCATCCGCGTTAGTCACTACGTTGCCAACGTAGACATTTAAAAAAAAATTATTTTTTTTTAATCTATCCTGCTTGGCTAGTTTCAGTCACACTAATTCGCAGACACACAGTTTACAAGTGTGTCCGTTCAGCTCTGACTGTTGACTGTTGTGCTGCAGCCCGAGAGTCTTTGCTGCCAGCGGACACAGGAGGGCGTCCTCTGATTACCTTTCGGCCTCAGCAGCTACCTAACGGTCATCTTGACGAGAATAAAAAACTGACACCGGCCGTGAGCCCCTCAAATGAAGGAGGAAAGTGCAGGGACATTTTGTACCACTAAGCCAAAGATTTGTAATGCATTTTATTTTTTATTTTTTTTAAAGCTATATCCATGGAGACGATCCAATTAATCATGTCTTATAGTATTTCATTGTTGTCTTTTTGAGAGTGTAAAGAGTTTATATTTATGTCGTGAATGAAACGGTAAATTTTGAAGAATGCTCAGCTGGTTTTGTACAATCTTAGAAGTTTGTGGCTCCTTTGATTTAGTGATTTCTAATTATACAAGAAAAAGACGACATGAGTCTTGGAATATAAATTATTATGCTTCTTTTTTTTTTATTATTATTTCATCCTGAACCAAGAAATCCCTCTGAAGTGGAAATTCCAAGTCAAAATCGAAAAATTTTACATGAAGTCAAAAGTAGTTATCAAATATAATATTTAGTAGTTGTCAGACAAAATACTATTTATAAAACTCCTGAGCTACAGGAGTTTGATAATCACCCATTTTTAAATGAAGAAACTGTTTGAAATGAGTTCATAAGCAATCAACTATTAGCTGTCCAGGAAGTTGCTTTATCAGCAGCTACACATGTCATCATACATCAGATTATTTTATGTCAAGAATTTCATAACAGGGAGTGGTCCTGGTTATGTGTTGAATTTAAACACTGCGGGGATTTTTTTTTTTAAGTGTTCAATATGCTGCAGGATATGTGTATTGTTTTCTATTAGAAGAGCAAAGTTTACCCGCTGTGTCCTCTGACGCTTTTTAAAGACACATTGACGCTTTTAAGATTCCAATTTTAAAACATTTAATCGTTCAAATTTACAGCAATAACTCGGCTCCCATTTAACCAACATGTCGTTCATCAGAGAGCTCGCTGCTGTCGACTCGTGTTTATGGTGCCAGTGAGCGTCATACAGGGATTTGAATGACGAATGATTATGAAAAATATGGTAACGTTTTAAAGATTTTGCTTCAACGTCCCATCAGAATATTGTAAAAAAAAAAAAAAAAAAAAATGAACACTTCATTACATCACTGAGATGCTGCTTATCACAAATCATTGCTGCAGGCGTATTGAAAGAGAACATTAATGAAGTCAGGGGCTTGTAAATTTGCAGCTTTTCTTTTTGTTGAATTGCTCTATGTAAGACTTTTACTTCTGATTTAAAAATCAATTTGTTTTTTTTCTGTTTTTTTTTACCGAATTACATTTAAAACAATAAAACTTTCAACTCTGATCATACAGATGATATTTTCCCCGTTTTATATTACTACGCATTCTCCGTCTCGTTGCCTGCATTTACGGTGAAACAAAGAAAACGGGACAAGAGGGAAAAGTCCCACACAGACGGGCAGTGTTCGAATCCGCGCTGCGTTATCATTCAGCGGCCTCGCACCCGCCCTCCCTCACCCACGCAGCAGCACACTTCCTCGGACACCTGTTTCTCCGGCTCTTTCAGCTCTCTGAGGAATTTGCATCTCAAATAGGGCGAATTCCCACAGCACCGTCCAAAGCGCCTCACGCGGCCACGAGGGCCTTCGGCCCCTGAATGGAGTCTTCTGCGTCTATACAGGCCTTCTTATTCTTCCTCCTCTTCCTCAGTAAGATTCAGCTGCAGTCCAAGAAACACGACAGCCAAGAATCCTCTTCGCTACGTTTTCATTTACCCGGCCGGTGAAATCCCAACACGGCTTTAATAGTGCTTAAATACGAGATGGGGCCCATTTGAATATAATTGTTTTCCCATTGTTCGTTGAATTGTTGCGGTCTTCCAGCACTTCCGCTCATTTTCAGTAGAGATTTTTTTTTCCCTGTCGTTTGACGATAGATTTAATGGAACAGATTACAGACGGGGTTTTAATTTAGCAATTTGTCACATTACTCACAGAAAGACTCCCTCACAGCCCTCACAGTGGCCCTTTCTATTTCGGCACAGGACTTTGTGCGAGTTTTGCCCGAGGATGCCTTTAATCAGAGCAATTTTTTTTTTTTTTTGTATTTCTGTTCCTACTCATCATCTCTTTTGTGCCTTCCTTTGTCTGTAAACAATGTAAGCTTGTTCTGCCCCTTCACAACCCAACTCCGCTCTTCACCTCAATCCCACCCCACTCAACTCGACCTCGCCCTGGTCGCCCCACCTTTCCGTCTTTCACTCTGCTACTGCATCAGCGACACCAGCCGGATCCGGGCCCAGACCAGAGAGGGTGTAACGGGAGCCTGTCTTTATGGCTAATCTGCAGAGGAGGAGGAGGAGGAGGAGACGTGACCCAGACGTGCCCCCCATAACCGCAGAGCTGAGCACAATTTGAAGTATAATAACTTGGTGCTTGAATTGTAAACCAGAACATCACGGTACCTCCTCTAGCACGCAGGATGCTTTACCCCCAGCTGGAGCGCTTCAAAAGTGCAATGATATTTTCCAAGTGACCAAAACGAACCTATAAAAAAATGGTGTCATCATTTTGAGAAAATACATGCACTATTTTTTTCTCCACCTAATTTGGTCTTGCCATTTCTCACGGTCCATGTTGCTGCTGTTGAAGCCATGTTCAGACTTTTAAGTAGTTTAGTGTTAAAAAAAAAAAAACAACAACAACAAAACAAGTGGCTATGTTGGTGTGGACATGTTGCTACGCGCTCTGGTGTGAAGGTGAAATATGATCTGGGAAGTTCAGCTGGAGTAATACAGTACAAGCGTGAGCTTTATGACTCATCCGACACAGAAACACTACACAGCACTTTATAATACTGGAGACGGGATTATACAACTCTGGAAAGTCATCACAGCGAGTCGTTTCATCCTCCAGCTTTGTTGCAGGACAATTTTGATCATCTGTCTGAAAGTGTCTCCAGGTCTAAACAAAACCACCAGCAGTACAAACAAAGTCATTTCATTCCCCTCACAAAGTTGAACTTAGACAACTAGTTTAGAGAGAATGGATGTTATGGAGCTGTTGTTAAACCAGATGTAAAAAAAAAAAAAAAAAAAATCCATATTTGTAACTATATTATCAACTAAAAACGAACTAACAACCTGCTGTAGTGAAGAAATTTCCCCTCGGGATTAATAAAGTGTATAAAATCAAAATCAAAAATCAAAAATAAGCAAATATTTCCCAACGTCTGAGCTTAACGGAGGAGTTGAGTCCATGAGCGATTCATTGGACTGCAGGCAGCTCTAACGCTTCTGTAATAGGAGCAGGACAGGGACGACTCACTGTTGTTGGAAATAAGTAAAAAAAAATTTTTTTTTAAATACTTAAGAGAGAGTTTCTGCGTTTTGTGAAACAAAACTGTTACACAACTTAAGCACCCTGCTGCACTTGTTTTTTCATCGTATAACTTTAATAGTTTCATATCTGCAGCGTTCATACAGTGCCTGTATATAAACAGATATCTCACACGTGATGTCTGTTTATACACTGTAGCTGTTTATGGGGAGGAGGGAGGGGGGGGGGTGTACAGTACAGCGAGGTGGATGATCTCACGAAGCCATATGTGTGAAGCGTCTGGGAGATTATAGTCTGGCTTCATGAGCTGTAAAGCTCCTCTAAAGCTTTTTGGTAACAAGGACTGAGGGTCTGCAGCTTTATCCCCACCTGCCACCCCACATCATGCCCTCTGCCCAAATCTGCCCAATGGGGAGATTAGAAGGGGTATAGGTCGGGGGCACGAAACAAAAAACATTTAAGTAAGTCCATTTTTTTTCATGCTGAACTTTTGTAAACCATTACACAGTGCATCGCTGTGAAATATAAAACTATAAAAAAATAAATTAAAAAAAAATGTGGGGAAAATAAAGAGAAGGGACTCCAATAAAATGTCGTTGAGAATGAATAGGTTTTGAAAAGACATTTAAAACGCTGAAAAGAGACTGCTGATCTAATCTGTGGGGGCAGGACATGAAACGCTGAATCTGAGGTGTTGGTTTATTTTTGAGACTGGCATTTGCCGTGCTGCTGAACTGCACCGGGTTATACTGAGAGCTGTTTCTGTCAATTTGTTATTTCGAGCCTCACAGTTCAACAGCATGTGATCTGTCTAAACCACAAAATGATAAAACAAACAAAATGCAATGACAAAAGGCCAAATGAACTCGGATTAGATTCGTTATGAAGTGATTCTGAAATGCTGGCTCAACGCTTCATCGGTCAGTGGTTTTAATGTTAAGGCTGATATTGTGAACCAGATGGAGAACTGATTAGTCTTTCAAATTAACTCACAATTTAAACGCGTCCCTTTTCTGCTGCTCCACTTTTTGGTCCATTTTAACTGCTGCAGAGTTTTAAAACGACCACGTGAAAACAGTGTGAACATGGCCTGAGAACTCCTGGACGATCCTATTCGTAACTTTTCCATGTTTGTGGGAACGGCTTTGATGAGAAGTTTCAAGTAGCAGAGCTGCACGTGTGGGACAGGAAGCGGACTGGAAGGTGTCAGCGGTCAGACAGATGCTCATTCAGTGGACAGTGGACAGGAAGTGTGTGTACCCTTTAATGGTCTTGCTCGGGATAACAGTAGCTGGTCGTGTAGCCCTGATGATCTCAGAATCCGTCAGACTTTTTCTGACCCTGGGTTATGATTTGTAGGAAGTGATAACGCACACCTGCTCGGTTCCAGCCGGGGGATACCCCTGATCTCATTTATAGCAAAGTCCCAGCAGAACGTCTTCTGAATCATCGTGAGAGTGATTCATCCAGTCCACACTGCATGCCAAGAAGTACATCACAGCAAAACTTTACAGCACTCAAGGTCACCGATTCTATTAATATTAACATTTCAAAGTAAAACATAAAGATCCACCGCTGCACAGGTAAAAATAGGTTTATGAATGGATTGAATATGACATTAGTTATTGCGTGGACTCGAGTTGTAAAGCATAGAAGAGAAAGCAGAGATGCAGTGATATGTTCTGTTTGTGTGGGGTGTGTTTAGTGTATGATGTAGTTTTAGGGTCATGCCCAGTTTCTCTCTGCTCTGAAAAATATCTACCAGTCTTTCCTCTCAGTTGGAGATCTGGACTAAGTCATACAATTCATTATCTTTAACCTTGTTGCTCGAACTCTGTGTGTTGGCGTTGACCAATCAGCTCTTCCTGTCTACAGCTGATTGAGAATGCTGCAGGTCTAATCCAATTATTTGGACCGTTTTCCACTCAATGTGAGTGTGTTTGAAGTTGGGTTGTCTCCAGGTTACACATTACACAGCCTCCAGACGTATCGTGTGTTCTGGTTTGGGGACCTTGATGTGATCTCTGAACTGCTGAACAGCCTTCTGTTTCAGCTTCCTGCTAAAGACTGGCTTTTATTTTACAGGTTTTACAGTCTCTTGATTTGCATTTCTTTGCGTGGTTTTCTTTTTTCAGCATCATCTGTATAGTTGCACTTTATGAAAATCCTTTTTTTTTTTTGCTGATGGGGATAAATCAATCAGCCAAAGTCGGCTGCAGAGGTAGAAAGGTTTTGGATTGCTCAGCATGTTGTTGTGCTGGTTCGTCAGGTTTGTTAGTTGTTGCTGCTGAAGCTGTCAAATCCCGACGCATCATCAGTGTGCATTCTTGTATTACTGATTAATGCCCTATAACTTAAAAATACCAACAGTAGCAATTACTTGTGGTACGAACCGTTTTGGTTTTGGCATAATTACAGTAGTTGAGAAGATAATTGGGAAAAGCTGCAGTATTCATCCAGCAGTTTGTTTAATCCATGTGTGTTTAATGTGTAACATACAGTCATTTTCTCATAAATCAAATATCAAAAGAGTATTTTATAATGAGAATGTTTTAATTTATTTCATTATTCCTGTTTTCTAGCTGGTTTAATGTGCAAAATCTTCTGTTTGTTGCACTTTAACAGCACTCGTCTCTTGCTAACCTCAAATGGCGCTGTTTGTGTTGCATGTTTATCTCTTCACCGAGGATGTTTGTTGACTCGGTCCTGTTGTGTTGATGGTGCTTTTCTCTAATCTGTATTGATCTGGAGTCACTTCCTGCCATTGTTGTGTCACATCCCCAGTATCTCCTTTCTTCCTGTCCATCTAGTTCTCTCTTCCCTCTGTAAGGAAACCAGGGGGGCATGCAGAGGATACACAGAGAGGGGTTAGTCTGGTTTTTGTGTTGTAGCCAAACATGTACGCAGCTTTCCTCTGGCCTCCCAAGAAGCACGACAGCGTCAGTTATTTCAGTACGGGCCCCAAAATGAAAATTTTACATTCAAGTGACAAAACATTATGATAGTAACAAAGGAGGCCGTAAGATGATGTCATTATATAGCGACAAAGTGGAAGTAGGGAGGAGGTGACGGTGGGTGAATCGGCCTCTAACACAGGACACTGCTGTTTGTTTCCTGTTTCAAACCTTCAAACTGCAAATCAATTTAGTTTTTTTTAACAATTGATGCCCTTATCTGCATGTTTATTATTGTAGCCATGGCAATAATGTTTCCCTGACATTAGAGAAGTAGTTGTTCTAACCCAGAGGTGCATAAATTATTTTCAAAGAAAGGACAAAAATTCATTTGAATGGAGGTCCGCAGGTCAAAAGTAAATGTATACGAGATGTTCAATTACATTAAAATGTAACATATTTTTACACAAAATATACATTCTAAATATGATGTAAAATTTCGGAATGATTAAAACAGTACTTTTTCATCTGCTTCATAATAATTTTGCAAAAATTATTGTCATAAACATAAAGCATCTCATCAAAGAATGTGTGGGCCAGAATTGGCCTGTGGACCTCAAATTGGGCAGCTCTGATCTAACCAAATCCTTTTTTGTGCCTTATAAGAAACCTCAGACATCATAAAAAGGTTTACATCTGAACAGTGATTTGTGAAGCTTCTTAAAGGCACAGACAGATAATCTTGTCCTGCTGATATGTTTGGGTCGTCACAGCAGAAAACACTTTTATGTGCTGTTTTTGAGAGCATGGATGAACAATTAGATTTTGTTTTTTAATTTGGACGACCGGTTGGAAATAAGACGTTCTTATTTTCTATGGTAACTCCACATGCATTCAAAGGCTACCTTTCAACTAACCAGGCTAATATAATGCCTGTTCAGATTTCCTTCAAATTGAATTAATAAAAATACAGCAAATTAGGCTGCAACAAAATAGAAATAATTGCATTAATATCTGTGTGTGTGTGTGTGTGTGTGTGTGTGTGTGTGTGTGTGTGTGTGTGTGTGTGTGTGTGTGTGTGTGTGTGTGTGTGTGTGTGTGTGTGTGTGTGTGTGTGTGTGTGTGTGTGTGTGTAGGGGGGGCAAGAGAGATGGTAAGGGATGTATGTGTTAACACAAGCCAGTAAGTGACCTCACAGCCTGTTATAATTAAGACTAACGACAAAAGCATATGTACACCAAGACCTTTGGTTTGAGGTTACAATAGCTTATTGTGTTGCATCCAGTGCAGTCATGGGTGTTACATAGTCACGTAGGGCGGAGGAGTATGTTTCTTTGCATGTGTGTGTGCATCTCTCAACCTTGAAACTGAACCGAAGGCTTGTGTTTCAGAAACTGTGTGAAGTTGGGACAGCCATAAAAATCTATAAAACAGTTCGTGTTACATGTGAGGGATAAAAGACTTGAGCACTTTCTAAATCCTACAGCGCATTTAGAAAAGTTCACACAGGTTTCAGGCTGCCTGCTTTTGACTGGACCGTCACTGTTTCACACGGTCTTGTAGATGATGTCGGTCCGACATCCAGGAAAAGAAGAAGGTTTCCCGCCTGCTGGACTTTGCATGCAGGAAGAGGGAAATGTAGGTTTTACTGCAACTTTCTGTTGGTGTTTAGACAGCAGGGAAGCACAGATCTTATCTTTGTTCTTCACAAATGGTTGGGATGTAACTTGTAACTTGTCCAAAACTGCAAGTGGCCAGAGAGCCTTAAGTATGTTTCAGTTATTCATTCAGTTATATCGAGATTGTTTGCCATCCTGTGCACATACAACTTAAACTCACTACTAACTAATGAGAGGTTGGTTTCTTTTGTCACCTTTTTAGGCATTTTTATTTTTACTTTTATTTCCTCGTATTTTAGCATTGCATTTCTCGTGCATTTCTACTTTATTAAGAGAGAATGACTCTCTTGTTTCAGAGCACACTCATTTTTGTCTCGTTTCCTGTCTCAAGCAGACGGCGCCCACGACTATGAGTGAATATTACCATATAGGTGTCTTCAGGGTGGGGCTGTTATCAAAGATGTAATGTTTGAGGAAGATCAGAATATGTACATAAAAGTTACAGTCACTTGTAGTTTCATGATGAGATGCTCAAAATGGCCGCCACACCACAGGCACACCATTAGATAAAAACAAATTCCTTTCATAACTTTTCATCCCAAACATGTTAAGAGTGAACTGACTCAATTTAAAGTTGGTCCGACAAAATCTCTAGGAAGAGTTCAACAAAGTACAACATGTGCGATGTCAGGATTCCTGTCTGCTCCTCTGTTTTGTCCCCAATCACCTTTCCTCATGTTTTCTGTCATTCCCCTGTCTGTTTGTTATTGTTTCCCCATGTGTTCTGTGTGCCTGCGTTTGGGTCCTGTTACACCCCACATCATAACATGCGAATCGCCAAAAATGGCGAATAAATTCAAAATGGTGGACTTCCTGTTGGGGTGACGTAATGGTGCAATGTAACTTATTTGTACGTCTAGGTGTGATACACATGTCCACCGAATTTCGTGCATGTAGGTAAATGTAGCCGCCGGGGCATCTCTTTAGGGGGCGCTAGCAAGCCATTTGGCCACGCCCACTCGCAACTCCACTTGAATATGAAATCTTTTGCCGGGAGAGACGTGTGTACCAACTTTCATGAGTTTTTGAGTATGATAAAGCCTCCAAAAAGGCAAATCATTTGTAAGAACAAGGACCGAAAAGAAAATTAATTCCTTGAAGAATAATAGGGCTTTCGCACCATCGCTGCTCGGGCCCTAATAAAGATATACATATTTAATACCATCTCTTTTCTCAATACAGTCACTTCTATGTATATAGATTCGGCAGTATCCAGTATCTAGATTTGTCCAGGGCCGTGACCTGAAGACACCATCGCAGCTCGTACTCTGTAAAGAAGGATGGTGATCATTACTGTTCATCTCTGATCATCTTTAAGATTATGTTACGTGTTTCCTCTGCATCCATCACTAAACAAACAAACAAACAATCCTCCTTATTGGCCTGTGTCCTGGATCACACAGGAAGTGAACACAGACACTGACACGTGTGAGTGTAAACAGACCACAGTTGCCTGGCGACAGCGATGACTCTGTAAATGATGCTTTGCTCTTTACGGTTAAAACTCCTGCCCAGCGTGATAGGCGATGCAGCACCACCCCTCTCTGTAAAAGTTATATTTTCACTGGTGACCCCGAGTGCACGTCTGAGCTATTTATACCTTTTTGTGAAAACTGTTTGGGATTTCCCTCGTCTGTCTTCAATATTTACATTTAATAAACATTTCTGTCTTGGGTCGGGTGGCAGCAGCATTTTGAAAGCAGGAAGATTTCTATCAACAGACTGTCCCGGTCGACTGAACTGCAAACACAACACAGAAGTTCCACGTGTCTGCCGAAGGTTAGCCGGTCGACGAGAGTAGTTGCTGCTGCTCTGGATGGCTGCAGTGCAGTGGGGTCATTGGGAAAACATCTTGCGACCGTTAGCACATGTGCTGAAAGCAGATAAACAAAGTGCACGGTTATGATATAAATTCAAACTCGGATAGGGGACTGCATCATAGCTGCTTCCTGGTGTTGGAGTAACATGTAGGACCTGCACACTTTTCCTCCAAGTACTTTGCATCTTCTTTGTCCTGACTCTAAACAGCATAAATAATGTGAATCTATCAATTAAGAGGACAAAATAATAGAATCTATGTTCTCAGCACTCAGCTTCAATCATGGAGAACCTGTTGTGCTTTCCTGATAGATTTTGGCCAATTGTGTTGATTATTGTTAATCTACAGTGAATTGATTTGACCAAAAAATGTTGCCTGAGAAGCCAAGAAGCTGATAAAGATTAAAAACTACCTTGCCAGCTGTTTGTGAAAACATCCTGCCATTTTTAACAATTAAATTACATTAATGTGGGTACTACAGACTCCAGACAAAAACATGCAGGTGTCCTCTTCATATTGTACCTTATATCGTATCCAAGCTGCAGAAATATTGCAGCAGAAAACATATTTCTCCCACAGTCTGACATGACAACTGGCCACCAGCTGTCGTGATATCCTTCACCACTCTACCCAAGGTACTCACTTATTAGAAGACAAGTTGAACACTGTTCCGGCCGTACAGACAGACAGCGGTGGAAGAAGTGCTCAGCTCTTGAACTGAAGTAAAATAAAAAAAATAGAACAATAAAAAAAATACTTAATTACAAGTAGAAGTCTTGCCTTGAGCAAAAGTACATAACTACTATCAGTAAAATGTACTTTAAATGTCAACATTTTAAGTAGACCTTCTCTGCAAAATGGCCCATTTTAGAGTGTTTTTATTTAACATTATTTGGGCTTCAAGTGTCTAATATATGTATATCAATGCATGTACTGAAAATGATTACATGTTTTAGGTGTAAAACATTGATATGAAAAGTAACGAGTAATTAAAGCTTTCAAATAAATGTAGTGGAGTAGCGATTACAATATTTTACTCTAAAATGTGGCAGAGTGGAACTATAAAGTAACATCAACTGGAAATACTCAAGTAAACTAACAAGTACCACTGAATGGGACTGAAGTGCAGTACTTGTGTAAATACTCTCCTTTCCGTTCCTTTCTAGAAATATATGTTAAAATGTGTCTGAAGCTGATGAGAAGTGAGAAAACATGTAAACGTCTCCCATCCTGGTGGCCTCTGTCTCACAGCTCGGTGTCAATCACCTCGTCGTCCCGGCTGAAAGGAGAAAAGGGAGGACAGCAGACGACGTCCATATGGTCCAGCTCGCCACAAGTGTTGACTTTGACAGCATCTGATAATTAAAAGAGAATATCAAACTGACTGGTAATGTCACTGGCGCTGATTGCTCAGAATTTGCCCGAGGGTCCATTTATCATCAGAGCTGTCATGGCTGCTCTCCAGGTGTTTGAATCAGACGTATCGTGAATTTTCCGAAGAACTCCAGTCTGACTCAAGACTTGGTCACATCACAAGTGAAGCCTTGAGGAGCCAGCTGTCTCTGCGCATGGGGAAGAGGGGAGCCCTGTGCATGTGGTCTGACAGCTTAATACACGTAGCAAACAACTGTCAGACCCCCACACACACCTAAACAATGAGAACACACCTCATGCTCTTTTGGCGCTGCAAGTATCACCAAAAATAGGCTCGCAAACACGCAAGGTCCCGATAAAAGATCAAAGAGGCGTTCTGCAGCCCTGCAGACAGACTTCCACTGCAGAGTGTGTTTGTGTCTTTCTGTGTACAGTTTGGGACTCATCTCTACCCCACCGGATACGCTGTCTGTAGCTGTTTCCTCGCTGATTGATAACTGTCAAATGAAGGACTGAGGGTGAAACACCTCGGTGTGGTTAAATAAGAGTGAAAAACTCAAGGAAGGTCCTTGTGTCTTCATAGTGTGTGGTTTACAGCACAAGGCCACACATGAAAGAAGAGCACCACTGACAACAACAATCACTATAAGACACAGATGGGCAATTAAGAGGAAAAAAAACGAGCTGAATGTTGTGGAAACAGGCTCTCCGACATGCTGAGTGAAGGATGCTCTGGGAGGAACTTCCAGCTCAGGCCGTTGGGAACTTGTCACTCCTGACTACTAAGAATAAGATGAAATGTGATTTTTGTCATGCTGCATGGTCTGAAGACATACAACTATCACATCAAAATCACAAAAATGTAGATTAATCTGCTGCAGATGTCATTTCCTGTTTTTAAGAGGAAACTTTTCGACTATGAAAACTGTTCCATCAACGCTGATGAGGGGATTTCGGGAAAAGTGAGTGGGTGGACTGATCACCCAGGCCTGGTGTTTTATGCAGCCGCACGTTCACATCCCTGTCAACGAACATGGCTAAAAACAGATCTCCGTCCCAGCAGAACACAGATAGGAAGCTTGCTTTGATTCACTTCACTTCGCTTTCTTCCTGTTCTGCCCAAGGTCCTAGAGCCGAAAGCCAGACAGACAAAGAGCTGGACGGACGAGAGGGGACAGAGCTCGGGTGGAGGCACACAAACACAATCACATCAGTTTGATTAACAAGTACCGCGAGCTCACATCCCAACAACTGGCAACAACAAACAGCTATCCGCAAGTAAATGACGTTGGTGAAAGCAGAGGGGACGGGAATAAATCCTCATCTTCATAATCAGAGGAAGAGGGAGATGACTAAGGAGGGGAAGGGAGAAGGTTGGCGGAGGCAGAGATGGAGGGGAGGAGGAAGGGATCAGAGGAGGACGATTGTTGAGTGATACAGTAGTTGTGTCTAAAGACCGGTGCCCCGGCGCCACGGCTGCCACTCTGCTGAGAGACGGAGCAGGCTGAAGACTGAGACAGTGCACCTGGGACACCAAATATAGAAGAGAAACAGAAAAAGAGAACCATTTGTTTAACATATATTTTTTCCAGTTTTAGCTTTGCAGCTCTGAATTTAGAAAAATGTGCCAGCAGTGTATATTCTGTAGCAGAAAAAGCAAAGAACTGCAACACATTTTATAAACTCTTTGAGTGTTTTACATGTAAAGTCTCCAACAAAAATGTTTAATGAAGTCTGCTGTCAGAGAAATGCAGTATGAAAAAGAGTAGAAAGTGTTTCCCTCGTGAAATGGACACATAAAGTAGCAGAACATGAATTTTGACAGCAACATAATTAAAGTAAAAGTACCCCAAAGTTGTACTTAAGTACAGCACTTCTACAATACAACTAGAATTTTTGATACATTTTAGTGTATTGGAACTGAGTGTTTGGCTGCACAGCATTAATTATTCTACTGTTTTGTGACAATTAAATCATTTATAATATTTTTGACGTATAATTTGTGCTCATGTCCTGTAATAATTTTGTTTCTTAAATGTTTTGGTCTCTTTTACACCATGAAAATCACTTTGTAAATCTACAAGATTTCAAAACCATTCACAAATGCAAGTAGTGATTAAAATCTGGAAGATATGTAACATAATTTGCCCAAAGTTTGCATGTCTTTATGGGACACTTTAGAGTTTTAGAATTTATTTTAAGGGTTGAATAATTTAGCAAAAACTAAGACTTCCAAATGAGAACTTTTATTTTGTAGTCTCATGGGTATATTTATTTTTTTTACACCATATTCCGTACCTGCCCTTGTGCTTACCCTTGCCTTTCATTGTGTATTATACTGGCTGTTTTATTTTTATAATTTTTTTTTTTTTAAAAATCAATCCGAAATGAATTGTAGTAAGTAATGTTTTCAATGATTCATATCTTGGTACATGTTCAGTCGAAGGTCAGAGGTCAAAGTTTCTTTTTTTTAACCTGCAGTTCCTAAATGTGAAACACTTTATTTTGTGGTTCCTGTCTGAACATGTACAGGCAAGAGAAAAAAAAAGACAACGAAGCGTTAATAGTTATAGTTTCCTATTTAAATTTCAGTGAATGAGAGTGCTCCAGTGCAACAATGATCCTCAACTGATTTCACAATTGCCCACTTCGTGACACTTTCCATGCCCAGACATTACTCCTGTCGAAACATGTCGAATGAACTTCCCATTCAGTAAGGAAATATTGGAAATATATTTGTTGCAACTTTTTCAATCTAGGAAACTAATCTTGTTGCAAATGTTTAGTGCACAAAAGGTCAGGAAATTCTTTATTTGTAATAAAAAACAAAGGCTGAAGAAAAAGAATTGATTTCCTGAGAAATAAACTACAAACATGTGAACTAATATGGCATGTTTGGCGTGAGATAAGGCACAAATGAAATGAATGGAGACAGGGGCTGGATGTGTGTGCAGAGCAGAGAGGAGGAGGAGGAGGAGGAGGGCATTGTGAGGGGAAGAGGGGGTGTCGTGGGAGGGTGCAAGCTGGGTGGGGGTATATAAGGCCAGGCAGATTTCACACATAGTAACAGACCTCAGAAGGCTGTCAGCTACTGTGGAGCTATCTGAAGAGACAATTTTCTTTCTCCTAAAAACAAGGACCAGAAGAGCAGAGGAAGAATAGAGATGGATTCGACTGTGGGTCCTTATGAGTACTACGACTACGAAGAGACAGAAAACTCCACCATGTGTGACTACTCAGAGTGGACGCCGTCGTACTCTGTCATCCCGGTGCTCTACATGCTCATCTTCATCCTCGGCCTCTCTGGAAATGGGGTGGTCATCTTCACTGTGTGGAGAGCCCAAGGCAAGCGGCGAGCTGCAGACGTCTACATCGGCAACCTGGCCCTGGCTGACCTCACCTTCGTGGTCACTCTGCCTCTGTGGGCCGTTTACACAGCCATGGGCTACCACTGGCCCTTTGGAATGGCCCTCTGTAAGATCAGCAGCTACGTGACCCTCCTCAACATGTATGCCAGTGTTTTCTGCCTCACCTGCATGAGCTTTGACCGCTACCTGGCCATCGTCCACTCCCTGTCCAGCACCCAGCTGCGCACCCGTGGCCACATCCACGGCTCCCTGACAGCCATCTGGCTGCTGTCCGGTCTGCTGGCTGCACCGACTCTCGTCTTACGCACCACCAAATATGATGCAGAGACCAACCGCACGTCCTGCGCCATGGACTTCAGCCTGGTGGTGACAAGTAAAGAGCAGGAGAACCTGTGGATCGCCGGCCTCAGCATATCCTCCTCAGCTCTGGGCTTCCTTCTACCCTTCTTGGCAATGATGGTATGCTACGGCTTCATTGGCTGCACCGTCACCCGCCACTTCAACACCCTGCGCAAAGAGGACCAGCGCAAGAGGAGGCTGCTGAAGATCATCACCACCCTGGTGGTGGTGTTTGCCGCCTGCTGGATGCCCTTCCACATCGTCAAGAGTGCCGACGCCCTGTCCTACCTGGACCTGTTCCCCGCCACCTGTGCATTCCTGCGCTTCCTGCTGCTGGCTCACCCCTACGCCACTTGCCTGGCCTACGTCAACAGCTGCCTCAACCCCTTCCTCTACGCCTTCTTCGACCTGCGCTTCAGGTCCCAGTGTCTGTGCCTACTCAACCTTAAGAAATTATTGCACACCAGCCCACCCAGCTCCCTGTCCTCGCAGAAGACAGAGGCTCAGTCCCTGGCCACAAAGGTGTGACTACAGCTGAGGGCCCCGAGGCGTGCTGGGGAGGAGGTGAACCATGCAGAACAATGCAGGTAACTTTGCAGCAATGGGTGTTTGCTTACAGTCCATCTGCATTCAGTTTCAGGGTGTATCCTCAGCTCCCCTCTCACTCGGTGGACTACAGACGTTTGACTGAAGAAGACTTGTGGTTTTGGGGTCTTGACCACACTGAAACTCCAGTCTCACTTTCAGCAGCAGGGAAACAAAACTGAACTCCAAGGGAACAAGAGTAAAACAGACTTTTTTTGTGTGGAAAAAGTGGAATGTATTTGAAAAGGACCATGAATTTCTCTGGTTCTGCTGTGAACTTTATGCAAAGTGCTTGAGCTTTGAATTCTGAAACTTTGTCCTCAAGTCACGGTGCAGTGTATTACTCATGCATTTGCCCCCGCTGTTCTTGTTGTCATTAGTAAACTTGATACGTGATATCTTGTCAGACTACACTGCTCTCCAGATTGGTCTGTAGTATCTGCACCATGGCCAGAAGTGTTATGTCTGTGTGTTTGTAGGAAGGTGTGCCAATCAGCGAGAGCTGCTGGGAGTCTGATAAGAGTGTGGTAAGGGGTTTGTGTGTGGGTGTGAGAGGGTGGGCAGACAAACCAGACAGACAGACAGATGGCAGCTGACAAAATGTTTTCAGGTTAGTGAAAGGTCCAATTAAAAGGTGACTGTTTTGACAGTCTGTTGGAGTGTGTGTGTGAAGAGTGTGTGTGTGTGTGTGTGTGTGTGTGTGTGTGTGTGTGTGTGTGTGTGTGTGTGTGTGTGTGTGTGTGTGTGTGTGTGTGTGTGTGTGTGTGTGTGTGTGTGTGTGTGTGTGTGTGTGTGTGTGCGTGTGTTAGGTGTCAGAATATCAATGAATTTGTTCCTGACAACAACATTCAAGCATTTTGTGAATACACATCCTTTTGAATTCATGTCTTTGATTTTTAATTAAAGGAAAGGTGCTTTGAAGAAACAAATATTCTCTCTCTGGTGTCACTCTGTTTCTGGGGATAACTTGTGAAGTCATGCTGGAATGTATTTTCTCCTGTCCACTGAATATTGCTCTTCCTGTTGGTGCATTGCTGAGAGGAGGCAGTCTCCTTCCCATTGTGTTTCGCAGGGGCTGAAATCAAAGCATATGTCTGCAGGAAATGTATGTTCGACTTGTTTCCCTCTTCCAGCGTGTTTGTTTCTTCTCTTGCAATTCACTGCTCACAAACAATCAGCAAGTACAAACGTTTCCAAACTGGATCACCCGCAAGACATTTTGGCTTCGACCCAAAGGTGTTAAAATCCTCAAAGGGTTAATTACTACAACATTAGCATTCTTGTTCTGTACCAATACATCCCAAATGCATCTAAAACGTCCCTTCAGTCGCCATGTTTTCACAAATTTATCAAACATGATCAACTATGTTATTATAATTAAATGTATTGTTTTTAACACTACACCAGGTTGAGCTTTAAATTACAATTCAGTGATTAACCAGTCTTGACTGTAATGAGCTTTTTATAGGATGTAATCAGCAACAGCGGGGAGACAGAGGGATTGGACTAATCCTTGGTTACTGACTTGTAATGGGCCTCGACTATCTGTCTTTTTGTAATACCTGTGACGGAGCGTGGCTTAGTCTAAAGCAGTTACAGTTACAGAACGGTGCAGAGGACAGTTTGGGGTGAATGTGACCAAACTGAACTCTTTGTAGAAGGAAAACTTCAGCAGTGACTTCAGGTTTTTAGGTGAAGATGTCTTCGGTGAATGAAAGAAGTCCAGCTGCTGCAGCCACAGACGCTCTGTCTCAGCTCAGCTTAATCTCATCCGAGCCGGGACACAAACACAGACATGTAAACAAAATCTTTGTTAAACAGATCTCTGAATTTAGTCTAGAACATGTGTCTATAGAGGAAAGAGAACTCCCTCAGCCTCTATCTCTAATAAAACATTAAAAAAAAACTGTGACAGACGTGCAGCAGTAGATTAAATAAGCACTGTGGCATAGACTATGCACCCGAGAGTCAGCAAAACAAGATGTTTTATTGGTAAAACAGCATTTAAGCTACATGCACCAGCTTCTTTTTACAAGATGACTTGTCATATTATCCTCCACCTCCCAGCATCAAAGTCCCAGCCTGACGTGAAAGATAACCTGGAGAGATTATTTTCATGGGTTTCCCAGTTTTATGAAGCTTATGTGATCGTGTTACGCAGATTTCATGGCATGAACTTTACCAAAGCTACACAAAGTGCGACAAGAGAAATACGATTTATTTCCTTTGATCGTACGTAGGCCGGGTGTTTGTCTGAGATGACTGCTCAGAAATGATAAGACAAGTGTTTTCATTCCAATGTAATTACACAGTGGGACAATTAAGTGTGTCCACACTGGAAGAAGACTGGCAGGGAATCCCGAGGGTCGAAGCAGTCCTCATATTCCCTCTCTAAGAAATAAACAATGTGAACAACTCACAAGCATAAACTATCATTTAACTTTTGCTTCAGTCAAACACTGTAAACTAGCACTGCTTTCTGTGAGGAGGCAACAGCAGCTCTGTTTGTGCAAAGACAGGCAACAGCGTCGTCTGAGGAAAACAAACTCATACCACTAATTATATTCTTAATAAAAACCACAGTGAACTCCTGATACAAGTCTTTTTTAATCACTTAACAACCTCGAACTGCTTGATTTGTTCCACGGAAATAAAAAGGACCAGTTAAAGGATCAGTGAACAGTTTTTATGAGGAGCATTTTCTACCCTGAAACTATGAAGTCTATGGATTATCTTTAAGAACCAGGACTTTATTGAAGGAGTTGTCATTTTATGTTACTTTACATTTACACAGTAGTATAGAGAAATATTGTACTCCTCATTACATTTACTTCACATCTTTAGCTGCTGGTTTGGTAAGATTTTACCAAATAAAGTGGTCAACATATCAAATATCATGTGTTGTTACAGATTATACAACAATTCCTTAATCATGACCAGCAGCAACATTAAAATGATGCCTGCAAATAAATGCATCAGTATTTTTTAATTCAATATTATAATATTTAGTGTAATGTTCAATTTAAATGGGAATTTGTATAGTAGCTTCTAATCCAATGGATGAATAATCTAATAGAGATGAATTAATATTAGATATGATTTAGTTTTAACTTTCCTGAAATTACCCATTGAATCTGGACAGAAAGCAAAAATCCTCCTTGTAAACCAGCGCATTACAGACTGAAAAGGTCCAAACTGAACTCTTTACTGGACGGGATACTGTTTGTTTATCAGGTAAATGTAAATCAGGAAACACTCGAGGCAAAAGTAAAACGACTTTCTGTCGGGCTGCTCACTAACTCATTCATTGTAATATCTATGGGTGCCGAATAGCCCACGCCATTGTGTTATTGTAAAGCAGGCTTGCAGCCAGGCCTACTGTATGTTAGAAACACATGTCCAGCTCTCATAAATCAGAACCCAATAAACCAGGTCAAGCAGAAAATAGACAAAGGAAGTGTGCACGCATTTCTTGCTCCTTCCCAACAATAGAGGCTGAGCAGCGCAGCCGGCAGACCGGACCTTGAGTCTGGTCTGGCAATCGCGTGTTAGGATGAGATGCTGATCCCTGGAGAGAGTCTTGGAGGACCCTCAGCTTCCTCCCACCCGGTCTTCCCGAACTCCTTCCTAGCACCGTCCCAGGAGAACGACAGACCCAACGGATAGGATAGGAGTCAGCAGGCTGAGCAGGAAGGGTGAGTGGAGGGTGGGCAAGGCAAGGGTTCCTGACCGGGATATCCTGTCTTTCAGAGGCATCGCTCTGCTGTTAGGGCCCTCAGCATGCTCCACATGAGGTCTTGGAAGACAAGGGTGCGTGCTTCGCACACTCTTCTGCAAAGAAGTTATCTTATCAGAGAGCACATGACAAAGATTAAGACAATAAAGCTTATGTTACAGTATATTTTGTGGCAGACATGTGACTCAAACACCTGAGGTTACAAATCAGATGTGCCTCTCACTCTCACCCTCTGTTCTCACTCCTTCTCTGTCTCTCCTGTGATGGCAGACCTTTCAAAGGCGTTCACACAAGCCAGCCATCGTTAGTGGAGACACGTCGTTTCCGAATGAGCGGAAGTGCCCAAGCTTTGGGTGACTCCGGATCTTGAGTCTTAGAGAAGATCCTCCTCTTCACTGTGCACAAAGTGTCCCTTCATTCCCTCCTCTATCCTCTCCATTGTGCATCCTTCCCTCCTTCAGGTCTCAATGGAGGCCCTGTCATCCGCAGTGGGACCGAGCCAGTTCAGAGGCTCAGCTGCACTGATTCAAGCATTACAGGTAAAAACTGACAAGCAAGGAATTACATCTCAACAGCATCCACAGTGTTGGTTAGTAACTGAAGTTCAGCTTTAACATGGCAGCACATTCATCTGTAGGAAATAATTTGGAGATGCCAATTGTCCTGTGTTGTTGCAGTCACATATCGAAGGACTCTGAAACAACAAACTGCTGCCACACACAGTGTATTTATGTATGTGTGTTTGTGTTTGTGCAACTCATGTTAGTCACTTTGCGGAGACTCAACTTCCTTCTGAGGAAAACTAACGAGTACATTTAATACAAATCGTTGGATTTTGGGCTGAGGCTTTAGTTTAAAGATGTTTTTTTTTCCAACAAGAAAATCCATTGAACTCAATATTTTTTTAATCACATGTTCTCTCTCCAAAATCTGTTAATATGCAAATGCTTAAAAAGTTTAACATTACAACACAAAATGTTTTGTATTTCATTCTCCGTGTATGCACTGCATGTTTCAGGTGTTTGCACATCAAATTTTGGAATTGGACCACCACAGTCTGCTCTTACATCTGCATCTTAAACTCAGGTTTAAGCGGAGCACAGGGAAACTTTCCCCCTTCAGATGGGTGTGAAAGGAGCCATCCAGGGTCAAACCCATCAGTCATTTATTCTGCACAGTGAAGCTCAAACATCCAACAGAAGTAACGACAAGCGAAACACAATTTTGAGTGAAGTGGGCTACAGGATTAATAAAAGTAGTGTTATGACTTTAAAGTCTGGGTCGCAGCTTAAATTTCTCAATAAACTTCTTGTTAAATTTTTTTCTCTGCTACAAATCAATGTAAAATATTTCAAATAAATTTCTCAAGCTGTAATTCACAATAAAAAAAGAAACATTTCAGTCATTTGTTGTAGCAGACGAAGATATACAAATTTATATAAAGTTGTATATGTGTTATCAACTGTGCATCTTGTTTTAAATGGCATCAAATTCACAGAGGGATAAAAGCATGCAACCGTTAAGCCCTTAAAATGGGTCATGCAGGTGTCATCAAAAACGTGATTTAATTCTTGTAATCCTGTTTGCAGCCCACAAATGTAAATGCTGTTTTAGAATTTGTTTTTTTTAATCTTTGATTAAGAATCTTGATGCAAGAAAAAAAAAAATCCCCAAGGGATAATATACTGTATCTTTATCTCGATAGAGGATGGCAACTGAATCCGGAAAGTGTGAGAAACATCAATGAATTAAAAGGCATGAAACGTTTTAAAAGCTTTATGTATATCACATTTCAGGCCATTTCATTCAATGCGAGTGGGGGGGAAAAAAACACAGAAATGTGCTTTTGGAAAGATGAGATACTGACACCTAGTGGTAACATAGGAACTACTACTGTCCGGAACCTCGCCGCCCGTGCTGTTGCTAGCTTCGGACTTATTAGGTAGACGGCCCGGATTAGCTGCTAGCGGAAATTAGCTTCGGCCTTGTTTGTATTCTACATGGCGTCCCACAAACAGGAGCGGGTGTGGAAGTACGTGGAGGAGGGCAGTTTGCTGAAGCTCAAGTCGTACCTTCGGAAGCACCGGGACCTCGACGTGAACTTCTCCCAGGGCAAGAGGCGGAGGAGCCCGCTGCACCTGGCCTGCTACCTGGGAGACGACGCCGCGGTGCGGCTGCTGTTGAGCCACGGAGCCGATGTTCTCCAGAAGGACCGTAAAGGAGACACGGCGCTGCACGTGGCAGCCAACAGGGCTCTTAAACACGGGAAAACAGGTGAGGAAGACGAGGACAGGAGATTGTATTGATTATTATTATTATTATTTATTTATTTTAATCTTATTCCCTTTTTTTTTATTATTTTGTATTATTATTCAGCGTATGAAGACCTGGTCGTGCCTCTCAGAAAGAGTTGTCCTGAAGCTTTGGATACCCCAAACACAGCTGGAGTCACACCGCAAGACCTGCTGAACTGGATCAAACGCTCAGAGGTAAACGGGTTGATTATCGGACTGGACATTTGTAGGGCTGCAACTAATATTCACCACGTCTATCACTTCACCTGTTAGTCCCATCACGTCAGGGAATTGTATAAGGACGCAGAAACACATTACAAATCATTCTTTATCACACCCGGTTCTCAAATTTCAATTTCCTGTAACGATCAATTGATTATCAACATTTTCTGCATCGGAATGCACTGAATCGTGTTAAATAAGGTCACAAATGTTCATAGTTTTGAGGCTGATTAGAGTCAAAACAATCAGCTGATAACAAAATGAAAACAGATGCGACCTTTGGAGCAAGGAAAACATAACGCCTTTGCAATGTCAAGATATTGTGATATTCAAAATCTAAGATAACATCTTATTTCATATCACCATCTCAACATAATATCAACCCTATTGGTTTGTATGTATATATCAGTGGCTAAGTAACAAGAAGTTGTGGTAATTGTACAGAAATGCCAGTTATACTTTAGGTTTGAGGTTATTTTGACACACTTTAACCATCACACCCTTTTTTTTTATGATCCAGAGACCACAGGTTTATTTTTTTTAGATGGATGATTGTCTGTTTCCAATTGTGGTCACAGAACCTGTTAGGTGTCATTTCTGTGAATTAAAATCGATCGATCGTTTCACCATCATTGTTTGAGATCTGAGGAAACACAACAAGACACAGTGAGTGTGTGAGTGCCGCAACTCATTGCCAGCGGACCTCCTGTTGTTGTGGTGTTCACTGTGTTGTGGTTGTCGTGTGTCAGTCCTCACTGAGGTGCCGTCACAGTGATATTTACGTGTGATTTCCTTACATGAGTCGGAGACTGCAGGAAACATGAGCCGTCCAGGGATGACTAACCCGGAGAAGGAATGGGTGGAGAAGCTGTTTGGTGAATGCGAGGATGAATTCTCTGAAACCTTCGGAGTTTATGATGGTACATTTTAAAATATCTCTTGAATGCTGGGTTTGATTTTGACATTCTGATAATTGATAATAACACCGCGGGGTTTTGTTCCGCAGCTGATGATTTTCTACCACTGGATGATGACGAGGAAGACTTCGGGGACTGGGCTGATCGGATCAGGAAAGAGTACTTTGATAAAAAACAAGCTGAAGCTCAAAGATTGGCGGCGTCGTGTTCTGGATGGAAAAAGAAAAAGAAGAAAAGCAAAGAAGACCGAGAACAAGAGGAGAAAAGCCATAAGGAGCTCCATAAAAAGCTGCAGAAGGAGCATGAAGAGTATTTGGCTCGAGCAGCTCGTAAAGAGGAAGAGACTCGGCAGGGCAAGAAGCGACAGTACGATGAGAGATGTGCAGCTACTTTTAATGGCGCCCATTCAGCAGAAAGCACGAAGTTAAGCTACAGCGACATCCCCTGGCCGGCTCCCAAAGGGACAGTTCAGGAGATGGTGGACTTGATGCTGCATGGTGTGGACAGAAAGGACGTGCCTGTGTTTCGTAAAATGCTCCGGAAGCAGCAAGCACTGTGGCATCCTGATAAATTTGCTCAGCGATGTGAAGCTCGGTTAGAAGAGAAAGACAAACAGCGGGTCTTGGATACAGTCACAGCTCTGTCACAGGAGCTCAACAGACTGGCTCACAGTCTGAAGACTTAAAAATCACCTCATGTACTCGTCGTATATTTTATGTACTGTGCTGGAAATCTAAACAAAGAAAAGACTCTACTTCCAGTAAGTCATAAGACCGAAAAAACTAAATCCTGTCCACTGTCGTTCAGTGTACTCCACCTTATCAACATTTGAGTTGTCTCAACCTCTTCAGGCGAAATTCATACACACAAATATCAACGGCACCATATATGCAAGTGTAAACGGCCTAAAAATACCAAACAGGTGTTAGAAACAGCAGCTCTTCCAATTAAAGGGATATTTCAGTATTTTTTTTTAAGTGGGTTTGTATGAGGTACTTTTCCATTATCAGTTTTTACCCCCAGTTTGGAGAAGCAGACTGTATCAGCTCAGAAGCTAAACAATGTAGTGAACTTCAACAGCACATATTTTAGCCGATTAAAACAGGCCCAGGTAAAAAAAAAAAATCATTATCAGTCTAAGTATACGCTATATTTAGAATATTTTCGCTGCTTTCCTTTGCTGTCAGATGACCTTTTCGTACAGGGGACTGGAGCTGTTATATCGCTCTCTTTCAAGAAACCAGACTCGTTTGATATAAATAGTAATTTCACAGTCGCTGGTTCACCGCTGCTTCGATTGGTTAGTTTGCAGGATTTTTCCAGGTTTCTGGGGGGCATTGTTGCCGGGGTAGTGGTGGGCAGTTATTTGACTAAAATACGTAATCATTTTTGGACTATTATTTTACAATATCTGAAAGTGTTATAAGAGCAGGTAAACCCTGGTTAGTTTGGGTTATTGTGTGACTTTGGTGTTGGTTTTGGATCTGAGCTAATAAATTAAAACGACACCAGAGTCACACAGGTAATACACTGAATGGGCATAATAACAACCCACGCAAGACTGCACTGAGATCTTTTGTGCATTCAAAATAATCAGAAGAGACAGTTATTTGATTTTCCTGACACATTGAGAAAGAAATCATCATCAGGTCTCATTAATAAACTGAGTTGCGGGGGACAAACCTGTTCATATGTGTGGAGTTCAACAACCGTGCAACAATTGTTCCATCAATGAACAAAAACCAGGAGGCACACCTTCCCTCAAGTACCTGCTACACCTGGGTCATATCAGTTTTAATCACCTTTTTCTTTTTATTATTCAAGAAGTGCTCCAACCGCACTCCTGTCTGACTGATGAGCAGCAGAGGGGGGGAGCCTTGCTCAAGGTCACCTCGGTGGTGGTAACACTCGGATCCGTCCTGCCGGTCTGAGGATAGAAGCAGTGATCTGTGGATTACAAGTTGCTTCTCTGACCTCTGACCCCACAGTGTGTCCGTATGTGTGGGTAAAAATGCAAGTCACTTGAGATGAAAGCAACCCCCATAAGAAAGTCATGTCAACGTGATGGATGTTTATTATTTTTATCTGATTTAAAATTGAGGGTGTTTCTCGCAGGATTAAAACACTGCACGTGGTTTTGATTGGACATAAACACATTTTATTTATTGATTGCCTGATTTATAAATAAATAAATTAATTAACATCCAGATTTCTCAAACCCTGAGTCCCGTTTTTGTGTCTGGTCATGTAGGGAAGAGTCTCGTTAAAAACGTGCTCTTACGTTTCATTTGCGGCATTATTAAAGTATAAATCATCACAAGTGAAATTTAGGACTTAAAAAGTGAACAAATCACCCCAAAATCCCCCAAATAAAGGATTTCAGACAAAGAAGAGCAGATGGCCGCCCTGCTTTCAGCGATGGAACAGAATAAGAAGATGCGCTGGTTGCCAGGTTGGTAAAGAAACCCGCTTTTTAAACAATAGCGTTGCTCCTCTAGTTTATTTTTAACGACACAAGGAAGCAAACCAAATTGTTTACAAATCCAAGGGAATTTTTATTCCTAGGAAGAGACAAAATGTAAATGAAGTAGCTTATCTAGTTCTTCAAATGTATTACATCAAAACATAGGCCCAGTAAATCCGACTGGGAGTTTGCAGACAAAATTATTACAGACTGGATTTTCTCGGTTTACCGTAAAACATTTTAGGTATTAATATATTTCCTTGAAAGGTATTTGCTTGTGTTTTTATTCTTCTTCTTTTTTTTTTCTTTTTTTTTAATTGTAAATATTTCACGTTATTGTCTCACTGCTGTGTGTTTCTTTTATCTGGACCTTGAGTTTGGGAAACATTATTGTGCTACATGTGTAAAAAAAAAAAAAAAAAGCCTACATCAAACAAGAGATGTTAATGTCTTCTTATTAAGGGTCACGGATTCACGTAACGCCTCTTCTTTGCAAGATCAGGAAAACCTGATTATTTCCGAGGATGCGACCGTATCTGGCAACCCGGAGACGCAATCTGTGTCAATTGCCGGGCGACGTAGAGCGAATGAAGGCCGTAGCCTATTTCTAGACTGTGGCTTATTTTTAACGTGCCGAGGCTGCCTTTCAGCCCCGTTTGTCTGCATGTCGGGTTGATAATTCATTTGTTAGCTCGCCTGTTGCCAGGTGCTGTCCGGCCTGGGGTTTGCGTCGTCGCCGTGTTTTTGCATTGTAATGACAGGTGTTGAAGTTACAGAGCCTGCAGGATGACGCCTTTCTTCGGGATCGCTCGATGGAAAAGGTGAATTAGGGAGGTTTCTCTCTTTGTTTTCGTATTGTTTATTCAATAGGTGGGGGTGGGTGGGTGAAGAACCGGGGCGACTCGCAGATCCAGCATGAGGATAATGTCCCTTCTGAAAATCGTCATTATCAATGGACAACAATTAATCCTCGCGGGGGGAACTTAATTGGCTCAGGGGTGATTTCGTTGGAATTTGTGATGTCCTATTTCGGTTTCAAGTGAACGGCTCGTTGTGCAGGTCGAGCAGGCTGCAGACAGATTAGAAGGTAGCGCTGGAGGACTGTCTGTGTGGCAGATAAAGATGGTGTTTCGGAGTGAGGAGATGTGCTTGGCGCAATTGTTCCTGCAGTCCGGCTCTGAATATGACTGCATCAGTGAGCTCGGGGAGCTGGGGCTGGTCGAGTTTCGAGATGTAAGTAGAGAGACTGATGGAGCACAGACACTCCTTTGCATGTGTTTTTTTTAAAGGGATCACGAATGTAATTTGTTTAAAATAGCCTATTTGCATTTAATTATGGACCAAGACAGAATAAAATTATTCCACCTACCTCTCATTTTCTATCTGATTATGCATGTATTTTTAAGGGAGAACTATCTATCTGTCTGTCTGTCTGTCTGTCTGGTTTGTGCAGATAAAGATGTAGTTGAATGAAGATTTTAACAATATTTTACATTTTGTATGGAGCAACATTTTTTTTTTTTAAAAAAGAAGAAATTTACCAATATTAGAACCTGTCTGAGACTATTTAATGATGCTGTGGTGATCCATATTATTGCTCATGCAGCCACCTGACTTGTCATTCTTCTCTGGTTTCAGCTCAACCCAAGTGTCAGCTCATTCCAGCGGCGCTTCGTCAGCGAAATCAAGCGATACGAGGAGATGGAGAGAATTCTGGGTAAGGGTGCACCTGGGATGGCTCCAGTGGGAGTATGCATGATGAGCACACACCCAGACAGTCAATCAACTGGGTACTAAGCAATTTATGGGATGATTGTTTCTTGGGTGAAATGGTCCCACAGAATTTTTTTTTTTTTTTTTGCAGCTCGCTCTGTTACTTAAGTTGTAATGAAACAAACAATCAGCATTTTCTGTGGGCAGGTTACCTTCTGAGGGAGATCCAAAAGGCCAAAATAGCCGTTCCAGAGGAAGATGAGAGTCCACTTGCACCTCCCCCAAGACAAGTCCTTGAGATTATGGTAAGCGTCCTAAAGGGTGTGTTTGCATGCAAACTGGCATAATGGTTTTGACCTTTATTTACCTTTATTTACATACACTTAACCCTTGAACTCAGATCTCTATTCAGAACCTGATTACTGCAGCGATGGAAGCATGTTTAAGTTGTATGATGTTTACACTCAGCAAAAATTCATGTTTTTTTTGGCTGCCCTGTTTCATTTAATTTAAATATTTTAGATATATTTTGTCTTATTTTATACAAACAAAAATATTTGGTATCTTTGGAAACTTTGTGAACCCCACGGGAATTTAATATGAAGCTGTGTGGCACCAACCCAGTCTAAATTAGCTTTAATTTTTCTTATGTTATGTATGAGTGGTGATCTTCATTCTCATAATAGTCTTAAACACACCCGTGTAATGGTTGCGCAGTGGTTCGATGTGATTGAATATAAAGAAAGATGCCAAAATGTTAAACCCTCCAGTTCCCATAATTCCCTAACTCCCTTGAACCCAGTGTTGCTGGATTTAGGTTGTTAACGCAATCAGCTGTAATGGAAGAAGAAATAATACAGTTGATACTTTTTCTCAGCACATATAGTCCATCATTCCACCATTTATTTCCATCTTGCTCGTTCTTTGAACCAACTATACAGCTGAAATTGAAGCTGCATCAACACACGTTGGACAATGTTAGAAATCTGGATGAGTTGTCACTACATGCTACAATACTTTGGTTTCGGTACTCCATCTAGCTGTAATAATATTTTAAACAAAGACTATGTAACTTGCTTAAGCAATAACACACACTCTTTAATACCTGAACTATATGATAAATAGGGGTTCTTTCATTGTTACACATATAATTTTACTGTTCAGTAAAAGTGACATAGTCTTGCTTTAAGGTTTAAATACGCACAACTGTCTGTGACCATATTCTGGCATCACATAGCGTCAGTGTTTCTTTTTTGCTCCTGAAGTGAACTGAACATGTTATCCTGCTGCTGAACTGAGACTTACGTCAGTATTCAATGTGATGCTCAGGAGCAGCTGCAGAGGCTGGAGATGGAGCTTAGCGAGGTGGCGAAGAACAAAGATAAGCTGCAGAGGAACCTCCTGGAGCTCACCGAGTACACACACATGCTGAAGATCACGCGCACCTTCATCCACAGCCGCTCCAGAGTGAGTGTGTTTCTGTTCACATTAGCTGTCGTGGGCTGCATTTTCTGGTCCTGCACTGTTTGCGTCCCCTCACCTCTCCATCTTGTTTTCTTGTCGCTGACGTGTTTCACTTACGTTGGCAACAGAGCTGGAACTACAGCACTGGTTTTAATTGATGACACGTTCTCGAATGCAGCCGTTACAAGCACAACCTGACTCATCCAGGCTGCAACTGCTGCAACAGTGATGTCTTATGTGAGACGGGCAGCTGTGAGAATGAGCATCACGGCCCAAAGTGTGAACCTCACAGCAGCTTTGTGTACTAGAACCATGTACGCTGTCATAAATGAAACATGTTCCTTTTCATAATTAGCATGAGGCTCTTGGTCCCCAGTATGAAGAGTTCCCCACCATGGAGACAGACTCGGTCACGGGATGCACTGGTATGCAAAGACTTGGAGCCAAGCTGGGGTGAGCAGAAGTCGCAGAACAGGATGTCCTAACATGAATCCACTGCCTTTTAAAAAAAAAGAAGTGAATCCTAAACCTGATCGGATGTCTCCTGGGTGCAGGTTTGTCTCCGGTCTTATCCAGCGGGTGAAGGTCGAGGCCTTTGAGCGCATGTTGTGGAGAGTGTGTAAGGGTTACACCATCCTCAGCTACGCAGAAGTGGATGAGAACCTCGCTGATCTCGACACTGTGAGTGGAATTACTTAATTTATTATTTAACGCTATGAGGAAATCCTCTCAACTGTCAATAAAAACACCTCATTTAAGATCAAATGATAAATATCCTGCATTTGTATCAGCTCATGACGAGTATTATGGCAGGGACACATGTAAGTTGCCATCACTATGACTGCTTGTAGAGCTGTAGTACTAACTCATCTGATCGGTGTTGTTTCAGGGTGAAATAAGCAAAAGTGTTGTGTTTCTCATCTCCTTCTGGGGAGACCAGATCGGACAGAAAGTTCAAAAAATCTGCGATTGGTAGGAATACCGTTGTTCCACAACTTCACCCTTCAATACCTGATCTATATTCCTTTGTTATCAGCATATCTGTCTGTTGTCCTCAGCTACCACTGCCATCTTTACCCGCACCCTGAGAACGATGAGGAGCGAGCAGATGTGTTGGACAGCTTAAGGACGCGCATCCAAGACCTTAACAATGTAGGACTGAAGGCGTTTTGTCCCGGACAGGAAGATTTAATACAGTGAAGGAAATCATTATTTGATCTCTTGCCGATTTTGTAAGTTTGATCACTGACAAAGAAATGAATGGTCTATAATTGTAATGCTAGGTTTATTTTTAACTGTGAGAGACAGAATATCAAAAAAGAAATCCAGAAAATCACATCATATAAAAGTTATAAATTGATTTGCATTTGATTGTGGGAAATAAATATTTGATCCCCTACCAACCAACAAGAATTCTGACTCCCACAGACCGGTTAGATTAGTCATCTCGCTTTAAGAAAGTACTCCCAATCTCAAGTCGTTATCTGTATAAAAGACACCTGTCTCAACTTGTTACCTGTATAAAAGACACCTGTCTCAACTCGTTACCTGTATAAAAGACACCTGTCCACAGAATCAATCAATCAGATTCCAACCTCTCCACCATGGGTGAGACCAAAGAGCTGTCTAAGGACGTCAGGGACAAGATTGTAGACCTGCACGAGGCTGGAATGGGCTACAAGACAACCCGCAAACAGCTCGGTGAGAAGGAGACCACTGTTGGTGCGATTATTTGGAAATGGAAGAAACCCAAAATGACCATCAGTCGCCCTCGGTCTGGGGCTCCACGCAAGATCTCGCCTCGTGGGGTATCGATGATGAGAAAGGTGAGGGATCAGCCCAGAACTAGACGGGAGGAACTTGTTCATAATCTCAAGACAGCTGGGACCACAGTCACCAAGAAAACCATCGGTAACACACTACGCCGTAATGGATTAAAATCCTGCAGCGCTGCAAGGTCGCCCTGCTCAAGAATGCACAGAGCCGTCTGAAGTTTGCCAATGAACACCTGAATGATTCAGAGAAGGCTTGGGAGAAGGTGAGGTGGTCAGATGAGACCAAAATCGAGCTGTTTGGCATCAACTCGACTCGCCGTGTTTGGAGGAAGAGAAATGCTGACTATAACCCCAAGAACACCGTCCCCACCATCAAGCATGGAGGTGGAAACATTATGCTTTGGGGGTGTTTCTCTGCTAAGGGGACAGGACGACTTCACCGCATCAAGGGGAGGATGGACTGGGCCATGTACCAGGAAATCTCGGGCGACAACCTCCTTCCGTCAGCCAGGACACTGAAAATAAAGCTACCATTACAATTACAGACCGGTCATTTCTTTGTCAGTGGGCAAACTTACAAAATCGGCAAGGGCTCAAATGATTATTTCCTTCACTGAATGTGCACGTATTCGAAGTGAGTTTGTAGTAACTGTTGTTTCCTGCAGGTGCTTCACCGCACCGAGGACTATCTGAGGCAGGTTCTGCAGAAGGCCTCGGAGTCGGCCTACACCTGGGTCGTGCAGGTGAAAAAGATGAAGGCTATCTATCACATCCTCAACCTCTGCAGCTTCGATGTCACCAACAAGTGTCTGATTGCGGAGGTGTGGTGTCCCGTCAGCGACCTGGCAAACCTGAGGGGGGCGCTAGAAGAGGGCTCGGTAAGTTGAAAGTAAAATGTTCCGAGAAGTAGGTGTGATGTCACTTAAAATGTTGTGACAGTTTGTGGTGAACGGAATAAGTGTATTCGCTCTGAAAATACGTTGTAAGATAAAACAGCCAGACTTTAGTTAACTTGGCTTACTTGGTAGTAAAAACAACACTACCTTAAAAACGGTGTACAATTAATATTGACCTCCTGATCTCTATTTCGTCTGTGTTTGTTTATATGGATGATGACAAGGTTGTCTGTCAGTTTTCTTTATTCGGACAGCAGAAATAGAGCTGTTTATGAACATTCTCATTTAGGAAGTGGGACATTCCTAAATATGAACATTTGCAATTCCCAGCTGCCTGAAAACATGATTATGCTGATTATTTATCACTATTACTCCGCTTTTGTAGGGAATCAAATTATTAATTACATCCACTGCTTCCCTTTTCACACTATTCTCAGTCTACATTTTATACAACACTGAATAAGTCTTAAATGTTTGAATTATACTGACATCTTTCACATGAAATCAACATGTCTTTTTAAAGTCGGACCAAAACTGTGATAGGACTCAATTTAAACAATAAAGAGAGATTTATGTTCTGTACAAACTGCATGTAGGCTGCTCCATAGCATTGGAAACTTCATGATGTCCGATTGGAGGTTTCTGTAACTTTCCCCAATAATGAAAATGCCACCATGAACAATGCAATGTCATTATACTTGAATATGTTCTGTGTAGTGACAGGCTTTTGACTGCGACTGTGTTTGGAAAACAAAAGGTAAAGCAGCCCATGACTACTTGAGATTCATCAGTTTATCTGTAAATAATACATAAAATCTTTAATAATTCCTTTTAAAACTATAATCCCTGCATGACCTACAGACCTCTCAAATCTGTAAGCCAAAGGTTTCATTGTTTTTCCTCCACATGAGTAAAGAGGCATCTTTATAACCTTTCTGTAATTGTATGAGAATTTGTGGTCATATTTAATGGTACTGTATTTTCCGTGCACTCATGGAGCACCTAACTCTGCTTTTGAAAGTGGCTATCTATATAAATATAGTAGTTGTGTAGTGACCAAAGTAAGCTGTAAAAAATATTGCAGCTGATTAAGGTAGATTCTTTTGTGGAAATCAAAATACCATTTGTGATTTATTGTGTGTTATATTTTAAAGCATGCAGCTTCATTAGTTATTTATATTTAGGAGGTAAGAGAATATTCTTTTTTCAGGGGTTTTACTGTCCTGAACTGGTTGTATGAATCCTTGTTGGCCTCTTAATTGGATTGAACTAAGCTTATCGGCTGTAAAGCACTGAGACTGTAACACTCATGTTTTTACCTCCATTGTCCCAACACTGACAGCAGGCCTTTTAAACAACTCCCTGTAACCACGCTCATGTTTGCTTTTTGCAAACATGAGCGTGGTTACAGGGAGTTGTGTTTGCTGTCGTTTGCCTCAGTGGGCGTTTCCTCTTCCTATACACAGTACATGTGCCAACACTCCTCCTGCTTCAGGGAGGATGTTTGGTTGTTTTCAGGTAAAATTCCTCCACAAAAAAAAATTCTGATCAGAAAACAATAATTATTTGACATTGAAGGGAGCACCAAGACACTATGGTCACTGCTTCTAATTTCCAACCCTGGTCGAATAATTTCCAGTGTCAGAATAATCCATGACTTTCTTACACTCTTACAAACTGTATATGTCCTTTACCATCAGAGGAAAGGTGATGCAACTGTGCCGTCCTTTGTGAACCGTATCCCGAGCACTGATACTCCACCTACCCTGTCAAGAACCAACAAGTTCACCAGCGCTTTTCAGAGCATCGTGGAGGCTTACGGGGTGGGGGACTATCGCGAGGTAAGCCCAGGTAAGAACTCGTACTACGTTTTGCGAATAAAAAGGTACGTCCTTTTTTTGCTTTTGAAGAAATCCAGAATAAAAACACTCATTAAATGCTCTTATTGGCAGCTCCCTACACCATCATCACCTTCCCCTTTCTGTTCGCTGTGATGTTCGGTGACCTCGGCCACGGGATGGTAATGAGTCTCTTTGCATTGTGGATGGTGCTGACGGAAAAAAGCAGAAGAAGAAACGCTCCAGTAATGAGGTGGGAATGAGTTGTTGCCGTCATCCATAATGCAGAGCTGTGTTTTCGTAAATGACTTTCAGCTGATAGTCGTGTTTCTGTTGCCCTTAGATATGGATGACGTTTTTTAATGGACGTTACATCATCCTGATGATGGGGCTTTTCTCCGTCTACACTGGACTCATTTACAATGACTGCTTCTCCAAGTCTCTCAATATATTTGGCTCTGGCTGGAGCGTCAAGGCTATGTTCGCCAATCAGCAGTGGACGTGAGTTCTCAGGATAAATGCACACTCTGACAAATATCATTTCTGTTTGTTGTGGTGTTTTAACAGGTGCGTCCATTTTTTCTTATTCATTCATATCTTTTTCACATTGCAGAAACAAAACACTTCAAGCAAACACTTTGCTCACGTTGGACCCTAATGTTAGTGGTGTTTTCAGTGGACCGTACCCATTCGGCATCGATCCTGTGAGTAAATACTCTCAGACGTTTCAGTCAGGATATAATCAGCTCGTTCTTGTTTCGCTCTCACTGAGATGCTTTTTAATTTTCCATCAGATATGGAACATGGCAGTGAACCGGCTTTCCTTCCTCAACTCTTACAAGATGAAGATGTCAGTTGTCATCGGGCTCATTCACATGAGCTTTGGAGTGGTGCTGAGTGTCTTCAACCACTTGTAAGAGCCTCAGGACATTACTTTTACTCATGTACTTACAGCAAAGGAGTCCATCAGTGGCACCTGATGTAATTGAATCTGTGAGACTTTGATGGTCAGATATATATGTGTTTTGTGTGTTGTGATTGACTTTTATTCATGTAATGTCGCAGTCAACAACTGCCCAGATGCTATACTGGGTAACATTGTTTTTGTAGTCACTGAGGGATCCACTCATGATGCCCCATCACTTTCTTTATTCCAAAACGTTTTTCTCTCCCTTCAGACACTTCCAACAGAAGTTTAATGTCTACCTGCTGTTTCTTCCTGAGCTGCTCTTCCTGCTCTGTCTCTTTGGCTACCTGGTCTTCATGATTTTGTACAAGTGGTTGGCGTTCAGTGCACGCGATTCCAGCCAGGCTCCCAGCATCCTCATCCACTTCATCAACATGTTTGTCATGCAGGGGAAGGACATCATTCCTCTCTACCCAGGACAGGTGTGTGTTTGCGACATCGTCTGGATTTATTACCTGCTGATCAATCTGCGTTTTGATCCTTGTTAAAGCAACAGCTTTGTTTTGATTCCACAGACTGGGCTGCAAATTTTCCTGGTTGTCATAGCGTTGCTGTCAGTTCCCGTACTGCTGTTAGGAAAACCTCTTTACTTGTATTGGCTGTATCGTGGAGGAAAAGGCCTGCGCAGACGCAGGGTGAGTCCAGTCAAAAACACTGCAGCTTTGTATTTTGGTTCATTTGTCCTGTACTCAAAACTAACTTTGTTGCCTCACCTCAGGGTTATGAGAGGGTGAGGCGTGTAAGTGAGGACGACAATTCCACAGCACCATCCTATGAAGATGATGAAGAGGAGGGACTTGATGAAATGACCAACAAAGAAGCTCTTGCCAAAGAGGTTAGACAACCTGTTGCATGAAACAATCGGAGATCAATTATATTTCTTACATTTTGAAGTGTATACAACATTAGCTGTATTTTCACATTAGAAAAGCGAAAGAAATTAAACAGAAAAGAAAAGAAAGAACAGAAACATTGCTCGCTGTATTATTATCTGAACTTTTCAGCAGTATGAACTGAGTGTGATGTTTTATATGTTGTTGTGCGTGTTTTTCAGTTTGACTTTGCGGATGTGCTCCTGCACCAGGCCATTCACACCATAGAGTATTGCCTGGGCTGCATTTCCAACACTGCATCCTACCTGCGTCTCTGGGCACTCAGCTTGGCTCATGCCCGTAAGTGCCGTCAGGAAAAGTAGAGCACCCTGAGCACTGTCTGTACCTCTTTTGTTTGTGCTGACTTTGCATTGCTTTACCTATGATATTCTCTCATTTTTGTGAATGCCTTTGTGTGCTTTGTTTTCGCTGGTTTTAGAGCTGTCAGAGGTGCTGTGGGGCATGGTGATGCGCCTGGGTTTCAGGATCACCACAAAAGTCGGGGTAGTGGTTTTGGTTCCTGTGTTCGGCCTCTTCGCCGTGCTCACCGTGTCCATCTTGTTGGTCATGGAAGGGTTATCAGCTTTCCTGCACGCTCTCCGACTTCACTGGTGAGTGTCAACGCTTTTCAACTTCGCTGTACCACTGTGACTTTCTTCTGCATCAGATTTTGATCCATTCGGTCCAATGATATTAAGTCTAGAAGAGTTTCACAATTGAATTATTTTACCCCTATTCTAGTAAATTTAGGGTTACACTAGAAGTTAGCCGACTCTGTTGCTGTCTCTGGTAGGGATCGGCATTTCAAGTAAAAATACTATTTAAAATCAGAGACTCACTTGCACCATTAACTCGGCCTCAACAAATGCCATCCAGCTTCGAAAACCGTCACCTTGGACAGAGCTGATGAGAAGCATGTCTAGTTTCATCTCTGAGATGAGGATCCAACATCAAACTCTCTTTGTTTGGTCATTTAATCAGTGGATGAACCGTCTGCTTGGTGCTTCTCTGTAATGTCGATGCTTTGCTGTGGTGAACTTTTAAGCTCGCTCTCCCTGCAGAGTTTGACTGCACCTCATCTTCATTTATGTTTTGAAGGAGTTCCACTCAGAACTTTTTGACAGCTGTAGTCATCTTTGCATGTTTCTCCTGTTGGCACTGCGGCGTCTAATCTCCCAGTGACACAGTTTTACCAGGCTAAGCTCCTTGTAATGTAGTATTTACAGGATTGACATATTAAGTTAAAAACAAAGTTGATATTGTTATTGAGTTTAATTTTTAGATTCAGCTTCCATCTAATTCATTCTGCCTTTTATTAAGTGCTCTTGCTTGCTTTACTCTTTGATCTCAGGGTGGAGTTTCAGAACAAATTCTACCATGGGACTGGTGTCAAGTTCATTCCCTTCGACTTCTCCCTTCTTCCCTCCGTTTTTGAGCAAGATGGCTTGCTTTAAAGACTCTGAAGCACTGGATATGAGTGGGAGCAGACTTTATAATTGAAATGGATGCTGGGAGTTTGAACAATCCACTGTGATAACGACAACAAACCTTCAAGACAATGAATTGAAACTCATTCTTGTAGCAACGTTTTTCACCATGACGATTTTTAAATGTTATCGGCTGTGCTGACTGCCTTACTACTGTACCCAGCAAACCTCTGAATACATAGAGGTTCGAAATTCTTCTTCTGTTATTCATATAATTTTGTTGGTGAGATATTGCTCGGCACTACTTGTCACACCAGTTGGGTGAATTGAAATATTTAATTTGCATTGTGCTGTGTAAACTGGTTTTGTATAACTTACAACATGGTATTGAAACAGTTATACAGTGCAATGTAAAGTTTGTCACAACAATATCTATCAAAACCATATCAAGCATCCTGACGTAGTGCCATAAAGATTTATTTCTGATGATGATATGGGGATGCCTTTCGGTCTTTTTTTTAAAACTGCTCCTCGACAGGATGAAAGAAAAACTGGAGGCATCCAAATCTAAAGGCAGATTCAAACATTAAAACCCTTTTTGTGAGGCATATTGTCACAAAGCACTTTGCAGAAATGATTGTAAAATTTCAAGTTTTCACTAATGACTGTGATGATGCCAAATGAAAATAATCAACTGTTTGCTGTTTGCTTATTTACTTATTAATGCATTTATTTAAACGTAAACTTCCCTGTAATCAATAGAAAAAAAACATCAAATTCTCAAGAAAAAAGTCAAGAAGCTTTAGGTCTTTCTTTGATGATAGTGCTTACTGCATTTGTTAATGATAATTAATCACGGTATTTATTTAAATTATTGTCTGTACAAGAGTCTACTATTTTACCATTTTGATGTGTTAAATAAAGGTTTCAAGAAATGCAAGCAAACAATGCATTCTTTGGGATTTTATTAGCTCCTATAATCCTTAAATTTGGTGAGAAGGTGTTAATACATACCAGGAGATGACTTTTCCTTTTATTGTTTGCATGTCTGGATCTACTGTCTTGCCCTCAATTTTGGTGTTTATCTTGAGCTGTTACACTTACAACAATATCCATTTGCAGTCCTGTTCAAAACTGTTAAAATTCACTGCACCTGTACACCAACTACAAACAGTAAAATGCTCCTAAAACATGAATGCACCAGCAGTTTTAACGTAATGATATATAATAATGTATCGGGCACAGTGGCCATTTTAGTCATTTCCCTACATTTCCCTGCACATACTGACATACTTTTATTTAAGTAGTACCTTTTTCAATGCAGGACTTTGAATGGAGATTTTTTTAGTACTGTTACTTAAGTACAGGATATGAATACTTCCTCCACCATTGCTTGTGTTACTGTGTACCATACATGTCACTGTCTGGTATATTACCCTAAAATAATAGATATTTTCAAAAACAAAAATTATAATCATTATTTTTAATTTAAGAAGAACAGCAGTACATGCACGCTTAATTGTATCTATACACTGTTACAGTGGGTACAGAAAAAAACACAAAAATGCCATCTGGTGGTGTTCAGCTATGTCACCAAATGTCAAAAAAGCAACAACGTATGATTAAAATGTGCAAATGAACAAAAATTATAAACAGAATCTTTCAAAATAACGTTATGTAAATGATGTATTTAAATAGAGAAATCTATTTAAGTCAGCATGCTAATCAGCAAGCCCCAATCTGCCCTCTCAAACATGAGAGGAAGAGGAAGTAGCATTTTGAAACATATCTTTAGAAACGGCTTTTAATACCAGTATTGGCCATGTAGTAATATATTATAAGGATACCTAATTGTACGACGTTACTGACAGTGTTAATATTTTAAATATCTGTTTGTGACAAACTCATCTAGCTATCTACCAAACTGAGACAATTTTATGCAGAAAAACAAACCCAGCATACCGACATTTTTTTGGACAAATCAGATCTTTATTGTAGCTAATAAGCGACACAAACTAGACTGAAAGTCATTCAAAATGGAATTGATATATAGTTTTGCTTCAGCGGTTTTATTGATAGTATGCTTTCACTAAAAAAAACAAAAAAAAATTAAGATAAGCGAGTTTAAATGCTTAACTTTTTTTTTTTTTTAATCAGTCCCTTCCTTGATCCGTACAATTTAATATTTTTAATATTATGAATTAAATATATAATGTAATCCTTTTTTCTTTTTTTTTCTTTTTTTTCAGTATTCGTCTTCCGCCTCTCAGAGATGTAGAAAAATCGCAGTAAAAGCCATATGGCACGCACACACACACACACACACACACACACACACGCACGCACACACGCACGCAGACCTGCACCCGTATGCTACAATCCCGTGAAAAAGGACGTCATCATGCTCTCCCCTCTCTCACATCATCCACAAGGCTTCATCATTGCGCGAAGTGCAATTTGCATAGTTTCATACAATAACGCGGTTTGTTTATTTCGTCGCAGCATATTAAACATCAGCGTTTAATATATTTTAAAGTACCAGAGGGTGAAGCTGTGGGTGGGGGTGGAGGGTGGGGTGGAGGGGGTGGATACAGGCAGTCACCACACAGCTGCAAGCTACCAGTAGCTTTAGCGCAGAGGAGCGCAGCGTAATCTGGCTCGCAGCGAAAGCTAAACCGCACAGCTGTTGACAAGGCAAAGCAGCTGCAGCTCCGCAGACTTCTTCCTCTCCGTCCGCATCCCGCTGGAGGAAAACCATGAACGAGCTGGTGAGGAGTTTGCCCTCCCCGACTCTCCCCGGGCTGCACCTCCCGTGTCCGGACACCTACAGAGGCTGGCTCTTTAAATGGACCAACTACCTGAAGGGCTACCAGCGGCGGTGGTTCGTCCTCAGTAACGGCCTGTTGTCTTATTACCGGTAACGCTGTGTTTATTTAACTAAAAAAATTAAAGTTAATAATAATTATATTTAGCAGCAGCATTGTTGGCAGAGGTGTTGATTTTTTTTTTTTTTTTTTTTTTTAACTGGGAAACTTTTTACTTAACCCGGCAGGAAGATGGAGTGACGACCAGGATGGTAGTTTTGGAAAAGAAAAGGAAAAAAAAAACTAAAATAACCTGAGTCATAACTACAAGGAGGAAAGAAATGGGAATAATTCATGTCCCCTAAACAATGCATACTCAAAAGATAACATGGATCGCATACAGCCTCTCGCTGTATTTTTAAGCATTTTTACGTTTGGATAACAGCCATAATTTTAGCTTTCTTTGATTTTAATTGATATAGCTTTATATCAATTAATTAGCTGACGTAATTAGCTAGTTTGAGCTAACAAATTGTCTTCCTTTTCAAAATGAAGTAGCACAGCATCAAACCCCTCAGTTAGTATTGTCTGAAACGGTGATAAATAATGGAGATGCAGGAGCATAAAAATAACCCACAAATGGGCCTGTTCATTGCTTCTGCATTAGTCATATAAAACACAGTTTACGCAGTAATAAAAAATAGAGATAGGTTATGACATCAAATGCTAAAGAAAATTGTAAGATAGATAGATAGATACTTTATTAATTTTAATTTTTTTTGGTTACAGCAGCATTTAAAGCAAAAAAAAATGACAGAATAAAAATAGAGGCAGTAAAAAAAAGTATTAAATATATATATATTTTTAAAAGCACATTATATACTAATAAAAATAGAATAATATTAAATTAAACTAAACAACAGTGCAACGGTGTTATTTATGTAGGATGGATTTGGCCGGAGGTGAACTGTTGTGCAGTCTTATTGCATTTTAAATAAAGTAGATGAAGTGCCATGTTCTCTTTTAACGTATCATTCACTCTTTCAATTTTCAGTATCTTACTTGTCATGTTTAGTGATAAAAAAAATCTGTTTCTTCTCTTTGGTTCTCATGTTACATGTCATCTGCAAAACAGCTGGATGCTTCCTTGCACAACCCCCCTCCCCCCTCCCCCCCTCCCCGCCCCCCCAAAAAATGCACGATGATTATGTATGAAATCAGTATGAAGCTACGATACAAATATCGTCCAAAGCCGGTCTCTTGAGTGATTTAACCTACAAATATTCCAGGGTCTCCAGAGAAAAAGCGTGTCACTCCATCACTGAGGCTTGTGTTTTTTGATTGACTTATATTGATGCTATTTTAACAGCAAAGTGCGTTGACATAATTTAAAACGCAGCTGCCCCATTTTGTAAATGGAGCACATTAACATGGAGCTGGGCAGGAAGGCTGTCGCACGCTACTGTTAACGCCGTTTATGTTGTTTTCCATCAGGACACAGGCGGAGATGGCCCACACGTGCCGTGGTACTATTCCCTTGGCAACAGCGCACATCGAGGTGGGCGACACCTGCCACATGGTGTTAACCAGCGGCGGCCGAAGCTACCACCTGAAGGCCACGTCTGACGGAGAGTGTCAGAGATGGGTGTCAGCCCTGCAGCAGGCCAAGGCCAATGCCACTCTGTTGATGCATCACTCGGGTGAGAAGGATGTGTCATACTCTGTGTGATCCGTATGTTTTCAACAGTATTTGCGGTGGACTGTCAGTGTTCAGAATTTTGATTCAGCTGGTTTCTGGCTTTACCTGTGTGTTGTGACTTTTCACACACAGTACTTCCCTAGACCAAACAAACAATATGACACTTTGTGAAGTTAAACTATCCAGTCTAATTAATGTCTATGTCTTTAGTGTTAGATCTGTTGTTTCTTTCTAAAAAAAAAAAAAAAATTTAAAACCTGCTGAATGTCCCTGAACCTGTAATTTAAAGGAACAACAAAAAAGAAAGTCTGAAGTAGTCAAACTAATTTGATCTCTAACATGAATACAGGCTCATGCAATCAAGACGCACTTACCTAAATGCATGTTATGCTGTGTACAGTATTTCTTTGTAGCCTTCAGTGTTGTGTAAACAACGGGACACAAGATGGCAGTGTTACTTAATATGTTCCTATAGTCTGTTGGGGCAAGTTCGGGTGTGATTAAAGGCAAAAAGCTGTATTTAATCATGTCAAATTAAACGACATCCGCTCTCATCAGGAGAATACTCTATTTTGTAACCTCTGGATCATATTGTGTACAATAATATAATATAAAATGTTTAATATGAGTGTAGGAGCCACTTTTCTATCCACTGTTGTCCAGCCGGTCTTGCTCTTTGTGAATGTTTTAAGATAAATCGCCAGGAGCAAAGATGTGCAGTGTTTTTTTTGTCCCCCCCCCCCCCTATCTCTCTCTCTTTTCTCTCTCCTTTGCACAAATGTGCATAAACACACAAGCAGCCGCCTCCTCCCTCCCACTCTGTCTCCTTTTTCCCTCTCTGTCTCCTTCAGTATGACGACAGCAGTGCTGAATGAAATGACCTTCCTTTAGACTCCGCCTCCTGTTCTGGTAGCAGGAGGGGTAAAAAAAAAAAAAAGAGAGAGAGAGAGAGAGAGAGAGAAGGAGGGTGTGAGGATTTTCATTGAAAATATTTTTCACCATACACTCTGTGGACAATAGGGAGACATGAGTGCAGCCTTTTCAGTGAGTGCCACCTTGTAAGTAACCTGTTATTTTCCTCATAGCAGAGTAAGAATTAAGATAGACACTGTGTGTTTGCGTGCGTGCTCACATCCATGTGTATTTGTAATGGTTGTTCATGTGCGCTGATGGAGTTCAGTAAGTTTGGCAATTTTGTATTTAATACAAACACAGGTGTTGCTTTTGGGAGATAACAAAATGAGTCACTGCAGAACAGAAGAATAGTTAACAGTCAGTTGAATATTTGCCTTATTTGTTTGCGTTCATCCTACATTTTGTCAGGATTATAAAATACAGCTGCCAGAGGAATCATAACTCAGAGATGTGTGCTTATAAGCACCCTTCAGTGCTGAGTAAAACATTTGCACCTGCCACATGTAAATCAGTGTTTTCCGTCGCTCTAACCATATTAGCATATGGAGACATGATGCGTGAGATGTTTCTGCTGTATGTACTGGGAGACGTACTGATAGTAAATACCAGATCATCTAGAAGACATCGGGGGCTTTAAGCGTACGGAAGCTTACTTACTCTCTAACTGAGCTTCCTCGCAGTTCAGAAATTGTGTTTACAGTGTTCTTACTGCACGTTTTTGTCTCGACTGTTTTCCTTTAATTATTTTATTATTTTATTATTTATAATCTGCATGTTAATGTCTTATGTCTGCTTCACACAGTTTGGAAACGCTCAGCTGATGTGTTTTCATGCGTGTGCGAGCAGAGGCGCAAATCCTCAGGTGTTCTGGTGAAGTGTGTGATGTGATTATAGATTATCATTGCATGGGGCTTTTAGTTACATGCTTAGTAACAGGGCAAATTAATTGGCTAAAAGTGGATTAGAACAGCAACAATTAGCAGAAGTCATCAGGCACTTATCTTGTCTTATCGGTCACATGACCACTGTAAGATTTAGGTTTGTCTGGAATAGGTATGAACCGGTATGTTATGGAAACAAATGTCAATCTTTCCAACAGCTGGGTGAAACTTTAACATGGTTGATGATTAAATCCAGATGGCTGTAGCGATGGAGGAAACAAACAGGAATAAGCATTCAGTTTATCACTCGTAAATGCTTTGTCTGTGTTGCAGAAGCTTACAGTTCATCCTCGGATTTATAACTCTGATTCACTCTTCCCACTCTGTGTCCATATCAATAGATGGTATCACCAGTGGGTGTGTTTTAATGATTCAACGATGAGTCACCAATCGGTCTCAGATTCTTCAGTGTCCTGAGTGGAAAACAGTCCATTAGTGCACAGACTAGACCAATACGCTTCTGCCCTGCATGTACATTATTATTCCACGGATGAGTAAAATGGATCTGCACTTTCACATAAACATGCCGGATGGCAGATGGCTCCAGATCTCAAATTCATAATCTAGTGCCTCAACACCTTGAGCACCAGAAGTGAAGTCAGATCTTTTTCTGCTGCCATATTTGGGTCGTGAAACCATTACAGATGCCTGAAGGATTTTTCACCCTCATTTTTTAAACTTTTTTTTTAATCTTCTCCTCCAGAGACTTTTTAATCCAGTTTGTCCTGATTGTTTTTATTTCTTTTCCCACCCTTAACCCGAGCGTAGTAGTTTGTCTCCGCGCTGGTACTCTTAGGCGATGCTACAGTGGCCTAGATTGAGCTTGAGTTTTGAGATTTCACACACAAGGTTTCTTTTAGCACAGAAGAGATGTTTTGACCCAGAAAAACATCATTACATAGGATGGCGGCGGGATTATTTGTGTTGACATTTATAAATGCCTATAAATGTAGGTCTTTTGGGGAAAAAAAACCCCAAAAAACTGCTGCCTTTTTCACTAAGAGGCTTTAATAGAGTGCAGTTTGCTCAATAATGCACTTCAACCCGCAGATTTTCTAGTAGATCCATTATTACAAACCCATATTGTGTGGACAAGCACCATTCAGAGGCCCAAATAGAAATATAGTGAACATGCCAAGGTTTTATAAAGTATCAAATATGTTAGATATCAAAGAAATCTACAGTTTCTATTTGATTTAAAAGTGCAAATTTGCTTTTGAAGACAAATAAGTGTGATTAGACACAGAACATGTTTTGCCTGACTTTCTGTATTTTCATTAAAATGTTAGTTTTTTTAATTGGCATACTGTGTCATCTTTAAGGCTTTGAATAAAGACTTTTAGAATGAATGCCATGAATTTTCTTTGTGATGCCCAGCCATCAGTCCAGTCTCTCTCCCTCCCAAAATCCCTCAGACTGATGGCTCAGCTCATGCCAGTAAGGGGTAGAGAGAGAGAACGAGAGGAGAAAAAGGGTAGTGCGTCATCTTTTTCTCCCTCTTCTTCTAAAAATAGCCTTGCCTCCTGATTGCACAGGCCCACGTTTCCAGGGCAACGGTGTTCATTCACAGCTTTACGATCTTGTACAGGAAGGCTTGTGGAGAATCAGGGTGGGAAGTGTTATTATCTTCCTCTCTCTGTTCCCCATTAACACTCTCTCAGCTCGTCTCAATTTAAATTTAAAATATCTTTCCCTGTCTGAGGAGAAATTCATTCTCCAGGTGCTGTTTACGACAGTTCGAGAAACGCCCACATTTTTCAGACTTAATAACCTGTAATTATACCCGAGCATGTCTGTGAAATGACTTCAATTGTGGTCTGGGTTTGTGTGTCTGTGTGAAGATGACTCAGGAGATGAAGCCCCTGTACCTCAGGAGGACCGTGCTCTAACCCAAGGGGTGCTCAAGAGTCTGGCCAGCAAGCTAGATGACCTGAGCACCTGTAATGAGCTGATCGGAAAGCACGGTGCCGCCCTCCAGCGCTCCCTCAGCGAACTCGAGGAACTGCGTGCATCCACTGACAGCACAGACAAAGTGAAAGCTGTTAATGAGCGAGCCACCCTCTTCCGTATCACCTCCAATGCTATGATCAACGTGAGTGTGCACAATTCCTTCCTCAGCCAGTATACGGCCAAAGTAAATGAGAGATTGGTCAGTCGCGAATGCCTCTTTTATTAAGGGCCTGCAGCTCGAAGCTGCTGCCTGCATTCTTTGATGTGTGTTGTGTTCACACCTCAGGCTTGTCGTGACTTTCTGGATGTGGCAGAATCTCAGAGTCGGAGGTGGCAAAAGGCCCTGCAGTATGAGAGAGAGCAGCGTCACCATCTGCAGGAGACCATTGAACAGTTAGCCAAACAGCACAACAGCTTAGAGAGAGCCTGGAGGGAGAATCCCGCCTCATATACAGGTGAGACATATCACTTTCTCTCCCAGACGTCGTCGTGGCTCCTGCACAGTATGTTGTAGGAAAGAGTCACAGAATAGCAATATGGACCTCTTCTGGCCAGTCGTAGTGGTGCATTTCTATTATATGCATGTCATTCAGACAGATATATAACAGACACACATTTTTCAGTTTCGTATGCATTCACATTGGGTTTTTTTTTAAAACTTTTTCTAAGCCATATTACATATTTTTACAATGGTTACAAAGTCTTCTTCAGTGTCCATTATTTGGCCACTTCCTGTATGGCAGCACAAGAGTATGTCCAACATATATAGATTTCAACTCTCCGCCTCGCCGTAGGTGTGGAGCGGTCTCAGCAGCGGGATGCGAGCGATGAGAATGACGACGCAGAGTTCTTCGATGCCATGGAGGACTCCCCAGCATTCATAACTGTGACTGCTACTGGCGAAATACAGCACAAGTGAGGGGCAGCATCTCTCTACGGTGATGTCAGAGCTGTGTGTGTTATATTTCGAGCTGTGTTTCAAATATGAAATATGTTGCTTTCTCTCAGGCGCTCAGGAAGTAATCAGAGTATGATGAGTGGAGGAGGGCCCAATGACTGGACTCACAACGAGAATGTATGTCACCAAGCACGTGTCTTATACACACATGAAATATCATCTTAACTGGCCCTTTTCTGTTGATGCGTTTTGGTTTTTACGTAAACTTTGTGTTTTGTTGTGGTTTTTTTTGGACAGGACACCTCAGGCACAAACCACATGCAGCTACGACGAACAAGGCGCAGCCGGATCCCGGACAAACCAAACTACTCTCTTAACCTGTGGAGCATCATGAAGAACTGTATTGGCAAAGACTTGTCTAAGATTCCCATGCCTGTAAATATCATTTCTACTCCCTACAAATCAGCTGAATTTAAATAAATGCCTATGCTGGATGAGGAATTCTCTGCACCTAAAAGTATTTTTTTACAATCCTAAATGTGTGACTGCAGGTGAACTTCAATGAGCCGCTGTCGATGCTTCAGCGTCTGACTGAGGATATGGAGTACAGTGAGCTCCTGGACCGGGCAGCCCGCTGCGACTCGTCCTTGGAGCAGATGTGCCTGGTGGCGGCCTTCTCGGTGTCCTCCTACTCCACCACAGTCCATCGTACCGCCAAGCCCTTCAACCCTCTGCTGGGGGAGACTTACGAGCTGGACCGGCTGGAGGAGTATGGCTATCGCTCCATCTGTGAGCAGGTAAGACAACAACATGTCCATCTTATTAAGTGTAATTCCTCACACATCTGTTATACACACAAAGAGATTAAATCTCCCCCCCCCCCCCATGGCAAAGACCAACTTATAACAGTGTGCTGACAACAGCTGATACCATTCGCTCTCAGGTCAGTCATCATCCACCAGCTGCTGCCCACCATGTGACGTCACAGCGAGGATGGACCCTGTGGCAGCATATCACTATTGATAGCAAGTTTCGTGGAAAATATATTTCTGTCATGCCATTAGGTAAGAAGCTCGGGAATTTGCTTTGAAAATCAGTGTTGGCATGAATACCACAAAATATGACCTATAATTTTCCTGAAAAATACACCCAAATATATGTGTGGTGTTTGTGTGTTTTCCTGTTTGCCGTAGGCAACATTCACCTGCAGTTCCACTCGAGTGGAAACCACTACGTGTGGAGCAAAGTGACGTCAACGGTGCACAACATTATTGTGGGGAAGCTTTGGATTGATCAGGTGTGTTAGTTTTATCAGTTCAGTGAAAAAAAAAGATGACCTGTCTGTGTACTTGCATATTCTTAGACTAGCAACAGAGTAAAAGGTGAAATTAACAATGGATAATTTAGACTTCAGAAGAAGAGACTTTACAAAGGGTCTCTCTCTCTCAAAACACTTCACAGGAAGGAAATTACTGTTTAGAAATACAAAATCTACAAAAAAGAAAATTTTATTTTTGTCAGTGAATAAGTGGATGTTTGGGTTACACTACTGAGGGAAGTAATCTTGATCACCATACACTTTTAAGTCCCATCTGTTTTTCTGGCTTCCTTCCTGTCTGGTTTGCTGTTGGCAGTCGGGCGACATCGACATTGTAAACAACACTACCAAGGATACCTGCCGCCTAAAATTCTCCCCCTACAGCTACTTCTCCAGAGAAGTTCCACGGAAAGTAAGTCTGTTCCACCTTTTCAATCAGTAAACACACAGCAAGCCTCTTTGTCTTAATTCATATCTTACAGTATTCACGCAGTTGTACGATTGCCAGAGGGCAAAGAAGCCTCCAAACACGCAAGCCTGTGCCAAGAATCTGCAACGCTGTTGGAGCTTCGCTCGAGTTGGAAAGAAATCTTATATCCTCTGTGCTTAGTGCTTTCAAGTATAGATAACCCTCTGAAGAATGTTTGTCACATCAGCACGTACCATCAAAGTTACTCACTCATCAGCTGATGAGAAACCTAGGAGAATATATAATGTATATAATCTTAAAACAAAAAGATATCTAAAAAAAAAAAAAAGAAAAATTCAGTTTGATATGGCGCAACAACATAAACAAAATATGAATGAACAAAGTACCTAGCTGTGAATAGTCATAGTGTGCATGTAACTGTGTGTCTGTAGGTGACGGGAGTGGTAGAGGACAGAGAGGGCGCGGCCAATTACATCCTGTCAGGAACCTGGGACGACAAGATGGAAAGTGCTAAAATAGTGGACAGCAGCCAAGGATGTGGCGGCTCTGAAGGCAAACAAAAGACAGTTTATCAGACTCTTCAGCCCAAACTTTTGTGGAAGAAATATCCTCTCCCGTATGTCGAACACATATAACACATTTCTACTTTCTCTCAAAGACCAGATGTGTCAATTCAGCCGGTCCATCCGTCCAGATTTCACTTTCCCCTCTGCCTGACCTTTCATCGTAATGAGTTGTCTCTCCTATCTTTCACTCTCCAGAGATAATGCCGAGAACATGCACTTTTTCTCCTCCTTGGCTCTGACCTTGAACGAGCTGGAAGAGGGCGTCCCGCCCACTGACAGCCGTATGCGGCCCGACCAGCGGCTAATGGAGGCAGGTCTGTGGGACGAAGCAAACGGAGAGAAGCAGCGTATCGAGGAGCATCAGAGACTGGAGAGGAAACGAAGGGAGGCACAAGCCAATCAGGCCCTGGAGGAGAGTAAGTACAAGGAAACCAAAAACAGGAACAATGAGGGCAGAGGTTCATCGGTCGTTCACGCAGATCAGGGGTCTCCAACCAGTAGCTCGCGAGCTTGCTTAAATATGTTTGTGTTGAGTATCAATTTGTTATTGTTCACGTAAAAGAAACTTATTCAGCTGGTTTGGTGGAGCTCAGCTATGTGAATAAATGTTAGTAGTACTCAGACACTGTTAAAGTTTGTTAAAAGTTGCTCTCAGAGGAAAAAAAAAGTTGGAGATCCCAGCTTTAGATAAATTGTGATTTGTACTTCAGTGCATGTCTTTGATCAAAAACAACAGCTAAACATAATTTTGCAGCTGATAACGAAACTTAAATCAAAAATGGAGGCAACTACTGGATGGAAAACTAATCTTTAGTTTATGTCAGAAGCTGACCGCAGATCTGGTAGTAACTACTGAAGGCGTTGTGCTAAGAAAGACATTGCGATTGATCCGAAAAAATAGTACTTGTTCAAGCCATGTCTTAAGAAAGCATGACTCTGTGTCATCAGGGCAAGACATTGAGGGTTACCAGCCACTGTGGTTTGAGAAGAGGACGGACGACAGAACAGGAGAAAGCACCTTCGTCTACAGAGGCGGCTACTGGGAGACCAAAGAAAGACAAGACTGGAGCCAGTGTCCTGAGATATTCTAGGACTAAATCTCCCTGAACACCGTGGCATCAGACAGGCTGGGTGATTCCTCGTGATCGTAAGGATACTCTGAATTTCAAGCACAAAAAAACTCCTGCTTCCACTTTGGAATTGACTTGCTTCTGCTCTATCTGTGTTTCCAGAATGCATGGCCTCGGTTTGTGTTCACGCTTCAACACTGTAGAAAACTAATTCATGAGAGCATATAGAGTTCTTATGTGAGTGTGTGTGTGTGTGTGTGTGTGTGTGTGTGTGTGTGTGTGTGTGTGTGTGTGTGTGTGTGTGTGTGTGTGTGTGTGTGTGTGTGCGCGTGTGTGTGCGCGTGAGTGTATGTGTGTGTGTGTGTGATTGCCATATGCTTTACAGAGAAATGATTTGTGCACTGAAACACACTTCATGGTCGTGCATATGGGGCACGGAGTACTGTGGATGTTTTGGTACAAGCACTGAATGTCTTGTCCTCAAAGCTGGAACAACTCGTTCTTCGCTGTGCTCTGGCAGAGACACCAAGCTTTTAAGAGAACTGTAGCGGGACGCAGCCTTTTTCTCTGCTTAAAGGCTTCCTCAGCAGAACTTCATTCATTCATTCTCCCCCCTCCTCCCCTGATTCTTGGGTATTTTTTTATTACACTATTTCTTAAAATTGCACAAATGTATCTGGAAGGATTTAAAGTTATTGTTAACTGGCCTCTAAAGAACAGTTACCACTCCATGAAAACCAAAGTAGATGTCAAATCTCTTTGGCTGAACAACTGACTGAAAACACAAAGTTGATTTACAGTTAATCTCTGCTTCTCCCATGATCCTGATATTGTGATTCCAGCTCTATTAAAGGTGCCCTCCACCGACGTTACATGTTCAAGTCAGTTCACTAGAATGAGGCAGCACTACGCACAATGTGAAAGCACTTGAACAATATCTTCACTGGCCCTGGAGGAGCTTTGTTTACTCGGACAAAAATGATTAAAGCAACATCACTTGAGTCATCTCAGCTGGGACTTTAAAAATTCAAAAGATTACTGAGTTGCATCACAGAAAATGTAGGATCCAGTATTTTTAGAGCTTGACCCACACCAGGGACTAAACGTTAGGCTACTGCTGCTTCTGCTGCATGTGTTCTGGACATTCTTTTTTAATTTTTGTTCTCATCAGAGTATACAGTAATAAGTGGAGGAGTCCACCCAGTAACAATACTGATTCACAGTCTTTCATAAAGCCCCCAAACTTTGTGAAAGTGCACTCATACATGAGGTATAAATATCTTCAACTATCTTGAGACTCGACCATTAGAGTTCCACTGAAGTATAAATCTGCTTAACCTGCAGGATTTTCTCCAGCTCGGGATTATATTGGTGCTTGATGGTAATTTTAGCCTTAATTATGTAATGAAGTAGTAAATCCCCAGTAACTACTACATCAAAAGATTTTATACAGATTAACGCAATCTGGCAGACTATTTTTTTCTTTTGATGGGACTTACAGATATACTTAGGGGGGAGTTTTGTAATATTTTACTCAGAATATCAGGGTTCATCATCTTGGTTAATAGCAAACTTGTTTCCCCTTAACTGTTAGAAATGGCTAACTCTATTTAGACATTTCTAGACTTGAAAAGTGTGACTTTATTTGCATATGTCAGCAATAACAAAAGCTGCAAAGTCATGTGAGAACAAAGTACTCTGAGGTCAGAGCACTGTTTTATGCATTCAAATGATTAGTAACAATATTCAACTAGATGACTGATAGTTATGTGAAAAAAAAAATCTTGATTTATTCACATCAGCCAAGGGCCAGAAAACATTCAAGGAACGGCTTAACACTCTACTTGATAAGCTTTTTTGTGTGCAAGCAAGCACTTGTGTACATTAGTAGTAAATACATAAATTGTATGACCAATAATTACCTGTTTATTTATAGCTTTCTGTGTATTATGACAAGGCATGATGCACATGGTTAGTTTTGGCCTGTATATAGCAAGAATATAATAGAGATAGAATCACCTCATTTATAATCACTGTTAAAAAAAAATACTGTTTCACATTACTTGAATATTTATATTCTGGTCAGTACTTATTCTCTATTTGTGTATTCATGATATTAAATGGAGTCAAGACCAGTCAATGAGATGTGGGATTAATTCAATCCTAAATATAAGTTTCTAAAATACACTGTATGATATAAATGATGCAAATAAGATGTTCAAATGAAGCACAATGTTACGTTTACTTGATTATACATGCTACATAGCTAGGGTTTCCATAGCAACACATAGCTATGCATGGTTTTAGAGTGCTTATGCCCTTCTGTAGTGAGAAGCCTCTTCACCTGGCTAATTGTTTGTGGTATTTATTAACTGAACCATGATGTGAACTCACCTTTTGTGCCCAATTACCTCAGAAATTTTAAATTTTTGAGCTCAAATAAAAAGATAAAGCTGCCACTGTGCTATTGTTTACTGTCAGACCTATGTTGTTCTAATCTGTTGTCTCACAAGGGACAGATGACGAAGAAGACGCAAAGACGCACAGACGCTGTCACAGGGCCCTCGTGGCCAACAATACATTTCTCTCAGGATGATGTATCTGGTCTGGGGGGCTGGGATCAGGTTGGACGCCAGCTGCTGTCATGAGTCCAAAATAACAGACGTGACACCCGAAACCTCACGTCAGACAACAAATTAAAGGCTTTCTAATCAGCTTCCTATTCACAGCACACTTCCTGTCTCGATGTACGAATGAATGAAGAAAAATCGAAGAATTGTTTAATTTGTTTGCCTTGACGAAACAATCAAAAGGTACATTTTCAGCATTTCCTCACAGTGACAAATTACACTGACACTTTCCCTTGAGCTCAACTGTCATTCATGCATAAACCACATCAGAGTTTTGATTTTGAAGTATTGATGAATGGATTTTAATAAAGTTGACCTCGTGCACTAAATCGATGTGATTAATAAACTGCACCTCCTAGTTCAGAAAAAAAACAAAAACATTTTCAATATATTACAATGTCTTGGTTTAGGGATGGGCAATATATCAATATTTTGTCAAATCATAATGAGACCTGTGAGAGACAAGATATTATCTTAGATTTTGGATATCATAACATGTCATAATTGTTGTCTTTTCCTTCACCCACTTAGTCGTCATATCAAAATAACGTATCATTATGTATCAAAAATCTCAATATATATGTATATATATTGAGATTTTTTTTATATATATTATAAAATTATGATAATTTATTATTATGATATATATATTATAAAAGCACCGATAGTAATCCCCCAAAAAATATTTTGATATTTGATTCTGTCCATTTGGTTTAATACTCTTTGTGGAGTCTCACAAATAACACGTGCATATTTTATCGGTAATTATTTGCATTTTCAAACGTCTCTTCACCGTCACTTCCTGCATTTTTTTTTTTTTTTTTAAACTTACACCTGAACTCTCCAGCATTTGAAATAACTCCTGCACACAGAAGAGATTGTGTCCTGCTTGCACCATCCGCAGCGCAGCGCCACTTTAAAAAAAAATAAATAAATAAATAAATAAAAAAGAGTGGCATCGCCCTTTAAACAAACAGTCCGACGACATTATAAAGCGTCCGACTTTGTTTGACTTGACAAGCGCCGTGGCCGACTGACGGGAGGTTTTTTTGGGAGATGCTGCCGGTGACCCAAGAACAAGGTAAAAATAACAACAACAACAACAACAAAAACGAAGAAGCTTATACTGTGATTAAAAACGTCTCCACGCGGGTCTCGTAACGCGGCGCGCGAAGGTCGGAAGGAATAACAGCTGTTCGCGCGACCTGCCGTTAGCTTACGAACGGTTGCTAATGTTAGCGTGACGGCACGAGCGCGGAGCTGAGAGACGTTTCGGCTGCCCGGTGTCGAGAGACCGTCCGGTCGCACAGCAGAGGTCGGCTCGTCCTTTAATTTGGGTTTGGACAACGGGACAGTTGGGGCGTTTTTGGTGTCAACCACAAGGCTGCTTTAAAAAAAACAAAAAAAACAAACAACTGGCGTTGATTCAAAGCCGCGAGGCGCCGTGAAGTGAAACGGTAACGGAACTACGCGGTGTTTAAGAAACGAGTTCGTGTTTGTGAATAATTCGGGTTCCGGTACCGGGAAAAGGAAAACCTTCGAGGCAGGCCGTTAAAATAAGACGCTATTTAAAGCCAGCGTGACGACATATTATAACGAAAGTCCCGTGAGCTGCTGCTGCTGCGCCGTGTAATGTCAGATTTGGTTACCGGGACATCGAGTGCCTTACGTTGCCGTGATGTTTTTTATTTTTTATTTTTTTTGGTGCATCACACCGACTCGTCACTGTCAGTTCATAGCTGCCATGTTCGGATACGAACCAATCCGCTCCGTCCCCGTGGTGGAGAAGGCGCGTACTGTTTTCAAGCTCTCCTTCCCTCCTCTCCTTCCCTCCTCTCCTTCCCTCCTCTGTATGCCTTTGCTGCTGAGGCATATGTCATTTTGCCAGCAGCAGGCTGGGTTACGCAACCGGAGGCCGTCATACAAAACAGAAACACGTGTCCGTGCTGAAAGACGCAGCTCTGCCGGACAACAAAGCCTGACTCCCGGCGCAGAGAGGGGAGGGAGGGAGGGAAGGAAGCAGCAGCAGCCGTGTCGCAGGCTGCTCTCGCAATTCACCGCCCCTGAACTTAAAACCGGTTTGAGCAGCACGTTTCGTTTGGGGATGCGAGACACGGATTCAACATGTGTTTTCCTTACAGAGAGGACAATGATACGAACATGATCAGCGCCGATGGCGTCTCAAAATGCGAGGCGACTCTGCAACCGAGAGGCGGGAGGAGGCCACCCGCAGAGATGCTCCATCTGCTGTCGGCTGTCGTCGTCTGGCTGGTGACGGGCACCACCATCTCCAGCCTCAACAAATGGATATTTGCCGTTTACAACTTCAGGTACCCGCTGCTGCTCTCGGCGCTGCACATGCTGACGGCCATCGTGGTGGACTACGGGCTGATCAAGCTGCAGGTCGTCCGCCGCAAAGGGGCCGGAGAGCAGGACCTGACCCCCAGCGCAAAATGTAAGGTGTTCCTGTTGAGTTTGACATTTTGTGCCAGCATCGCCTTCGGGAACATGGGCCTGAACTATGTCCAGCTGTCGTTTGCCCAAATGATCTACACCACTACGCCGCTCTTTACCCTGGCCATCTCCACGCTGATCCTGGGCAAGCAGCATCACTTCCTCAAGTACACAGCCATGATGCCCATCTGCCTGGGCGCGTCCTTCAGCATCATGGGGGAGGTCCAGTTCGATCAGACCGGCTGCTTCTTTGTCTTTGCCGCGACCATGCTGAGGGGCATCAAGTCCATCCAGCAGAGTGAGTGCCAGCTTTGTCCTCTTCGTCACCCCAGACAGCTGACATTAACCCCTCGTTTTGTTTGTGTTTCTGTTGTAGCTAGAGATGGAAACCTCGGTGAGATAATTACTCCACTCGCATCTCATGCCGCTGACGTCGCGGCGTATTTTAGTGTTTTCACCGTCGGCAGTCTGCGGTCCTGGAAAGTGATTCACTCCTCAGTCCGGTGACGGAGCCTTTGCGTTGTGGTGTGTTTTCCGGTTGCTCAGGGAACATCGTACAAACATCAACACGCGTCCGTGTGGCATGTCCTGTAGACGGGCTGGTTCCTGGTGTCTGACTGTTTATGCAGGTTTTTAAGTGAAAGGAAAGTTCACCGACGGCTGAACTTCTTGGAAGTGGCATATAAATATCACCAGTCGTCACGTTTTCAGTCAGCGAATAGATTAAAGATGTTTTTGAGGTTTCTTTTATTCGCCATCTGTGTTTCTGTATTTGGGAAATTCCAAAACAAATGTAGACGCTGTTCAGTAACAGACCAGAGTGACCTCACTCAAAATAAGTTTAAAAAAAAACATGTTCCCATCAAATTTAAGTCTTTTTTAAAAAAAAAAAAAAAATACACACACACACACACACACACACAAAAAATAGTTTTATCATTTGTGAGAAGTAATGTTCCTGAGTGGATTATCCAAAGAAAAAAAAGTAACAGCTTTCAGTAGAAAAACAACGTCTTAACATGTCTTCACATGTCATTACATTTATGGCTAGAGTTTAGGTGTCCTGATAAAGAGACAGATTCCTTTCTTAAGCTGATGTTATGTGGAACAAGTATTTCCTGTAATCCAGTGTGCTCATTCTTCTAACGTGCCGTTCTCACACTGAAGCGTTTGTGTGCATAGATGAGCGTTTGTGTGTTGAAGATTAGGCTCTAACGTAATTAGCCTACACAACATTGTAGTCGTCGGAGAAGAAAAAGAGAAACCAGCAACTTTCTGAAAGCATACAGGCCGTGTTTTTAATTTGTTACGTAACACGCAGGCAGGTACTCGGTTGGTTTGCCCTCAAATCCCTCAGTGACAAACGGCTCAAGACTGCAAATGTGCTTAAAAATGTGTGTTTGCAGACAAATTTGAAGGTGTGTGTGAAAGCTTCAGCACGTTACTTTTATTTTTAATTTTGGCTAAAACGTTTCTGTGCCGAAATGTCTCAAGTTTCAAGATGCTATTTTCATCCTCTCTCCCTCGTTGTTGTTGTTGTTGTTGTTGTTGAAACGGTTTCCCTTATGCATTTATTTTTCTATGACCCACTTTGGGGAGGTCATATCTTTTTAGTTTGAAGGCCCCGAGTATGAAGTGTTTACAGTTTGTGAAGCAGTATTGTCTTGTGTTTTACTTCCTGCAAACATTTAAAATATATCAACCTGCTTCAAAGCAGCTGATCCATCTGTTCCTGTTATTTTGACTATAAAAACACAGGGAAAAGCTGTTATGTCACCGAAACGGTCTGCTAAATAATCCACGTTTCTCAGAATATTTTAGATTAGAAGTACAGTGTCTGAATCAGATTGTTAATCCCACGGTGTTAAACAGAGTAATCATCTTTCATGACATAATGTCACAACATCAGAAAGTTGGTAGTCGGTTCCAACATCACCGAAACTCTGATTCTTTACACCGAACTTGATACCAAAAAAAAAAAAAAAATCAGTCAAGTATGAACTCGTGTTACAATTTCAGCTGACATAAACACGTGAACATTATATTGTGATGAGACTGAATGTTAATCGTTATGTTAAGGTCACAGCTCGCGTTACGCTGGCCTGAAACCAGCTGACGTTGGCCTTTATGCGTGTTACTGCAACAGATGCAGCTGTCACAAAATTCAAGCAGCGGTAACATTTAAACATTTTCGACACATGTAAACATTTTAATGACGCGCTGTTAACACGGATCGCTATGTCCGTCTTTGAGCTGCCGAGATAAGTTGGAGGCGTTTCCTCCTCTCGTTTTGAAATGCTCCGCTTGTCTCGTATCTAATAGTCCGGCTCCAATGCAAAAAAAAAAAAAAAATCTTTTGTACACGAATCTCGGTAGACGTGTTGCTGCACCTTGCTGCTGCTTTTCCACACGCTGCTGTTATTGTCCGGCGTCCTCTGTTGCCACAGCAACAAGGACGGCCGTGTTTTCCGAACCTCGGCGTTGACTCGGTGCTGACGTTGTGGCTCGTTTGGCGTCCCTATTCGTGACAGATGTTTTAATGGAAATGCATCTCCGAGGTTATTTTGTTTTATTTTTTTATCGTCGTCACATTTTTAGCTGCTGCACACATTACTGTGTAATCATGCATTTTAATTGCGAACCGCTGGGGACCGTCCCGTTGCCTTCGCCCACTGCGTTACTGGCTGTAACGGTTTCTCCGACGTGTTTTGTTTGCGCATGTCTAAAGTTTAAAGGTACATTTTCACCGTTTTTTGTGTGTGTGTGTGTGTGTGTGTGTGTGTGTGTGTGTGTGTGTGGAAATAAATACAGCGTTTTGTTTCTAACCGCTGCACACATTTCTGTGTCTTACGCAGGCATTTTACTTCAGGAGGAGAAAATCAACTCCGTGTTCTTGCTCTACCTGATGTCCATTCCCAGCTTCTGCATTTTGGCCGTGGCCGCTCTGGCCTTGGAAAACTGGGCTGTGCTGGAGTCGCCGCTGCATTACGACCGCCGCCTGTGGCTCTTCATCCTGCTCAGCTGCCTCGGCTCGGTCATGTACAACTTGGCCAGCTGCTGCGTCATCAACCTCACCTCGGCCGTCACGCTGCACATCCTCGGCAACCTGAGCGTGGTGGGAAACCTGCTGTTGTCTCAGCTGCTGTTTGGCAGCGAGCTGTCCGCCCTCAGCTGCGCCGGCGTCGTGCTCACGCTGTCCGGCATGCTCATCTATCAGAACTCGGAGTTCATCGTCGGCTACCTGGACGCGCGCAGGGCCAAAGCCGAAGCGTCCGAACGGGTCGTTTTGCACGCGCCGAGGGAAGAGGGCTCGGTCAAAGCGTGCGCATCTGAACAAACGTATCGTCGGCGGAGAGTGGACGGGAAACTGGAAGACGAAAGAGACTGAACTGAAAGGATGAAGGGGAGATGGCATGTTGAAGGAGGAAATGATAAAAAAAAAAAACGGAAAAAAAAACCCTCTTGATAACTCTGTAATGTGTTTCCTCTACCCTTTGTGTCATTTATCGGTCGAGAGCAGGAGGAGTGTGACCTTATCAGGCCATCGTCACTGTTGGAGTGACAGAGCTTTCTTTTATTTACTTTTTTCTTTTTTTTCTTTTTTCTTTTACTTCCTCACTGTGCCAATTCATTTCTCTTCTGGTCACACAGGACTGGAGTCTGCGGCGAAGAAAAGGTTGCCTTTATTTTTCACGGTGACAGTTTTAACTCCCTCCTTTTTTTTTTTTTTATCTGCAAATCCCTCGTATATAGTCTATAGCGGAATATGCATGCACGAGCACACTGAACTGTTTGATACCTCACGAGGTATTCACACTGTCACTCATACTACTCCACTGTGAAAACGTTCTCATTTTCGAGAGGGCTCTAATCGACGGTTTGGGTGGCTGCTGTGGATATTGTCTGCTCCGGGGAGCCTCGCGTGACACGGAGGGTGGGCGGGGCTTAGGAAGCACTCCGCCTCAAATTTGAACGGGCACAATTTGTATTAAAAGTATATATTTATGGTACTTTTACCTGATATCCACCTGGCTCTGTCATGGTAAGGGACTGGGTTATTTGGCAGCTTTTTTTTAGTTTTTTTTTCTTTAGTTTTTTTTTTGGCTGGTATGTAACATAGGAAGCTTGTTCAATAAGGACTCTGTAGTTGTTTTTGTTGGAGGGCTACAACTTTTGTTTGGAGGCAGAGGTCACGATGACGGATGAATCCAATGTTTGTGTGGAATGAGACGCCTCTTTTCCTCTCCTGAAGCACATATTTAATAAGAGGCCCGAGCTCTGTGTGTCCCTTCCCCTCCCCCTTTAACTTCCCACTTAAGGCCTAGATTTTGTTCTCGCACCAACCTGGAAAGCCAGTCTCTGTAGAATAAGTCCAATTATTTCCACCGTTCGCAGCGGTGCGCTCCTGCGCTTCGTACCTCGATAATTAGCTCCCATCAGTTCTCTAAGGAGTGTCACTCAACTTTTAGCCGTCTTTTCCCTGCGGAAGAGATTAAGGAAAAAGAAGATTGAGCTGCCCTTTTTAAGGTCGCTTCTTAAATCCTAGCCGACGTCACCTGTTGGATTTAATCGATTCCTTTGCGTCTGTCACGTTTTCAAACATTTGGTGAACCAGCGCGTTTTGACTTCTGCTGGACAGTGTTGTGTTTTCTAGCTCGGTATTCAAAAGCTGATTTATTGATTTCATTTTGTGACAAAACATATTTTATTCCCTTTTTTAAATTTTTTTTTTATATTATTATTTTTTTAAGGGCCTTAGCAATCACTGGCTGTTAATGCTGTTGATTTTGGTCCTCGAGTGTCTTGCAACTGCATATATGGAACTGACGTTACAAGGAAAGTTGAGACGCAAGGCTGCATGCTGCTCCTGATAACATCTTAACTGATGTCTGCTACACGCCCTCCGACATGTGTGCAATGCCAAATATTTACTTTGAAAGCGTGTTTGTGTTGTTATACTGGTTCTGCCAGACATGACCACTGCTCACGTACGGTTTGAGGTCTCGCAAGACGACACAACAAAGCCATAAATCAAAGATCCTTTATGACACCCACCATCTTTTCAGCATATTTTGCTGCAAGGTTAACTACAGGCAAGATTGTACATTTGGTCAATTTTCTTGATGTGTCGCACATTTACATTTCACAGGGATGCCATTTATATCATGACTTCGTTGTCCTGAGCCTCATATCATTTTGACAATTAATATTTCTAAAATGCTTTTGATAAATCCCCAGTGAGGTAAAATAAAAAAAAAATCCAGCAAGATAGATATGAAAGTTTTGGTTTGTAGTTTGATATATGGTTTTGTTGGTTTAATATTTCAAAACGGTCTCTGTTACACATTTAAAAATCATGTACAGCAGATAGTTTTACTGATTTTTTTTACACGATTGAATTTCTCGGCTGTTCAATAGGACTTGTAATACCCTTGTGTTCATTGATTAACTATTAGACCGAGATCAAGCAGCCTCTCAACAACCATAAGGAAACGGCAGCATGCGAGCGACGGACTTTATTGTTTTCAGTAGAGAAATCTGATCTCGGATATCGGCACGCTAAACAAACAACAAAATGTAATCATTTAAAAAGCGTTATTATTTTAGGTTTGTAGTCTCCGTTAAATGACCACAGTCTAATATCAGGTTTGGCTGCTTCTCATGGAAATTATGTTGGTATGTAATTAGTAGGGTGGAAAGAAAAGCAACTGTTGCACTGACAAGGTACGAAGACTCTGCCTTCAAACTTCCTGTGTACACACTGGTTTTGATTGTTCGCAAAGCTAGTCGGATGTAAATAGTTATTTTATTATATTTATGTATTTTATAGTCATAAATGGCTCGTTGAAACTTTACTGGTTCAAGAATGAAACATTTGCCTCATGCCTTATTTGGACACTGTAGAGGAGAGAGGTGGGATTTGGTTTTAACTCTGAATGCTACAGGTGCTCCTGTTTAGGGGCAAAGATGATGATTCACACATACATGCAAATGCAATTGCCTGAAAATATATAATTGGACAATAAACTAACAAATCCAAGCACCTCATGACTGAATCAAGAGTTATTGTTCTTTACACCCCCTGCATATTTAATATACAGTTACCACTAACTACAGTAACTATTGCATCACAAGTTTGGTTTGAGACTCATCTACTTCTTTTGTTTTTGAGATAATTTCATACTTGGTTTAAGTTGACTTTAAAAAAAAAAAAAAAAACGGGCTACTATACACAAGATAAGTACATCTTTTAAAAACTGCAGATGTTTACCACATTTGTAAATTGTTTAAAGGTCATTGTTTTACATGTCAGTAAAATTAAGAAATATATAGCAACACGTTTTTTTATCGATAAAGTTGCATGCGAGGCTGCCAGTACGGATTATTTTTTTTTATTACCGACTAATCTGTGAATTTCAAATTGAAGGCGGGCTTTTAAAATTGCTGGCTTTGTCTGACCAATAGCACGCTTTTCCTGCTGTGACAAGTCAAAATGTCGGAGGTGGAAATCCACAGCCTGTTAGCGTTCACTGTGAAGTGTTTACGAAGCAGTTAGGACTGTTCACCACTGGATGGAGCAATTTGTCTGCTCTCTGATTTATTAGCTCTTGTCTTTCAATGTGCCTCCGGAGTTATTTGAAACTAAATAATCACTGCTGAAGTAGAAAGCGTTTCAGTCGTGCTGTTTTCTGCCAGAAGTGTGTGTTTACGTCTCCGAGTGTGTCCTCTGTCCTCCCTTCAAGAGAATTCTCAACTTCTGTAAACACGGTTCAGTGGTCAGACTTTTGCCTCAATAAGGCAGTGCTCTTCACTTTTGCCACTGTTAACCCTTCGTTTCCCATCTAAATGATTTTTTTTTCTGTCATGCTTTGTAAATTAAGCGAAACGAAAGTTTATCCGAGGGAGTGCAATGTAAATGTCCACCTGGAAATCATCCAGGATCCAGCGACAAGAGGAGGAGAGACTCCGCTGAAGGTGACAGAGATGGATGAACCGAAGACCTGACGTGTTTCTCCCTCCTCTTCCTCCTCCTCCTTCTTCATCCCTTTTAGGGGTGGTTCATGTAAGCAATCTCCACTCTCTCTCCAAACGTACATCCTTATGAAGTGATGCAGCGTGAGGTGTGATCATCTCTCACAGCTCGGACAAGTTTTTGAAGGAGGATCGAGGGGAGGAGAAAAGAGCGCCGAATCCCAAAGGCACCCACAAGACGCTCCAGTCGGCATCCTGAAAACAGGTGAGTCTCACAACTCTTCCAACAGCCTCCAATCACAGATCTGAATTTCAATCGTTCCCGTTTCATGACTCTGTTCTTCCCATCGTTTGTCTGGTGGCACGAGATTCTGCCCCGTCTCGCAGCACATAGTTTCACGCTGTTATCAGATTCTTTTAGCGATGCTTTCCTTCCACTACATTACTATATTTGTACGTGTTCTTGCTCCAGTCAGCCAGTTGCTGAGATACACTGAGGGGTACTTCAGTAGGGCAAACATTTCTCTGCACTGCTGCTCAGTTTGTGTCTGTTGAGACTCACACAAGTGTTTATACTTCAATTACCAGATTGTAAGTAGAACGGATGTGCTCTTTAAGCCCTGTTTGTGTCATTTTGTGTATTGTTTGGGGCGAACTGCGAGCCCTATCTGGCTGACATTTTTTAATTCTGTGTGAATGATGACTTTGGATTGAAAGTTGTTGCATTTATGTCAGAAAGGTGTAGGTTTCAAACATCTACTTCTCATCAGCCTTTTAGTTCTTCTCCTGTTAAATATTATTAAATCAAATGTGCCATTACTTTCAATATGTGCCAGGATAGCTTCACACAACTGGAGTCACTCGTCACTCAGACATGGAGTCAAACGCCGATGGAGCGCCGGCATCGATGACCAGCGAAGAACTGGCTGCTATTGAAGATGAAGAAGTTCTCAACAAAATGGTGAGCCAGATATGGGTGTCCTTCATGTAAAAATCGGATAAAATTCTCCTCATCGTGCACCATGCAAACAGCGGGAAGGAATTATTTGCAAAGAGACTATTTTTCATGTCCCTGTCCTGTAAAGAATTATTTCTTTTTCTAAATGAAGGACATTGCAAATGCTGTTTTATAACGTAATCTAATTGTGTTATAATGTAATGTAGGATGTTTGCTAAAAATATTTCCTTGTAATCTGTTTCTTTACCTTTAATGATCTTTTAGCTGGACAATACAGCAAATTTTGAAGAGAGGCGAATGATTCGTGCCGCTTTGAGGGACCTGCTTAAGAAAAAGAGAGGTAATAACTGAGGGGAAAACTTGGATCGCTGTCTAATACAGTCATGGTAATGTTGCCATTACTCATTTGACGCTTTGCTTTTTCTCTGAATTCTGCACCATCTGTCAACAGATAAACGGGAGCAGGAGCGAGGAACGAGGCAGCAGGACTTGAGGCAGCAGGGCCTGAGCAAAGGAGGAACGACAGCCGGAGGTGTTGGCGTTGGAAGAGCATCCATGAACCAGCAGCCATCAACAGACAGTACGTCTCTCCTACCCCTTTTGTCTGTGAGCACTTAATACGTGCAGTTTTAATATTTAGTTTGTCATCCTCTCAGGACCAACAGCCCAGCCTCCTTTCAGCAGAACAGCAGGCGGGTGAGTCACGTTTCAAACTGAGAGGCAGCACAGGGGAACAGTTTGTGTGCTCAGTTATCCGTGTTTTTGGTTCATCAATTACACATCAGGATAAAACAAAACTATAAACGGATGAAACACTTCAAATGTTGAACCACTTAAATTTATTTCTCCAAAAAATATGCAGCAATCCACGGTGCCCTCATGCACTGTTAAAAACGTGGGGGAAAAAAAAATGGAACAAAACTCATTTAAATAAAAAGGCAAACTCACCTTGACCTACAGACTCATGCTTTACAAACAAGTCTTTTTCCAACGTCTTCGACGTCACGTGGATGTCAACGTAGGAAGTTTTTCAACGTTCGTTGGACGTCCCACATTGACGCCCCCTGGACGTCCTTAGAAATGTGTGAAATATGACGTAAAAAGGCTTTTCAAATCATAGCCTTGATAACGCAGATGTCAGTTCAATGTTTTTGCCGAACGTTCAAATCACTTTCACTGAGTAGCGAGAATGAACGTTTTTACAACATCAACTTTGAACGTCTTTTCAACGTCCACCGTTGACGTCGCTTGAACATCAACCAAAAAACATTGCCGTTAATAAAACTGATTAGTATATACTTTAAATTTAAAGTTTCAAAATAAAATTTTGAATTTTGCAAATAAAAGTGTTCCTTTTTCCCATTTTCCCGCACACATCTTAAAATGTCCCTGTGACTAACTTTTAGGTCAAGACCCACCAGTTAAAAACTACTCATCTAAATAATCCCATACATGCATCTTTGGCTTCTTTTTTTTTAAGTTAAGAACCATTTTCTTTAAGGACCACTTTTGTTTTTTTTAATTGTGGCCACAGCTGCCAAATGAAAAAAAAAAACTTAATTAGACCATGCACTAGCTAAGTTAAAAGATGAGGTCATGCATACTCCCTTTACACTCAGTGTGTATGTTTGTTTGCCCTCTTCAGCAAAGCCAGTCCTGCTGCAGCCTCAGCCCAGAAATGTCCTCCTGCTGCAGCACCCAATGCTAAAAATGTCAAACAGATGCTTCTGGACTGGTGCAGGGCCAAAACAGAGCCGTATGAGGTAAATATGCCCTTAACTTTCTTTGTGAATTATTACCCTTTGGAGTTATACATAGCTCTGTCAACTTAACTTGACTGAAAATCTTCACAGAAGAATAACTCTGTGCCTTATGTCCCATTTTCTGCCTCTATACCTTCTAAATGGTTTCCTCTCCGGTTTGAAACAGGGGGTGCACATCCAGAACTTCTCCTCCAGTTGGAAAGACGGCATAGCCTTCTGTGCCTTGGTGCACCGATTCTTCCCCGATGCATTTGAATACTACATCCTGAACCCTAACAAGCCCAGGGAAAATTTCCAACTGGCTTTCAGCACTGCAGAGTGAGTTCTCAATCCTTATATGAAGAGGCAGATGTGTCTAGTCTAAAATACACTCCAGTGGTGAAGTGCCGTTAAGAACAAAATGACCTGTGACGGAATATTTTCTGTTGTTATTTGTCTCAAGTCATTATTTTTAAATTGACACTTGCTGTATGTCTGCAGGAGGCTGGCAGGCTGCCCTCCTCTGCTGGACCCTGATGACTTAGTCCGGATGAAAGAGCCCGACTGGAAGTGTGTGTACACGTACATCCAGGAGTTCTACCGCTGCCTGGTGGAGAAAGGCCTGGTCAAGACCAAAAAGCGGCCGTAAACTCTGACAAGTCAAACACTTGCCTTCATGATTGGCTTATTGTATCACCACATGCTGATGTCAAAAAGATAATGTTATGCACCTTTTTCAATGCAATAATTGCATCTAGTCTTTGATCCAAGACTATTTGAAGCATCTTCTGAATATAAATGCGCAGCGCCTAATGTGCAGTATTTGCATTGCTTTGTGTGTTGGCAGGGACTTATGTGTGTCTATGAGCTCTCAGTGGACAGCTGGTGCTCAGGATCAGTACATTCCTCTGAGATTACACATCTGTATTAATCCTAGTCAGGTCAGAGCCACAGAGATTCTGGGAACGACTTTTATGATGATGTTGTTTGAGGGCCTGAGAGTGTGAGTAATAAATATCCAGTTTGTTATACATTCTGTTATTCAGTAACTATTACCGATGAGTGAAAAAGGGCCGAGATGTCAAAGCAGTTTGTTTGCCTGATGCCATAGTCCTCATGATTTATTCAAAACTTCTGAAGTCTGAATGGTGAAGATTTCTGTTGTGTGAATGTGACCCAATAGCGACAGCTCTTAAAGGCGTAGCTCGCCTATAGTCATTAAATCGGGGGTCACAGTACGTAACTAAAAATGTGTGCAGTTAAAGGGACACTCTACTGACATGAATTTGGTGATATTTGATGTCCCTCTAGAGGGAGCTGCCTGCAGTCTCACAAAATGCACCCAACATGTGTCATGGAGTTTAAAAGATGTAGCATTTACTGTAAGGAAGGGCATACTGTAAACTACAGCATCCAGTGGTTTAGGATGTTCCTTTTCGTCTTTGTTTAGGCATCAAACTTGATTTGCTGGAATACATATAGCAAAAAACGTTTCTAATGCATGTTTAGAGTTAAAGCAAATGAGCAAAATTCGAGCTATTTTGATATTAATTACAATTTGAATAGCCCTGAAATAAATAGTAGCCTAATAATAGTAATTATGAGGTTACAAATTGACATCGACAATGTTTTTGTCGCCATGCAGTGCCTCATGAATTTACAGGAAAAAAAACATGGGTTTCCCGTGTTTTCTACATGTGATCACATGTATGACATATTTACCACATGTTGTAGATATGATAACATGGGGAAAATATGTCGACCGTTTTTCACCTGGGAATCTACCGGTACATGACCTTCACATATTACGCCATTAAATTGTTCCAAAACCACGTTTCCAACATGCAAAATAAATGTGACAGGTGCGCAATCACATGTAATCAGATGAGTTTTTACTCGAGTTTTCTGTAAGGGTGTGTACATTCCCGCCCTCTGTAAAGGAAAGAAATATCTTCTTTGTTGCTGAATTTAAAAAAAATATCAGAGGGCGCAGATAGGTGCTTTACCAAAGTGAACTGTAATTATTGGCATGCTGATCAATTACCCCAATCAGTGACGCACTAATGCCAGATTAATGCGTCACTGATGGGACACGTGCTTAATTATCTCTGGCGGGTTAGACTTTGGCAGCTGATTTTTGTTTTGCCTTCCCTGCTCTGCCCGCCTCCAACTGTTCACCCATAGAGAGAGAGAGAGAGAGAGAGAGAGAGAGGGAGGGAGGGAGGTAGGTGTACGGGGTCGGTGTAGAGCCGGTGTGCAGAGGGAGGTGCAAGCGGGATGCTTGCCGAAAAGTGCACGGCTGCTCCGACCAACTGGACGGCGCGGAGACAGCGATAATAAGTAGGATGAGGTATAATCAGCTGTTGTGTTGTAGCGCAAACATCAACATGCAGGAGTCCGGCCACATCAAGCGTGACCGCCTTCTGTCCTGACAGCCCGGCGGCGCGGTCTGCACCGTGACGAGACGACCGCTGTCCGCGGCGGCACCGACCGGAGTCGCATCCGTCCTGCAGACTGCCTGGGTCGGTCTGTCTCCGGACCATACATCGATCTTTTACTCTCACCTGTACGTGACAGTCTGGTCGCGTTGATTGGCGGCTGATGCTTCCACCTTCTGTGAATTTGTGAGATCACCTTTGCGGTTCACCTTGGAAATATTTTTTTTTTCTTTTAAAACGCCGAAAAAGGTAAGACGTGTCTTTACGAGGTGTGTGAGACACATCAGGCTCTGTTTATGTTATGTAAAAAAAAAAAAAAATTGTGCTTTGTGGTGTTTTTCCACTGTCCAGGCTCTTACCTTTGTAGGTAACGGAGCCGTCATTCAGACTTGCAGATGTGAAACAGGCCCTCTTGTTCTGTGTTTTAAGCTCTGAAAGTTGCATTTTCACTTTCAAAGTGCATTCAATGCAAACTGATCACATTTTCAGTCGCAGCTCTGTTTTTTCAGGTTGTGGTCACGTGAATTTGTCTGTTACAAAGACATCCTCGTTTGCATATCATGAATTATTAAAAAGAGGTGTATAATTTCTGTGTGGGAGGGCATATAAACAAAATGGAGGAATGGACCCTGTCCTGCTATCATGTCAGGCATCCTCTTCCTTGTGACCTACAGTATCTGTTGACATTGTCTGATGTGCTCCATTATGTGCAGCAGTGGACTGACTGGGCTCCTGCAGATCAAATGGTAGTTGACCGGTGAGGGGAAAAGCACTTTGTAGTGTTATACTAACCAAATGATCAGCAACTATTCTTTCTTTAGCTTTGTAAAAGGGTCAAGGGCTAATTATTGTTGCCAGGCAGTAAGGATGTAATCCAGGACGCAGGTCCAAAGTTAGTTCCTCAGCCCAATTGCCTCGCATGACAACATCATCAAATGGAGTCTGGGGAGCCTGATGTAGACAGATATTCAATATCAGCCAGCCAATATAATTGATGCAGTTTCTCATCTTTTGCTCTTTTACCTGCCGATTCAGTGATGTTGAGGTTTTGTGTAATTTTATGCTCCCTGCTAGCTGCATTATGATAAAAAAAAAAAAATAATAATAAAATGGTGTTATCCACATACTGTTGCAGGTTGATGGATCGCCTGCCGCAGAAACAAGTCTGCGCAGACCCTTGTGGTCCTAAAGTGCATCCTGGACCCTGTGTGTTAACCGAAGCCAGTCCAGGTTTACCTCCACAGCTCGCAATCCAGGAACTACCACTCATCAGCCCGTCAGAGGTGCTCAAAAAAACGTCTGGGTTGAGCCCCATGCAGGCCAGTGCTGCACCTACGAAAGTGACAGACCAAAGGCAGTCCGGGCAGGTAAAGTCTGGGTCCACGCCTGCAACACTGGCAAGCATAAGTCGGCCAAGACCGACTGTTCTTGGAAGCAAACTAGCTCCAAAACCGACCAGGATCTCAGTGGAGCCCTCCAACGAAATAGATCTAATCCCTGTTTGCATCCCTGGACCTCAGAGTGCCAACATCCTGTCACATTCCCCGACAGAGTCCTCGTTCCCTCCTCACAGTCCTCACAGCCCCCACAGTCCCCACAGCCCCCACAGTCCCCACAGCCCCCACAGTCCCCACAGCCCCCACAGTCCCCACAGCCCTCAGCCTTACCTGAGCCCCACTCCCAGCCTGCCCTCCAGCCTCAGCCCCAAACTCAGCCTCAGTCCTCAGCCGCAGAGGATCCCCTCACCTGGGAGCTCAACGCAGAGCCCGGCTCAGTCTGAGAAGCCAGGAGGAGAGAACAACAACTTCAGGTGAGACAAATAACCACCTCTATTAAAACATTCTCACAATACTCAGTCATTTCCACAGGGTATTTAAATCATTCTGTTGTCTACTACCGGCATTGTTATTCCTTGTGCCTAATAAAGCTGCAGCAGCTGTAAAGCTGCAGTCGGTGGCTGTAAGAAAGCTGATGTGAGCCAGGCCGTGTCAACTGAATCACAACAGCAAATTTCACTAAAAGCCTCATGAACCTGACAGAGTGGCACATACGCATTTTGTTGGCAGATTTCCCAGAGGCACTTTTGTTGTGTTCCTCGCTCCTAAACAAGGGCTGCTTGTTTAAATTTATAGAAGACTGTTTATATGAAAAATTAAGAAAAGTCTTCAGTTAACAGGCCCTATGGTCACACAACTCACATTCCTTACGGATCACAACAAATCACATTTGCATACTTTAGGTGTCATTTTATAGATGTATCGATCAACTTACTTTCAGGAAGCCATTTTCATTTGTTTTGGCATGATATGAAAATCAATTTACATAGAAAATGGAATCCCTCACATGAACTCTGTTCTGAGTTGTAGGCTCTGTTGTCTGAAAATTAAATGCTGTAGACAAACAAAAAGACAGTAATACCATTTTGAATAGAAAAATGTAAATTAGATTAATTGTGACATTAAAATGCTGCTGTTCTAAATATTACAGTGTCCTTGAACAACAGGCAGATTTTATAACAGTCAGTATTAATAAGAATAACGTTATTATGGCAGAACTTGAAACACAGAACACAAATTATTCATAAAGACAATCTGGTTGAATGGATTATTTCTCAAACTAATTTTAAATTCCTTGATATTGATTTTTATGTTGTAGACTGAAATGAATACAAGCAAATGGCTGATGATATACTTTATAACATGTTTAATAGTGAATACATGACAGCTAGTTTTTGTTCTCAACTTGCATAAACAGCAGCATGGATATTTAAATCAATAATGCTTCGCATATCTATTTTGATGAAACTGTTTTGTTGTAATTGCACAAACCTACATATCATCCAGCGAAATGTGAAGAGGTGTAGAGCTAAAATGATCATCTTATTAATTCATTATTCTCTGGAAAGGAATAAAGATGGCAACTCTTTTAATAATCTGTGAAGAATTTGAGTAAATGTCAAATATTTTCTGCTTCCAATATCTCAGATATCTGGATGTTCTGCTCTTGTTCATCTTATTGGAAAGTCAAATTAATCTCTTTCAGTTTGGACTTTTGATTGAAAATTTTCATTATTTCTTGACATTTTATACACAAAACAATTCGTTCATTCATTGAGAAAATTAAATGATCCATGGAACAAATAGTCTCATCATTTTTCTCTAGTTGGCAAACATTACTTTCTTTTTTCTCTGCTAGTGCTCACATACACACACACAGGCGCGCGCACACACACACACACACACACACACACACACACACACACATGCACACAATACTTAGTCATCACTGAGGTACACAGAGGTGCTTAATTGTGCTTATCTTTTTTTTCTATATCCAGAAGTCCTGATGAAAGTTATTTCCCTGAGGATTACAGCAGGGATTATGTCCTCTTTTGCCCTACGCCATATAGTACTTAAATCTAATGCAGCATTTCCACTGTTTCTATCCTCTGAAAGGGTGTACATTGTCACATGGAACGTGGGATCAGCTGTCCCGCCAGATGACATCACTTCTCTGTTTGGACCAAATGTTTCAGATGGGAACATTGACATGTTCATCATCGGGTAAGCAAGTGTTTCTGCGCAGCTCAGCGGTGACAGAGAGACAGCTGTGAGTGCCCACTCAGTCATCTGTGGTCATTTCGACTCATCCCCTCCTCTTACCCATCACTGTCCTTTTTATTTATAGTTTCATTTATACTTGTTAATGACATTTCTCTACTTTGTGGCACTGTCCAGACTCCAGGAAGTCAACTCCATGATAAACAAGAGGCTGAAGGATGTCCTTTTTTCAGACCAGTGGAGTGAGCTCTGCATGGACATGCTCAGTCCTTTTGGATATGTTTTGGTCAGTAAGAAGTCAGATCTGTTGCCCTTGATATCTTTGTGCCATAATTAATTGTAGTTTACCTCACTGATATCTTATTTCTCATCTATGTCATCTGTTTAGGTGGCATCCCAGCGAATGCAGGGAGTGCTGCTGCTGGTTTTCTCTAAATTCTGCCATCTTCCATTCCTCAGAGGTGTGCAGACAGAGAGCACACGCACAGGACTTGGGGGATATTGGGTACGTGCTACGCATCCAAGAAGTGCTGCTCTGAAACCAGCTGAGATTTATGATGTTGCAACATTTGCGATGGACTTGTGTTAGTGGGACGGGGTGGTCAGAGTGTGTGTGTGTGTGTGTGTGTGTGTGTGTGTGTGTGTGTGTGTGTGTGTGTGTGTGTGTGTGTGTGTGTGTGTGTGTGTGTGTGTGTGTGCGCTCGTGCTCCCTCCTGTCTGCATGCATGCGTGGGTGCATATGTCAGTGCGTGACCTTCCCGTGCGTGTTGATGTCAGCATCACCCCTGGCTGGTGCAGTCTCCTTCTCTTCGAGGTCAGTGCAGCAGCAGGCTGTCTGGCTTTCTGATTCTGTGACTCAGTGTCAGAAAAAAAAACACCACAACCTTGTCCCTGAACATCGATCCAGTTGATACTTGCTGCTGTTTTTCTGTTTTATTCTGAAGAGTCTTTCGTTTGTCACTGTATTCTTTGCCCTGTCCTGTCACTCACAGGGGAATAAAGGTGGTGTCAGCGCCAGGATGACGGTGTTCGGCCACCCGGTGTGCTTTCTCAACTGCCACCTGCCGGCTCACATGAGGAACCTGGAGCAGCGCATGGAGGACTTTGAGAGCATCCTTCAGCAGCAGCAGTTTGAAGGAGGGACTGCCACCGGTCTACTGGACCATGAGTGGGTGACATTTTTATATATAACTTGAATGAACTCAAGAATTATCTCCCATCATTCAGTCATAATAATGAATACAAGCTGCACGTAAACATTTTCATTCATGGAACTTGTCCCTTATGCTTGAGACCTGATCGGAGTTATAAATTGCAACTGCTGCTCAAAAATCATATGAGGCCATATTACATAATAAAGCATCTAAAGCACTTCTGTTTGATATTTTATGTCTTCTGAGTTTTAAGTAACACTTTACTTCACCAACAATGTTAGATCTTTTTGAGGATATTACACTAATCATTATGTACGTTGATTTATAAAAAACATAATATAATATTCTGCTATGTTTATTTCATTTGTATTGTATTAATTTGTGTCTCTGCTTAGTTCCACATGTAAATAAAAGGCCTATTTGTTCTGTCCCCGCAGTGTCGTGTTTTGGTTTGGGGATTTAAATTTCCGTATTGAAGATTACGACATCCATGTGGTGAAATGTGCCATTGACAGCAATAAGCTGCCTCTGCTGTGGGAGCGGGATCAGGTGAGGCTCCTTAAGCATTTTAAAATATCCACAGAGACAGATGGATTTTTCTGGAAGGCTTTACACCACCTGTTTGTCCGTTGATCGCCGACCACGGCCAACAGAGGGAGCTGTTTCGCAAAATAAACAAACACCTTCTTCGGTTCTGTGTTTCCCCCGTTGTCTGACTACTCTACAGCTCAACATGGCTAAAATCACAGAGTCCATCCTGGAAGGCTTCATGGAGGGACCACTCAAATTTCCACCTACTTATAAATTTGATGTGGGCACTCATACGTACGACACCAGGTTCGTCCAGCTGCCTCCACTACAAACTCACTCTCATAGATTTGACATTTTAGAAAGCAAATCTCACACCTCTTCAGCTGTTGCTCACTGATATGACCATCTTCATTTGTCTCAGTGCTAAGAAGAGGAAACCAGCCTGGACAGATCGTATCCTCTGGCGCCTTCGTCGCACTGGCTCCCCAGTTCCTACCCACAATGCAGCATTGCAGCGGGGTCTGACCTCATGGCTGGGCGGGGCGACTAAAGTGACGCAGCACGTGTACCGAAGCCACATGGGCTACACCATCAGTGACCACAAGCCTGTTTCTGCCCTGTTTTCCCTGCATGTGAGAAAATATTTGACACATGAACTCAAATACACTGTGACAGCTGTCTGTTTGTATTATTTTCTTTGCTTTCCTGTGTTTTATTTCATTGTGCTACGCTCTTACTTGTAGTTCCCATTCAGAGTGGGCATGCCTCTGGTGGAGCTGCAGGTAAACAAGGTGTGGTGCAAAATCTCAGATGCTACAGTCAGATTCACTGTTGCATCAACTTATCAGCGCAGCTCATGGGACTGGGTGGCAATATACAAGGTAATCCTGAGGTAGTCCTTAAGACAGACTCTTAACAGTTTGTCCCCAGAGTGTCTACGCTTACAGCCATGACTTGTTTCTGTGCAGGTTGGATTCAGACATCACAAAGATTACCAGGCGTATGTGTGGGCCAAAGGAGAGCATGCAACACAGGTGTGTCAGACTCATATTCACAAATGTATTTTGAGCCACAACTGAACTCAAAGTTGATTTGTTTGCCTTCCTCTCTCCAGGTGACATTTTCAGAGGAGGATTTGCCAAGAGATGACTGTGAATACATCCTGGGTTACTACAGTCATAACATGAACAGTATTGTTGGACTGTCGTCAATAATTCAGGTAACCCAGTTCAAAGAACAAAACAAGCAATCGTACTCCTTTTTATTATACAATTATGAATGGAAAAACACACACATAAGTATATATATGTTTAAAATCATTATTGAGTATTCATAAGTATACCTAAGACCAAAAGCTCACCATTCTGTCACAGGGCCACTTATAGACCCAACTTAACACTTACAGACAAATGGAAACAAAGACCATTCACACCTAAAGGCAATTTGTAGAATCCCCAATTAACCTGAGGTGCATGTTTTTGGATGGTGGGAGGAAGCCGGAGTACCCGGAGAGAACCCACGCAGGCACAGGGAGAACATGCAAACTCCACAAAGACAGGCCCAGATTCAAACCTGGAACCTTTTTGCTGTGAGGCGACAATGCTAACCACTGCACCACTGTGTCACCCATTGAACAGTCACTATTTTGACAATTAATTAATGAATTGATTATAAATCCTTTTAAAAGCAATAATTATCTGATTCCAACTCTTAAAATGTGAATATTTTCTTGATCCAACTGTCTTCTGAGAGGAAACCGTTAGCTGAACAATATGACTGTTGGTCAGACAAAACAACATATATGAATAAGACAATTGGGCTTTTCAGAGAGAAAATTATGATATTTGAAAATAATCACAAGTTATAGTTTCTAGTCTTTTTACAAATTCAGATTATAAAGCATATGATCTGTTTTCAAGCTATAACAAAATAGTTTAAACTGCCAGCAGTATATAAGCAATTAAATAATCTCCACTTTGACTAGTTACAACTAGAGCGGCGACTAACAATTATTTTCATTATTGATTATTCTGTCTATTATTTCAATATTATTTGCAATGCTCCACAACTAGAAGGTGTTCAGTTTATTGTCATGAAACCAGAAAATCTTAACATCTCATAGGTTGGAATCGGAGAACTTTGGTATATTTTTCATTCAAAAATGATTTAAAACCATCAATCGACGATCAGAATAGTTGCCGACTAATTTTCTGCCAATCAACTAATTGATTAATCAACTGATGTAACTGCAGCTATAGGTACAATATTGAAATGCTTCTGGAAAATCTATGTATCACTATTTCATTAATTCACTGAATATGTGATAATACAACAGACAGCACAACTGATCTATCAGCCATCATTCTATTGTACGATGAGTACAGATCTTTTAGTGAAGTCCTCTTTTAGATGCAGGACTTTTGCCGGTACTGGAGTATTTCTACATTGCGGTATTGCTACTTTTATTTATATTTTACAGTGTATGGAAGGGTGTGCCTACGTACATTTTGTCCAGTAGTTTCCTTTTTATCAGTTCTCTTCAACCCTCCATCCTCCACAGATCAAGATGCCCATCCACAGCCCCACTGTGTGCCGCTCTGACAGCTCAGAGGTCAGCTCAGAGGATGACAGCACTCTGGTTCTGCTGGCTCCAAACTCCCGCAGCCCGAGCCCTAAAAACGGCAAACACCACCATCGTCACCGCCGCAGTCGCAGCCCTGCTGTTCCCGCTCTTTCGTCCAACCCCATCCCCTCCCTGCAGGGCCTCAGCCTCTGCCCTCGCTCCAAAGACAGCCAGACACGAAGCCGCTCTCCCTGCTGTGCTGCTAAGAAGGAGCGGCTGGTGTCCCCCAACACCGTGCCGTCTCCCGCCATCAGCCCGCTCAGTCCTCGCAGCCCTGTGTCTCCAGGCGGTGGGGTGACTGTGCCGGAGGCCCTGATTGCTGCCATCATAGGTGAACACAGATCAGCTCAGGTTAGCCCCACAGGGGTCAAACAGATCAGGAAGGCAGGGGAAACAGAGACCACAAAGAACATAAAGATCAAGAGTTAAAATGCAGTACTGGGCAAGGCGAACAATGGCAATATCCATGCGTTCAGGGTCTGATCCAACCCCACACTGTCACTGTGCTCGTAGAAGCAGCACATTTAATGACTCCTAACGTAGTTTGCAAACATTCCACATTGTAGCCCTGCAGTTCCCTTTTTCTCAGTCTACCATCGTCTCATACACTACTGTATGTGAGTCAAAAATGTGACCGGACTCTCGATGACAAGTGCTTTTTTAGGTTCATAAGGTATATCATACGTAAACAAACATATTGAATGTGAAACCAAAGTCAGAGTTGACCTGTGATGGATGTGACCGGGTGTTATTGACAGCTGTATGGATCCAGGTGGACGGTATCAAAATAAGGACGCTGGAACACCAGTATTGATGGTACCATAGGTCACGACACTGAGAGAGAGCGTGTTTGTGTGCGTGTGTGTGTGTGTGTGTGTGTGTGTGTGTGTTTGTTTGTGTAGGCCTATGTGTTAGAACATATATGTGTCAAACATGCATTTTGGACCACATCATGGTTTTAACTCTATAGGGTTTGGTCTGTATTCATGAGATGAATCTAGTGTATCCAACAGTAGAGATAGAGCATTTTATCACCAGTCAATCTGACATTTACACGTGACTGTGTGAACTTGACCAGTAATCCCAGACCAATGCTCTTATTCTTAGCGGCTTTGTGAATACAGCCCCTGTTCTATGGAGCTCAGTGATTGGATGTTTAGGCTAATGTGGTTGTTTCGCTTCAAGGAAACAGTGTTGTTTAACTGTGTGAGTGTGCAAATAAAACATGAACAACTGGAAAAGCAAACTAACAAAGGCTGTTTATTGGATAAACACAACTTTAAACTGTCAAGGAGAAATGTATATTTGTACATGTGTGGACTCGAGTCACACTACAGTTCAGAGTGGACTTGACAAAATTCAAAAAAGACTTACAGACTGACTTTAGCAACAATAACTTGTGACTTCAATTGGACTTCAGTCTTTTGACTCTTTTTTTCCTCCTGACAACCAATGTCCTGTAAAACAATCCAGCAGCAGCCACACATGCTGCCAGAGCAATAGAGAAAAGTGTGCTTCGCAAAACACACGTCATATTGTATGTATTGTATTGCATTTAACTCAGTTATCCCATTCAGATGATGCTGCAGTCAGTTAAAATCATTTGTCAATGTGTAAATAACAAATGATTTTTTTTGTCACAAGGATAACAAAGAAAGGGAGACCTGATCAAGATTCTTTAAAATGTTATAAATAAAAATATTTTTATATCATTTTATATTTCTGTATGTTTACTGTATCTTCGTCTGTTTAAAATTTTAAAAGGGAGTTGAATTTTGTAAGGGTATCGTGATGACTTGGACTTGACCAAGACTTGAGCCTTACAGAATAATGAGCACCACTTGTATATGTGTGTACTGAACATGTTGCCCTGCAGGGGATAGAAGTGTGGTGGAGGAAGTATTCAGATTCTTTTTTTTTTTAAGCAAAAGGGTCAACACAGCACCGTAAACATACAACAGTCCTACATGAAAAGTCCTACTGAAGTAAAATCAGAAACATAAGCAACAAAATTTTGTTTCAGTATTAAAGTAAAAGTCATGGTTTGGTCCCTCTGACTTATGTTATTACACACCTATGACACCTTTAGATTATTAATACTGAAGCATCAGTGTTTGGCAGCGTGTTACTGTTGTAGCTTCTGCAGGTGGAGCTAGTTTGTATGACTTTTTATCCAATTTTATGCCAGCAGATAAACCTGTGGGGACGACAGATGATTACTGGGAGAGGAAAGAAGAAAAAACTAAGTTCTGATCAACAAATCTGTTTTCAGTTTTTGCACTTTTTCTTCTTATCTTTGATTTTTGATGAGATATTGGACTATTTAAATATTTATTGAGATGAAATCACTGATTTAATCTTCAACAATGAGTTGTATTTGACAAGGTTGTTATATTATCTGAAAAGAACGCTGTTAGATAAATGTAGTGGAGTAGAAACTACAATATTTCCCTCTGAGATGTAGTAAAGTGGAAGTATAAAGTAGCATCAAATTAAATTCTCAAGTACATGTAGTCTGCATTAAAGTTGTTCTGAAGTACAGTATTTTAGTAAATGTACTGTGTTACTTTCTACTTGATCGTAGATTTGTAGTTTTGAGGATGAATTCAGTAAAATGTGAATAATGCTTCAAACAGACATCATAGATATCTAACAAATGAAAACAACAAAATACATGGAAATCTCTTCAAACATTCATTGTTAGTTTAAACAAAGAAGATCTTGAGGTCTCTACAGAGGCATGGATAAGTGTACACAGCTTATGGCTTGTCCCGATGTTTATAATCAAGATAATGACTCTTTGGATTACAAACAGATCTAAAACCAGAGACAGGCGAGACAGAGACGCGAGGCAAAACAAGCTGAGAGGAGTCATCCCCTGAGTGATACATTTCATCTGACGCACAAGTAGCTGGTTGCAGAAAGTTAAGGGGTCAACCTCCAATCATCATCAAAATAAATGAAATACTTTGACCTTTTTTTTTTTTCTAAAAACACTTAAAATTTGTGAAATAGGCCTACTTGACCTCTTTTTCTGTTTAGGTCTTTTTAAAATCTATCAGAGGAACCTTGAATACCTTCACTTCTTTGGCACTTGACAAGCCCTTAATAAAGTACAGACACTTTATAATTATTCTGGAATTCCATCAGTAAATGATACTCGAACCCTTTCAGCCCTCTAAAATAATAATAATAATAATAAAAATATGACATACTTAATATTTTCACCTCTTTGGGCCTCTAAAAATTAATAAATTCCTTAATAAATGACTAAAATACTCTTTTGCAAGCACAAAGCCTCTAAAAAAAAAAAAAAAAAAAAATCTCTCAAGTAAGTGAAATACTTTCATAACAAGCCTTTAATTTGATGAAATACTGAATGCTTCACCTCAAGGAAGGAAATATTTCTGCCCTCTCGGGCCATAACAAGCACGTGCTTCATTTTAAGATGAAAGATGCCAAAGATGCAGCGCCTGTCGAAGTAAGTCCCCTGAGGTGGTTTTAATCTTTTTACACGCTAATAAATCCCCTTCAGGAGGGAGAGAGGGAGAGGGGGGAAGAGAGTTTGTGTTTTTTCCTGCACGCCCACCAAGCACCACGTGGTCTGAGCTCCAACAACAACATTGGCTGTCGAGAAAAGACTTGAAGGAGTCTGGGAGTAAGTTGTCGAGACAAATAAATACAGCCGTCTGGTCCTCAGAGGGACTTTCTCCCCAAGCTGAAAAACGGTGCGGTCGCTTTCGTGTCTAGAGTGAGCCGGAGTCCCAGGTGAAGGCTGTAAAGACCCTGCACACACACACACACACACACACACACACACACACACACCTGTCTGAGCTGAAGAGAGCAGCTAACCGCCTTGTTGTCGGCTAACAGCGCGCGCGTGTGCTGGTTTAAAAATTAAAAAAAAAAATGAACGGCCATCTGAATGGTTTCCATAACAACTCGCTCCATGATGAAGACTGCTTCCTCTTCACTTCGGAGTCGGTCGGAGAAGGACATCCCGGTAAGTTTGACTTTGTCATCGCCTGTTTGTTAATTAGACCCTCTCTCTCTCTCTCTCTCTCTCTCTCTCTCTCTCTCCACTGACCAAAGTAATTAGCCTAGCATCTTGTTAGCCTCTCAAAACAAGGTCATGTGACTTTGTTACTGCTTCACTCCGCGGTCACGTTCATTCATCTGTAACTCAGAGAAGTTATTGCGTCATTTCGCTTGATAAAACAGGGACATTAATTATCAAGCAAAACGGACATAGTCGAAGCATACGAGTCACGATGCGTGAATAAAGTTTTTAACATTAAAAACAGGTAAAAAAACAACAACAACAAATAACTAAAAGTCAGACTTTGACCAGTGCTGAACTGTTTTCACTCAAGATGTCTGATGGGAGCAGCCTGCTCTGGATAACCAGATCATGTGCAATGTTGCATCATGTCAGGAGTTCATGTTTACAAAGGAGTTAATGTTAGTGACGTTGTACTTAACCATAAGACCACAAACACCTCTCTGAAGCAGCTGAAACTAAAACGGAAGATTATCATCCAGACTAAGAGTTAGACTTGTTAGGTTAGGTAGTTACTTTATTAATCCCCGAGGGGACTTTTTTTTTTTTTTTCCGCCACAGCAGCATACAGGAAGCAATAAGATAATAATAGAATAATAAAAAGCAATAAAATAGCAGTAAAAAAAAAATATTAAATGTAAAATGCACTATATACAGTACAGTATATATCTATATATATTATATACAAACAACCAAGAAACACAGACAACAGTGAAATTGTTGTGTGATGGGTTTTGCCAGAGGTGAGTTATTGTACAGTCTTATTGCGGTCGGCAGGAATGATCTCCTGTATCAGGAACGATCTCCTGTATCAGGAACGATCTCCTGTATCTGGAACGATCTCCTGTATCAGGAACGATCTCCTGTATCAGGAACGATCTCCTGTATCAGGAACGATCTCCTGTATCTGGAACGATCTCCTGTATCAGGAACGATCTCCTGTATCTGGAACGATCTCCTGTATCTGGAACGATCTCCTGTATCAGGAACGATCTCCTGTATCTGGAACGATCTCCTGTATCTGGAACGATCTCCTGTATCAGGAACGATCTCCTGTATCAGGAACGATCTCCTGTATCTGGAACGATCTCCTGTATCTGGAACGATCTCCTGTATCTGGAACGATCTCCTGTATCAGGAACGATCTCCTGTATCTGGAACGATCTCCTGTATCAGGAACGATCTCCTGTATCTGGAACGATCTCCTGTATCTGGAACGATCTCCTGTATCAGGAACGATCTCCTGTATCAGGAACGATCTCCTGTATCTGGAACGATCTCCTGTATCTGGAACGATCTCCTGTATCTGGAACGATCTCCTGTATCTGGAACGATCTCCTGTATCTGGAACGATCTCCTGTATCTGGAACGATCTCCTGTATCTGGAACGATCTCCTGTATCAGGAACGATCTCCTGTATCAGGAACGATCTCCTGTATCTGGAACCATCTCCTGTATCAGGAACGATCTCCTGTATCAGGAACGATCTCCTGTATCAGGAACGATCTCCTGTATCTGGAACGATCTCCTGTATCAGGAACGATCTCCTGTATCTGGAACGATCTCCTGTATCTGGAACGATCTCCTGTATCTGGAACGATCTCCTGTATCTGGAACGATCTCCTGTATCAGGAACGATCTCCTGTATCTGGAACGATCTCCTGTATCAGGAACGATCTCCTGTATCTGGAACGATCTCCTGTATCTGGAACGATCTCCTGTATCAGGAACGATCTCCTGTATCTGGAACGATCTCCTGTATCTGGAACGATCTCCTGTATCTGGAACGATCTCCTGTATCAGGAACGATCTCCTGTATCAGGAACGATCTCCTGTATCTGGAACGATCTCCTGTATCAGGAACGATCTCCTGTATCTGGAACGATCTCCTGCATCTGTCCTTGTGACAGCGGAGCTGGACGAGTCTTTTGGAGAAAGTGCTCCGCTGTCCCTGCAGCAGGTGGTGGAGAGGCTGGTCAGGATTATCCAATATGGATGCTAGTTTGGTGAATCTACTTGAGCTGCCGACTCAGGGTATACCATGTTCAGCTCAATTCAGTTTTATTTATTTATGTCAGTTTTCTGAAGGCACTTAACACAATAAAGTCCTAACAAAGGAACATTTCAGTCATTATATAGAGGAACTCAACAATTCAATAATTCCTACGTGAGGGACAGCTGGAAGGAAAACCGGTCTTTTAATAGGTTCGAAACCTTAGACAGAACCGGACTCGCAGCCGTCTGCCTCAATTGGTTGCGGTGAAAGGAGAGCGGAGATAGAAAAGACCAGCATAGAGATACGAGAGGCAATCGACTTTTGCTGAGGCCAGTAATTGCGGACCAGAAACTTGCCGCTCCAGGTCCGGGCGTACCTGCCAATAATAATGATAAAGTATGGCTCTTAAAGCCGAAGGTTCTGCCTCCCATTTTACTTTTGGAAACTCTCGAAACCACAAGCAGGCCAGCACTCCCGAGATAGGCACTCTAGTACCATGATATGGTAATATACGATCATAAATATATGTAACATACAACCTTTTACCTGCAGAACTATTCAGCAGCTTTTCATTGCAATATAGTTCAGTTTTAAACATTAGCGGGTCCATTTAGTAAAACAAGTATTTTCCCCAAAAAAATTCTTGAAACAAATGTCACTTGTAATAATTGTTTTATCTGTCTCTTCACCAACCTAACACCCCAATAACCCAGACAAAAAAAGTGCCAACCAATTCTAAATGCCTTTATTATAGTTTTCAGTGTGGTGAAGCTTCGTTTGGTTGATCGTGTATTTATTTTAATAAATAATTAATAAATGCACATTTCATTTTATTCTTTCACATCACGCAAGTCTTCCAACAGTGTGTGTATATTTGACCATGTAGCAAAGCAAAGGGAGTTGCAATGCATTGTTCTGACGTGTTCTGAAACTGTTCATGTTGCCTCACAGATAAAATTTGTGACCAAATCAGTGACGCGGTGTTGGACGCACATGTCGTACAAGACCCTGATGCCAAAGTAGCATGTGGTAAGTCTCTGTGCAGCAAATCAAGGCTTCTACTGCCTGAACCTCTGAGGTTTAGTTGTGAATGAAATATTAAAATGTAAACTGAGCTATGATGTACAGTAGGGGTGATGTCCAACCCTGTGTCACTCATGTTACTTATTGCATCTTTGGTTCTTCTTTTGAGAGATAATAATTCTGTCAAATATAACCCCAGAAACTAAGGAGCGACTGTAACTAAACTTTAACAAGAGCCAAAAAGTCCGCTTTATATGTTTTTAATTTTCTCTGGTTCCATTAAATGACCATACTGTTTATACCTGAAAACAGATGCTGTTGTCGCAAAGCTTTAAAAAAAAAAAAAAAAAAAAACTGTCAGGTTTTAGAAAGTTATTCTTCAATGCACTCGATGTGTATGTTGCAAATTATATATATCATTTGCATATTGTAAGTACTTGTAACTAAACATGAATTATATTTTCTTCATGTTCTCCAAGTAAAATGACTTAAAACATAAATTTAGGGAGGATCAGCTGGATATTACTCTGGGTCTTACTCCTGTCGCTGACACTGCACATTATTTTGTCCACAGAGACCGTCGCTAAGACGGGGATGATCCTGCTGGCGGGTGAGATCACCTCCAGGGCCAACGTCGACTACCAGAAGATTGTCCGAGACACAATCAAGCACATCGGCTATGACGATTCCTCCAAAGGTACAGTGATGACAGCAGGTGGTTGCGAGTTCAGTTCAGGTCCAATTTCATGCAGTTAAAGCCTCTCTTTCTGTCTATTAATTGTGGAAAGTCCATCACAATTTCTAAAAGTAATAGCAGTACTTTCCGAATGTCTGCTGAAGATTATACCACATATTGGATTTCAATTATTCCACCATGGATCGCAAAATGTAGTGAGTGATAATGGGACTGAGGCACGTTGGAGGTGCTGAAAGTTATGCTCCTTTACTACTTGAATCAGGCCGACTGTCGCTGCTATAATGAAGCCACCGTGGCTGACTGAGGAAACGTCTTAAACTCTTCACCAGTCAAGTTGATGATTTTAAAATTTTCCCTCCAAATTTAGTTGAGCTGCAAAGCAAATAGTTTGTCGATCAAAGTGCCCCGTTAAGTTGTGAACCGTGTGTCTGAGGCTCCGTTGACGTGTTTCACAGGCTTTGACTATAAGACCTGCAATGTGCTGGTGGCGTTGGAGCAGCAGTCCCCCGACATCGCTCAGGGTGTTCACCTGGATCGCAAAGAAGAGGACGTGGGAGCTGGTGACCAGGTCAGACGGGTCATAGATGTCTTTATCGTTTAGGTTTGGTGTCCAGCTGAGTGGCTGGAGCCCGACACGTGGTAGTAACGTGGTTCCTGGTGTTATTTTGACATTTATTCATGCTGTGATGCGTGACAGGGCCTGATGTTTGGATACGCCACCGATGAGACCGAGGAGTGTATGCCCCTCACCATCGTCCTGGCTCACAAGCTCAATGCCAAGTTGGCTGAATTACGCCGAAATGGGACGCTGCCGTGGCTCCGACCCGATTCCAAAACTCAGGTTAGGAAACAGCTTCTCCACTTCGACACAATCCAATCCATGAAAACGATGTACTGCAGGTTGTTGTTGTTGTTTTCTTTACCTCCTGGAATATGTGGTTTGAATGTTTCTTTCCACATGTACATTTTTAAAGACCAAGACATATTGCTGCTGCTGCAGATGAGCGCTACACTAGCGGTTATAATCACTATCAATTGATCTGTTGGTATTTTTTTGTGACATAAAATAAGTGACACGGCAGAGAAGGCAATATATGAAATTACATATGAAATAAATTACGAATTCCGGGCAGGTTAAAATGCCTTTATGATGAATGTCATTCACGATGACATATTTACATGACTTAAGGCAAGGAAATGTTTCTACAAGCTGTTTTGCATGTATTAGAAAGAAACATGTACATACTACCTGGAGGGAAAACAAATCTAAAGAGGGATAAATAGATTTAGTACTGTTTACTTTGTCAATATTTAGGCCTCTTTGCTTGTTTGTTTCCCACCTCAGGTGACGGTTCAATACAGGCAGGATCGAGGCGCCATGGTGCCGCTGCGTGTCCACACAATTGTCATCTCGGTGCAGCACGACGAGGGTGTGAGTTTGGATGCGATGCGTCATTGTCTGAAGGAGCAGGTGGCAAAAGCTGTGGTTCCCAGCGGGTACCTTGATGATGACACCATCTACCACCTGCAGCCCAGTGGCCGCTTTGTCATCGGAGGCCCGCAGGTGAGACAAGAACGTCTTTAAAACCCACACTGGTCACACCAAGGTCACTGAAATGTCGAGTCGCATGTAAACTGATCAGTTTGAAGTATTTCTATTTCAGTCAGCACGTTGTTACGCGCCGTATTTCCACTCTTCAAATATTTTGATGTGGTACATTTCTTTCAGAAAATACTGAAATATCTGCTTTCGTTGAAAAGAACAAAATACATGTATATTTGTCCCAAAAGTACATGAACCTCAGTTGTGTGTGTGTGTGTGTTCCTTCCCACAGGGTGACGCTGGTCTGACTGGGCGTAAGATCATCGTCGATACTTACGGGGGCTGGGGAGCCCACGGAGGCGGAGCTTTTTCTGGCAAGGACTACACGAAGGTGGACCGCTCCGCAGCCTACGCTGCCCGCTGGGTGGCCAAATCTCTCGTGAAAGCTCAGCTCTGCAAGCGTGTCTTGGTTCAGGTGAGCATGCGGTGTGTCACTGTTCCTCCATCCAGAATCCGCACGCGAGACTCGTCCCGTAGGCCTAAAGGCGGTCGTTACCAGTCGGTAGTTTCGTTGTTCAGCAGAAGCAGAGACTTGTGGTCGACTCGTGCACCAGCCCCGGCACCTGTCACATTGTGCTGGTTGGCTTGAGAGGTTTCTTTTTTAGATGTTTTGATTCGTTTTCCTGTGAGAACTTGTTCCCGTTGAATGCATTTTAACACCCGTCTGCAGGCGACTCGTCGGATTCTACAAAGACATTCATCAGTGTCAGTATCATGTTGTTTGATTGGTTCCTTATGTCTTATTAACAATGAGACAAATATTCTTTGTAGTCCTGTCTGTCCTACAAGTGACAGCTTGTGAATGCAGTACATGTTGAGTACTTGTTTGAAATTGTGTCTGCTTTGCAAGTTTTGAGCGTGTTTATGGTCTTTGATCATTGTTTAGGTGGCCTACGCTATTGGAGTTGCCCATCCGCTCTCTGTCTCCATCTTCCACTATGGGACCTCCCCGAAGAGTGAAAAGGAGCTGCTGGACATTGTGAAGAAGAACTTTGACCTCCGTCCAGGAGTTATTGTGAGGTATCCTGTCACGCGTATTTTCATGTAGTTAAAATCTCCGTCACACACATTTCAGGTTTTATTAAATAACATTTGTATTTGTGTCTCAGGGATCTTGACCTGAAGAAGCCCATCTACCAGCGCACGGCAGCTTATGGTCACTTTGGTCGTGAAATCTTTTCATGGGAGGTCCCCAAGAAGCTGAAATACTGAATCCCTCTTCTCTCTTAGCAGGCCTTAGGTGTACTGCAGCTAACTCTGTGTGTTTGTTGACCTTCCTCCTCCTCCTCCTCCCTCCTCCTCCGTGTCCTTCTCGTCCTCCTCCCTCTTTCGCTTCACACACACACACACACACACACACACACACACACACACACACACACACACACACACACACACACACACACACACACACACACACACACACACACACACACACACACACACACACACACAGCCACATCAAGACAGCCTCTGCCACATTAAATGATGCTGCTTGTCCACCTGTTGCTACTGATCCTTAAAGAGATGACAACTGCTTTTTCAGTTGCCAACATGCACAGATTTGAGCTGCCAGCTGTTCTTCTATTTTCTGATGGCTCTCTGCACGGTTGATGATCATCTAGTTTTCCTGACACTGCCAGTAAAGAGTGGACCAAATTGTATGCCAGCAAATCTGATTAGTATTATTGACAGTTTATATTAAAACTACATATATGACAGGATAATGTGCATGTTAACCAGTCATGAAAACATTTCTAGAAGTTAACAGCCTTTAAATTCAGAGTCTCACTGCAGTTTAGTTGTAGAGCTGATCAGTGGTTGGCATCCTCTGTTCCATTGTCTTTCAATGGCTACACTTTATTTCCCATTTTACCCAACTTTGTTGTGTTATTGGCATTTTAACATGGCAAAAACATCTTCTCTGTTCCCGTCACACTCCTCTCCTTCTCTGTTTAAGGAATTTTGAAGGCACAAATAGGGTCAAACTCGACATTGTTTTATTTGTGCTGTCCCTTCAGGCCATTATTTTTTCTGACGTTTTACAAAGAAGTCAGAAGCTGCTAATGACCTTACGGTTATGTTGGGCTGCACCATGAAATCACTCCATTTTTGTAATTTTTTTGTTTTGTTTTTTTTTTTTTGTAGGTTTAAATGTCTTATGAATGTTTTATGTGTCAATGTTCTGCTGACCAAGATAAAGGCACCCTCGCCCTCTCTGAGACTGACTCTGGGTGTAGAAACAGAGAAATCCAGGCTCCGTCACACCCTCAGAGCAGAGGCTGCCTTTATCCCATGGCAACACTGTACTTGAAATACTTGTATAAATGCGGTTGACCGATTGTGGGACCTAACAGTTTGACCAGCAAGGAAGTAAATAACACGTGACACAAGTTTTTGTATCTAAGAACTGTTTTTCACTCATTTGCACACGTTGAGTGTCGTGACACCTTCAGTCTCACCTGGACACAATGTCAAAGTGGACTGGAAGGAACATGGAGAGCAGAGAGATAAGAAGCAGCGCACAGTCAGCATAGTGATTGTAAGACATGGTATTACTGCACGCCTCTTCTCAACAGAGTTGGTCCGATCCAAAAAGGAAAGCGGCTTCTGTTTTGAATGTTTCATGTACAGTAGTTACCAAATGGATGTTGAGCTTACGCCTGAAGCTTTCCTTTTTAAACTATTTATTTATTTGTTTAAAGAAAAACTCTTGACCTCATAACCCGTGGGTTATGTATGGCACAAGTTAAATGTTTCCTGACAATTTACACATGGAACAGCCCAGGTCTGCCAATATTGCCCCTCTTCTTTTTCTTTTTCATAGTGATGTTTACTTGCAGGAAAGTGTGGAGAGATCTGCACCAGAGACGCTGGCTAGATTTAAACCCAAGACATTTATGAATAGACAATATATGCCTTTGAATGCTTCCCCAGTTGCCCCTCTCCTTTGCTTTAGACAGGACAGCTGTAAGCCTGAGTGAGATTAGAATTTACCTTTTTAAAGCCAGCAAAGTTGGTCCCTGGTCAGAACTGTGTGTAATAAGTGAGCTTGAATATATCTGCATCCTGTATCTAGATGGCACTGTGTCCCCGTGAATAACACTGAAAGAGTTTGACTTTTTTTTTTCTGCCTGAACACGTTTTTATTTGGGCTCCTCTGGTGCCACCTGGTGGTTTCTGGCGTGTCCTACAGAATCACCTCAAGAGTGTTTTCGACTAATCTGTGTGATTATCTGGTTAAATTTCTTAACCTCACAGAGACCTTTCCACAGTATGTTTGCATCTTCTATCTCTCCTGCAGACAGGATCAATGATTGGTTGGTGTTGTACAGAGAAACCAGCCTGTTTACATGGTCTCCTGTGGGACGGGTTGAAGAGAAGAGCGGTTTGTTTCTGTTGAATTATTGTTGTTGTTGTTTTTTTTAAATCATCGAGAGCGAGTCTGTCAGTGTGGTTACTAAATGTGTAAAAGTGCCTTTTCTCATTCCCTGCAAATGCCCCCATCTCCTTCCCGCTCAAATACATGACTTCTTGCATATTGCACACACACACGCACGCACGCACGCACGCACGCACGCACACACACACACACACACACACACACACACACCACCACTTCTTCTACCCTTAGGTCACAAAGATCCCTTTTCTCTCACGGATGAGTTTGTTGTTGAATTTCTCTTTTAAACCGTTGAAATAAACTGCAAACCTGCTTTGTGCTTATAGGTGGTACTTTTGGTTGTCTTTAATGTGAAGGACATACTGTGGATTGAATATAACCTTAATTATTTAATACTATTTATGTGGAGGATCTTGCAAAACATATAACGCACGAAAGCAGAAGTAGGCCTCAGTCGAATGAGCACTTCCTCAGGCAGAATGTGAAGTTGTTGTCACAAACCGAAACGGTTTCTACTCTGGTTTTCACAATTACTTCTGCTATGTATCTTGTAAAAAAAAGTGATGGTTGACAGCAGTCACAGTTTAATGTTCACTGTCACACCCAGTAACTTTTTTTTTTTCACTTTATTTTTACATTTGGGTTCAGAAGCCATAACCTTTCAATTTGGGGTTGAACTATCATCAGAATTAGGATTTAGATCGATTAGAGCCGACAAAACAAAGAGCTGATATGAAACGGTAAATGACATGTGCTAGCGTCCAACACATTTTCACTGAAAAGAGTTAGAAATTGTTGGAAATGCTTCCATCATGAAAAAAAGAGGAGTCATTTCACCGCCGTATCACATTTTTATTTCAAATCATTATGTGAAAGATGACAAGAACACACTTTATTAAGCCAGGAAACGTGATATAATAGAGGTTTGGGTAGTACAAAAATCTAAAAAAAAAAACACAACAACACCATGTATATAGAATCATTGTAAAACATTAATCATGTAACATTTTGATCCAGTACAGCTTTCATATCTTTGCAACATTCTTTACAACTGAAGTCCAGATAAGCCTTTTGTGACCAATATTTTGTCAAGCTGAGTTCTGGATTTCTTCACTCAGTGCAAACAGTGTATGTAATGCAAAATCACAAAAACGCAGGAAGATATCAAACCGGGATCTGAAAGATATACAATCGGGCATAATACAACAACTGTTGAGCAGGTGCAGAAATATTTGAAGCCTGATGTTAAAGGTTCAGGGGCAGCTGCGAGGTCGACTCCTATTATCGGTCCCACCTTGAAGGAAAAGAGGAATTTGCAGATAATCGTGTGATACTTTTTCTTTTTTTCCTTTTTTTAATACAGATTCAAGTTCTGATGAAGTTTCACCAACCATAACGTTTTAGATTGTGTTGTAGCTCAGAGGCTTCCAGGCAAACTTCTGGCAGTAGAACACCGTCTGCACAGAGTAGACACGCATCAAATGTAACCAGCATCCACAAGGTAAACGGGTAGTTTCATTTTGACAGCTGTTAACTTACTCCACATTTGAGGGCAGTCTGCATGTCTCTGCACCTGTACGCTGCCAAAGTGCATGGATCTGAAAGAAGATACCGGAATTAAAATTGATATGGTTAAAACGCCCCGCCCCCCCCCCCAAACAGTATTCATTTAAATGGACCCTTTAACGAGAAAAAATGTGCAGGTTCCATCATTTAAAACGTGACAAAATGCGTTCAGTTTAATATTATTGTAAAGATCTTGCTCACAGTGGCCACTTCAACTTGCCAAGCCAATGACCTTGACAATAGCTGCATTCAGTTTAGGTGTAAAAGCTCCAGAGCTTTGCTGGGATAAGTAAGTGGAACAGAGGAATTGTAGATATTGAGTTACACCTCTGCTATTCCTAGTATGACATGTTAAAATCTACTAAGTACTTAAGCCCGCAGTGGTAATGTATGGAAAAAAAAAACAAGACGATGACACTCGTCATCTCAGACATTGTGTTCGTCAAAGCTGCAGGTAAGTCATCACTTAGAAATCTCTGTTATGAAAACGAGGAGCGGCAGACTGACCTAGAAGAGGCGCTTCCTGTCCTTTGCACAAGTGGATGAGGCCACAGATGCTCTGAGGGGTGGCGAAGGCGAGGAATGCCTCCAGCACCGTCTTGCTAAACTTGCTGATGATGGCCTCACACTGGTTACGGTAGGAGGAGGGAAGAATATGGCAAATCTCCTCCAGCAGGTTGATCACAGCCGTCTGTAGAAGGGAAGCAGGATGTAAAAAAAACAAAAACAAACACTGTCAGCAACTTGTCTGGTGGCATTTAGGTGTCTACGGCCAGTACAAAGACATATTGTTTTTTTTCACAAGAGTGTCTCTCGTTACTGTACAAACATGACTCACCTCAGTCCTTTCTTTAGGCAGCATATTTTCCAAAGTCTTGATGAGAAAAATGCAGAAGGTGCATTGTGGTGTGGGCTGCACCTGATTGACACACAAAAGGGAGTAAAGTACCAGGAGATTACACTGTGACCTTTTCATGTGTTATATTTTCAATTGTGTCTCTCCAGGTTTGTACATCACTGACATTTTCACTTGTCGCAGCAGCCTGCAGGGCCTCCTTGGCAAAATAGCTCAGCATTTTCTCCTGTTTCTCACAGGAGCTGCAGAGCCCAAGGATTTTGCAGACCTCCGCGGGTTGCTACAGAGAAGGGGAGAACAATATGTTTTGAGAGTAGACCGCTCGGTATCCTCGGAAACTTAACATCTGTCAAATTTTAACTGTACAACTTACTACAATTCCAGTAATAAAGTTGATGGCCAGTGGGAGCATCTTCTCCACCTCTTCTTTGCAGAGTTTGGCGGTAGAAGCTGGCCCAGGGATGTGGTCACACAGGGTCTCAATGCCATTCATGATCTTTTTCTATAATACAGTGGTGACTACAATTATCAACTCAAGGACAGGTGTAACATTTCCTCCTCTGCTAAACACAATGAAAGGTCAAACTAAAAGAATTATTGCATTGTTTCCTTAATTAAACCTGTCGTGCAGACCTTCTGTCTCCACTGTTTTGTCAGTGACAATGATTACATAACGCTGTGCGCATGGTTACGTAAGAGGAGTACTCTCCATCATTGTGGCTGTTAAATGGTGCATTAATTGTGTTTCTAAGAGCGACATGATTGAATTCTTTTATCTCCATTCAAATTAGCATTGGTGCTAAATGAGAAGTTTCTGGTGAGGATGCCCCGGGTGTTTTCATCCGGCTTGCGTGTGAATGTCTCACCAGACACCATATTTTAAGAAAAGATTTACCTGGAAATGATTGGCCTAATTAGCAGTGTGTGAACTTGTTTATGAAAGGCTTGAACGCACGCTCTAAATCCTTGTTCTCTTTTTCTTTAATCTTTTGATTTGGATCCTGTATTTACCGTAAATTCAGAGTGAGCGAACAATACCATGTTATCTTAACGCAACAGGTAGGTTATCTGCAGACGAAAACAGAAAGGCTAAAAAAAAACTAAACATAGGCTACATCAATGAAATTGATCAGTCATTAGATATTTTACCGAAATTAAAACATTTTCCTGTGTGTTTAAGAGTTTTATCGTTTGTAAAATTTCACGTCACTTAATCTTTGTGTTCACAACAACAGGGCAACCTGTAGTTCTCGCTGCTGTCGCCTTTCAGCCAATCACAAGCCTCCTAACAGGGACATCAGCTGACTGTTAGTTAGCCCGGCAAGCTACTGAGAAACCGCGCATAATTATTTATGTCATAATAAGTTATCTGTTTATTTATTTATGTGTTAATGTTGGAGGACCATTATTGTGTGAGAGATCCAGTTTTATGTGTCCAGGACTCAAGATATCTGATTCTTGCTGCCAGCCATGAACACTATTTACAGATTAATCTGCACAGTGTTGGCACCGTTTCATTTGTCAATGGTTTCGAGCTGTTAATCTTGAATATAATTCATGCAAGAATACTGATGTATTCATGAAATTACAACAAACCTTTATCCACACGAGATAACAGGTCTCATGTCATACCCTTTTTGTAATTTTTGAAAGTAATTGCTTTCTTCACAGCAAGATATCCAGTCGCAGCACACACTTTTCGCTAAAATAAAGGTGAGTGGTAAATTGTTATTCTGTACAGATGTGTGGCTCACAATAGTTAATGAAGGAAATGAAAATGAACTGGTTTATGCTTTCCGTCTTTGGACTCGGATGGGACTCACCACAAAGCAGATAAGGATCAGAAAATGAGGATTTTCAAGACTGGGTGAGAATTTCATTTCAACTTTTGTTAAACAGAAAACAGGTAGTGAGTGACTTTGCACAAATAAGAAAAAGAGCCCTTTCCTTTATTGTGTGTGTGTGTGTGTGTGTGTGTGTGTGTGTGTGTGTGTGTGTGTGTGTGTGTGTGTGTGTGTGTGTGTGTGTGTGTGTGTGTGTGTGCGTGCGTGCGTGTGTGTGTGTCACTGCAAGCATAACTGATTACAGATTATTTGCATCTCTGGATTTGAAGAATGCTTCAATTGATAAGGAAGTCTTTTTTTTTATTATTATTATTTTGACTTCAGTTCTTAGCAGACACTTGAGGATGTTGACTTATGAATACAGATATTACACAGTATTCACAATATTATCAGTGAGCAAATATGAATACTCAGGAATGTGTCCGCTGTTCAGTCGACTATTGTACTCACCTGGAGGTCTGCATTGGAAAGCATGTCAGCGAGAAGTTCAAATATTTGGGTGCAGTCCTTGCAGACATCCCCAGTCTAAATATGAAGTCAAAACCACATAATGAAAGTACATCAACACCCATGCACACCAGGTGTCTACTTCTTAGTTGTTACATGCATGAGAGAACTTGGACTTCAACGCTGCTTCTCGTGGTAAAAAAAATTGTTTATTGTTCACCTAAAGTGTATCTCAGCAGTAAGAATCTCATTTGAAGCTGCATCAGTTTCACTTTTCATGACAGAAACATGATAAAAACTTGTGAAAGTTTTCTACTTGAAATCTTCTTGAAGTGGAAGTATGCCAAGAGACTTCCTGCTTTTGAAGAAAATGCAAATCACAGTTCTGTCTCAAAGAAGTTTTCACTATCTCCTGTCATTTGTCACATTACTTTCTATTTTCATTGCGAATGGAACAATAATGTGAAAGTACCATCCTATCCTGAAGTGTCACCTTCAGGCCTTCAAAATAAGGTGATAAATGCTTTATAACATACAATTTGATCACACAATTCACAGAATCTATTCATAAATCCTGAGTTCCTTCATAATTACATCTCTTGAATTAACATTTGTTGTTAGTTGGTGCTACTTCAGTTCAAGTTAATACTAATATTATATATACAGGATGTATAATAGACACATATTATAAAACCATCGCATCATAATCAAAATGTTTTTTTTTTATTATTTATGTTTGCATGCAAAACATATTTCTTTTGTAATAAATGAAAAAGCATCTTACCTTCAGGACATCAGGAACACCTTGTACGCCATAGACGTTATTGGTTGAAGTCAGAGCTGAAGGGGCAAAAGTTCATCACTAACAATCCCCAGAGTAGTTTATACTTTACACGTCAGAAATAAATTCATTATCTTATTACTATTGCTGATATTTGAATTGTCTTACCATAACCTTGGAGGCCAGCGGAAATAAGCAAAGCAAATGTAAGCAAGGCCATCTTCTGTTAATTTCAGGCTTGTAGCTGAAAGTCCTCTCCTCACATGTGTGATGGATCTGCAACTACAGCTTATATCTGACATGGCCCATCTGCCAGCTGCAGCCCCCACCGACCAGGTTTTTGCAAAAAAACAACCTCGTGCTAGTTTGATAAGATGTATGCAGAACCGTTTTTTTTTTCTCTTCCTCTCAGTACACTAACATTAGCCAAGTTTCATATTCAGTTCCTCACACAGATTTAAAAAATGTCCCCTCGGGGATTAATAAAGTAACTACCTAACCTAACCTAAAAAACACATCTCATTTGAAGAAGATGTGTTCACAGTTGTGCTGTAGTTATTTAAAACACCATCATATCCGGCCTGCAGGTCTCAGTGGAAGAGGTCCTAAAAATGATCACATTTTTGGCCTGAAAACCATGAGAATTGTTCCTATTGTGGCTTTCACTTGTACTTTCAATGTGTTTGTATTATAAAGAGTGACAGACCATAGCTGTTCCTGTACACACGTTTACATAGTTGGTAATGAATATTTTTGGTTTTTATGATTTTCACCTGAATTTTTACCCTAATGATAAAATAACGGTCTGAGACACACTTATTTTACACACAATGCAGAGTAATTGATTAAAAAAAAAAAAAAAAAAAAATTATTCCTGTCAGTGCTGATTCCAGTATATTCTTTTTTTTGTCATTCGTTTAATTTTAAGTGTAGGTACTAATTTGATCCTTTTTATATTATTTTTAAGTGCAGGCTAATGCACACTATGTCATCGATGCTAAATTGTAAATTGCGTCAAGATACCAAATCTGTATTAGAATCACATTTGAGAAATATTTGTAGTTTGATCTTGAGAGACCAGGACGCGGTCATCAAGGTTGACAAAGATTCTTTAGTCCATACATACCATACTAAGAAATCTGGAGATATTTAACATAGTGTTTCATAAATGATCTTGTTTTCTTAAGTTGCCATAAAATTCAACAAACAACTGAATGAAAGATATTTTTACAAAACATATGGGGTACAAGTCATGTTGATAGACGATGAATCAGGAAACTCATTCAAAGAAAAAAAAAAGAACAAATTTTGAACACACATTTCAAAAAATGCAACTCTTTTACATCGTCGTACTGGACATTAAATACTTCTTGGGTTTTGGACTGTTATGGACACAGTCGGATAGCAAAGCATTTGACAGGAGGTGCAGCGTTGTCCAGGAGAATGTCCACCAACTGCTTAAAAGTGCTTTTCAATTATTTGCTGACACCTTTGTTCAGTGCCGGGGCGAAAAGACGGCAAACCGTCTCCGGGGACTTCGTTACCACATCCTACAGAAGAAGACAGAATAGAGGTTAAAGCTTATTGGGGCGACCTAACAGCCGAGTGGTTGGGGGGGAATATTTTAAGAGCGCAAATGCCGACAGCAGTGAGTCCGCAGGTCGTTTCATGGCCTGTCGGACCTACACTGCTAACCACTGTAGAAACCATTATGGGCTTTTCTTTGTTTGTCTGGATATGTTTAAATATTATTTCAGAGACTTTATTTCCCGAGAGTGAATGTTTATAATTAAGAAAATGTTTTATGAGTATTTGTCATGTCTTTATTAAATCAGCACACTTTTTTTCAGAGTGGAGGAAAGAGGATCTTTGAGGTCAGGTGTGAAACAGAAACTGCTTGTTAACTTTAATTTCTACCTGTGCTCACAGGCTTTGCATGAACAAGAGGAAGGGACTTTGCTGTGATTGTGTGTATGTGTGCGCACATGTACCTTCAGGCGTGTCCACAGTTAGAGCTACATTATGCATTTACCTATAAACGTGATGGGAACAGGTGTAAAGAGTTTCCAAATAATGAAAACCTTCCAAGCACAGAGCTTAGCAAGTGCTTTGTCCTTCAATTGCGACTTATTAAAAAAAAAATAACGTACACTGGTTAAATACAATATTTTTTAAAAGATAATTGTAAATAAATAGTGATCCTCTGAAATAGTAAGCGATGGCACTCACATGGATGTCTCTGTTCAAAAGCAGGTCAGCAAGGTGTTCCAAGGCGGTGCAGTCTTTTTATCCAAGTTAATGGCTTGCCCATACACATGCCTAATTATCAGTTAGTTCCTGGTTTATTATTAATATTACAGCAATCAATCATTTTTCTCTTGTATTGACAGTTGATTTATATCATGTGTCAAAAGGTCCTAATCAGGTTATTTGAAATAATACATATCACACTCATAATTTCTTATATTTCAAAATTTGGTTTCCAATTAAAAACACAGTTTTGTTGGAGAAGAAAAATTCACGTACTTTTTTTCAGAGCGTCCTGATACTTTTTGAAGTCACCTGTTTTAACAGCTGAAGTCACAGCTGCAGGGAAAAACATCAGCGTTAGTAATCAGAATTATCCACGGAAGGTTTTCTCATCAAATATATTTTTTGGAGACCAATAACGTGAAGCAACAAAACTTTGAATGAGGCCATTATCTCCTGTTATGAGGATTTGAGTTCATTACTCTCCTTCCTCAGATCTGTGGATGTAACATTGGGTGCAGCTCATATTTCAGAGCGTCCATTCCCCACCTAACGTTCCCAAACAAGCAAGATTTTGAAGGGGAAAAAAAATCTGTGGCCAGTAAGTTACAGTAAGTATTTGTTTACTCGTCTTTTATCTCTCCATCTCGGGGTTTCATTCAAACGGGATGTTAATATGTGCTGTTCTAAATTGGCCTCGTTACAGAGTAGAAATATTTATGTGTAACAATATAGGTATAATATTTTGCAGTGTGCCTTCTCTGGTGCCCCTGACAGGCTGAACCTGACAGGCTGAACCTCAGCTTTACATGGTAAAAAAAAAATATATAAAAACCATCTTCGCACAACTGTTTTCTTGTTTGTTTAGCCTCGGGAGGTCGCAGCCTGGACATTTGCTAATCATGTTGTAAATCATGATTTATAATATTTTTTGGTTAGATATTTCTTTCTGGAACTGTCTGTAACACCAGCTGAGAAAGATACCGTTCAACTTCTTTTTATTGTGCTGTCCGTTCATATCATACAGATTATTATTATGGTTTCCATATCTAACATTTCATCTCGTGACCTAGAATATCAGTATAAGATCACGATAAGCCCTTTTCTTCACAGTCAAGTCCAGTAGTCCTGCCGTGAGTTCTGGCAGGATTGATGAGAATATCTGTTGTGCAATGCTCAATCACTTGATCAAAAAGATTAACTCTTGATTTGAAAAGTCAACGTGCAGGAAGAGAAATGTTTGCCCTAAATTAGCACTGTAGACTAATCGGTACCTCCGGACTTATCTTTCTGAGAAGTAGTTTATGGCAGAGGATGTGGGTCATTCTACTAAAATAAAAACTGGCAGCAGGTTTCAGATGAGTGTCGGCCTGTTGGATTTGTGTATTATAAACTTATATTGAGGTTGAAAGTTGTTCATATGACATAAAATGATGCTTCTTGTGGAGCGACTAGTAAAGCAAGTAGGCTGTAACATGTAACGGGAAGTAAAAACAGGCTGGAGTTGCTGGTAGACAATAGTAAAATAGTAAAAAAAAAAAAAAATCCCCTTGGGGATTAATAAAGTAAATACCTACCTACCTACCAAGTAAAACGTTTTAGCATTGTCTTCACATACTTCACTGCTGAGTGATTTGAGGTATTTCGTGTCACAAAGTAGGCGGGATACTCTGACATTACAACACTTTTCTTTTGCTGTCTTTGTCTCTTCCTTCTAACTATCTAAATTGGGGCTTTTTCTTTGTATTTGCTCGGCATATGAAATCACCTTGACATTTTGCACATCTGCTGCCCTTTGTGACATAATCTGTTTATCTTGTCATGCTGAATTCAAAGGTGGGTATCTCTTTGCTAGATGTAGCTCACCCTCAACAGGGGATACTGAAGACTTCTTGTCTGCTGATGCCTTTAGACTGAGCTGAGGACCGTAATCACCACAAAATTAAAGCTGCCAAGAAATTACTGTTTATGCTCAACATAATCGTACACTGCATGTTTACCCACATAATCCCCACGTGTTTCTGAGATACGACCAAACTCCTTCTCCGAGTGTCTGAATGGATGTTTTAAGGCAACATCCACATGTTAAAACAATTAGGACATAGGGTTTAGTTTCAGTTGTTGAATGTGTGGACAAGCTTAATGAAGCTTCTGCTCTGTCACTAAGTTTAATATAGCATAGAGGCCTTGGATGAACCGCGCCGCATCTTAAAAACCAAACCAAAAAAATGTGGTGTGACAACACACACTTGCAAACTGTTTTTGTATTACATAAAAAGTCAAACGGATAGACTGCTTCACTATGCTTTAAATGGCCAAGTGCAATACATAATAATCCACATTTCTTAACATCATTAAATGCATATAAAACAGCTTTACTACTATTGTAAACTAATACTGATTACAAAGTAGCTTTAAACGTGTTTGGGTCGGCCATTACCAGAAGCATAACCAGGATCTGGTATAGAAGGGTGAAAAAGGGACACAATGGTAAAGTGAGGCTGAAATGTGTTCTTTTCTTCTGTAATTGTCAGATTTATAGTGTTTTTAATTAAGTATTTCAAAGTGTAAGTGCTCTACATATACTATGTCTTTACATGAAGCATTTTCCACTCTGAACTACATTTTCTCTGTTAAAAAAAAAAAAGAGGAAATAAATATGAAAGAAACTTGAGTTTGTTCCTCAAAATGTTTTTTAGTTTAGCACAATGGAGCAACACTTAAATTTCTATAAACATGACAGGAGGATGGTTGCACAAAGACCTGCCATGTCTTTGATTTTACACACTTTATTAATCCCCGAGGGGAAATTTCTTCACTACAGCAAGGGGGCTCTCAGGGGGGAGCTGCTGCAGCAGGCTGCCACTAGCGCGGCGCCAGGTAACCTGACCTGAGGTGCATGTTTTTGGATGATGGGAGGAAGCCGGAGAACCCGGAGAGAACCCACGCAAGCACAGGGAGAACATGCAAACTCCGCACAGAAAGGCCCAGGACCGGATTTGAACCCGGAACTTTTTTGCTGTGAGGTGACAGTGCTAACCACTGCACCACCGTGCCAAGAACACCAAACAGAAGCGTGTTTATGGTGAAACTGACACAACTACATGTCTGGCAGCTTGTACTCATATTTTCCAACTTCAATCATTGTTGCTGTACAAACTCAGAAAGGATGTCCATCAAATGAGAAACCTGCCTTTTCCCCTCTCAAGTCTGTCGAGTTGTTGTTGGTTTTTTATCCATGGAAGTTTTCTGCAGAACTGATGTTATTTTAGACACGTTTCATATTTTCTTCATTTGCTTTATGTAAATTTCATGACGTTCATATAGCCCTCACTTTTCTTTATAGATAGACACAAACTCCTGTGCTTGTTTTCCAGTTTTTATTTGCTTTTATAAATGGAGTTAATGTGGTTTAAACATTTGCATGAAACTGATAAAGGCCACTTTAATGATGGGTAAGACGTCGTGCGTGATTTGAATTTATTGTCTCAAGTAGTGCTCTGCTTCCTTATTGTGTTCACAGAAAAGGTGAGGACTGACTTTGTGCAGTAAATTATTCAACTAAATGACTCATCACTTTCCAGAATATCTATACTTCCTGGACCAGGGGATTTACACAAATGAGCAAAAAAAACTACAGTGCATTGTTGAATCTCATGCAATGATTCCACTGAACAATGAATCACACCGTAACTCCTTTTTTGTCGCACAAACTAAAATAGGTGGCCCTTTATTGTAGACAGAGTTTACATTACTTATTCATAAATGTATGCTGTTTTTAGTCAAATATGTACAAACTTACTTCTAAAATGTACACATGTATGATTTTCCTCCTTAGTGTCCAGCAACAGGCACAACTGAGAAGCTTCACTTCCCTTATTTCAGCTTTTCTGTGTCCATGTAAATTTATTGGAACAAAAAAAACGAACCTGAAACTGGAAAACATATTGACCAGGACATGGTCAAACCTTACATCCCAGCCCGCTCCCTCCGCTCTGCTTCTACCAATCGGCTTGTCGCTCCCTCGCTGCGAGCTAAACATTCTACTAAATCACGACTGTTTGCTGTCCTGGCTCCTAAATGGTGGAATGAGCTCCCCAACGACATCAGGACAGCGGAAACTCTGTACATCTTCGGCCGCAAACTAAAAACACACCTCTTCCGACTTTACCTTGAATAGTAGAACTTTAGTAGCATTTAAAATGGCACTTACTGATAGCACTTTGTAGTTTGGCTTTCTTGAAGAAATTCTATTTTCTTGATTGCTGTTGTTCTGGGTTTTGTACCCTCATGGTTGAAATGCACTTATTGTAAGTCGCTTTGGATAAAAGCGTCAGCTAAATGAAATGTAATGTAATATGGATTCAAAAACACATACCAAACAGGTATTCTTCTGCACAGGACAAAATCTTTGTGAACTAGTTTTATGTAAAAAATTTGCTATTTTTCCAATTGAGTCTAGTTTTAATTCTGCACGTTCTTCTGATTGTGCAGTCTTGATGCCTGATTGTAAAAACAGTCCAGCTTCGTGCTCACTAGCTGACCCAGTGGTGAAATGGGATTTCTTGCTAAACACTAAGGTTGACTAACGATACTTCAGTTATTGCTGATAAATTCACGATTTAAAAAAAAAAGAGAGATTTGGACACGACAAGTGCAACTCTTTGGTAAATGTTGTGAAACCATGACCTTAAAGAAAAGAGAACTCAGACAAACGGAACTCTCATTAAATTGGTTAATTTCAGGTTGTTGTACATGTGAAGGGCCCAGAGAATCCCACACAGCGTCAATCACCTCTACGAAATTAACATTTTCATGGCGCCTGTTAATAAAATGTGAAAAAAAATGTCCTACTTTTGCTTTCCATTTTTTACACAGAAGTTAATGCAGAATTCTATGTGCAACCTATACACAACATTTTCAAGTGACCCCTGCTGGGGGAAAAGCCATACCGGTTAGAGGTGTGACTTTTTGTGACAGAACAGGTGGTTAGTTTGTAGGTCCAACCTCACTCGGGTAAAGGTGCAGGACACAAACAGCAAGGTTGTTGTCTACACTGTAAAATTTTAAATGTTTACCTGATGAAGACCATGTTGGGTAAAATGTTGCATGGGTCTGAAAACATAATGCCTGCGGCTGCAGTTGAAGCCATTGCAGAGGCATTATGCTTTTGGGTTGTTCATGCGTATGTCCCATTATCGTCAACGCAATATCTCAGGAATTCTTCAAATTCAGCAAAAGCTTGAATACAACTTTGCATTCTGTCAGAATCAGCTTTATTGTCCAAAATCCTCAAAAGTCTTCACTAAATATGTTCATACATCCACATCGAATTGTGGACGTGAACTGCAACTTGACTGTTTGGCGAAGGGCGACAACAGCAATATGGAAATACTTTTTTTTTACCCCACTCCTCACTTTCTTAAAATGACCTTCAAGGTATTTTTTTTGATTGGTTGTTGGGATGAGTAATGGATCTGCAGGGAGTTTAGGAGTAAAATTTCTCGCCACTAGATTCAAAACATGCAGTCAGAGGAGTCATAACTGGACCACCTTGTAAATATATCTTGGAGTCAGAGCTGGTTAACAACCGAAATATGAACTCCGTGTGTTAGTCCATAGCTACAATCTCCCATTAAATAATAATGTTTTCATAGACAGTCTTCAGTTGTGTTTTGAGTATGATGATGTCACGACATGTTGAGCTTGTTACTCATATCATTGGTGGCAATCAGCTTGTTATTGTTTTCAAGGCTTTCAACCTGTCTCACTTGTTGTGTCAAAAGGTTTCAACCGTTTCAAAGTGAAATGATTGTTTGACCACGTGTCCATTCGTTTCCTCATGATGCAGCCATGTCTCTCAACCTCAGCCTACTGTTGCTTTCTGGAAGCACCATTAGTTAATACAGCACTTGTTTTAACTTCATACATCAACCTGTCAAAATAGAAAACAGGTGATATAATGAATTATTGTTCATTTTAATGATGAATAAGCTCTACTTTTAATTTTAGTGTTGATTAATATTTTGATTTCTTCCTATTAGTAATTGCTTACTCTTTTCAAAGCCTTTCTCAAGTTCATCAGTTGTAGTGTTGTAGTGTCATCAGTGCTGTAACACTGTAGACCATCAGCCACAGCATGGCAATATAGTGAAATGGTAAAACACTTGAAAATGGTCCCAATCTGCTTTATAAATACTGAATTAATGAGGCAACACTAGAATCTCTTCCAATGCTATCTCCTCTGGCGAAGTACCAGAACCTGCTGTGCCAATTCAAATGAAAAAATATATATATATATATATATATGTATTCATGAAAACAAACCAAAAACAATGCAAAATTTCTGAAACTGAGAGGTTCCCTTGTGGCTGAGGTGACAGCCATTAACCACAAGGTCCAGGTGGGGGTCCTTTGTCATCCTCCCATTTACTGTCAACAAACTATACAATATCAAAATAGTGTGTATGATTTACACACTCCATGTGTTGAAGAACATAAAAAATTTTTGGACAAAATGCTCCCTAAACACGTTGACATTGAAGTTATAATAAATAAGGAAATGTAGTTTTTATACTAAAACACCTAAAAGAAACTACTGACAATGTTGGCTGTGACCATGATGACCGCCTCCACAAGAAGCATGTGTAAAGGTATTCATTATATCATTTACTAAATAAAGTCATTTGTGTTATCGGTTGTCCAGAAGTGGTTACTGATTAGGAAAAAACATTTCTTTCAACACGGAGACAAGGAAGAAGGAAGTGTTCTTTACTGACAGTAACTTCACCTGCTTAACCCCGGGGGCGAGGCTGCGGTCCCTCAACCTCAATATAAACAGGCTGATGAGGCTGAACACCACATCGTTAACTCCAGGTCGCAAAGAGCATCTGAAACCTTCACAAGCCTCTTCACAGACGCAGGTAACAAGAATATTTTTTTGTTTTCATATATAGATATATTTCATGTTAAACAGAGCTTGAGAAATCATTTTTGTGCATGCCTTTTGACAAATGAAAAACTGACTTTGGTTTAATTATTTGTTTCAGAAATGCTTTTGTCTGTCCTTGTTGTGCTGGGCGTTTGCCTGGTGCCCGCTCACTCCAATCCACCAGGTAAACTACATCCTTCTGGGGACATTTTTCCGCAGTAAATCCCATTTTCGGGCCCCATTTCTTTTCTGCTACATCACTAGATTATCAAAACTCTTTATTTCTTAGCAGGTGAACCTCTTGGCAGTCCTCTCCTTCAACAATGTTTTGAGGAGGCAAAGAAAATCGTGGATGATGCGTACAAGTACTCCCGAGAAGAGTGAGTTCTTCTTTCAAATTAATCCTGCATTCATGTGCAGTGAAAAGCTATTTCTTTGCTATTCAAGCCATTCATCACCGTAACTTCATAGCTCGGTATTTGTTGAAAGAAGTCATCAAATGTAGAAATTAATCTTATCAAATTTGTTATTCAACTGTGTGGCTTTGTGTCCTCCAGGAGTCTGAGGCGGGTTCGCAAGGACGTGGTGAGGCCTCACGATGCTCTTCGTCTCCTGAAGCAGCCTCGTGGTGACACCCGCTCAGCCGTGAGATCCGCAGACTACATGGCACAAACCCTGCGTCTGCTGCACGACAGGATGCATCATGTGCACAAACGCTCACTTAACGCAACAGGTCAAACATGCACCACCCGCACAAAGACGACACAAACACTGCTCATATTGTCTTTTTGTGAAGGTTTGGGGTTTCATGATATGGCACAGCGGAGCACTTCAAAGCTGTAATTAACTACTAGACAGACATGCACACACTGAATCCATGAAATGTGTCTGTCATATTTTGCAGATTTGCTCTCTAGAGAAGACCTTTTGAAACTTTCTGAAATAACTGGATGTTCAGCTCGAGTCAGTCTTCCAGAATGCCGCACCACACCAAACCTTGAACAGTATCGCACAATCACCAGCGTCTGCAACAACCTGTAAGAAAGACTTTAAAGTGTGATTAAACGCAGTCTAAAATGCTCATTTAAAAAAATTTCTTGACACATTTTTCACTATATTAAACCTAAAGTTTACTTGTCCTTTTCTTACAAATAGGGGCAACCGAGCTCATGCATTATTAGCCTATTTTGATTTCTTGCCCTCCAATTACTTTACAAACAAATATGTAGGACAAAAACAACTGTATGGTTACTTTGCAAAAAAGGATTTTGTATTGAATTGAAAGAAACTTGTCCGAAATTTGTTGATTTTGTGACAGAGTGCCTTTGAGTCTGAGTAGCGGTTGAAAACAGAGGAAATACTTGTGAAATGCACCTAAATCTTAAGCAACTTACCACACAAGATGTGAACACTTCTGTGGGATTTCTCAAGGCGTGTGTCCCAACATTGACACCTCTCGCCTGCTTTTAGGAACAACCCTCGTCTCGGAGGTAGCAACACTCCCTTCGCCCGCTGGCTGCCTGCCGAGTATGACGACGGCATCTCCCTGCCGAAAGGATGGGACAGAAACCGAACATTCAACAACTTCTTGCTCCCACTGGTACGACCTCGATATCCCAGATAGTCGTCTTGAATAATAAACATACATAAGTGCATGTTTAACATTTTATTCATCCAATTCTCCTCCGTGCTCAGGTGCGACAAGTGTCCAACAACATCCTAAGCACGACGGATGCAGGCGTGGTCAGCGACAGAGAGCTCACTCACATGGTGACCTTGTTCGGCCAGTGGAATGACCACGATCTCACCTTCACACCCTTCTCACCCAGCATCCGCTCCTTCAGCAACGGGATCAACTGTGAAGAGAGCTGTGAGCAAACTGAGCCGTGCATCCCCATCCCGGTGGGTATCACACACCCGAACACTCACATGTTGTTGCGAGTCTCTCCGTAACCGTCGGCGCTCTCATTCACATCCTCTTTTCTACCTACAGATTCCTCGTGGTGACCCCCGCCTGCCCTCCGGCCCCGACAGCTGCATCCCTTCGTTCAGATCCGCCCCCGTTTGTGGAACAGGATTCTCGGCCTACAATTTCGGCGGAGAGCCCAACAAAAGGGAGCAGATCAACGCGTTGACGGCCTTCCTGGATCTCAGCCAGGTGTACGGCTCTGAGGAGAAGCTCGCCCTGTATCTTCGCAACCTCACCAATGACAATGGCCTGCTGCGTGTGAACACAGAGTTCAGAGACAACGGGCGGGAGTTGCTGCCTTTCCACCCTCTCAAGGTGCAAATGTGCGCAACACGCAGTAGAACCACCAACGTTACAAACGCCAAGGAGGTCCCGTGTTTCATTGCAGGTTGGTCATCTTTGAACTTAATTTTTAAATAATAGCTTTATAAATGTTATAACACTTATAAGCAGCATACAAACTTCATTATTGTTTAATAAGACAGTATGATGAAGGAGGAAGCAGCCATTTAAGGACCATTTCTCAACATCTATAACTCCTATTAAGCAGCTATAACGGGTTTCTGTTGCATATATAATGAATAATACAAAAATAATAATAATGTCAAATATGTCTTAATACACAAAACCACATTTTGGTTTGTTTAAAGTAAACATTTTCATTGTTTTTCTAGTTATAAATGGTACTTCTGACTCCCACTTACTTATAGATAGTAAAAAGAGGGGAAGAGTGAGGCGTTACCAATAACTTGATTTGCATTTATAACTGTGAGCTAAGCTGTGAAACAGAGGGTGATATTTCTTTCTCTTTATTATAAAGTATATTCATATATATGAGAAAATTTTAAAAATCATAAAAATGGTTTTCATTCTCTTTATTTCAGGGCATTGCAATATATTAAGTAATTTAAAAGAGAAAGCAAGTTACACTAGAATAAATATAGCAATTCAAATGTTCTTGTTAACGGCTTATTACTGATCTATAAAGCGTTGATAAATATTATTGAAGGTCCTATTTGCAGCAGCCCCAAATAGAAAGTGGTTCCAATCATATGAATCCAAACAGGAAAATGAGCGCTTTGGTCCGTCTGCTTGATGGCTGCTTCATTTCTCCCCGTAAGGTGATGTCCGCGTGGACGAGAACATCGCTCTGACATCCCTCCACACACTCTTCATGCGTGAGCATAACCGCCTGGCTCGTCAGCTGAAGAGACTGAACCCGCAGTGGGACAGTGAGAGGCTCTACCAGGAGGCCCGCAAGATCATGGGTGCCTACACACAGGTAGATAAACCTGACAGTCGGTCATCTTTCATATTTCTACAAAGCAAGCGTCATTCACTCACATTACCTGCCCCTGTCTCTCTCAGATGTTTGTGTTCAGAGACTATCTGCCACACATTGTGGGCAACGCCGCAATGCGCAGGCAACTCGGCCGTTACCCCGGCTACGATCCCAACGTCGACCCCAGCATCTCCAACGTCTTTGCGACAGCAGCTTACCGCTTCGCCCACTTGGCGATCCAGCCGTTTTTATCCCGTCTGAATGCAAACTACAGGGAGCAAAGTCAGTTCCCCAATGTGCCCTTGCACAAGGCCTTCTTCACCCCCTGGAGAGTCGTCTTCGAGGGTGAGTTGCTCAAAGAAAACCGCTGCAATCTTTCTATTTCTATTTTTTTCTTCAACTATTGCCCTAACTTTTCTTTTCTCCCTCATCAGGCGGCATTGACCCTCTGCTGCGTGGTTTGATCGGCCGCCCTGCTAAGCTCAACACCCAGGACCACATGATGGTGGATTCTTTGAGGGAGAGGCTGTTCCAGTTTGTGCAGGATCTGGCCTTGGACCTGGGCGCTCTCAACATGCAGAGGGGACGTGAACATGCCCTTCCTGGTACACCCCTCTCTCACTTTCAGCTTTTTCCTTCCAATGCTTCATCCCTTTCCTGATTGTCCTCACCTTTCTTGTCTTCATGTCGTTTGCTTGTCCAGGCTACAACGCCTGGCGCCGGTTCTGTGGCCTGTCTCAGCCCAGGAACCAGGCAGAGCTGGGCCGAGTTATGAACAATCCTAACCTGGCCCGCCGGCTGCTGCAGCTCTACGGTACACCCGACAACATTGATGTGTGGCTTGGTGGCGTGGCAGAGCCGTTTGTCCAGGGCGGCCGCGTGGGGGCTCTGTTTTCTTGCCTCATCGCAAACCAGTTCCAGAAGATCCGCCAAGGTGACAGGTCAGTATATGAGTGGATATAAACACTAATGTATGTAGAATTCATAATGTAAATGTGGGATTCTTTTAGAAAAAAATTATAATCATAGTGAAAACAGTTGCAATCTGTGCTCTTCAAAGGTCTTTCTGACATATCAAACGGCAGCTGCAGACTCGACTGACTACCATAAATACAAATGTGTGTTTCTTTCCCTTCTTTCTCAGACTGTGGTACGAGAAACCGGGTGTCTTCACCCGGAGGCAGAGGAATGCTCTGTCCTCTGTTACGCTGTCCAGCATCATCTGTGACAACACCGGCATCATGTCTATCCCCACCAATACATTCGACGTAATCTCAAACAGGAACCGGCTCGTCCGGTGCGCCAGCATCCAAAAACTCAACCTGTCGGCCTGGCGGGAAAGACCCTGCTCAGGTGAGACAACACCGGAACAAACTTATTAACCACAGGGAATAATCTCAATCATCTCATTTAATCCGCTGAATTTTTCTTCCTCAGTAGTTTTAAATCCTTCTCCTAACCACTGGTGTGAAAATACTTCTTCATATGAGGTGTTTAATCTTGCAGGTGGTGGTGATATCTGTGTGGATTTCAGTGAAGATGAGGTTGGTTTTAAGCACAAACAAGTGAAGATCAATTTGTAAATTAAAATCATGCAAGTCTTGGTGATCCTAACATTTATCATTTTGGTGATGGTGTTCCTTGGTCTAATAGAAAATCATCCATTATTAACTGATATCAGCACATTTTGAAAAATTATGTAAATTATGAGGCTTAATTTAACACACACATTCTCTTGATATACAGAATGTGAACCAACTGGACCAGCAGGACCAGCAGGACCTCCCGGACCTCCAGGGGAACGAGGTAGTCTATTCACCTAATTTATTACCACACTGTCTGTTCATCGTTTTCTACATTATTTATAGTTCTGAGTGTTTCCTAAATTGTTGAAAATGTTTGATATGACCTCCAAACATGTACAACATGATAATAGTGCTGAATTCAATAATTATTTATTGTAAAGGCCTAATTACATGGTAGTTATTAACAGCAGCAGGATTCTGTAAGTGAGTTATTCAGCTTAGGTAGTTTTAGTCAGTGTAGTGAGAGAAATAGATAAATAGTGCCATATTTAATTGAATGAAATGTAGTGTCAGTAATTAAATTAGATTTGTGGCCTCATTGAAAACAACTGTAAGCTGAAGCAGAAGTGAAGTTCTTTTCTAACTGAGATGTTAAGAAACTGAATATATACAATTCAGTGTTGAGTTTTGACCCTGAAGAGGGTCAGAAAACTAATCTGAGAGCTCATAAATGTATTTTATGTGAATAAATACAAGCCTCCAATAGCTTTTCTCAGCCCTTTGAAGTAACTGTTGTTTGTCTGCAGGTCCAGTAGGATCCCCCGGCCCCATAGGCCCTCCTGGACCACCAGCATTCAACATCAGCATCATGCAGCCTCAGTCTGCTTTCTCAGTCCGCCTGGGAAAGTACAACCCATCTTCAGATAAAATCATTCATTTCCGTCACATTGTTTACAACGAGCAGAACCATTACAGCCCTCAGACAGGCCTGTTCACATGCGTCATCCCCGGTGTCTATCAGTTCAGCTTCCTCTGCAGCGCCTTCGTTGACGTAGGAAGTGCAGAGCTGTTGCATAACAACGAGCTGGTACAGCACAGTTTCAAGGTCTCTGAGGGAGGTCGCTACTTGTCATCAGGGGACGCGGTGCTCCGGCTGCAGACGGGGGACAAAGTGTGGCTGGAGGCCACTGACGGAATCACCGGGCTGACCACCACAAGCTTCTTCTCAGGATACCTGCTCTTCGCTGTGTGACATGAACACTTCCTTTCCTGACTGAGCTGCCACCTTTTACACCAGTAATCTGTTGGCTTCAGGATCTGTTTTCATTTCTCAGCCTCTGTACTGAACTTCACTTTACTGTAATCAGGTCATATCCATTGTTAGTAAATTCCTTTGTTTCCTTTTGTCTAATGTTTTATGTTTTACTGAAAAATTATCAAATTTAAATTTCACCTAAAAAAACATGAAGTGCGATTGCTGCGACTTTATTGAGTTTTGTTACAACATGCAATCTATTGGACTGAAAATTGGTCATTTGTCAACTTTGATTGTAGGATTTTCCAGTATTATTATGAATATTTTATGCACAGATGAATTGTGAGTGCGCCTTGAAAATGTTGTGTGGTGCTTTTTGTGCAGGCCTCGTTTCACTGCAACTGTCTTATCTTGTGTTGCATTTTGAATTCAATAAATAAAGTGAGTCACACCAAACCTTGTGTTCAACTCTTTTATTGGTGAGCCATAGCGAGTAATTTATTGTGTGAATTGCAAGAAAAGAGAAATATAGCCAAAAATGAAATTGTTTGTGTCAGTGTCTTCTTGGCTCCATTTGTGCCAAGAAGAAACTGAAAGAAGTTGGAAACTATTTAAAATAGGAAAGTTGTGTTTGTTAAAATTATCCTCGGCTACAGGATTCCTTTAAAGAAACTTTGCTTTAACTGCAGGAAGAAATTTACCACAAACCCGGTGGTCTTTTTTTCTTACCTGCCGTTCCTCTCTTTTTCTCCTAATGGTTTTCTCTTTGTACTTCATGTTCAGTCCTCATAAGTGGCGATACAGTATTCATTTTACTATTGAAGGAACATCGAGCTTTGCTTCATAATTCTTCTTTCAAGCAGTGGCATTAAACTACAGATCATCATAAGAAAAGAGCTCAGGTCAGTGATCAGTGAGAATGATTTAACTGTATGTCTCCTGTAGATGGAGCCATTTTAAACAGAATAAATGTACGATAGGTGAAGTGAAATAAGTGGTTCATATAAAAGCACTGCATCTAATATTTCTATCAAAGTCATTGTTTCACTGTTTTTAACTCTTTCATTCTTAAAGGAGCAGTTCACAGATTTCAAGGTCAAGACTCAAGGTCAATTTACTCATTAAGCAGAGTAATAATAAGCCTTTGAAAACTTGTAAAATGTCTTTAATTTTTTAGGGGTTTTCTCAGAGCTTGACTCTAAAGTCCTTGTGCTGCATCAAATTTACGATTTCTGTCTCTGCAATTCGTTCCCCTCTCTGAAAGTAAATTGTTGTTGTTCTGTACATTTTGAAGCATTTCCTACAAGCAAAAACCCAACATTGAAAATTTCAAACTACATCAAGCAACTTTTTGGAAAAACATAAAAGTTCTCTCTCAGTCTGTTTCTGTCGCTGGGGTGAAAATCTGACCTACATCTTCTAAAGTTCAATTTCTAAGATGAAGCTCAGTTTACTTTCTGATGCACTTGAACATTCATCAGTGTCTTAACTGTTTTCAGCATTTTCATAATGATGAAGGTATGAAGGAGCTTTGAACCTGCCCACAATGAGCTGGATGTGGGGGGTGACCAATAGACAAACTAACACACTAACATCTACACCTGTGGTTATCTGCTGTATGTTCTCCAGCCCACCTGGGCTCCATGTGTTCACACTGTGGAAGGACCATAGAGTGAAACCGTGTCCAGTTCAAATTTTTCAACAGTGTTTTTCAAGCACATGACAAGCATACCAAATATAGTCTACTCACTCGTGTTATTCTGACATTTCCCAGAGAAACAGTACGTGGTGTGATGGATGGCAAATGAATGCCGGTTGTCTCTTCTCTGATTACAAAGTTGAAGCTGCTTTCCATATTCTGTATTTATATGTTAACGATGGATTACATGACTACTTGTCACTTGTCATAGAGACCCAACACTGCCCTGCTCTTCGCTTTACAGATTTTAACAGCGTCTTTGAGCTTTTTGTTTTTGTTTTCCTGCCCACAAATTTACTGTCTTGGTTCACTCACACTGCTTTCATAGTTTTGTTTTTAGCCACAGTGGGCAGCTGTTTCAAGGAAAAAGCTATAAAAACTCACCGTACACCACCTGTTTAGCCCCCAAACCAGCAGCCAGACGTAGTTAGTGATCAGCTGGTGGATACGGTAGAGCATTTAGCAGCTAAAGAGACAGATATTTTCCTCATTAACTGGTGGACACCAAAAACAGAGCGACAAGAACATTTATTTTGGACTTAGATTTGCCAGGTCACCAGAGAAAAGGTGGTAATATGTCACTGCCTCCAAAAGGGCAAACAAAAACAAAAAATTGTCTTAAACTCACAATTTTGCATGGTTATGTCTACAATGCAACAGGCAAATCACAATCTGAGTTCCAGACAGAACATTGAAATCATCTGAAGTGGAGTTTCAATGTTGCTTATTTTGTTACTGTCTTGGTGAATAAAGAGATTATTGGAGTAACTGGAATCTCTCCCTGTATCTCTTCGGTTGTGGGATAAGAAGGGAGACAGGGAGTGTGAGAAAATGTGGTAAATCCTCATGATTCACTGCACAATGTAAAGTTTACTGGGCTCTGTCGTGATAAAGTGCTCCTCCTCCTGGTTGCAGAAACTACAGTGCATGTGCAGATTGCCACGTAGTCCACCAGACTGTATGTGTGTGTGTGTGTGTGTGTGTGTGTGTGTGTGTGTGTGTGTGTGTGTGTGTGTGTGTGTGTGTGTGTGTGTGTGTGTGTGTGTGTGTGTGTGTGTGTGTGTGTGTGTGTGTGTGTGTGTGTGTGTGTGTGGTGCAAGCTTCAGCTTGGGTGCTTCAAGAGTAATGGAAACCCAGTATTTATGAAAGAGGAGAAAATATTTGAATTGTCTGTTTCTGTTATAGAGGTTTGAGCTGAGCTGAACCTTGTTGGAATAGGCGGCGTTATGAAAGCGAGTTGAGGGAAAATGTGCTACTAAAAGGAAACGTCAGCGTGTAAATCTGATCTATTCAGATCTATAAAGGATTGGGGTTAAGGTTTGGGGATGCAATGTGAAAGTCCTGGGAATAGATCAGAGGAAGAAGGTTTCGCCACAGATGTTTTCAAAGATGTGTGTGGTCCTGTTTTAATGTGATGAGATCATAATGTTGACATTGAAATAATAATCGACTGCAAATGGAAAAAACTGGAAAAAAATAATACTAATTGTTCTCACAGTAAAGCTGGATTTCGAACAGGAGCCATTCAAACCACCAAATTTGTGGCAGTGTGGGTTTTATATCATAGCAATACTCACCTATAAAAGTATATTTATTAAAATGTTTATAGCTGCCTTCAATCAAGACATAGGGCGTTGTAAATGCTTAATTATACGCTTAACGTCCCCAGCAAAGTGGCAAATGTTTGCCAGATGTTGACTCGATAATGGCACAAAAAATTGGTGTTGGTTTTATGGTAAATTTAGCACTATGAAAGGATGGCTATCTTTTTTTTTTTTTTTTTTACTCTTTACTCAATGACGTGTCTCATGCAGGAGACCTTGTCACTGTTTTCTCTCCTTTTCTGCATCTCAGACGTTGATTTATTCAAATTCTTTTTGCTCAATCGAGTGCCCAAAAACTCAGGAACTGGGGTGAATTCCAGCAACGTGGACAAAAGAACTCGGCTAATTCATTGCAGATGTGTCTCCGAGCTGTGTGAAGGAACACTGTGCTGCCCTCGCTGGAGACAGAGGGCTCCGCATGGCAAAGGTTCAATGAATTACGAGCAAAATACATCAGTGACCCAGTACAGCTGGTTCTGACTGTCTGTCTGGTGTTCCAGTGAAGAGAGAGGAGGCAAACCAAGATACACATGCACATAGTTTTCACTCTCTGGAGGAACCGTTGGTATGCAGAATCCCAGTCGCCTGCATTAGTCAGCCTCAAAGCAAAAACAGAATCATGCTGTGGCCAAAAAAGAGGCGTCCATAGCTGTTTTATACTGGTAAAAGTAGTTCAAAATAAAAGTGCTCTACGGCATCACTGAAGACAAAACAGGAAACACTTGCAAAAGAGTCGTGGTTTTCATTGCTGATGATTGCCGTAACTCGGTTTGGAAAGAGTTTTGAATTTTTATTCATTTATTTTCATCTTGTTTGATCCTCAGGAAATGATTATTGCCAAACCAAGTCTCGGTTTTACAAATGCATCATTTAAGTCTGTCTGGATTAACAGGCTTTTGGCATCCAGTGTTTGTATGAAACATCATATCTTTGCCTCTCGTGTAAATCTACAGGGAGGATCTGCTGTATTTTCTGGAGCTGAAAAAAGTCCACTTGGCTCTGATTCGCCCTCACAGTTTACACAAGCATCAATGTGACCTCACGTGACTGTGAGATGATGTGTGCCCTCCGCTGTCCAAGAACAATACAACTGGCTCAACTGTAACTTACAGTATGGTTTAATCAGTTTACTCTACCATTAAAAAGAACTCATTCTCACGTTATAAAATATGCTTTCTTTTTCTTGATGTCTTTTTCAGCTACTGTTGAGGCAGACTCGATTTTCACTGGAACAATATGTAAATGTTTCTTTCACAGGGTCCACAGGGCAAAACTTACAAGTTTCACAGTAATAAGTGTAAAATTGTGAGATCCCTGAGTTTGAAACAATTTTTTTTTTTTAATGATGGATGTTACCTGATAGAGCAATGAGAACGGTCGGACAGTCATGTGACGTGGACACACGCCGACAAAAAAGATTAGACCAAGACAAACATGGGCTTCTCAAAATTTCAGCACCATTATTGTGAATTGTTTGTTTTTTGTGCTGTGGACCAAAGTAACTATTACATATTTTTGTAAGAGTTGATTGCCTGGTGTTTCCAGACCAATACCAATTCACTACGTGAGTATGTGGGTCTGAGTACTCTCGATGGTAAATTGTTTCCAGTTGCGTCCTGATGGTTGTAGATCTCAGTTTAATTTTGAAACTATTGCAGCAGGAGAATGTACATTGTACATGTAAACCGAAACTTTGCGTACAGTAAACCTCGAGAGTGCACCCAAGGGGCAACCTACAGTGACATCACCCATTGGTTTGTGTGCTGCTGTGATGAAGCCTCAAGTTCAGGTTTTGTCCGTCACCATGTTGTTGTTCTGGAGCCAGACGTGACCATATTTGGACGATCTGGGGAAGAGCGAGCGGTGGCTCTGACTTGATCTGACTGGGAACCTGAGGACACTATGCCCTGTCCACGTACACCGGAAACCTGACTGCACTATAGGCCTGTCATTCAAACAGGACTCTCAGCCAAAAACACACGTTTTTTAAGGCTTAATTTCTAATGGGATTACTTGCAGATGATCCGCCAGAAAAACAAATAAGAAGAAGGGACTTTAGCTCACAACACCAATATAACTCATGGAAAAAATGATCGGCACTGTATTTCATAAAAGAAGTTTGGGAGTCTATGGAGCCAGAGGCTCTTTGGATCCAACCTCCAGCAGCCCTCGGTGGTATTGCAGTTTTTGGCACTTCCACATCGGCCTAATTTTTCAGACCCAGAAGCTACGTCCACGTTTATATACAGTCTACGAGTGCAATCTTTTAAAGTTTGGGGGTTGGTTGATGTTGGTTGTTATGGAGAATGGGGGCACACGATAATCATTAAAATGGGGATGGCACTATAGGACAATCTTTCTCTGAAAAATGTTTGACTCCTTTTCATGTGACAAGTGACATGAATGATTGTGGGACGAAAGAATACAAATCTTCAGAGAGAGAGAGATTTAAATACACTTTCTCACACAGCAGTGTTAGAAGGAGGTTTAAGATCAAGTTTGATTATCTGAAAAGGTCAAGTATGAAGCATACTAACGCCTAAACCACAGCACTAATTGGGTAAAATTTTGAGTAGTGAAAGTAAAAGAGCAGCGCTTGCCCCTCCCTCATTATCATTGAGCTCAGTTGCAAATAGATCAGACCACTGCAGTTTATAAATGTGGCTAAATATATGTCTCTGATCACAGCCTTCCTGAAGTAAAAAATAAAATAATGCTTTAAATGGGGCTATTACCATTGTTTCATATTTCTAGATAATGAGAGCCACTTAACTTCATACGGTTGAAGTCAATTTTGGCTTCAGGATGAATGTTGGTTTCTCAGGATCTTATTCTGGACTCATTCATTCACAGAAAAATCCAAAGAAATAAATAAGAGCATGGAGTTTGTCTGAGGTGAGGCCATAATCACCTGCTTTCTAAATGACTCAACTGTTGAGGAAATGTCACACAGCACTCCAGTATTATTTGCAGTCATCTGCCTCCTAGTGTCAGAAGATAGGACACTGTCATAGATCTGGGATTATCACACAGGCGACCTCTATTTCATTAGGGCCCGAGCGAAAGCCCTATTGTTATTCAAGGAATTATTTTTCTCGTTCATTATTATTCTGACGTAAAGTGATTTGCCTTTTTGGAGGCTTTATCGTATTCAAAAATTCATGAAAGTTGACAGACACATGTCTCCCGGCGAAAGATTTCGTATTCTAGTGGAGTCGCGAGTGGGCGTGGCCAAATGGCTCGAGAGCGCCCCCTAAAGAGATGCCCCGACGGCCACATTTACCTAAATTCACGAAATCCGGTGGACGTGTATCACACCTAGAAGCACAAAAAAGTTACATTGCACCATTACGTCAACTCCACAGGAAGTCCGCCATTTTGAATTTAGTCGCCATTTTGGGCGATTTTCACATGTTGTACTTTGTCGAACTTGTCCGAGGGATTTTTTCAAAACGACTTGAAATTTGTTCTATGGATAGTTAACATGTTTGGGATTAAAATTTATCCAAATTATTCGTTTTCGTAGATATGTGTGCCCATTAAGTGGCGGCCATTTTGAGGGCCTCGCCATGAAATTACAAGTTACTTTAAATCTTATGTACATGGACCGACCTTCTCCAAACATTACAGGTATGATAACAGCTCCGCCCTGAAAACCCCTGTGGGGTAATATTCGCTCATAGTCATAGCGCCCCCTGGTGGACACTGGAAATGACACTTTCACATTCTGCGTCAAGCTGGTTGATCACGTGAACGTAAAGTCGGGTCACAATAACCTGAACATGTAGTTGATGATATATTGAGATATTCGTTCGACTTTGTCAATGGGCGTCGCCGTGACGATGCGGCAAAGTTTGATGTCTCGCCGTGACACAGGAAGTTGATGTTTAAGGTCAAAGGATGCTTGAAACCTCATGAAACGTGTGACATATGTCCGGCGTGGTGAGACCATCCATCTGATGTGTTTTGCGAGTGGGCGTGGCCAAACGGCTCGCCAGCGCCCCCTAAACTGCAGCTCCGGCACCTAGTTTCACCTACATGCACCAAATTCGTTGGACACGCGTATCACACTTAGATGTACCGAAAAGTGTCTCGGCATCATGAATTTGTTTTCGTCGATCAGTGTGACCGTGTCGTGGCGGCCATTTTGAGCATCTCGCCATGAACATGCAACTGACTGTAACTTTTATATACATATTCCGATCTTCCTCAAACATTAAATCTTTGATTGCAGTCCCGCCCTGAAGACACCTGATAGTAATATTCCGTCATAGTCATAGCGTCCCCTGCTGGAGACAGGAAATGAGACAAAAATAGCAACTTTAAGCGGGGACATGCGGTCCCTCGTGCGCTGCACGTTGGGGAGCCGGCTTCGGGGAGGCGGTGCAAAGAGTGCGAGGGCCCGTATATCCCTGCTTGCAGTTTTAATTTTCTCTTGTATTTATTATCCTACATCTGCCACGAGGTCATTTATCTGTCAGTAAATGCCTCGTTTAGATTTTTCTTTTCTCTTCAGTTCCATCTAAATTAATCAAGATGTGTTTTATAACCAATGAAGCTTACTATTTATTGTTCTATTTATTGATTTTGGTGCTTCCTATAAAATCCAATTTCTTTGCTTTGAAGTCGGTAGTTCTCACAAATCTTTGTGATTTGAGAATCAGTAAAAATCCTTGCTGCGGTTTAGCAGCCGTGCTGTGGTCAATTGTGTACATGCTAGAAAGAATTTCCTGGTTTGCCAGACAGATGAAAATGAAAACCTTGGATTAAGTTTCCCAAGCTATGTATTATACATGTGGTGGGAGCAGAAGAGCAGTGATTTGACTGGGCTGCAGCAAATGACTTTGATTTATCAGCAGAAGTTCTTGGGGTTGACCGTCTGCACCAGACGCAGCAAAGTAGATATCAAGTATCACCACAGCCTCATGTTGTTTTTTACTCAGAGTAATTATGACCTTATAGGAGAATACTGTGATGCATGTGATGAGCCTTTCACGTTTTCAGCAAAGCTCCAGTGCAGACGGCGCTTAGGTGGAGGTGGAAGGGGGGTTGTGGGAGAACGTTTCCCAGAAAAATCTGAAAATGTTGCAGTACCATCGGGGAGTTATGTTTAAGTTCTTGAGATCTTCCTCTGAAAAAGTTGATGAGTGCTGAGATTTCTGGCGAAGGGTGTTGCAATTTGGTTGGGAGTTCATCCAACAGTCAAGGGGAAAGCTATTTATCATGACATGTTGTTGATCTGGTAGAAAACGAAAAAATTAGGAAAGTATACAGACATTTATAAGAAATGGGCCATATTTGTAAACTTTGACAAAGTAAAGTAGGTTTCATAAGAAGTTTGCATCTGTTACTGTCTGTTTTGTTACTGATGAAGAAAAGAAGTTTCACTGTCTGTGTTACTAAAGCACATTTTAAAGGGCCAGACTGAGCAGTTATCAAACACAGTTGGCTGGACATCCCGTATCCACTGGTTATATGAACAACAGCAGCAGACTTGTATAACAGAATCAGAAACTACAAATGCTGAACTCCTCCTACTCCTCCTCATCATCTCACAGGGCGCATCTGCAGGCTGCAGGAGCACAGCCATATGAGTTTACAAGGATACACTCAAACTTAGCTTTTCTTCATTGTTCACTGGATATCCTTCAAACAGAGATGAAGGATATTTAAGTGGCACCCCTGCTTATTTTTGTATTCGTTCTGTCACATTCAGTCTTCTTTAATTGCGCTCATAATGGGATTACGCGTGTTTGGCACACCACGTTACGCATACGCGTGCGTCTATTTATTTATTTTTATCCTGCAAGGTGCCCACTCTCAGAGGACTCCGGGGACACAACAAGGAAACGAGCAAAGAGCGGCTCTCCGGCAGACGCTCCAGTGGTCACACAACGGCAAGATTTTTAGCATTTTAAGTCACGGCTCGGAGTATCAGCCGCCGAGGCGGAGGGGTGCTCAGCAGGAGCAAGTGCAGACGCGACCTGTCACCATCATTCGTGATGCGGACGTGAGGCATCCGGACACCCAGAGCCAGCCGGCGGCCGAGCAGCACCAACAGCAGCAGCAGCAGCAGCCTCCCCAACCCGCGTCCAACTCTCACGGCCTCCCGCCGCCACTCCAAAGGCTCGTGAGAGTGCACGAGAACCGCCAGCATCACAATGACCGTCCCGGTGAGCGCATGGGGATGCAGGCGACCCGCAGGGTCAATGAGACCGAGGAGAAGGTCACTGTCAGTCCACCTCTGCCCAGCAGGGAGGACATGATGGTCGGGGATGATCCATACGACCCCTACAAATCCAGCGACAGTGATAATCCATATTACAATTACCATGACGCTTACGAGAGACCGAGACCGAGATCGAGACCCGGATATGGCACAAGGTATCATCAGTACGGTAAGAGTGGAAAAAGTACTCAAGACAACATCTCATTCAGAATAAATAAATAGATATTCAGATAAAAGTTGTCTTTATGATGGTGGGAAAATGCTTCAAGTCAAACAAACAATAAATAAGTTGATCATTTAGTGTGTTTACTTAATCTATCTGTTAAATTAAGCTATGGGAAACATTAAGCCTTATATTTATTGATTTATTTATCAGTATTCATTTATTTTGTTTGTTTTATTTACCAGCTTCATGTATTGTCTTATTGATCTTTTTATTACTTTTATTATGTTGTTGTAGGTCTCCCTGATCTGGTCCCTGATCCATACTACATTCAGGCCTCTGCCTATGTCCAGAGAGTCCCGATGTATAACCTGAGATGTGCAGCTGAGGAAAACTGTTTGTCAAGGTAGACTTCTGTCAAGGCTAGAAAGAAAAAAAAAGTGGGTTTGCAGCCATGTCTGAGTGTGATTCAGAAAGCTTTGAATCATAACAACCATCCAAAGTGTTTGTGGGTGAGAGCTGTGCAGTGGAAGCCTAAGATGAGGTCAAATTAACCAGATCCTGCCACTGATGGTGGAGTGGGGTGGAGTGGTGGATTTCTGTAAAAGTTTAATCATAGTTTGCCCGGGGAGAGAAAGCCTGAATGGTAAACACATTATTGAAAACCAACCCAAACAACCACGTGTCTCCAGAGGATTTTTCCACCCACCATTTACACAGACTGGCCTCACTCAGACACTGACAGTCTGCTCCACTAAGAGGAGGGGATGTAGGAAGCAAAACAGCCTTAGTGGTGTCATTGTGTCCACATATGACCGTGTGGTTTTTCTGCAAACATGTCTTTTGTCTTTGCATCCTGCCTGCAGCTCAGCTTATAGATCAAACGTTAGGGACTACGACACTCGAATGCTGCTGAGGTTTCCTCAGAGAGTCAAGAACCAAGGGGCGGCCGACTTCCTCCCCAGCAGGCCACGTTACTCCTGGGAGTGGCACAGCTGTCACCAGTGAGTATAATAATGTCATGTCAGTGCTGTCCACCTCACCATCACACACAGAAAGAGGCTGTTGGACTTTTCGTGGCCTTAACCCTCCAGTGTCAGCTTTGATTTTGGTTCATTTTGGTAGACTGTATTCCCTCCTTCTCGTCTTTGTTAGTCACCTTTTGAACTGTCTTTACCCCACATGTGTGGTTTCCTTTGTGCGGCCTAAGTCTGACTTATCATTTACCAGTTAAATAAAATGTAAGGGAGCCCCAAATACAAGAAAAGGACATGAGGCCTCATAAAAATGTACAAATCTTGAGCGACAATCCCTCAAAATAATCATTATAGAACACTTCACTGTTATAAAAAGTTCTTTATTCTGCAGAAAAGTCAAACAACAATACTACATATTTAGATTTTAAGTGGTTTTCATCTTAACTCATTTTTGTGCCTTTCTAAAGCAGCAGTGTGAAATATTTAGTGGCATCCAGTGGTGAGGTTGCAAAATGCAACGAACTGAACACCCCTCAGCTTCCAGTCACAAAAAAGAAAATATGGTGGTCACAAAACTTGAAGAAAACTTAAAGTCTTTCCTTTGATCCAGTGTTTGGTTTGTCCCTTCTGGGCTACTGTAGAAACATGGTGGTGCAAGATGTTGTACTCCATAGAAGACAACCCTTCGCTATTATAGATGTGAAGGGCGCTTTCTAAGATGACAACAACACAATGATAAGATTATGAATTTATTCAGACTATAAACTTGAGACAGAGGTGTTTGTAATTCAGTTACAGTATGTACCAATAATTAATGAACAAATTTCCCAGACATTGCAATCATTATTTGCCATTTGCAGTCTGCTGTTGTGGTCTGGCACCAACTGGTGAACCAGAGATGTGTTAAGAGTTTACTTTGAATCTTTAGGCTTTTAAAGATGTAATTTTCTATTTTGACAATCTCATCGTTGATACTATAAAACTGTCTTCAGCCCTTCAAAAGATGTGAAGAAAATGACTGTACTTGAGTTTGAATGTAGTTCATTTACACCTGAAAATCCAGACATGCTGAAGTAAAGCTCTGTGATGATGATAATGAGCCCTAACCAAAACCTGCTGGTATTTTTGTCCCTCTTGAGCAAATGGAAAAGTGCCTACTCTTTTTTCTCAACTCCAAAGAAACTACCTCAGTCCATAGTTATGTCGTGAAACAGGCGGCCGCTGAACGATACTGCCCAAGATGGAGCACCTTTGGCAGAGATCCAGTGAACGGTTGATGTAGACTATAGATTGTTTGTCAGTGTGTTTTGAAAGTCAACTGATGGTAAAATCCAGACTGTTTTTGTCTCATTAAACAAACGCTTTCTTGTAGGAAGTGGAGCTAAACCAGAGATAGATTCACAGTAGGTCCACACAGCCATGACAAATTTAAAAAAACCTCCTGGGATGTTTTCAGTCAGTGACCTGCAGGGATTTGAATAAGATATTCTTAGGCTACATGTTAGTCAGTATTTATGTAATTGTATCTAGTGAACAAAAAAACTGTCTTTAAACTGTCTTTAAATTGATGTGGAGTTCTTTGAGCTTATTGAAATGTCTCCTGAGTCGTTAAACGCTGTGCTGCTGATCTGCAGGCACTACCACAGCATGGATGAGTTCAGCCACTACGACCTGCTGGATGCCACCTACCAGCACTCGGTAGCAGAGGGCCACAAGGCAAGCTTCTGCTTGGAGGACACTTCCTGTGACTACGGATACTACAGGCGGTTTGCCTGCACCGCACATACTCAGGTCTCAAAGCTGAAAACGACAGTGCATCACCATTACTGACTATTTTTACACTAACAGTGGGTCACAAACATCGCTAGTTGTATGTGGAAGGTGTCATTTGCAGTGATGAATCCACAGAGGAAAGGGAAAGGGGACTCTCCCCTCTGCACCACGGAGCGTTTTAGCTTCCTTCAGGTCATTGTTTTGGCTTTTGGCAAAGTGGAGCAGAAGCAGAGCTAAAAAATAGAGTGAATATTGGACTTTTGTTTGTCAGGTGGACAGGAACACAACGAATGCTAATTATTTTGCTAATTTTCTGGATGTGCAACTTCTTCCTGACAAATTCATCGTATCAACTTTATGAGGCAATAAAATGTGTTCTGTTTACAGCTTGTTTTGGCTGCCGCCAAGAGGCTAAATGCTTCTATAGCCAGTTAGCTCCTGTTAGCTAGAACAACAACAGTATCAGAGTATTTCTGAGTCCAACTATCTGCTGTTCTAAGTGACTACACAGACTCGATTTCTAACAAGCCAGAAAATAATTTACTGCACATTTAAAGCCTAAAAACATCACCGCTATCTGAAGAAACAGCAGTTATATCCTCTGATTTGTATTATACCTGGATTATTTTTTTACAACAAGACATCATTTTTGATAAATTACCAGCACGAGGCTAATCTGTTGACACATATTCATTGTTCTTCATATTTGTATTACTGGGCCCTTTTTACAGAACACATTTTGACTTTTTATAGTAGAAAAAGCACAGCCAGAAATGACATCTCCAGTAAATTCAAGTGTCCCCAGTCAGTGTGACCATGAGCCAGCATTTACAACACCAGGGCCTCAAATCAATTTAATCAATTTAACATTAATTTACTTTAATTAATGGTGCTTTTAGCACAGGAACATGTCAAGTCAGGTCACCTCGAGGAATCTAACTATAAAGATAGCCATAAACTCTTCAGACCATAGTGCGGGGAATAATTCTTACCAGATTTGTCAGATCAGATATTGGTTTCTAAATTTCTAAAAAGGAGAGTGGAGCTAACATAAACAAGTGTTCTTTTACTGAGGAAGCTGCATTTGAGTTTCAGTATTTCCTTTCTGCGTGAGCCAGTGGTGATGATAGTTTTATGATTTCCGTTTTCTCCTGAGATGATTTCACCTGCCCGAACTTTTCCACTCAGTTGTTTTGTACATGAATTCATTTTCCATCCATTTTTTTTTTCCAATATTTTGACCTGATGTTTTGTTGTTGTTTTCATTTTTTTCTCTTTTTGTTGACATTGAATCAAAAATAACCTCCAGGATTAAACCAAAAACATAGTTATTGCTCTGAATTTTATTTTTTTTATTATTCCTATCATCAGATGTCAGACTGTAATAACATTAAAATCTTTGTCAAGGTTACGGTTAGCTGCTGTTTTTACCTTAAAGAACCTTTTATAGTTTAATAAGAAGTTTAGTAGATTTTTTTTTAAAGGATGTTGTCCAATGTGCAGGGCCTGAGCCCGGGATGTTATGATACCTACAACGCAGACATCGACTGCCAGTGGATTGACATCACAGATGTGAAACCTGGCAACTATGTCCTGAAGGTTTGTTTGAAATACCAGATGTTGTCCCCACTTTAATCCCTTTAAAAGGAGTAACACTTAGTGGAATCACAATGTGTACAAAAACAAAACGTTTTGAGTCCATGCTCTTTACTTTGTAGACTGTAGACAAATGTGTACAAAAACAAAATGTTTTGAGTCCATGCTCTTTACTTTGTAGACTGTATTTTCCTAAATTCTTATTTTGTATTATACTTTTTTCCTCCACAGGTCAGTGTAAATCCATCCTATCAAGTCCCAGAATCAGACTACAGCAACAACATTGTGCGCTGTGATGTTCGGTACACGGGCAACTATGCCTACGTGTCAGGTTGTCACATGTCATCGTAAGTATCACGTTAGAGGTGACACATATATCTTTGGGATTTCTCATGTCCTCCAATAATTATTTAATGCTTTTCCATTTTCATTTTTCAGATATTAAGAAACGATGGTCACTTACAGCGACTCTACAGACATGCTGTGTAAATAACAATGAAGAGGACTGCATATGAAACTATATAGAAAAATATAAAATAAGATTTTGTAAGACATACATTAATTTTATAATTGAAATACTTCCTGATTTGAAAAACAAGTAGGAACCATCTGACATCATGGTGCGAATAATGTCGAATCCTTCTTTGCTTGCGTGGGAGAGCAGGTTTTTTTTCTCCTTATCTCAACTTTTCTTTAGAAAATGTCTTACTTCTGGTAGATTTCAGGCCACATGTAAAAAATGAAATCCATGACATGTAGGATCCTAGAAAAGTTAAGTAAAATCATAAACCAGCCTGCCCTTCTTGTTAAGTCAATATCAAATATATTACAATTTTAAAAAGAACCTGTTGTTTAAAGGAAAATGTCTTGTTATATTTATATGCAACCGATGAAATCTCTCTTTACTCAAAAGCTTTTGAAGAAACTTACTTGAATAAAACTTTGTGATATTGTATGGTTGCTTTAAGCTGATTATTTGGTGACGACTCTCTCCTTGTCTTGTCTTTGTTTCAAACATCTTATTGTCTTTACTCAACACAAACACCCACAAAAATACACATCATTTTAAAAAGGCCAATATCAAGTTGGGCTGCAAACGAATGATTGTTCTTTTCACTGGGGAATTAGCTGATTATTTTGGATGAATCCATTGATTGTTTAGTGGATAAAATATCTAAAAACAGTTCAAAATGCCCAGCACTTCATTTGTGATAGTGATATAAAACAAACAACAACAAAAAACAAAGTTCTCCAGCACTTTCACTGACAAATATTTTACATTGACAAACACTCTCAAATGTCTGTAGCTGCCAGTAACTACATTATAGTGTGTTTTAAACCATTTATCAAATGTGCATAAATCGCCTAGTATGTCTTTTAAATGTTAAATCTGTTTATCATCTCAGTCAATCTAAATCAATAGTTTAATAAAGAAGAGAAAGAAGATTTGCAATGTCTATAAAGTCAGATTTATAATAAATTATTGTATAATTTACCTGTCCATTAAAATAAACCATTAGTTCTGTTCATGGACTGGATAAAAAAAAAGTCCTACATTAAGGTCCTGTCCTTTCATAAAGTCTATAATCCTGTCCTGCGCGTGTGTCCTCCGCTCCCCCAGGTGGCGCCACTTACACTTTGTTCATCTAATTTAAACTGATTTTTATCATGCAGCTGTCAGACAGACAAACTGGAGTAAACTACCACCAGCAGTGAGTGTGAGTGTGTGTGTGTGTGTTTGTGTGTGTGAGCGCCACAGGATCGAGTAAAAACATTAAACGTGAAAATGCATCCTGTCCGAGTGTCGATCCCGTCGTTTCGTTCAGAAAATAATTCGGTGGAGAAAGGATACACGGTAAGCTGCTCACTAATAACCTTTGCCTGCATGCCTGCGTGCGTGTGTGTGTGTGTGTGTGTGTGTGTGTGTGTGTGTGTGTGTGTGTGTGTTTGCCTGCTCTATTGCTGTCATCAGTTTGTATCGTGAACTCACTGAGTTCACAGATCTGCCCTGAATTCACCTTGTTGTTTCACACTGACAACATTTCAGCCTTCAAATTCAAATCAAAGAAGCTAAAGAGCCGAAACTCACACTGACATTTGAATTTGTGTCTAAGTAAAGAGCCACCGGGCGTGTAAACAACCCAGCCAGCCCTGCAAGGCCCCCCAGCTGTCTGTCTGACACAATAGAAAAGAAAGTCTGACCTAAATATGACACAAATCCTTTTTTTTTTTTTCTTGGAAGGCTACACTGTGGCTTTCAGTTTGATTGAACTTCTATGTAACTGGGAGACTCGTGAGAGACAAATAAAATAAAATAAAGTCAAAATCAAAGGCTGTAATGTCCTGACTTTTAGTCCGTACAGTGCTTCAGGGAGGCAGAGAGTCCTGGGCGGCTGTTTGTAAACTACACTACTTGTTTTCTCTTGTAAAAGCTTAAAATATTGTCTGAACTCTCAGACGCTCTGGTGGCCCCTTTTTTTTTTTTGGTAATTTTTCTTTTTTTTTTTTTTATCTTGGGAACCCACCAAGGGGCCCTGACCTCCATTTTGGGAACCACTGCTTTAGACAATAGTTTGCGTCTAGCTTCGTGGCAGGATACTGAGGAAGGCTCTTTCCTGTTCCAACGTCACCATGCTCAGTGCACAAAGCTGTGAGGGCGTAAAGAAATGACAGCCTTCCTTAAAGAGTGCAGGTTACAATAGTTTAAAAAGGCCCATGGTTTTTAGATTAGATGTTTAATAATCACTCATGGATCCAGAAACGGAGACTTGAGATTTGAGGTGTTCAGGATGTGTTGATAATTATTACTTGTTGTTTTCCTTTGTGTTCATGTTCCCCGTAGAGAAATGCAATGACAGCACTGCCGTCATTTATGGTAAATTTCCTCGCTGGTGAGAACAGCGACGTGTGTGCAGTGACTGTGAATCTTTCACTGACGAAACCAACTGAGTGAGGGAAGTGGGAAACGGTCCATGGAGGGATGTTAAGATCAACCCTGACAGATGTTTCCTCTCGCTGACATCGACATTAACTGTCTGTACAGAGAGGGGACGTTTCTGACTGAGAGATTCCCTCAACAAGCAGCCCTGACATGGTTTTTTTATTTCTTCTGTCTTTCAGGTCTTTAAAATTGACGTGCTGATGAATGGCAGACAACATACTTTGGAGAAGCGCTACAGTGAGTTCCACGCTTTGCATAAAATGGTGAGATTTAATACAGATTTTTACCATGATTTATTGGCGTCCCTAACTTTTTCCCTTTTAAAATATGAAAACTACGATTTCTCTACGTTAATCACTGGGTTCGGTGCTGATATTTGAGTTGCAACATCATTTCGCCATCTGTGCAGGCGTATAAAGTACTAAATGGTTTAGTCTGTTAATCAAACTACTGAAAATCAGCTGACAATTATATTAATAAGCGAGTCATACTTCAGCCTCTTCACTGTGGGGATGTGAAGCTTGTCCTGCATCATTTTAACCTGAATCCAATTTGTTTGTGAAACAAAAAATGAGCTAAGCCTTTTTCTAACATTTTATTAACTAAACATTTAACTTTTTATTTATTTACATGGAATTCCTGTGTAAAACTAAGAAGTGTGTACAGGAAATCACAGCAGAGAATAGATATTCAATTTGCTTCATATTGGTTAACCATGTTGACCACGCTAGTTTGTTTCGGGTTGCAGTCTTACAGATGACTTCCTCTTCCTGCTCTGCTCATTAATGCACACTGTGTTTGACTGCGAGTGTGTAAAAAAATGAATTACAGCTGAAGTGTGTTTAACTGCTCCAGTTTCAAGGTCCTGGTATCGCACATGCCGCCTCACTCTCACACTGCCATGATTTACAGGGACACCTGAATACAACAGAGCCATTGTTAATGTTATTATAGGTCTAAATATCAGCTGGTTAAATCGGATTTTTTTTTTTAAATTTATTATTGATCAAGTACCAGTTGGTTTTATATTTGATTAAATATCTGTCTGAACCTTGTGGACATTTGCTGACAGTTTAACTGTCCAAATCATTTTTTTTTCTAACATTTTTCAATTCTTCCAGCTGAAGAAGAGCATAAAGCCGCCTGAGATCCCCTCAAAACATGTGAGAAACTGGGTTCCCAAAGTCCTGGAGCAGAGGAAGCACGGCCTGGAGCTCTACCTGCAGGTACTCTGACACTCCTTCACCCCACCTGCTCAGACTTTTTCCCCTTAAATGAACTAAAACATTTTAGACCATACATATTTCCCCATTTACCAAATACAATTTTTGTATAAACATTTAAAATGGAGTGCAGATGTGGGGAGATTAAACAGATTGTTCAGTGTTCCCTAAAAAAGAGGTCATCCAGAGCTCTTCGGTTCTGTGTCGCTGCTTCGTCCACACACTGAAACCTGCTTTTGTTTTGTCAGACTATAATTATGGAAAATGAGGTTCTTCCAAAGATATTCCTGGATTTCCTGAATATCCGCCATTTTCCTTCAGTGCCAAAAACAGAGAGCTGCGGGTAAGTTGAAACTGCAGGATTTTTTTTATTTTTTTTCACAAAATAAGACACAATTTGTGGTGTTGTTTTGTTTGTTGCAGATTTTGTTCCCAGGACAGTGGATGTGGCATAACTTTGAACTTTTCCTCTTTCAGGTCATTTGATACAGAATCGGAGGAGTCGAGGTGAGTCGTTTAGTTTCCTGTGTTTTGAAAACAGCAGGTTATGTGCTTGTTTTGCACTTTAACCAGTTAAACCTCCCGTGACTGTTTGCTCTGCGTTTGACCTTCACCCAGCGTGTCAGTGACGCCGCCTGTCTCTTCTTTTACATGCTGCCCATGAACCTACTTGACTCTGTTCAGTAAACTGTCCCATCAGCCGGTCCTGCTGTTCCTGAGAGACCCCTACCTGCTGCCCCCTGCACACGGTGCGTTCAGGCTAAAATCCCCTTTTGTTCCACCTTTAAAACAATCATTCAAACTGCACAGTTAAAAAAAAATGATTACATATTTGTAAGTTTGCTGTAAATCTACTGCACAGATATTTTTCAGGCTTATTTATCTTACCTCTTATAACAAAAACAAATAAATGTCTTCTTTACTTTCAGATGCGTTTTCTAATGTCGTGATTGAAGGTGTGGTACACGGAGTTTTCTACCCAGATCTTCAGCCGAGGTAGAGCTGCAGACTGCACGTCACTACAAACGGATGCTTCATATCCTTACACCATTTTAGGTGTGCAGCAGGAAGAACATAACATGCAAAGATCAACTGAGCCTCATTTAAAAAAACATATAACAAAAACCCATTATTGAGAAGAAAGAAAGGACACCTGAAACCACATTTTAAAGCATAAACACTAAATCATGTTTTGTCCCTATGATCTCAAACTGTTACATGATAGTATGAGCTATGAACTTCTGTCAGCTATAAAATGAAACGGATTTAAAGGTTAACTTTGATGTTTTGGGGTAGAGCAGCTAAAATAATCACATAAGGATTAAGAAGATTATTTTCAGGAAAAATAGAGCTCAATACATTGCATTGAATGAAATTATATTTTCTTTCTTTTTTAGGAAGGTTATGAGTTGAATAAAGATAAAGGGTCAATTGGAAATAGAACTGAGAGGCTCATCAAAAAGGGAATTTTTTTATTTCTTATTTTAGTGGGTGTGTAGTAGAAGACGGTGAATGACCTTCTCACTCTGGGACACTATAGAGGAAATGCTGATGGCGGCTGGACCTGAGGGTTAGTTTTCCAGAGGCAGAGGCGCATTTTTGGCCTGCAAGGACACAGCACAGAGGGCAGGGAGTTTGGCGCTGGATGAATCACGGGCTGCAGATGGGAAGGTGCCCCTCCCTTTATACCACCAATGATGTGGGTTTTTCTTTTCATTTTTTTTTTTTTTTTGAGCTGCCAACTGGAGCCGGCTGAGGGACTGAGTGGCACAGCGGATCGTTCCAGGGGTTGAAGAGGGTGTTTGTGCATTCTGGTGGCACTGATAGCTCTGTGCTGCATTGAAGGGTGGAAGTGATTTGAGCTTCATAAATAGATGGTGGCAGCGATGTAGACGTTTGTGGAGAAGGGCTGTTGCATTTGACGGTGGTGCTCGAGAGAGCTGCTGGAGGAGCAGCTGAATAAAAAGAAGTGGGTGTCATCGGAGTTTTAGAAAACATGCCGACAAAGAGAAGATTAGTGGAAATTTAGGCTGATTCTTCATTTCTTATTTATAGTTTTTTTTACTTCCTTCACTTGCAGCTCCGCCTCTCTACAGACACAGTGAGGTATGAGCCTTCATTGGAATTAATCACAGGGTTAGGCTTGCCGCTCCCAAAAATCTAAAATATCTGAATCCATTTCAAATCTGGGCAAAACAATGTAAAAATAAAATATTATTGATCTGTCGATCAAAACCTGACTAGAAAAAAAAAAAACCTGAATAGAAACCTGCCTGTCCCTATTAAATCTCACAAAATTTTTCATCAGACTCTGCACACACACTGACCAGTGACAGCAAGCTGCAGGTGAAGTAGATTTTCACATCAAAAGCTTTAGTTCTGATAACACTTAAAGTAAATGCCAGTATCTCACACTAACACCAGTCATATTACACTTAATGTTGAAGTCACACATCATGTACAGACACAGTTGAGGTGATCATGTACAGAGAATCTTTTTAAAAGAGAGATTTAAAAGACTGAAAGCCAGTAAGATACTGTGCAATATGAAATAAAATACAAACACTCTTTGTTGTTTTTTTTGTAGATGAATTTCATCTGTAAAACTACAAAAGTTGTCAACACTCCAAATTACTTGTAGCCTACGTGAAACATTACGTCGCTGCGTGTCACTTTGTGGACAGTAATTGTTGACCCAGCAGTTTTGTGATATGCCTTTTAGAGCTTTCTTATGTGACTGGACCTCCACGACACAACACTGATAACTACACGTCTGTGCTGAATGAAATGAAAACAGTAGAGATCATGATTCTATGTTTTAACAAAGTAAATAATTTCCTAGGAATCCATCTAGTAGATTTATATGTATTTATATGGTGTAATATTGTGTGTGTAATTTCTGTGCCATAACCTACAGGGAACACTGAACTTCTACTGTAGCACTTTAAGACGGGCGGTGTGTGAAATACTGACACCAATAAAATTCATTATTTCCACAAACCTTGTTGGTCCAACTCAGAAGTTCAAGTTTATTTTAATTAAAAAAAAAAATAATAAAAAAACTTCACATTTATAGACACCATGGGCTCTTTATTAGAAAAATGATTAGAAAAGGCTGCTTGATAGATGAGCCAACATCATTTTTTCACATAAAAGATCAGAACCGTAAACTCAATGAAATCTCCACATATCCTGTAAATCTGTAATAATGGCATCTCAAACTTGTTCTGATTAGAGCTGCTTTAAAAACTGAATGTGTACCAAAAAGACGAGTCATTAATAAAAAATCCCGTTCATGTCAGCAGGGTCACTGAAATCTGTTCCCTTTAAACATAAAGCCTAAGTTCAGTCACATGCTTTCACCTCGGTTCTTCATCTTCATCCAACACAAAGCAGCATCAACACTTTAGCATATATTTATAACATAATCTTCGGCAGATTGCATAATGCCTTGAAGTCATAGGGAAAGATACTAATGTGCAGCTGTAACAGAAACTCATCCTCTGCAATAAATTCAGATTCATAAACAAATTGTAAAACAAAATGCTGACTTCACATTTGGAAATTATCTGGAAACCCAAATATTTCAGGGGCATAAAAAAATTAAAAAATCTTTGATCGCTGGGCGCCGATGTCCTGGTGTAGTAACAGTCCAGTTGTAAGAGCACACACGTTTCATGAAAATGTGTGATTCAGCAACGAAAATCTTTTGGCTTTAAAGTTCTCCGTGACCAACTTCATCTTTGAGCCGCTCGTCTTGGTTGGCCTCTGACTGAGGTTCTCTCATGTTGGCGAAGGCGACTTCCCTCGTCAGCTGCTCCATCGGAGGAAGACCCACCGCCAGGTTTCGCATTGCGATGGCGGTCATCAAGACTCTAGGAGACAAAGGGCCGGAGTTACGGATTTAAAAAAAAAAAAAAAGTTTTTGGTTGCAAAACCTGGAATTTTGCTGTGTTTTCGGACAAACTCACCCTCTCCGTATCGTGTAATATTTCTTCACAGTGAAGCGCTCCAGTCGTTCCAGAGCACCAGCCTCCCTGCGTTTCTTCACCTCCTTCATCCGCCGCTGCCTCTTCAGGAACAGACGCACGATGGGGTCGGTGGCGTTGACCTCCGACCCTTCATCGCCTTCTGCAGCCATAAGAGGCTGCAGCTCAGGTGGAAGAGGCTCAGTTTCTGTGGGTGAAACGGACAAGTCAACGTCTGATGAATCTTTTTCGAGTTATCAAGCCAGGTTAATGTATTGTCATGGATCTAGCCCGTTCTTGTTTCCAGGGCGTCAGATACTGCCGTTTCGTCAAAGCATTTGGTGTCAGGGATACGCACAAAGGGCCCTTTCTTCTATTCTGCCATTATCAAACGCTTATCTGACCAACCGGGTCAGATAACAAAGTCATGTGACCAAATAGAGTGATAAAATCTGCATAGGATGGAGGTCAGGGGTGGTTGAGTAAAACAAACAGCACTTTTACCCAAGAGACCGATGTTCAATTCTGTTAGAAAAGTCAACGAGAACATTTTAGGAAACGAAAGTAAATTACTTGCATAACTATTTAAAATACAAAATGTATGTTAAGGATGGTGTGGCCCCTCCGCAGCCCTGAACTCACCATGGAGTCAGTCTGGGATTACATGAAGAAGAACTGAGGTCCCAGATGTTCAGAACAACCTCACCTGCCGAGTACCTTGAAAAGCTGCATGAGTGTACCAGTAGAGCTGAGCCTGTCTTAAAGGAAGTCAGCTGAAGTCAGTTTTGAACTGCTGCTGTGTTTTCACCTGTTCCGTTGCGAACACGCTCCTGGAGGTCCAACAGCTTGGTGAAGTTCTCCTGCAGCGCCGCCTCTGTGGTGTTGACGTAGATGTACATGTAGCAGGAGGGGCCCTCAGACACCGTGTACACCTTATGATAGGCCCCCGCAGGCACCTACACACATTCACATCGTGTTACCAACACTTCAGTGGGTCCAGGTTGAACAGCAGCTCATCAACAGTGATAGTGGTGTGTGACTGTACCTTCATCTGCTCACCAGGCTGCAGAGTGTGGTTCTTTTTCTCCTCCACTATCTCCACGTTCACCTGGCCCTGCAGCACGTGGACGCTGGTGTTGCCCAGATCTTCGCTCACAAAGTTTTCTAAGTGGAGGCCTAAAAAGTAACACATTCAGTTAACACAAAGGCAGCCTGTGTAGCAGCAATTATTCACAGCTACACTTTTCCATCCGCAAGAGAGAAATAACAAGGAGAGGTTTGTAACCTGGGAAATCGGCAATAAAGACAATCTCAGTCTGATTGTCCAAACTGCCCTCGATCTCCTGGAACTTGGTTCTCCAAGGTGAGAGGTCCACCAGCAGAGGCATGAGCCACGGGTTTGGTTGGAAAGGGGACCAATCGGCCTTCACGATGTCCACTCGAGGATCAAAGATCCTTCGAGAAGAGTCCAGAGCAAATTCAAAGACTAACACTCATCAATACCATCATCATGATGGATAGAACATAACATTAACGGCTTTTTCGTCTCAAGCAAAAGGCTCTCGTACCTTTGCTGGAAGCGTTCATTGATGGACACCCAGATGTCAAAGTAGAGTTCTGGATCAGAGATGTTATAGCGAGGCAGGAAGTGATTGAGGCACGTAGAATACTGCTTCAGCATGTCTCCGTGGTCTTTCCAGCGACGGCTCTGAGTGAACACCTGCAGTACACAGACGAGATTATTCCCAATTTATTTGTAAATTGTCTTAGCTAAAATTAAGAGGCAATTACAATCCCAAAGGTCAAGTCAGAAAGAGGAGACAGCAGTGATAAGAACTGTGTTAAAAAAGCAAAGTGATTTAAGGATGTTTTCACACCTGAAAGTTTAGACTGAAATTTGAACCAGGGTTCATGTTTTTGTTACGTTGTGTTCATGTGATTTCTTCACAGACCAAACTACAATTAAATATGTTGTTTCCTCCTTTCCCAATGTGCTACCACAAGAAGTTTGCCTTCGTGGCTCTCTAACAGAATACAACTCCTTTCCACTTTCACCAACCGCAACACTCTTAGGCGGAAAACCCTGAAGACCCACTTCTTCCAAAAACCTGTTGTACTGCGACCCCTTTTCACTTCTCTTCCAGTTCTATTTATTCTTATATACTGTTTAATGGATGTCAATAGCCTGCCTCAACTTCCTGTAATTGGTCCAAAGAGTGTTTTCACAGGTCCGAGGCACCTTTCAGACCTGCTACTTTGGTTACGACCAAACTGAAAAGTCTGAAGGTCCAAACCAAACAACATTACTTTGCCACAAAAGCAAAACCTATCATTTATGTCGAACATATGTCAGATATACTTTATATACATCGTTAAGATAAGCCGAATATATGTAGTTCATGTGTCATTCTTATACCGTGTCAGTGTTTTCCGTGTAACTCACCCCGGGGTTCAGATATCCGATTTCACCAGTTTTTCCATCCTTGTAGGTGATCTTAACATGCTGATGGCTGCGGGAGTGAACCATCATGTCCCATGAGTAGCCGTAAAGGCCATTGGTCCAGTTGTTGTAACCCTGGAGGCAAACAACATGTCAGGATCATTTCATCACCATCTTTACTCTTTTCCCACTTTAAATTCACCATGAGTCAGGAGAAGAAAAAAACACGTTTGGAGACTAAATGATGGAGTCTCTACTTTTTTTTTTTTAGAGCTTCTGCTGACAATACTAGCCTGAGCTGCTGTTTGCTGTGAACCAATGACTGTTAACTCTGATTAAGAAACTATCCGTGTGTTAACTCAGAGAGGGTTTAAAAGGCTGTTCTGAGGATCACTGTGCAAAAAAGTAGTGAAAGAAATGTGTGAAAATAGTTTGGGTTTTTTTCATTGTCTATTCAATCTATAGAAGCATTTTTTTTTTTTTTTTTTTTTTTTTTTTTTTACTGATAAAGACATGCGAGAACGACGTACCTGTGTGATGAAGTGGGAGTAAGGCAGGAATAACTGTTCAATTATATAGAGAATTGTAAAAATGGCTCCCAGCTTCTGCTTTAGTCTCAGTTTGGGAGCTGTGGGAACAGCTGGGGTTTCCTGCCGCTCAGCACTGCGGATCTCCTGGTAAACACAGGACGTGCTGTGCTGGGGCTCCGGTGAGGTGAACGGCAGGACAGCTCTGAGGAACGATGGGAAACGGGCGAAGAATCGTCTTGGCCAATCAGGGTGGCAGAAGAGAGGACTAGTGGCCAGCATTGTGTAGGAGAACATCCCTGCGGACGATACGTACAAGTTAAAATGGCGCAGCATAAATTAACGGTAGAATTAAAAGCGCTCCTTATGTTTTGAATGAAACACGGCTGCAGACTCACCGATGCTGAAGAGCTGAGAGTTCATACAGTGGAAGTAGGACACAAAGAAGAACGCATAGGGCCGCGTGGCATCAAAAAAGAGCAGATAGCCGGCAGTCATATCCAGAACCAGACCGCCTCCGTGCACCACCAGTAGATTTATTAACTCCACAGGAAGAATCAATCTGGAAAAAATGTGGGTGCACCTTAATCAGAGCGTAAGTGCTGAGATACAACCATCAGTGGCTAAAGGCGGCTAAATAATACCTACTTGAAAGGATCAAAAAGCCAGTGGTGTGCCAGGTATGACATCGAGTATCCCTCCACCCAGTCCGCATCCAACTTTTTTACTCCAGCGATGAAGTATACTATAAATATCTTTTAGGAACACAAAATGTAGACGTGGTTAGATCGCAGGTGTCCGTTAATAATTCACAAGTTGAAAAATAGACTTTATGTTTGACCGGAAACCAGGAAAGTCAGTTATGTGCACACCTGTGACCTCAGCACCGTGTAATTCCATAGAGGCACATGAGCATTTCTTATGGAGGGCCTCCGCAATCCATCGATGGACCTACAGATACACACGGATATAAATGACGGAAACGATCGAGCGCGCACACACACAGGCAGGCAGATCAGTAAGCATCGCCTCACCAGTATCTGTTTCCTTCCATGAGTGTGAGCTGGAACCCAATGAGGCCATAGAGGTATGAGTGGTTGTTCCAGGCTGTTTTGTCCAGAAAGAAGATGTACCAGTACGTCGAGATGAACATGAGGCAGGAGAGGCGGTAGAAACAGCCGAGCATGATGCCCAAGGCGCCTTTGATTAAACACATAACGTTGGTTAACAATAATAATAGTAAGTTGTTACTGTATAATACTTTTTTTAAGTGACGACAAAGAAGATAAATAAAACTGGGGGCCTGGAGTTGGTAACGTAGGATCCATCGTTTTTGGAGTTTTGCTGTTATGAGGGGTTAAAAGTGAGGATATCTCAGCCTTTACTGGTTTTAAAGATGTCTTAGATTTCCTCCCACATTATGGAGCTGCAACACTTAGTTTAAATGTGGGGAAAATTAAGACGTACTTTTTGCAAATTAAAGCTGCAGTAGGCAACAGTATCGTGTTATAATATTAGTTGAAATAACTAATTTTGACCACTGCATGTCACTAACAATATTTAATGGAAGGGTTCCTTTAAATACGCGTGTCTGTGAGCACCCGTCCATCTGAATTTCAGTGTTTAAAAAAGTGGAACTGATCTGAATAAAAACAAATCAATCAGGGTTGGCCAGCAAGTAACTACCAATCACAGCGACTCTCTACAAACAAGGGTCATCCAGTCTGCACGTACGAGGTGGAAGGAATGTGCATGTTCAACTTGCCAACTAACGCTTTACCGTTGACGTTGAAGAACGTAAAATGTTTTTTCGGACATAATTTAGTCTGGCATTGTAATGTACACTGTTGTACGCAAATAGAAATATAATAAAGTTAAAAGTTGCATGTGACATATATAGAGGGATTTATATATATATATATATATATATATATATATATATATATATATATATATATATATATATAAAACAAACAGTACTATTTACAACATAGTTAGCTTTACTTTAATTTTCTGTTAGAAAGAAAGTGGAATATTTAGAGAAAGATATTGGCTAAATACTGGAAATGCTAAGAATATAAGTAGAACATGGATTTGTACTCTGGCTGGTGCGTTAGCTTAGTAAAGTACTAGCTTTGTAGTCTGAATGATTTTTTTTTTCATCAGTACTGATTTACTTGTGGTGTCATTGTGTTCTGCTGTCTGTTTGCTTTGTGTGTGTGTGGGGGGGGGGGGGTAAGTGGAAAATTGCAGGACTGGCCTTAATCTTTACTAGTCAAGTGTTCCCAGGGAGAGTGTTTCCTATAAAATAACTGCTCAAAAAAACACTCCGGGGTCCGTCTCCTCTCCTGTGTAGCCTCTGTAATCAGTGAGGTGGGAACGTTTCACTCTGTAATCTCTGCCATGAGACAAGAAGTGTGACCCACCGAGGAACATTACCACGTAGACGAGGTACATCCAGTCCAGCGGCAATGGCTGTAAGAAATTGAAGAGGGGAAAGCGACACACAGGGGCCCCGTCTAGGTACTTGTAGTCCAGGTGACTGAGGCCTCGCTCCTGTGTTACGTCAATAGCCATCAGCAACCCTGCGTGAAAGACATGTGATGAAATGGGGCACTATTTTGCAACGGATTGGAGAAAAGCTGCATTCCCAGTAGCCAGGCTGAAGAAATGATTTATTTATTTTTTACCAAACAAGCAGCGGAAGATGCCCAGAGATGCAGGGTCAGTGGGGCGGTTCAGGAGGGAAACCAGGCTTTCCCAGGAGTTCAGGTCCTCCTTTTTGAACCCAAAGATCTGCTCCATCTTGCTTTTGGTCTGCGGTTTATCAGCTTTCGGAGTTGCATCCTTCTTTGCAGTTTGTTCCTCTCCATCGCTGCTCACAAGAGCACCTAGGGATCACAAACACGATATAAAGTAGTGTTTATGACTAAAAGCAACATATGGTGTACCAAGTTGTGGACGAAGTCTTTGTGCTCTATTTAAAAAAAATAAAATTAAAAAAAATAAAAAAATTTAAAAAGCGATTTACAAAACGTTCAGCTCTTATTTACACCATAAATACGGCGATGATTTCGATAACAGCTTATCCAGTTACACGTTGGTTTAAATGCTTATTGCTTTGAATAAACAACAACACGGCGTCATACTGCCTGTCGCTGCTAACAACAACCTCACCTCCAATAGCGTCTCTCGCCTCCATGATTTAAAAAAAAAAAAAAAACGCAGGATTTTGCTTCGGGACAGGGGCTCTCTCTGCTAGCCCTGCCCCAGACGGAGGTGTCCTGCCTGGTCAAGTCAATGAACCGGACAAGGTTTACGTGTCACAGTCCCACACAGAGGTCCGGAGGAGGAGGATGGTTTGGGAGGGATTGGAATGTTGTGAAAGAGGTGCTCGTCGTCTATTGGCTGGTTCCGACGACGGTCCCACCTAACAGAAGTCACTTCTCCTACGTCATATCCTGGTTGAGTCGTCGCAAATCAAATATTTTCCACCTGTATGGGAAATAATCAAAGCATCAGCAGAAAAGTAAATATAATGTACTGGGTTTCTGTTTTATTTATTTAGCTATGACAGAATCTTGTTTTCCTTTTGAAAAAAAAACAACCAAAAACGTAAATTAATCAAATTTGGTTGTAATGTTTAATCATAATTTATATGTACTTAGATATTATAGAAGTGCTCGGTATTTCAACAGTAACATTATTTAATAACAGTGCTTGTGCACCCTTTGATCTGATTGGTTGTTGTTGTTTTTTTTTGAAAAATTGCACTTCATATTTTCACAGAAAAATGACATGACCAACAAAGAAGTTATACCTCATCTTCCAAAAACCTATGATAGTATACGGCAAGAGGCTGCTTAGTTATTTTTCTTTGACAGACAGGGTCACAGGATCTTACGCTTCAGTCTGGTAGTGACTTCTGGCAACAAAATTTCCTGCAATTATGAAAGAATTGTGAAACACTAAATTTACAATGGTACTAACTCTGATGTCTTTTGTGACAGCTTTTTTTTTTTTTTTTTGCAGTATTTTAAGCCTGTCTTGATTCGAACACCGCAGAATTTCACTGGAGAGTTGTCAGCAATATATTTAGGCTATTTCCTTATTTTGAATATAACAAGATAATATACTATTTTATGAATAAAATAATTCACACATCCTTTGCAAAATCCTGTTATATATAGAACTGCCTTTAAAGCCGTGTAGATACGTCTTTTAATGTTTGTTTGTTTTGTTTCATAATGCTATATCCCTTACAGTTTGGGATTATTTCTTTAAGGGTTGAAAGGTGACAATCTCTTTTGGTCTCTGTTGGCTGTAGAAACAGTTTTGGCCATTGTAGATGACTTTAGACTAAACACTTTATCTGACTCAGAAGTTAAATTAGCCTCCATTCATTGAGGTTTCAGTCTACCTGGGTTATTCAGAGTAAGTGGATGTAAGAGGCTTTGAAGTGGTCTGAAACAGAAAGGACTTGTGGACTTGTGACCTCTTAGACAGACATCTGGGTGTAGGCTGTTTAGGGTTTTTTCGCATCACGGAAACATGTTGCTTCTTCTTTTTTTTATTTGGCATGAAGTTAAAATGTGACAACACACACCTAACTTATAGGCAATGTAACACATTTAAGTTGCATGGTGTTTTGCTTTTTTCGTGCAGGCTGTGTTTAAACATACTGTGTTACTAGTTTTCACTTGCCTGTCCATTTCACCACCCACGTGTTGGAAAGAAAATACATGTACTTTTGTGTACCAAATTATGTCGTTAACGAAAGTTTAAATTGTTACAAAAATGCTCAAAGCATGCTTGCTGTTGTGTTTTGTATACGGAACTGTTGGTCCTCTTTCGCTTTAAGTATTGAGTTGAAAATTATACATTTTAACGAAATATTTTTGCACAATTTTACAGGATAAAATGTCGAGGTAAACATTTTCAGTGATAGTTGTGAGTCTTGGCTGTTTGAATACAATCCAGATTTTTTATTTTTTAAGTTTGCGTCCAGAGTGAACCCGTAGCTTATTGATTTGGTATTGCCCATTGGACTCACACAGATAAACCAATCAACAGGGTCCAGCTGCTTAATTGTGCAGAATTGGAGGACAGGTTTTAATATTTACAAGTCTCATGGGATGACTAGTATCTGACTAAAGGCTTGTGATAAATCCAAGGTATGGAAGGTACCACTATCACACTGAACACAATTAGACGCGTGTTAACAAAACAGGTTGATTTGTCATATATTTGACCGACTTTCTCCAGGTTGGTGTAGTTCTTCCGTCTAGCGGTAGGGGGCGCCGTTGAGCACAGCTGCCGCTTGTGTGACGTAGAACTGTTGCTAGTAACCACCGGGAGAAGAAGAATAACAAAAGCAGCCGCAGATTTTCAGGGTAAAACATCATCTCCCGCCTCCGCCTTTACTTTCGCTCCAATTGTGAAAGATGTGACTGGAACCAGAGCGAGTTTTGCACTCCGGGGGCTTTGCGTGGAGTAGCGGCCGGTGAAAAGAGACGCTGTTACTGGTTTCAGACGTGCTTTTGTTTGGGAATCTGGCAGCTAAGCTAGCTCCGGTGGTTAGCTGGCTCGTCACCGTCCGACCGGATCAAATCAGCCGGTGTTCACCGTTTCAAGGGAGCCGACGCTTTCCCCTCAGCTCGTCCGGCGATAATCAACAGGTGAGTTATCCGAGTCGTCGCTTTTGGTCATAATGCGGTGGGTCTGGTTGGTTTGGTTTGTTTGTTTGTTTGTGTTTGTTTGTTTGTGACCTTTCATCAGACTCTGTTGTGGACGCATAAACGTCACTCAGGTATTTACTTGTTATTTCATCAGTTTCTAAATAAAATACAAGCACACGTAAATCTCAAAGCCTTGCCAGGCCTTTCTTACAAAGACCAGGAAAAACTCACAAGTTCAATCTAATGCCATTTGCCTGCTTCTAAACTGGAGTTCATCCCTATTTGATGAAGACTGTCGTGGTTGTACAGGGACACCTGCTGTTCTTATGTTGGTGATGTTTAGTGGTGATTTCAAAAATATCCCAATATAATTTTAAGAAATGTATCCCAACATGTGGTGAGTGATGTCCAAGGCTTTTATTCCTTTCATGAACAGTCAAAACAGGGTTGTTTTTTGTAAACTGTATATGGGCTGCAAATAACAATTATCTCTTTTTTTAAATTATTTTTATTGATTACTCTGTTGATTATTTTCTTAATTCATTGATTTGCTGTTAGGCCTTAAAAATGTTAGAGAATGGTGACCCAATATTGTCCCGTGTTTCCCGAAGCCCGAGATGTAGCTTAAAGGTCTTGTTTTGTCCCAACCAGCAGTCCACAGCCCAAATGTGTACAGTTTATCATCATGAAGGACTACAGGAACCAGAAAATATTCACATTGTAGCGCTGCTTTTCTAGAAAATAATCATCCGTGATCAAAATAGCCGGTGATTAATTCTCTGTTGATCAACTAATCGATTAAACTTTGGATGTTGGATTGTTGAACAAAACAAATGATTTGTCTCGACTAATTTGGCAATAAATGTACTGTTATTTGGACCCCTAAAGGAAAGTAACTGAACAACCGCAACACCAGCTATAAAACAATATTACACACACACACAACCTGTTCTGATGATTTTGACTTCTACAGCTCTTTTGCAATGTTACGATACGTTAGAGCTGTTCTGTTTGTGTCACGTCTCTTTGAAAGGGTAGAGATGGGAAGTCTGGGCAGCAGGTTCCAGTCTCCCTCTCTGGGACCAGAGGAGGCTGCAGAGGGTGCAAGCACCAGCCGCAAACACAGCTGTGAGTGTAAGAAGAGGAAACGAAATGCTCAGTGTGACTGTGACAGTGAACAAGAGGAGGACGATGCCATACTAGATACACCTCGCAGGCAAGGACCAAGTAATAAGTTCCGTATCGTGTGTCTTCAGGGTGGCAGGATTTAGTCTTACTCTTGCTTTTGTTTCTTCTTTCTGCTTTTGTTTTGCGGTTTCCAACCTTGAGCAGGAAGAAACTGAAAAGCACATCAAAGTACATTTATCAAACGTTGTTCCTGAATGGGGAAAACAGTGACATTCGCATCTGTGCTCTGGGACAGGAGTGGGACCTCCACAAAGTGTACCTGTGTCAGGTAAAACCAAGAAACCTCAGCATCTTAATAGAGTAGGTGATGCAGTCTTTCATGTGTGTAATTGTTGTTCATCATTTAATATTCTTCCTTCCTCTGTTTCTCCTTGTTGTCCCTTTTTCTTTGCTTGCATCTTTCAGTCAGGGTATTTCTCCAGTATGTTCAGCGGCTCTTGGAAGGAGTCCAACATGATGGAGATCAACTTGGAGATCCCTGACCAGAACATCGATACTGAAGGTAAGAATCACAGAAAAAAAAAAGATGTTAACTGGGTTGCTTTTTGTCTTTGTTTTGCCGCTGGCTCTTTACTGCTCTGCGTCCTTGTAGGTCTACAAGTCGTATTTGGATCTCTGTACCGCGACGATGTTCTGATCAAGCCCAGCAGAGTCGTCAGTATCCTCGCTGCGGCTTGTATGCTACAGCTGGTCAGTACATTTTAAAGGAAGTCAGCTGAAATGAGTGATGTGAAAAATATGCTGCAGTCGTATGATTAGTAACCTAATTAATTCTCGTTCTGTTAATTATGACAGGATGGCTTGATCCAGCAGTGCGGAGAAACCATGAAGGAAAACATCAGTGCGAAGACTGTGTGTGGCTATTACGCTTGTGCGAGCATCTATGGCCTGGATTCAGTCATGAAAAAGTCCGATTTGAGATATATTTGAATTACTCTTATCGTTTTGATTATATATACACATGTATTGATGTGCATCTCTGTCTGCAGGTGTCTTGAGTGGCTTCTTAACAACCTGATGACCCACCAAAATGTTGAGCTGATGAAAGAACTTGGGTACGTCTGTGAGGGTCTTCAGTTTCGAGGTGGACAGACACTTTATTTGTCCCCGTGGTGAAACTGGTTTGCAGTCTAATCACAAGGCATTTCATCACAACATCACTGAGCCACTGTCACACAATGACCAATGGCATCCTCATGAATTCTGGATCTGTTATTGGTCAGTAGAGGGGGACAATATCGTCGCCCAGATGGAAACGGTGTAAATGAAGGGTTCCTTTTGTTTGCTACAATGTTGTTTGCCTTATTAATCTGGTTGTCCGTGTAAACTATCTGTTTTCCATACTTGGTAACGTGATTCCTAACGGTTTACCGACTGTTTTCGCTGTTTTTCTGACTTTTGCCGTGACTTGGTGAAATTGCCAAACCAGCGGATGATGTAGAAGACTGACACAATCAAAGCACAAACATTTGGAGCATTTTGTTGAAAATGTGGAAAAAGTAACAGATTCTTAAACAAGTAGATTCATTGTTATGTCTTCGTGGTCATGAGGTCAGTCCACAGCTCTTTCTAACATTATTCTGCGTTGATTCGTTACTGTTATATATTTAGCACACAAATTCATGTTGTTGTTGCGACCAGTTTCAGTGAGGTGACTGGTTTTTTTTTTGTTTTTTTTTGTTTTGTTTTAAGGTAACAGTTTAATAATCATGCTCTCCGTTTGTCACCGAACCGCGTTCACAGGAGCGAAGTGATGGAGCTGCTCATCCAGTCCTCGGACCTGTTCGTGATGCAGGTGGAGATGGACGTGTACACCGCTCTGAAAAAGGTAGGAAATCACTCACGCGTCATCCTGCTCCGATACAGTCACTGTACTGTCAGCTCTGTTGTAATCAGACTCCCCGTCATTTCGTCTCCCCGCAGTGGATGTTTCTGCAGCTCAATCCGTCGTGGGACGGCCCCATCAAGCAGCTTCTGGCTGACGCCGACGCCTGGCTTTGCAAGCGCAGGACAGGTGCTGTGAAGCATCCGGATTGTACCTTCACCTTGTGTTTGACTGCTGCTACTCCTACACGTGTTTGTCTCTCACCTACAGACCTGTGTGAGAAAGAGCCCTTCTTGAACACCGAGGAGGGCGAACCGTTTTGTCCCGTGTTCAAGCTTGTGCGACTCCAGTACATCATCAATGACCTCGCGTCCGCTCGCATCCTGGAGAGAGACAACATTTTGCCTCCTGGTAATACGTGGCTCTGTCTGACACAGTTTTGTAATGAATGTGCTTCCGCATCCTCTTCTTTTGCAGTATATTGTTTTATGTATCGTAACATCCCTGTATTATCTTTTATGCACTGTTAAAGTTTTTTCTCTTCACACTTTATATTCTAGATTGGCTAACGTCTGTTTACAAAAAACAGTGGTTTGCGATGCTCCGGACAGAATTTGAGAATGACAACGGGTGAGAACCTGAAACTAAAACATTGTAATTAGTCTGTGGATTAATATTATAGGCAGTGAACGTTTAATGCTCTTTTAATGACATTACCGTCTTTGTCATTAGTCCTCAGGAGCCTAACAAAGAGGAGTTTGAGCGTAGCAGCATGAGATGTGGCAGAAAACTGACGAAAGATGGAGATGTGAGTTGGACAGCCTTGCAGTTGCAGTGATGTTTGTTTCCACACAGTTTGTGTATTTTGATTCATTTCTGCAGAAAAAAAAAAAAAAGGTGATGTTTTCCTTTTCTCAGTACTGCTGGCGGTGGACGGGCTTTAACTTTGGCTTCGACCTGCTGGTGACCTACACAAACCGCTTCATCGTATTTAAAAGGAATACTTTGAGTCAGCCATGTGGGGGCGCTGTGAGCCTACAACCTCGGAGGCATCTGGCCTACAGGTCAGTGGTGCATTCACACAGGAACATGTAGCTTCAAATCAATTTCCTTATCTATAGATATCGTTTAGTACGATCAATATGATAAATAAGCCTACAAGCTGACTCTGAAACAAAACAAATATTTTGTGTCATCACATTTGTTAAAGTTGCTGAGAACTGACTGTAGAAAGTTCAGGATGCATGTTGGACTTCAGCAGCTACATTGGAATTAAAAGTGATGTGTTGTTGTTATAATAATAATAATAATAAAGCAATGATCAGCAGTCTGTTATCTTGTCTACTGAAATTAAAATAGAAACCGTGAGGCATTTGAGATCATAGTTGAATTGTGCACCTGAGCTTATTTGGTTGTTGTAAATAAATATAATGAACTGAACTTGGAATAGTTTGACATTTTGAGAAATATGTTTATGAGCCGAGTTAATACGATTAGATTAGGTGTTACCATTGTTTCCTTCTGTTTTCAGGCTTCATTTACCTCTCAGGGATGTAAAACATCTCAACTCCCGGCAAGAAAAGCAAATATGCATAATTCCCCAGAAGGACCATTTATTTCTCTAGAAGCCATGTGTCCTTCTGAGTACCTCTATTCCTCTAAATGACCTCCGTCTGTTTTTATTTGTCAAGGTTACGTCTTGCCTCCTTTGACAGCCGTGGGAAGCTGGTCTGCAGCCGCTCAACGGGCTACCAGCTTCTCATCCTTGAGAAAGACCAGGTCAGTGAGAACCTGCGGACGTAGATCGCTGTATTGTCTCTCCATTATCCTTCATAAACTCCCTAATAACTCCTCTGCTCTCCCTTCAACCCCTCAGGAGTGTGTGGTGATGAACCTGGACAGCCGGTTGTTATCATTCCCCCTCTACGTGTGCTGTAACTTCCTCTATACACAGCCCCAGTCAGACCACCGTCCAGACTCCTCAGAACCAGACAGCAGTCCTCGCAGTGTGTCTTGATGCCTGGCGAGCAGCCGTTCGGTGCTCCCGTTCCTCTGGTAACGCAGAGACACTGACCCAAACTTGTACGTACAATCCACCGCCACATTTACACCATTGAACATATCGTCAACACCATTGTGACACCGGACACATCGTCTGCATGCGCTTCAACTCAGCGAGGTGTTCGGGGGAAAATGTTTGTCCACTCAGCATTATGCGTTATAACTATTTATACATGGAGTTCATAGTCGGGATGCTGGATCATTCTTAAAGATGGAAAACCTCCAGATGTTTGGAGAGGGTTGAGATCTGCTCTTGACTCTGCGCCTATAAACTTTTAAAGAATGGCTGCATGGTGTTGGGATCAGTGACTGAGAAGCCCACAACAAGTGTCTGACTTTACATTCATGTCAATGAAAGCACCCTGGATTTGGTTGTCGGTGTGTATGGGGGGCGTTATCCTCTTGGAATACGGGAGCATCTTGGGAGAGGAGCACCGCAGAGTGAAACCGAATAGTCTCATCACATTTCAGAGTGCTTCCACGACGTTGACCCACTCTTGGCAACAGGAACTGTGTGTTAACGTGGACGTCCGTTGGATTCTTCAGTAAATACATCTATATTTGTCTGGTTGAACGTAAACTCCGCATCCGTCCTTCTTCTTCGTCGCTGCTCTGTAAAAAGCGTCAAAAGGAGCGCAGCCGATGACAATACCAGACAGACGTCACTGACAGGTGCAGTAAAAGCAGGTGTGCTTTTTATCACACTGTGACAGTCTCACTTAGTCATGTCTCCATGTTATTCTCCTCAGGAGCAGCTTCTGTTAAGGCCTTCTGTCCACCACCTCATTTAAACTACAAAAATTCAACTTGTAAAACCTGAAAAACATCACGATCAAATGATACATCTCAGCGAACCAAAACTACGAGGTCAATGAACCGTTTTACTTCGTGGAGACTCACAGAAATATGAATACACCTCAGATTTCCTGATGTTTTCTGCAGTATTTACCAGCTCCACTGTCAAATTTCCATTCACTGGTGTTCAGCCAGCGACCTGCTCTTCTTTGGCAGTGGAGTCGGTTCCGGTTTGGCACACGTGGCCCGAACTGTTTAGACTGCTTCCATCAACACTTGAACTACCTTTTGTGTTATTAGTTTTGGTCAATATTTGTTTGCGGATATTGTAAATCTGTTGTTACCTCATATTATTTTGAAAATGAATAAATCTTGGGATTTCTCTGTTGTAAAGCAGACACGTACTGCTGGCTCACTCTGGTTGGTATGACTCGCTTGTAAAGCTGCAACTGTCATTGAGTTCAAAGTTAAGGGGGATTTTATTTGGCCATTTAAAAAAATTTTTTTTTTTACTTTATTTGTGTTTGTCTGGAGGTATTTTTGCAGAAGAAAATATAAAATTCTCCACTGCCAATAAAACTGCCCTTTCACGTGGGCAGTTACTATCTGCCCACTATATTACCATCACACGATCCCATCTCCTCCGATCGAGGTCTCCACTGCAGCTGCACTCTCACTGATGTGTTTATCTATCTGTAGCGGCATCTCCCAAAATATCATTTTCCATAATTTGAACAGAATATGGAGTTTTTGTTGCGGCGCTGAAGTCCTACTTTGTGACATTTCCTGCCACATATCGCTTCGATATATAGACGACTGTTGTACCGATTACTCCGTTATTGATTATATCCATCAGTCACTGAGGAAGTTTAACAAACATTCCTGTACAACATATTAACTTCAGAATCATTTGATCTCTGTTGAAAACAGCTGATGCTTGTTAGAGATAAAAACAGTTTGATCAAAACTGACTTATCTTTGGAGTAAATATTAAAGGACGTCTCAAAGATCAGTGTGTCGGTCTCAGACATAAAGTCTGAATATTAATTATAAATGTCCAAAGTCTAAAAATAATCTTGGTCACCAAAGAGCTTCTATCTAATTAAGTTTAGAGTGAACCATTTTATCACAACTGTACCCTTCATCTCTTGTTATTCTACATTTATACGATGTAAAGGACCAAAAGACGCTAAGCTGTGAGCTTACCACGCAGTTGTTTCATATCGCAATTATCACTCTCAACAGTTGGCTTTATTATTAGTATCGCTATTAGTCATTACTGCAAACTTGAATTTATTCTCACTTCACCACACTGGCTGCGTAGTTAAACCGCTTTCAGCATCTGTGCTAAATGAGCGCTGACAATATCGTAGATTTGGACCTCCAACGTTGATTGTGGGATTCACATCCGGTCTGCAGCGTGTTTACTTTTCCTTGTACATTTTTATACCATTTACTCAGGCCGCCACCTGAGTGTTGCCTTTCTTGTACCGTCATTTGTATATAACTGAGAAAATTCCTGTCATCATTAAAATACATGTAAAAAAAAAAAAAAAGTGTTAGTATTTGTCGTCACCCTGTGTCACCATGTGCATGCAGAGCTTCTGTTCATAGTATTACTAGAGTACTGCAGTAAAAAAGACAAAAACTGTTTGCATTCTTTTAATTCAGACACTGACCCTCAGAGGTAAGACGGTCACAGAAAATACTCGACAGCTCACAATTAAATGACAAAAAAAGAAGGAGGGACGCGAGGGCTCATGACGGTGAAGGTTTTCCACGATTAAATATGGCTGAGAAAAGGTAATGGCACCACAATGAATCAATTTACCATTTAAATAAAAAAAAAAATCCACACCAGCAGGTCTTCAAACTGGCTGCATTGCTGAATTTGTTTTACGTTGCAGATAAACCAAGACCTAACAGGCCAAAACCTTTCAGCTCCAATAGCAAATATCACAGTGGGCTGTTTTACATCTCCACAACATGAACATTCAGAGTGACGGATGTCTCTCTCCTCACTTGTTACGGTGTTCCAGCCCTCTTATTCGTCAGGCAACTATTCCTGCGCATGATGCGTTTAATGAGCCCAGGACGGAGCACAGCCACCCGTCCTGCTCCTCACTGCTCTATAGAGTCCAGATTCTCTTTGAGTCTTCGGGTCATGCTGGGGATCAGGTTGACGTGGTCGTCCACGCAACTTCCCACGCAGCGGTCCATCAGCGACCGAACAGCTGTATCCTTTGCGCCGGAGTCAAAAAGATCCTTGGCCTTATCGTTGCAGTGCATCGTGCATCTGGTCAGACGGTCCTGGGAGGGGGGAGAGTGGAGGAGGCTTTAGACTTGCTAACAACAGACGGAGGTAAGTCTCGGTTGACATGTTTGGAGATTTAGAGAGGCGAGAAGGTGACTTGAAAGTAAAATTTTTTTTTTTTTTTTAATGTCTAAAGGATCGAGCCAGTCAAGAAAATGTAACGATTTTAGGCACATTACATGTTTAGATGCGCATTACAAAATCTAGGGAGGCATCTAGTTGATCTTAAATTCACTCTGCAGCAAAACAACGACCCCAAACGTACAGCAAGAGTCATAACAAAATGGCTTCAGCCACAGGAAGAAGAAGGGAGTCCTGAAACAGATGGCGTGGCACCCACAGAGCTCTGATCTCAACATCACGGAGTCGGTCTGGGATTACATGAAGAGACAGGCAACTGAGACACAGCCTAAATCCACAGGACTTTAACTTTGCTGCCTTCATGGCCAGGTCACCAGTGGGAAAGAGATTTTATCTCAACTGTTTTTTTTTTACCTGGTTAAATATAGGTTAAATTTAAAAAATAAATAAATAAAAAATTGAGTTAAGTTCTCCAGGATGTTTGGTACAATTTACATGCCAAGTACTTTCAAAATCTTGAGCCTTGGGAATCAATTAATGTATAATTAGGTGCTCGTTCTTAACTTGTAGTTTTAACAGCATTTCAGTTACTTCTGTGAAGAGAAAGTATACTATGGGCTCAGTGACCCCTGAGAATCAGGCCCCCAAAAACCCACCAACTTTTTTTTCTTTTAATACTCTACAGATTTGTACACATTATTAAATTACAATGTGAACTAATATCAAAATGACAACAGGTCCTGCATTATTACTTAACTTGGGAGACCTACCTCGACAAAGTACAAATTTGAATACCGTCGCTGCATATATCCCTGTGGAAAAGCTGTCGTTACTTTTACTCTCGGGTGTCGACAGGTGCTGCAGGAGTCCCTCACCTGAAACTTCTCCAGCTCCGCGGTCACCAGGCTCTGAGCTTTGGCCAGGGGAGTGTGACACCTCTCGATGCAGTGATGCACCTGAGACATGGAGTCTGTGGAGCGATGGCAGCAGTCTGCGCTGCACTTGAACATGTGACCCTGCAAGCGGCAACACAGCGACCGTTAAGCGTCCAGACAGGAACACGTGCCGATTGTGCAGCGGTCATTGCTGGTGCACGTGTGCAAAACACTTTACCGCAGATGTGACAACCTACCTGCATCTTGCGGATGTTCTCCCTCTCCAGGCTTTGGACCATGCCTTCGATCACAACCTGCACGCGTGTCTGATGTGCGTCTGCCATCCCTGCTCGCGCTGCTCCCTCAAAGCGTCTTCACAAATGTTCAGGACGAGTGTATCATGTAAACCGGACCGGACTGTCGGGGGGATGTGCCAGCGGAGTCCACGGCCGAGCTGTTTCTTTACTTTAACGATTTTCTAATAATTAAGGTCACCTCCATTTAAGCATGGTTCAAGATGACAGATGATTGCGTCACTTCCGATTTTCTTCCGCAACCGACTTTACAAAAAAAAAAAAAAAAAAAAAGGATTTCCGGTTCACGGATTATAAATAAACTTCCGGCATAAACAGGGTTGAAAAGAGTCCACAATATGAAATATATACTGTAGTAGAACACTGCTTTTTAACTAAACTATTCTCGATATACATTTATGTTTTTGTAAAAAAAATATATATATCAATAGAAAAATTGAAGGGCCTGCTGCACTATTAATTCTCCTTTCGAAATAAAACATAATTAAAAAAAGTACATCTTGGAAATTGGTAAGATAGCAGTCGCACTCTTTAACCTGAGACATAAACCAAAAACAACAAACAGGAAAACCACAGTAAAATTGACACCGTATCTTAACTCTTGAGATCTTGACTGAATGTGTGTTTAAAGGTTTTAATGAAGCCTTTGCTCTGCGCGTTTTTTTCTTTTGCAGACGTTTCTCAGTTGCATTTGAAATGAACTTTTTTGATGCTTTTATTGTGGAAGTCGATGTCGGCATCCGCGTGGTCGGAAGCGCGTCACAATATTTGGCGACGTTCACGGTGCGCCGACGTGATTCGACTGTTAAACGAGTTTAGTTGGTTGAGTTGGTTGAGTTGGTTTAGTTAGTTCCTCTTCTAGGTTTCAATCAGGCGTCTGTCAACGGTTCATTTTCTGTTTCAGCACTCAGGTGGAAGTTTTCGGAAGCTTTAAATTGATCCTGAAAGTGTGAAGGCTACTTCCGGGACAAGAGCAGCACTCCTGCAGTGATTTTTTTTTTTTTTTTTTTTGAAACAGTGAGTCCAACGCTGAAACCAAACACTTTCTCTCTGAAGCTTAAAACATGACGCGAGACGGACACGACGTTTCAAGTTTACGTTTCCTTTGCCCCTTTTTCGGTATTTATTTGAAACCTCGGTTGCGACCTTTGACCCAGACTTGATAAGAGACTTTTTGAGTTCTCGGTGAGTCACGTGTTTGTTTGTTTGTTTGTTTGTTTGTGCTTGCTCTTCCTGTGCAGATGCTTCTTGGTGAAGAGCTGTAGATGCCCACGATGAATTTCCACCGCCTGTCCCTGAGAGCGCTGCTGTTCCTGGGGATCTGGCACTCCGGCAGGAGAAGTCTCGCCTCGGCTCCACAGCTGCAGGAGCAGCCCAAGAAGATAGGTAAAGGCAGGTCCGGCAAGCCTTTGCATATCTGACAGACCCACACAGACGCCGAACAACTATAAACTACACATCCTGTCTATTTACGCTTGTTTGTTTTTTTTGTGGACCCAGGTTGGCCTTCGACCTTCTTCGTCTCTGCTCACCTTGGCATTTGGACAAGCTCGTTGATTATTCTCCTTATTCTTAACTGCTATAAAATCCTCACCGTAGATTTTGTGCAGCTAAAAAGTACATTAATGCGTTTTACGAACAATTTACAGCAACGGTGCTCTCAGGCTTCACTTTTAAATGTCGTAGGCCTGCGTGTCATCGAGAGAAAACAATGATTATATCCTCTTTCCTGCTAACGCCCATGTCCTTCGTCATTGAAAAAAAAATTTAGAAAAAAAATTAGCAGGACGACTTGAGATTAAAGATTAGTGTTTTAATTATTCTGAAGATTTTATTTTAGGTTTAGAACATTACCTTTCTGTAAAAATATATCGCATTTTAATGGAATGTAATTTCACATAACATGACCCTTTTATTTTGGCCTGTGACCGTCCAGATGAACTTTTGGCCCTTCATTTGGGCAGCTCTGATTTAAAGTGGGTTTTTTTTTCGCAATTCACGGTAATTTAATTTGTGATCGTCTCTAAAGTTCTTTAATGTCTTCAGTGAATTGGCATCTGAACACTAAATGTTGCATAATTGTGTCTCTTTGTTGTCCTTGTAATGTCTTTTTTTATGTTTTTTGGGGCCTTTTTTCATTATTTTATATCTTTTGTTGTTGTATATCTGTTTCTAGCTGTCTTTGGTTGTTCGACATCCTAACAAGTTGTTTTGCGTCATTGTGTTTCTACATTTTTAGAATCAGTTTCCAGTTGTTTTATGTCCGTTTCAATTGTTTTTTTTTATTATTATTCTTATTTTAGTCGTGAAATTGTTTTGCGTCTATTCGTGGGTATTTTTTTATTTCTCTTTCAACTACAGTTTATCTGAACAAAACAAAACAAAACAAAAAATCCAGAAAATGTGATGTGATATAATGATCCAAATAACATCATAAAATACTGTCATTTGTCTCAGACTTGTCAGTTCTTAGAGGATCTTGACGTGTTGGCCATATTTTTTTGTCCTATGGGGTACCGATGAAGAAATTCATCGCATGTGAATATTGACTCCTATTTTGTGAACTTTTGCCCCCGTTGTGCATTTGGGCTACGTCTGTAACGACGGGGCCGCTTTTTCCACCGCAGATTTTCCGGTGTTGATAATAACGCATCCGTCCCACGTCGCGGGTGGGAAAGAGGGAGGAATACAGCTTTCCTGACGCGAGGAGACATTGTGGGTCGGACATGCGTGCGAATTCTCGTTGGTTTACTCTGCTTTCCTCGCTACTTTTTTTTTTTTAAAGCTGTGGTCGGAGCGGGCATCGGTGGCACCGCCGCGGCGTATTACCTGAGGCAGGAGTTTGGAGCTGGGGTGAAGATCGACGTGTTCGAACCCGGCTCCGTTGGCGGGCGGCTGGGGACGGTGAAGATCGGAGATTTTGAGTACGAGACGGGAGGCTCGGTGATCCACTCTCTGAACCTGCACATGAAGCACTTCATTGAAAAATTAGGTAACATCAACACATCCCGAACCTCTTGCATTCAAACATATGAAATGCTCAAATACATTCAGTGGTTAAAACCATGATCAGCGTGTAGTTTAGTATATTTGAAACTCGAGTTCAGCTTATGTTCCCTGTTTTTTTTTTTTTTTTTTTTTTTTCAGGTATTCCTCCAAGGAAAGATGTCCCGTCAAAAATGGCGATCTTCGATGGGAAGGAGCTCGTGTTTGAAGAGAGTAATTGGTTCATAGTTAATTTCTTGCGCATGCTGTGGCGATACGGGTTCAACTTTCTTCGAATGCAGATGTGGGTGGAGAGTATTTTGGACAAATTCATGAGGTGAGGAGGAGAAGCAGTTTCCAGATCAAGGAATGTCAACGCGGACTCGCCGTTCCTCATGCCCGTTAATGCCTCTTCGTGACCGTGTGAATTTCATTCGCAGAATCTACCAGTATCAGCAGTTTGGCTACTCATTCTCCAGCGTGGAGAGGCTCTTGCACGCTATGGGGGGCGATGGTTTTCTGACCCTGATGAATCAGACTCTGGAGGAAACCATGATGGGAGAAGGATTCTCACAGGTCTTCCTCAACAACATCGTGGCACCCATCACTCGTGTCAACTACGGCCAGAGCGTCCGCATCAATGGCTTCGTGGGTATGTTTTACAACAGGAGAGTTCATCACGTAGCCATTTTTGTTGTTGTTGTTGCTGCCGAGCTAACGCGGGTCTTGTTGCGTAGGGGCGGTGTCGCTAGCGGGGGCAGATTCAACCCTGTGGGCAGTGGACGGAGGCAATAAGAGAGTGTGTTCGGGCCTGCTGTACCACAGCAAAAGCGAGCTCATCGCCGCCAGAGTTACCTCCATTTCAGTCAAGGTTCGACCATCCAAGACGGGTAACATTCTCATTTCTTCTTTTATCCACAGAACCACCCATTTTCTCTTTTTCTTTTGTTTCTCGTGTTTTTATTTCCGCACCTTTTTTTTTTTTTTTTTAAATGAACCACATTTCATTTCATCCCCGCTTCCGTTCAATTTCAGGCGACGCGGTCACTTTCTATGAGCTTAACTACGTTGGTGATTCCGGCTCGGCACACTCTCTGTACGACATCGTGGTAATAGCGACACCACTTCACCCGGGAAAATCTGACATCGCCTTCTCGGGCTTCTCCCCTCCGATGCCGTCTCACTACCCCGGTCGCTACCACCAGACGGTCTCCACTCTGGTCCACGGCCTGCTGAACGTGTCCTACCTGGGGACGGCCGAGCCGGCCTCCGACTTCTCCGTGTCCGATGTCCTCACCATGGACTCCAAAAACTCCGTCATCAACAGCCTGAGCTCCATCGACCCCGTGCACATCCCCGCCGGGTACGAGCGACCCGCGGCCGACCAGGCCAAAGTCTGGAAGGTGTTCTCCCCGCAGCCTCTGTCCCAGGCGCAGCTGGAGAACATGTTCCTCTCCTACGATTCGGTGTCCGAGACGCCGTGGCTGGCTTACCCGGCTTACCGGCCGCCGCACCGTAAGACCCCTCCTTTCATCCTGCACAACCGGCTGTACTACCTCAACGCCGTGGAGTGGGCAGCCAGCGCCATGGAGATGAGCGCCATCTCTGCCAGGAACGTGGCCCTGCTGGCGCACCACCGCTGGCACCAACAGGTCGGCAAGATCGACCAGGAAGACCTGCACACCCGGCTAAGAGGGGAACTCTGAGAAGTGAGAACTCGAAGAGAACCACCCGAAACGGGAATCAAAAGCAATAAAACCCCCACCAATCGAGCCGATCGTTTCCACCGGACTAATAACATTGTACTCGGCAAAGTAATTGTTCCGGGAACGTGACAACCGTAGAGCCGCAACGTTAGTCCGGTAATTTATCAAAAAGAAAATTCACCTGCAGTTGTTTTTATGAATGGATTCATCATTTAAAGGACCCGTACGTGGGATTTAGGAGGATCTTTTGGCAGAAATGGAGTATTTAGGATGTTTTCATTAGTTATAATAACCTGAAACTACGAATCGTTGTGTTTTTGTTACCTTGGAATGAGCGCTTCATGTCTGTAAGGGATTGACATTTCAAGCAAAAGTACTATTTGAAAATCACTACGACCTAATCGACTCTTGGTCAAGTGGTAACGGAGTCTGGTAGCAACGTGTTCTGGCAGACAGCTTGTGTGTGCATTACTGCCACCTTCTGACGGGAGTGACGCATTACGGCCAGGCATCGGTTAAAAACGGGGTAAATTGAGAGGGACGGCAGTTGCTTTATACTTATTGTTGGTTTTTTTTCTATATGCAATGACTATTTGAAAACCATGTCCCATCACTAATACCAATAGGGATCGGAGCACGCCATGTTGGACACATTTTTCATGCAATCCTCTTGCGCACGTGGAAGAGGACGGTTGGGGGAGGGGTGCTCAGTCTGTTGCATTCTATAACCTCACCACTAGATGCCGCTAAATCCTACACACTGCCCCGTTACAGCAACTGTGAAGCAGCAAAGATGCCAAATGTTTGATGGTTTCAGCTTCTAAAATGATTTTAGATTTTATTTTTTTATTTTTTTTGCGTCATAGTAAATTGAATATCATCGGGTTTCAACAAAACGTGACTTTAAAAAAAAAATTTTTTATATATATATATATCGTTGGGCTGTTTTATATACTGCCCATAAATGCAGATTAATGGATAATCTTTATTTGCGGGTGACGATGCGACACAGTCTGCCAGGGCAACAAACACGAGCAGTCGAACAGTCAGAAGAGTTTTCAAACAAGTCAGCGGTTTCACCAGCTTCTCCAAAGCAGCTTTATTTGGAGATCAAACCAAAAGTTAGAAGTGAGTGCTCCTGAAATGTTTATAATGATCCTCATTGCACAGAAAAACATTTAATGGAGACCCACGAATTTAAATAAGTCGTAGGCTTGCATCTCAATCTTGTTCCGTGCTCTGATGGATGTTTTTAACTGACAGTTTGGGCAGTACTTTTTCCGGTTTGATCTAACCTGTGGAGGTTTGTTTAAAAACCTGTTTGACTGCTACTTTTTGGTGAAGCGGCTGATCTCCCGGATCTCAGCAGCTACAATTGTTATTATTACTGACAGGTAAGCAAAGAAGAACGACCGAGCGCTACAGAAGCCACAGTTTGTTCTCCGTGTTGACACTGAATGCATCACCAGCAGCACGAACGACAGTACAAGTTGGAACAACATTGTACTTTGCTGAACTTTATAGTCACTGTGAACCAACGCTGCACTGCAGGGCAGACACACAATTGTCCCTCTGTCTATACGTGTCTTGAGCAAATTTTTGATTATTTTTTTTATTGTGTGTTGCTCCTCTACTGACCAACAGTGATACAACAGTGTATACATTTTTTTTTTTTTTTTTTTTTTTTAAATCAGCTCGTCTTACCCTTTAACCAGATTATTGCATAGTGTTCAATGATGTCCCTTTGCTGATTGGTGTCCTCTGATGACTTCCTGGTCTCTCTACCTCCTCAGCAGACTACTGCGTACGTTGTAAGTGAGGACATGCAGCTGTCAGCGAGAGAGTCCTGCTGCGGAGACATTCTCTTTGTAAACTGAACGATACCGACATCAGTTATGAAAAGTCCCTTTCTTGCTATTTAACTTCACTAATTGAACGGTGTAAGCACGCCACACACGAGGTAACAGATGGATAAATTCAGCTTCTTCAAACTATGATTGTGCCTTAAATACATCAAGAGTAATTGGCTCATGTGAAATGATAAAGAGTAATTTTTTTAAATTCTTTGTCTTTTGGTCTTCCCGTGTCATTTTTGAAGACAAAATGTCCTCTGCAGTCTGACCACCGGGACCAAACTGCAACCAGTGTGATGCATTTCTGGATTTTGTAGGGAGGAGAATTTAAATATTGTGTACCTGTGATGTATCAGATGTCATGTTGCTTAAAGAAACTGCACTCCTAATACCACTTTCTACTCTGGGATAAAAAAAAAAATTATATATATATATATATATATTTATATAGTTTACTAATGGTTCCTTAAGCACATTTAAAAGTGTGCTTTTTTTTAACATCAAACAAAAACTAAGAATATTAATTGTGCACTCTAATGGACAAAAAAACCAAAACAAATCCGGTGTACACATTGACGTCAGAATATATTTGATTTCAAACAATACTGAAACTTCCCAAACCGTACTGTTTACAATCACAATAAAGTGATGAAACCTTGAACTCCTTTTGTAATGTTATTATGCCTTCAGCGTTGGCCACTCTTGTGAATGCGACAACCCAGGATTTCCTCGGGGGATTTGAATGTTCTCTGGGAAAACATTCAATAAGAAATGTTCTTTATGGAATGCTCTGCGAATGTTCTCCAGGGAACATTGTGTGAACATTTTCAAGAGCGCAAACGCCTGTTCTGGAACATAGTGCTCGGTGGTTGTTGGTCGACGATGAATACTATAAGGTTGTTCGGGATCTCTTTGATCCGTGTGATTAACTGAGCAATTGTCTCGCCGAGCTGCGTTGTGACCCCGTCGTTCATCAGCCAAGTGTGCTCGGTGAAATCACCACTTCCAATTCCTAAAAGGAAGCGAACATTGTTTTCAGCTCAGACACATGGAGTCCCTTTTTTTTTTTTTTTTCATCAAACATCCCCAATAGAGGCCCATGTGACTGAGGAGTCAACAATGGGTGGCATTGAGGGGCTGAATAAGGATATGTCTGTGTGGTGATGTGTCACCCAGCTGTCCTCTCAGGTAGGGAGGGACAATGGTACCAGAGCCGCCTGTCCATGCAGAACATGTGATGTGACTGAAGATATAAGAGGCTGCAAAGTGACAAACAACACACCACACCGCTGTTTGGAGTGACACCCAAAATCATCCGCAAACCAAACCAGACCAGCGGCCAAGATGAGATTTCTTGTGCCTCTATTTGTATTCCTTGCTGTGGCAGCATTTCACACGGGTAAGAGCAATTCCTGATTTAAAAAAAAAAATAATAATTTAAATACAAAATATGCTTCTCTCCAATGATGGAGACTGAGAGGTCAAAATGTGTTTGTCTTTATACATGTCTGTTAGATAATACGTATGACTGTAAGTGCACAGAAACCAGCTGCTAATTGTTTACCGACTTCCGTCATGTAGTTATCTAAAGCCCGACTGATGTATTTGTGATGACTTCTAGTGCTGTCAGCATCTCTGGGATCTGCGGAGAAGGAGGAAAAGGTTGTTCTGTACGGTGAGGATTTTTAGTTTTTATATCAATATTAAATCAGTAATGCTGAATCTGTTAAAGCTGATGGTTGTTGCGCGCCTCAAACTTTTTTTCTTTTCTCTTCATGCAGATGGGCTAGCTGAACTGCAGAAAATCGGTACAGCACTCCAGTCCAGTCTTTTACCGTTTAGGAACCAGCTGTTTCAATTTTTAAGATTTAGTTCACCATTCATTTAATTCATTTTTTTTTTTTTTTTTTTTGCTGGTTTATTTATGAATATGTATATATCTGTATAATGTTTATTTTCCAGTATTCCAGGAACTGTCCACGTTATTGTATCTTGTTTTGTGTAACTTTATCACTTTTGTCTCTTCAGATCAGGTTGAGTTTGAGGCTGCTCAGAAGAACCAGGCAGCTCAGATGAATGGTAAGTTTGTAAAACAGTGACCAACGTTTAGCAACGAGCCTAAAAAAAAACACACACAAAATTTTTTTAAAAACGATGATTTGAAGAACACTTTTTTAAAATTCATTTTGTGAAGTGCAGAATTTAAAAATAATTTGACTTTCCCATCAAGTTACGGAGGAACCGAATGAAGATACCCGTTACCTCGGTGAGAAGATGCAGCAAAAAGTGACTTCATCCAAAATTAATAACGGCTGATCCGGGTTCACTGGGTAATGAAATCTCTCTAATCTTTCACATTACAGAGGCTGTTCAAGATGGATCTGGTAAGTTCTGGTTTCATCGTGTGATCAGCGCCTGAGCTGACTTGTCACCAACACCGGAATCACCTGTTCTAATGTTTTCCACAGTGGAGGAGGAGCATGCTGAAGCTGAGAAGAACAACACAGGTGTGTACAAAAAAAAAAAAAAAAAAAAAATAGAAAAGTAAAACATCCTGTTGGCCTTTACAGACAACACGTGATCTGTCAACCCTGAACTTCAATATTTACATAACTGTGAACTCCTCCTTCTCCAGCAGAGGGAGGCGGGAACGCTGCAGATCCTGAGGGTGAGCAGGTTTTACTAAAGCAGCCTGTAGATGGCAGCAAAGGACAGTTCAGGAAAAACTCTGCAGGACCAGACCTCAGTACAGTCACATGTGCAATATTATATCACTAAATGCATGCCTTTCTTTCACCAGAATCTGAGTCTGAATCCTCTGAGGAAATTGAAGGTGTGCTTTTTTCTTCTTTTTTTTTTCTTTAGGTGGCTCATTTTAGTACAATAAAGCTGTAAAATCAGCTTTTGTCCTGAAATCAATGTTAATCTCTGTTTTATTCACTCCGACAGGGAGACAGAGGCGGGGTAAGTGTTACTACAACACCTCGTAGTAAATCCAACACTACTTTATGAACTTTGAACTAAAGGGAAGTCTGATTGTTTTTTGGTTTTTTTTCAACCAAAATTTTCATGAACTCAATTCGCACTGTAGGCTTTTAGTTTTGTTGTTGGCTGTTTGTAAACAAATGTGTGAATTTAAGTCAAGACATAAAGGACATGTAAATGTCTTCCTAGAGCACGACCAGGCCGTGACCGAGACTGTGAGCAGTTTGGGTAAGATTCAATATTCCAAAAAAAAAAACACTACGCGTGAATTCAACAGTGCGACTGCCTGCTGTAATTTCTCATTTGTCCCTTGCAGATGAAGTCAGTCAGGATTCAACCAAGCAACAAGGTGAAAACCTCTAAATTATTCCATATGTCAATATTTACTACAAAAATATACACACAAGTCTGAATGTATCACCAGCTGTTACAGTTGATGAGCCCAGTTCAGATGATTCAGAGTTCTTGAGGCGGACTCGAAAGTACCTGCTGAGGCAAGATGTGGTGAACTGTTTTGAGGAAGAGGGAAATTTAAATTGTAGGTTATGCAATGAGTCGGGTTGTGTAAAACCAGAGCCAGTCAGAGCCGGTCTCGGCTCGCCTTAAACGGTGTCAAAACCCTTTATAGACTGTCTGCTCAATCAAGTCGGCAGTAAAATGCTTCAAGTCCAATTATAAAATTTACCACCAGTAAAAAGTCCTCGAAGTGATATTTTTATCACTTTAATTCATAGTCAAAACAATGTTGTTCTGAAGAGTTCACCGCAGAGAGGAGTTTTCAGCTTGACCTAAAAAAAACAACAGATTGTTTATTTGAACGTATGCGTGTAAAATGTAGGACAAAAAAAAAAAAAAAAAAAAATCCAGGGCACTCCGAGACGCCTGTCCCCAGGTGCTTATTGTGCTTGATTTATACTACATCATCTGCTGCTGGTTATTTTAGGACCAAGGATGCATTGTCCCTGTCCTAAAAGATGCTGAGAGAATTGTTTTCAAGTCATTTTGGTCCAGTGGGTATTGGTGCGCCAGAAAAGCTCATTTTTAACTGTGGTTAGAAAAGTCTAATTCTATGAATTCATTGAGTAAAAAAAAAAAAAAAAAAAAAAAGAGAAATTCAACCTGTGGTAGTAAATCCTGATCCTTTGGGGATGAAGTAGGCGGGGGGGGGGGGGGGGGAGTTGTGCTTTTGTGCTTTATGGCTGTAAAATTACACACCGGTGCGGCCATCATTCATCAGTACCTGCACAGGAGGAGTGAGTCATATCATTAACAAAAAAAAAAAAAAAAAAAAGACTCGGGAGATTCATCGAGAGCCCTGGAAAACTACTGCATTGTGTTGTGTTTGCAATGTAAAGCTAGCGTAAAGGAATCCTTCCCCGTGTCTCTGCATCACAGATGTACTGGAGTGAGAGAGCCCAGTAGCACTCGGACGCCGGCGCTCACTCATCACCCGGTGCCCTGAGCTGCTTACCAACAATAAAACAAAAAGGGAGCGATCCCCCCTGTCTGTATAACCTGTGTATCTCCTTTTGTTTCATGTCATTTGCTGCAACACAGTTGTACATTATTTTACCACCAAAAAAAAAAAAAACAGTTCAAAAACTAGTATTTTCCCATTTTTTTTATTTTCATTTTTCCATCCACAAATGTGGAGCAGATTATGTTGATGTGCATTTAAAAAAAAAAAAACCACTTCTTTGGTACCTAAAGGGAAAATAAAACAATTAAGGCAACTACAGCATCTATAGGTCTGAAATGCATTTAGTACTGCAGCCAAATGACCACACAATGGTGGCATGCAACTTATAGCTGCGCTCATTCGAAACGAGAGAACAGATCAGCTCAACATCAAACCACCCGGTTAGACAACTTCCAGTTTTAAAAAGGTCCCTGTTCCTCCTTAGTTAATGATATTCAGAGAAAGAGGAAAGGTAGCACGAGCCAACTGCCTCGGCAGGTGCAATCTACGGAAACAAACCAAAAAAAACAAAAACAAAAACAAAATACTGGAAGTAGCTGGTACATGGTGAACTAGAAAAGCATTTAACCATCAAGGATGATGCAATCAAGTTTTAACAGGAGACTTACGGTCTTGCTTGTGAGCACTTTTGTTTGCTCTGGTTGACTTTCTGCTGTTTCATTTCTCAAAACTGAAGTTCGGGCAGTTTACTTCTGCACCGACGAGTGTAAAGCCTCAGGAGATTTACACGAAGAACCGGATGTGTAGACGGATAATCCACCGACTAGGGACTAATTATACAGTATCTCTCGTAGTTAGTTCGACCGTAGTTAATGAAACCGCAACGCTTTGAGCATGGTGGAATCATTTCGCAGAATATGGTAGAAAACATGGTCACCAACCTCGGCTGAAAATCCATTTTGTTCTTTAGCAGAGTGGGGGGGAAAAAACAAAACGACATCCCAGTTTTGGTGATACAAAATCATCAATAACAAACTCTTGGAATTTCACGGGCAAACACATACACACCAATAACCTTGTTTTCACCTAAAAATACTGCTCGTGCGTCTACGTTACGTTCAGCGTGTTTTATGATGGGAGAGTTACATCTCTAAGAAGGCTAATACTGCATTTTAATTGTTCGTTTCTGTCTAATGTGTAAAACAAAATTAACAACAGCATGTTTGTATATACATAATTGTAAAGTAAAAAAAACATGGAAAATGAGTATTAGAAAAAAAAATCTGTCGATGTTTTTAGATTAAATCTTTACAGAATGATGTGATATGGAAAAAAAAAAAAAGCAAGTCAAGAACAAAGAAATACAAGATTCCAACTGGAAGTTATGTGAACCAAATGGAACAAACAGCAAATTCTAGGTTGAAAGTGATGCAGTCAAGAACCACAGGCCCATGTCACAAGTCCTTTCAAACCTTTTTTTTTTTTTTTTTTCCTCCTCCTTCCTTTTTCTTCCGAAGTTGTTGGCTTGAGGTAAGCGATATATTTTGGCCTTCCAACTTTACTCCTCTTCTCCTGGTGCGCACTGGAGCGGCTTCTTTCTCCTTCCCCTGCCTGGGGCGCGGCCGAACGCTCACAGGATGACGTAGATGAAGATGGCCATGATGGCGGCGCTGATCAGACCGGAGATGGGCACCGTCACAAACCACGCCATGAAGATATTTCTGAACAGACGCCAGTCCACGGCCTTCCTTGAGCGCAGCCATCCCACTGCCACCACGGAGCCCACCTGGGAAACACAGGGGTACACCGGTAAACCCCTTCGTCCTCCTCCAAATTATCTGCCTGCACATCTGAACTGGAAAGTTTTATTGAGGACAAACTTGCTCCACGTTTGGACTTCCTACTAGACTGTTTACTGGAGCCTATTAAAAAGTCTCTCCCCCCCCCCAGACCACAGTGCTTACCTTGCAGTGGGTGGTGGAGACAGGCAGGCCAATGTTTGATGCAACCACAACAGTCAAGGCGGAGGCCAGTTCAATGCTAAAACCACTGCAGGGGGGAAAAAAAAAACACAACAGTCTCAGGTTGATGTTTCTGAGCAGCCTGATAAATTCAAAGACTGGGTAGTGTCTGAGAAAGATGTGGTTTGAATGACCGGGACAAACGGATTGTGTGCCGTCTGTGGAGTCTGTACCTTGAGGGGGTGATGGGGGTAAGGTCTCTGCCCATAGTCTGGATCACCCGGCGACCCCACACCCAGAGTCCAGCGCAGATGCCCACACCACCGTAGAGCAGCAGCCAAATGGGTGTCTGCGCATCCGTCATCACGTTGCTCGTTTGGTAAACCAAGTACAAAGCCACCAATGGTCCAATGGCATTGCTGCAGGAGGTGAGAACGGGGTTACTTCAGTGGCCAAAAGCGTTGTGGCAAGTAAAAATGTCCCCAACAGCCTGAATACCGAAAACAAACGCGAGCCCCATTTAGGGAGAGCACGTACCTGACGTCATTGCCTCCGTGGGCAAAGGAGCCGAAGCAGGCGGTGAGAATTTGGAGGAACTGAAACAGGGTCGAGACCTCTGGTTTGTCGGCCTCGAGCCGGTCGTCATCCAGAGAGCTACGGCTGCTGCCGGCATCCTCCTTCCTAATTTCTAGCGTCACGTCACCCTCTCCCAGAGCCTCCGGGGTTGTGTGCTCTGCCACAGCGTTGCAGTAGCTGGTGTAGCTGTCCATGCGCACACGCTTCCGTTCCGGAACGCCCGACCCGGGGCCCTTGTCGCCGTCCTCGCTGGCGCGGAAATCCCCTTCTTTGTGCTTGAAGTCTCCGTGCATGCCGATGATGGCCATGGTGTAGGAGGTGTAGCTGTTGTTGCGCCGGATGGGTCGGTCGCCGCCCTCGCCCATGCAGTCACCGACCTTGGCCAGGTGGAGCTTGTGCAGCAGGTCCTTGTAGAGGCCCGAGTCCTTGTGGACCGTGTGGTACTGGCTGTAACCGTTACTTGGCAGCTGTGCCGGCCTGTTGTTGAACTGAGCATGGTTGTTGAACTGGACCTGATTGGTAGCGTTTGTGGAGCCATTGCTCTGCTGCACTTGTTGGTTGCTGACCTGACCGTCTGACTGAACCTGTTTGGGGGCTGCAGGAAGGACAAAGAAAAGACTGATTACAACTCGCAGTCAGTTGTAGCAGTTGGCAGCAGAGTTGCATTTGAAAAATGCTCTTCATTGTGGAATTTTACACCCCATAACCATTCAGCTGTCAGTACGTAATTTTAATTGCACATAAAAGTATTACCAGTGTTGTCTTTTGGCGTACTTACCATCACTTGCACTGCTGTAGTCCGTGTCGTCAGAATCTCCAATGTCAAATGCCACCTTCTGTTCCTTATTAATGTCGGCGTCGTCAGAATCCCCGATGTTAAACGCGACCCTGCGCTCCTCAGGGGCAGCCTGAGGCTGAGCAGGGGAGTCTTGATTGACAGCTGCATCGATAGGTGTAGACGTCTCCTTGGCCGTCGGCTTCAGAATTGGACACTGGGCCTCTCTGAGCTCTCTCTTTTCCATCAGGGGGCTCTCCGAGGGGCTGGAAGACTTGATATCTCCTAGTAGGGGAGGAGTTGGGAAGCGAGATATACCTTGGGTCATGTCCAAACGTTTACACAGTACAGCAGAGGAATCCTGGCACGGCACGCGTTTTTCCTCTCAACTACAGCTGCAGGGAGTCGTACGAATTGCATAACCAGACTCGGAAAACCTTTTGTTGTACAAATGTAACGTTACCGGTGTTCAGAAGTGAGCTGCTGCGTTCACAGGATCAGATAAATGGGATTACAAGGAACATATTTACACTACCGCCAGCAGCTTAAGTTATGGAAGACGTTAAGACTCCACACAACCGGAGGCTCACGTAACGTTTGTTTGTGGTTTTAAAGTGAAGCAGACACTCGGTGCCAATATTGTTAATTTGATAAATAAATCCTGGGAGTGCTCTGGCCGTTTAGCCGCATTGCATCATCACAACTGATCAAGGCCGGAGCTGAAGCAGACGGCCTTCTATCCAAATGCCATGTCAATGCCTTAAGTCAACCTGGGCTTATTTTAGTCAAGGAGGTAAAGACCAATTAGTGGATCCCTGTGACCCAATTAGTCAGCCGGTCTCCTGGACAGACGCTGAACTAGAAACATTGTGCTTGGTCAGAGAAACCTGCTGCTTTTAAAAAGACAATCGGAGTGAAAAGTAGGTCAGTGTCACTCAAACAATTTTAAAGTCCATCCCTGACAATACATTTTTTTAATCAAGTTTGGAATCCAAAGGTTGTGTCAAATTGAATAAAAAAAAAACTAATGGGAATTTGTAGGCCTGATTCCCTTCATAGGGTCAGACACAGCTATTCTGTAATCTGCCCTAACAGATTGTTAATGAAGTAACAGAATAAGTAGCGATACTAGAGCTGTCATGAGAATCTGTGAGCATAATAGCATTGTGCTACAACACACTCACAGAGGTTAAAACGAATGGTGATGCCCTTCAACAGACAATAACGCTATTGGTGCGTAAATCCAAATAAATCTTGGATTTCAACTTTAATCCAGGATTAAATAACAAAAACGGTATTTTTGGATGATTTTCATCATGATAAAATATCACTGAGCTCCATTTGCTGGATTAATATGATCCCTCTGTGTGAATCGGTAAAGAGGTTGCATGTGCAACACTACATCCCTCATTTGTCCAATGGTTTAAGGAGGGAAGCCATCTTTTTTTTTTTCTTTTTAAAAACAACTGGTGACGGAGATTTGAAAACCCGAGTCATTGTACGGTTTAAAAACATAAATAATACTTACGTTCAATCTTCTTCTTCAGGTAAGGGCAAACAATGAACCAGACCACGAGGCCGGTCAGCAGAGAGAAGCCCAGTGAGATGAGCAGGATGACCCACCAAGGGACCTTGTCAAGTCCCAGCACTGAAGGATCACCAGGTGCCACACACACACACAACACACAAAAGCAAATAGAGAGAGGCAGTTTTAAAACACAAGGCAGCAGGTGCTACCTTTCTTGACGGACGACACACACTGAATTTAGACTGGAATAACCCCAAATACAAGTGAAAAGTTGTATAAACTCGTAAAAACGTCGGCCAAAATAGTATTTACAAGTCCACATGAGGTCATATAAGGAGGAACAGGTTTCCTCATTGAAAAAAAAACCCCACATAAACGGCACCAATAAATGAAAGTTAATTACAGGGCAGTCATTTCAACGTGCCATCTTCCGACTCTGGTTGTTAACAACAAGCTCGACTGCGTCGCTTTCTTTGTGCCACGTAGTTAAAAAGAAAAAAGGAAAGCGAGTGTACCCCTAGTTGTAAACGGTTATGTAACACCTGATAGATGAAAAGAGCGCGAATGTCACCGTGACACCCCCCCCCCCCCCCCAGGTGTCCGGCAAACAACCGCAATGTGGACAATGAGCTCCGTATAAGGAGACATAACTTGGGTAGAAAAAGCAGGAGAAAAGGCGAGGGTGGGGGTGGGGGTGGGGGTTTGACCTAGCAATAATGGCACCCTCTTGCCAACACTGCAGCATAGCTAGTGCAGCAGAGGTGGCTGTAGCACAGTGCACGCTGGCTGAAAGTAACTATTCAAATTTCCCTGGGGAAGCGGTCGCCTTCGTATATTGACACAATTCAAGTCAACAGTGTGGTTAGATGAAAACAAAACAGCAGCTGCAGAAAACACCATCTCTGGCGGAGTGACCTTGACCATATAGCATTTTTTTTTTTTTTTTTTTTAAAGAAAAACAACAACATGTCCACTAGCTTGGGAGTGTTTCGGAAGTTGAAGATAAACAAATGGGAAATGAGAAGTCAAGGGTAGGCGATATGGGTAAGGTTGCCGTCTTCATTTGAGAGCAGAGTCCACAGTGCACTCTCTCCACTGAGTCACGCTGCAGCATGAGACTGCAGAGCACCTAACTGATGTTTATTTAGTTACGCAATGGAAGCCCAGTCCTTTGAGGACGGGAGAGGCATAAGAGGGGAAAAAACCCGGAGACGGCTCCGTAACAGCTGAGGCTCCCGGAGTGCACCGGTTCACGTGTGGCGAGACGTTCAGAGACAGGTGTGGTTCGGCTACACGTCACCAAGCAGCTACGCTCGCCACAATTCATCAAAATAAAAATAAATTAAAAAAATATATATATATAAAAACCCTCCCCGAAGCTGACCGAGGTTCCATGAGAACATCCACATGCGTGGCGACTTGTTTGCGAGAGACTTTCAAGTAAGAATGAAAAAAAAAAACCAAACTACTCTGGTCTGGAACTCTGATCAACACTCCCACACAAAGGGGTGAGTTTATACCACAACCATGCAGTGGGATGAGTGGGTCTGCACAGGAAATAAAATTCAACCGCAGCTGCGTTCCAAACCCCTCCCTGAAACCTGTGTATCCCCCGGACTACATTACACAGTAACATAGTTTGTCTCTCCCCCCCCCCCTCCTCCCATCCTCCCCCGCCTCCCCCAGTAGTGTCTGTGCAGCTCACCACCGACCTCCATCACCGTGACAGTTAAAAGTGTCCGTTTATGACTCAATTGGGGAGGAGCCCTCGGTTATTTGTCCTTACTTTAGTGTCGAGCTAAATCGCGCACCTACCAACAGTATTAGGATTAAGCGACAGCTGCATTAAGTACCGACGAGATCCGTGAGCTTAACATTCACTCCTGACAATTAATAAATATTCATGAAACTACAGTTGACGACAGCAGCCGCTGAAGACTTTGTTTCAGGTCCACGGCTCGGGTTAAAAACAAATCGTGTGTGAATGGGATGCTGCCGATTGTTTGGCATCGCCGGAGTAACCGACGCCACGGGGTGTTTGTTTTTCAGAGGGGTAACCCAGGCAGAAAATCTGTATCCAGCTAAACACATTGAAGTTTGTCCATTGAGGCTGTGAGTGAGGAGGCCAAAACGTACCGTCACTGTGACACTCAGCACTTTGAAACACACACACTCTACTATGCAACAAAAGAAATCAGTTTAGACCTGCATTCAAAGCAGGCGGTGGGACGTTTCTCTGATGGCAGCCACATGGATAGGCTTGACGGTAAACTCGGCTGAAGTAGGAAACATTTTCTAGTCTCTCTGACATGCCATGCTAGAGTTGACAGCAATTTGTCTACCGACTTGGAAAACCACCCGCCTTCATAGTCAGACGACCAACATTTAAAGACTGCGAAATCAAATGTTAAATGTGTTTCAGGGTAGGCTTTCATTATATAAATGAAAGGGGCTGCAGTGGCGTGGCAGCAGCCGAGTGATTTACGGGGTGTGAACATCCAAGTCACACTGAGCCTCATCTGCAAAGGTTCGCCAGCTGACACTCAAATTGCAATAATTTTTTGCACATGCTGACTTGAGGTCTCTGGCACTGGTGTGTGTGTGTGTATATATGTATATATATATATATATATATATATTGAGTATGGGAATGTGCTGCGGGACGCCTGGTGTCCAATCGCACCACTACGCTAGCATGTAGATCAGGGGAACGGCGAGTCCTATCACAGGAATCCAAACACACTGTACTCTGTTTGCAGTAGATACTGCTGCATTAGAGCGCATATATCAGCAGTAATGAGCTGCCGTGGCCCCGCCTGCCAGAGTAGCATAGTATCCAAAACAGAGCCTGAATTCACCACATGACTTTGAGGATTAAAAACAAAACCCTCATTTAAACTCGTTATCAAATGATGATCAGAGGACCCATTGAAGATTATCCAAAAGGTTAAACTGGCTGGAATGTATTGATGGTGTCAGTGTGAATACAAAAAAAAAAAAAAAAAAAAAAAAAAAAACACCAAGGTGTCTACAGAGTAATCTCGCACCTTTTTTTTTATGCGAGGCACCCAATTACAGGTCCTCCTGTACGTTTAGGCGTGAGGGACGTCACACCGCTCTACAGAATGCGCCTGACTAAGCAGGGTTACGGGCTATGCTGGAACTGCAAGTGATCTCCTCTCTGTGCTGTGTGCTGATGTGCATGCACACATCAGCGCACCATATCTGGTCAAACTCTGGCCTGTAGCCGCCATTTAAAGGCCCAGGCCAGCTAACATCTTGAACAGTTAGGCCCTGTAGAGAGAAGAAAGCAGAAGGAGCAAAAGTGGCTCGTTTAATAGGGAGTTTCTGGGAAAACCAACACGTATTCACAAATACTACGCAAATTCTGAGCAGCAATACAACAACTTAGCAACAGGCAATCATTTCAACAACATCCTCTTTACTTCTCTTTTCCTCCTCCATGTCTGAACGACAGACAGTGACGTCAGGAGTTAAGTGAATTCTTATTTCCATCTCCCTGTTGTGCTCCACTCTAAAAAAAAACTTCATTCCAGCTATGACCCACATAGAACCACAAGCAAGAGAGCCCAAAAAAAACATGTGAAAATAAACACGGCTTCTGTGAAAAACGGTAAACAGTCTGGTTCGGTCTGGAATATGTGCGGGCATCCGGCTGTCTGAGGGAGCAGTTTATTTTAAGCTGTGGCTGTGGGCAGGCATGCAGACCAGAATGAAACAATGATACTCACTCGGAGCGCCAGTGAACATGATGGAGAACAGGTTGATTCCCATCGTAATGGCGTAGAAGACGGGCAGGGCCTTCAGTCCATTAGGAACCGGGTCTTTCTACAGGGACCAAACAGAGTACCGATTCAGAAAGACAAATTCCACTGTACAAACGGAAGAGCCCCATTTCGCTGTCAGGTTACAGTTGGCGGCACAACAGGAGCATGGCGGTAATCTGAGCCACGCGTGGACAAGGAGCTGCTTCAGAGGACAGTAGCTGTTTATGGCCATGTATAAAAAATGTCTTCAATTTCACTTTGGGCGCGGACCGGGGCAGCATTGACACTACGCTAAACCCATTGCTCCAGAGAGTTCCTGTATTGTGTTCAATCTGATAACAGCAGGCTTACCTTGTGTAAGATGAATACGCGCACAAAGTAGAAAACAACGCCAGACATCATTCCAGACAAAAGGGGACTCAGGAACCAGGAACTAACTGCAAATGGAATAAATAGGAGCATTATTATTTAGTGGAACTGTAATATCAGACTTTTCTGTCACAAAAATTAAACAGAGAGCCATCTTGACGGAGGCATGCGACTCTTGAAATTATACACCTCATTCGAAGAAAAAACATTTTCCTTTTCACCTTTTTAATCTGAACTGTGATGACATAAAAAAAAACTGAAAGTGTCTTGTACTATTCCTTGATCCCTCCCCCACCTCCCTCCCCCATAGCACATGTTATTAACAATAATAATGTCAGGTCTAAACAGGAAATCTTGACTCAGTTTCCGTCACAGTCACTATTTTGTACTAAATAGTAGCTAGAATCATTTTCCTGATAAAGTGGACATTCATGGACAGTAAAGATGGATCATTTGACACTCAACTGATCAGTCAATATGGTTTCTCGTTGATATCTCCATGTCTCGTGCACAACCCTTTATAATTTGTGACTTCTTTTAGGTTGTTTTTTTCAAAAAGGCCAAAAACTGGCCTAAATCTTGTCAACCTAAAAAAAAAAAAAAAAAAAAAAAAAACAACACCATCAAGTGCAATAAATGGTGAAATTCTGTCTGCTTCTGTATATTCCCAAATTGTAAAACTGCTTCACATTTTCTGGGTAGTGTTGCAAGCTTGTCAAAGTCTTTTTCATCAGTGCAGCCCAACTCAAACTTCCACAACATTAGCGACTAAAAGAATCCCTCACAATTTATACAAGCCACATTTTTTTATGTTCTGAATGTAGCTTTGAACCTGCAAAGGCTGTTTATGAATTTTTTTTTTTTAAACACCGGTTTGCAAATCCACATATTGAAAGTCCTCACACAGACAAAACACTGGCTGCAGTGTTATTATAACGCTGTTTTACCAATCACAACCCGTCGTTACAGTAACACAGTCTTTGTTGCAAGGGCATTTCTAGGTCAGCTGATTTGTGTCTTCCTTACCAATTCTGAGGAGTTCCAACCACCTGACTCCCTGCTGGCCTTTGGCAACCAGCGAGAAGCCAATAGTAGCACCAACAATGCAGTGTGTTCCAGAAATGGGGAGCTTAAGGAATGAGGCGGCCAGCTGCCACACAGCAGAACCTAATTAGAACAAATGAATTGATGACATTAGTCAACACGCTGAAATCACCGCAGCTTTTTTTAAACGCCACAATAAATCAACAAATTGTGATCAGCGGTCAAAAAGTGGCGTAGAAACTGGTAAACGTTTTAAAGTGTTTAAAGCTCTTGTTTCAATAGGGGGAAGAAAAAGCAAAAAAAAAAAAAAAAAAAAAAGCAGAGTAAGTTGGGCAATTCTTCATGAAACGATAGGCAGAAGCCTAGGTCTAGGTGTCGGCTTGACATCTCAATTTTCTACTTCAAGTATACGAGACAAGCCCACGCCAAGATCCGTCTGCAGGGTTCAGTGACCGCAGGCGTAACTAAATGCGAGAGAAGCCGCAAATACTCACCAAACATGGCACTGACGGATCCAGCCATCAACACGTGCTCGGAGCCGTTGTACATGTTTACGTCGATGATACCTTTGCGGATGGTTTCGCTCACTTTGGCACCCAGGAGCACGGAGCCCAGCGTCTCAAACACCGTGGCCAGAACGCACGCCTGTCGCAAGGTGACCACTCCTGAGCCCACGGCTGTGCCAAACGAGTTCGCGACATCATTGGCACCCACTGAAAAGGCTAAGATGAAGGCAATGACGAAGCCCACAATGAGCAGCCACATGTACTCTGTGAGAGCAGTGGGGGCTGCCACCGTAGCGGCCAGTATTATTGCGGTCATAGTTGTCGAAACCATGATTGTAGACTATATAGGAATTGCTTCACAATCTTAAAGGGAATGAATGCCTTTTTTTTTTTTTTTTAAATAGCTTATTATATAATACTACTTCTAAACAGCAGCTAATAAAATAATAGAGGTACAAAATAAAAATAAATAATTAGCTATTCCTTAGGCCCACCTGTCTTAACAGGATTTCAGGAATTCAGCAGTGCAAATATTTAAAAAAAAAGGTTTATCTGGATATGACCAGAAAACAATTAAGGTAAACAAGAGGTATAGTGCAGATTTATTGCTATCCTGTAATTATACTAGATCTGTTGTTGTTCTTTGGGAGCTTCGCCTTCAAGCGGAGTGAACAGCCAGCCATTGTGCAACCGTGACTGCGGATGTGTACATCCTGGGAAGAAAACACAGAAAAGGCTCGTATTAATACTACTTTCTCCTCATTTCACCTTCACGTGGAGGTTCATTTAAAAATGAGGTTCATATAAATAAATAAAATAAGGACACGTCAACACAACACAAAGGAAAGGACGAAGAGGGTTTCACACGAGGACTGGCCGGCATTCACGTCAACAACAAAAGCGGAAAAGGAAGCGATGGAGATCAGTAGTGAACGCTTGAAACGGAAGGAGGACCTCTTGTTGCTGTCTTTCCCGAGATGTCAACGAGAGGCCATTTTTTTAGTAAATGGCGCACGAAGGACCGCGATTATTATTAAACCGGCGTCCTTTATGTTGACCCACACGCTTCGCTCCTTTCATCGGTTTACCGTCCTGGTGATTATTCGTGAACATAAAAAAATAAATAATAAATAAAAAAGGGCGCTGCGCGTGATAAGGAGTGCCGTCATCGGCACAAAACATCGTGACTTTTTCCTACGTCTGCACGTGTCGTCATCCATTCGGACCTGACCACGAGCGCCGCCTGCCCACTACGGCTCTCGCGCGCCTGTAGAGCAGAAGGACATGTTAAAGACCCGAGACGAAAGTCTTTTAAAATGTCTCGTCACCGTAACAGCGGCCGTGTTTTAAAGCTGTCGTACGTTTTAAGCGTTGTTTTCAATCGCGTGGGTTTTTTTTTTTTTTTTTTTTTCTCGTAAACGTCGACGCAACCGGATGTGACTCAGTTTAGGGAACCCACGCCACAGATGCGGTACCGCCGGGTGTCAATCGTCGTTTTCGCGTGGTCCCAATTTTAACGATGTCCCGAAGACACCGGGTAGGCATGTGGTCGGTACCGCTAAACAATTAGGGGAACACTAAAATGTAAAAGGACATCGTTTCCACGGGCCGTAAACATTACGTGAACTACGAGTCCTATTCACGGAAGCCCGTAATCAATGAGCGTAATCGGCCCTGAATTAATAAACACGTTTAAACTCCCCGTGTTTTGTATTTTCACCCAGTAAAAACACATCAGTCATAGTTTGAATTAAACGTAAATGCAATACTCTTTAGCCTTAGCTTTGCACGAACATTTACGATGCAAGCCTTTAATTACGGTGTTCATAAATAATAATTAAAAAAAAAACTTAGCTCTTTAATTAGATACAAAATCAAAATGGTTTAAACTTACCAGCCGTTGCAGTTGTCACTCCTGTAGAGAATAGATCTTGTTAGCCGGGAAGCTAATTTGCGCGCCCACACGACGTAACGGTACGGTAGCGCGCGCGGGATAATAATAATAATAAAAAAATAAAAAATAATAATAATAATAAAACTGATAATGAAATAGATCCCGGTCCCAAAAAAAAAAAAAAGAAGCTGCCTCGAGTAAACAACAAAGTGACTACGTCAAAGGCGGTATTTACGACTGTCTAATTCGATGTAAAGTAAGTCCGTGAAGGTCTCAGTTTGAATGAACGCGTCGGAGCCGCATGTGTGTAGAAGTCTCTGTTCCGGCTGAACGGAACTGGAGGAGTTTCTTTTTTTTTATTGGATACACCCTTCGATAAGCCCCGCCCCCCTCCCCCCTCCCTCCACCTCCCCAGCTGTTAGAAAAGCTCGTCATGTGATCAGTGCGTTGGTGCTCGTCGAAAAAACTCACTGAGGAGTCTTTTTTTTTTTTTTTTCTTTCATAGTATTTCTTTTCTCTTTATATACGTAAAGCTGACAACCTACAAACACTACAGAGTGTAATACAACACCACTAAAATAATGCTCACTGTTTCTTTAGAATTAGCACCACAGACATTACATTACATTTAGCTGACGCTTTTATCCAAAACGACTTACAATAAGTGCACAACAAGAATCAGACCTTATTGATTAAGCAGTAAATGATTTGGATGCCTGCATATTAAGAACATGCATTCTGTGGTGGAAAGCAATTCCGTACATTTACTTAAATACTCTACTTGAGTTCAGTTTTGAGGTACTTGCAGTTGAGTTTTACCATTTCATGCTACTTTAAACTTCCAGTCCACTACATCTCAGGAGACGTTGTGTGCTTTCTCCTCGACTACATTTAATTATTTCTCAGATACATATTTGACACAATTGATAATACCACCAAATTTCAAAATACAAAACATTGTTAAAGATTAAATCAGTAGTTTACAAAGCAGTGTTTAGTTGGGGTCACATTTCACATGTCTTGATTCCACATAAATGATCCCATATTTCACCAAAACTAAAAAGGATTAGAGAGAAGAAAAAAAAGTCCAACAACTGAAAAAAGACTTGTGGATCAGAATTTTTCTTTCCTCTTACATTAACCTCATCATCTGATGACAGCTCAGATTTATCTGCTGTCTTACTTTTACTTAGATCATGCAGGACTTTACTTGATATGGAATATTTTTACATTTCCATATTTGTACGTTTACTTTAGTAAAGAATATGTAGTTCTACTACCACTAGATACATGTCTGTACTTTAACATACCAGCATATGGATAGATACTTCTATTTACTGCTATTTTATTTTATTGCTTTTCTATTATATTATTCTATTCTATTATTATTTTATTCTATTGTTTCTATTATTGCTTCTGTATGTATGCTGCTGTGGCAAAAAAATTTCCCCTCGGGGATTAATAAAGTATATACCTACCTACCTACCATATACATGTCACAAAATAGGCTATTCAGAAACTGCACTTATAGGCCAATTTAAGTAGTATCTATCTATCTATCTATCTATCTATCTATCTATCTATCTATCTATCTATCTATCTATCTATCTATCTATCTATCTATCTATCTATCTATCTATCTATCTATCTATCTATCTATCTATCCATCCATCTATCCATCCATCCATCCATCCATCCATCCATCCATCCATCCATCCATCACCCACCCACCCACCCACCCACCCACCTATCTACCTACCTATCCTATCTATCCCTACTATCTATCTATCTATCTATCTATCTATCTATCTATCTATCTATCTATCTATCTATCTATCTATCTATCTCATGAGGTACATTTTTTTTAATCATTGCATAAATTATCACCAATTTAAACCTTGCAGAGAAACAGACACAAATGAGAGACTCAGCTTTCCTAACGATGGGAAACAATGTCGCGTCAAAACATTGCAGGAAAACAGCCGGTGGTGGTGATGTTAACTGCATTACAGACGACTTGTCACACATTGAAGTGCACCCGACCGGATAACAACATTCACCCTCGAACAAAAGTCGTTTTCTTTGGTCACCATTCTTTTATTATGTTAATCGAGAGATGTGATATGCTGAATGGAAGAAGTGCTCGATAAGCATAGCAAAGTATGTTGGGGTCCGATAAATAGTTTGGGACAAACGTGTTTTTGTGTTTGCACGTCAACCACGATGTAGAAAACAGCGAGGCTTCTCTAAACACATCACTTGCGTAGCTGACCGGGTGTTAATGACAATACTGCACAGACGCACAGACGCTACATTATTACCATTGGAGCCCACTCCCTTTATTGTCTCTGCCTGTTTGACGTCACCTCTTTGAAAGTCATGGAAAATTTCAGCGGTCCCCTGTGTATTGGGCAATTTTTAGGATCGGTCGTGGTCATTTTAATTATTGTTCTATAGCACCTGAAGGCAGCATTTCTTAAAGGCGGTTACATCAAAACTTAGCAGTCCAGGACTTTTAAACCAGATGTCCAACCGTAACCTCCAAAGATGTCATCTGCGTCTTCTTTTACTCCCACCTCAGCCAAACCCAGCAGTCATCCTTGTTTACTCCCTTAACACGATATCTATTACAGTAAGGTGACCAGTGGAGCCATCGATGTCAGGAAAGGACAAGGAGGTCATGTTACAGCTGTTTGTTTAACAGCCTCGACTCCTACGTATATCCGATAGGCTATTACACAGATCTAATTAGAAAAATATTCGAATTAATACTACGTGGGATTTTCTGTTCAATGATCAAATGTCAGACTCCCAGGACAGACATGTGATGGGATATAACCACTATTTGTGTAGGCTATGCAGTATGAAAACTAATGATTGTGTGGATTTGTTTGCTTTGGAGATAACTAAACTGATACAAAGCACATCATGTGTTTACATGAGGTTCTCCAAAAACATCTTGTCTCATGGTTTTATGATAAGCCTACTTAAATCCTTCACAGCTTTCACAAGTAAGACAGGATCTGTTTTTACCTAAATTAAGTATCTTCCCCAGTTACAGTTAGTACGTTGTCTATTGTATATTTTAAGTATGCTTATGCTTTTAAGTGTGCTTTGTATTTAAACATATTTACAAATCACATCACATTTTCATTATTTTACACTTTTGTAGCTTATGTTTTACATAGCACATATATATATATATTTTTTTCCTTATTTTTCTATATTGTTGCTGTATATCGTAATATAATGCGCCTACTTTTTATATATCTCTTTATCTCATTATTTTCTAATATGCTTATAATTTCTCTGCTGGTTTGCTATGTGAGCAATTGTAAAATGACCCAATCAAGAATTTCTGATTCTGATACAATTACTTCATCACTAGTAAATATAGCTTACTTGGGCCTATATTGAGGTTATATCATAGCCTCTGACTTATTTTAATACATATTTTTGATGTGACTTTGCACAATTTTTTTTTTTTTTTTTTTTTTTTAATGAATGGCTGAATGTGACAGCGTCAGACAAAGGGGACAATACATGTGCTGTTGGTTCCTTGGGGAGCACACAGGGCCTTTTCTTGGTTGAGTCCAGTGCTTACAATTTCTCTGCTCATTTAAGCAGCCAGATTATCGGGTGTAGCCTACATAAGCCTATTTTTCAGCTGTATTTCTAACTTTGAACAAAGAAGTCAGATGAATCAGGTATCCAGGCTTCTGGACTTATCTAACACTATCACGCTCTGCGTGGTTAAATAGCGTCATCTGGCGAACATTATTTTAATAACATCTTACATTTTAGGCTTTCTTTCCTACATCAAAGATAGAAGTCATCACTCCTTTTCATTAATTTATTAAGGCTTTATTCAGCTACCCGAGAGATCATTGAGGGCGACCCTCATTTACAATGACATCGGGTCGATTACAAAACAAAGAAAAGGAAAATTGAACAATAAGTCATAATAGGCAATAACGGTTTAGCTAATAAACAGCCATTTCATTTTCACATGAAGGAAGATTACCTAATAATAACTTTAGTCAATAGAAACCATGTTTATTACAGCAAATCGTTTCTTTTTACACCGCTGTCCTTCTGAAATCAAGCTTGCCTAAAGCATAGCCTCACGTATTTTAATACAGCCGAACATCCAATAATGCTGTGCTCATTCACATATTTTTGTTTCTGTTGACAAGACCACAGGATGAGTTTGATATAGTGACTGAAACGGGGCCCATTAAGACGACATTTGAACCCGCAGTCACTTCCAAGCCATTTCCAAAGTGCTGCTCTGCACTGCTTGAATTTTGTTTTTTATATTGTTCTGACAAGATCAACGTATACGAAATGTAAAGACAACGACTGCGGTGTGATTTCGTCTGTATCCGCGAGAGATGGCAGGTATGTTTATCTTAAATGTTTCCACCTCCGCCACCACGTGTCTCCGAGTTGGCACCACTAGAGGGCGACACCAACTTCCTGTCCTCGGTGAGTTTTGGTAGCGGCGTGAAGCTGTGCAACCGCACTTGCTGATGCCTGAGCTGCTGGATTAGACAGACTCCGGCTCGGACCAATGACAATGCCTCTGGGGGGAAAAACAACAACCAATGAACGTCCGAGTTATATTTTGTAAGGCGGGGTTTCAGGAGGGGGGCGTGTGTGTGAGAGGAAGTATGAAAAAGGAGGTCAAATGCGCTGCTGGAGTTTGAAAAGCGTAAGGGAGTCTCTGGGAAGGCTGTACAGGTCGACAGTTAAAGTAGAAAGATAGATAATATCGTGCAGTTATTCCAGTTTTGACTCGGTGATAAGAGCGGTCGGGTTTTTTTTTGTGAGCGCGCGAGCGGACAACGTTAGCTGATGCTAATGTCGCGTGTTTGGCAGAGAGCTAGCATTTATAACCCAAATAAAGTTATGACTTTCACCCTTTAAAAGTCAGCGTTATTATCCGCATCGAGGTAAATAACACTCAGTTCGTCAGCTGACCTCGCTGCGTTGCCGTTGGCATTTCGTTGCGTCTTTTGGAAACGTGCGTCGCGGTCACAGCTGCCATGCTCCACTCCGTGTCCCGTCGTCCGATTTGCGACATCGGCGTAAACGCAATGAGGCTCCGGAGCTGCAGGTCCCTCCGGACCGCGGCCGAGGAGGGCAGCGGAAAGCCGGAGAGGGTCCCGTGGCTGGGCAAGAGCGTGGGCCTGCTGCTGTCTTGGCTCCAGAGGGCAGGTGGCGGCGAGGCCGCGGGACCCGGGCGGAAGAGGAAAGGTTTGCTTTCCATATTTGCGGACCACTGCAGCTTTGTGACCGGTCAGAGGGTTCGGCGCGCCTGCCAGATCGGCGAGCTGTACTCCGACCTGTACTCCGAGAGAACCAGGAGGACCCTGGTTGTCAACATCTGGCGCAGGTTTCAGAGCAAGCACGCCCCCACTGGGAAACTCATCGCGGCCCTGGCTGGTGTCTTCATGTGGGAGAACGAAAAGATCCAAGATGAGGACATACGCAGGTGGGAAACAAATCTTTTTAAATGCACGTGTGGATGCGTTTGTGCTTTGACACGCACGTAACAAATACAGCTTTCATACATACCATCAATGATTTGACTGAGCGATGGGGCCTTACGTCTTTGTAAAGGATCATTTTCACACTTCTGGTCGCTGTACACGTTACTAAAACAGTTCATATCGTGTTTTTCCTTTAATTTGTCATGTATTCACTTACAGCGTTGCATTTTGTTACGACCGCTTTGTAGTATGAACTGTGCAGTCTGCTTAAACCTATATATATATATGTGCATTCCTTTGAAGGTGTGGACTTGAGCTGCAGGCTCTGGAGACTGTCAAACATCTGAGCACATCTTCAGGGTCTCAGGTTGCACAACAGGTACCCGGCTGGGAAGTTGTCCTGGAGAAGAAGGATTTCAGAGTGTGGAAGCGACCCATTCCCAACAGTCACCTCTATGAATACAGAGGTCGGCACACTCACAATCACACGCGTATTACTGGGGCTTCAAAAGGCAGATAATTGAACACTCAGTTGGTGTGATTTCTGATCAGTCAGCCTCCTCTTGTTTCTGTGTTTTACTTGCAGTGCTGGGCTCCTACAACGATGTCACACCAAGACAGTTCTTCAATGTACAGGTACACACTCCTTAAATCTTTTTTTTAATTTCAACTATTGAAGAGATTAAGTGAAAGCGACTTGGCTACCAGCATACAACACGAAGCCATGAGAAGGTTGGAGAGAGCTGCACTTGTAAGTCCTCATCAGGAATTTAGATGTGCAGCAATGTCTTTATTCCTGAAGTCTGAACTTCTGAACCAAGCAGCATCTTTGTTTTTGTGGCAGTCAGACTTTGTCATGTGATTTCATAGACTGTGTTTTTTTAGATTGTTTAGGATTTTCATAACCAAGCTGCACTTCCTGTCTGTGTGTTGCATAGCAGCAGCTGCAGCACTCTGTGCCATATTTATTTCCGTTTCCTTTTCCCCAGTTGGACACGGAGTACAGGAAGAAGTGGGATTCTCTGGTTATCAAGCTTGAAGTGGTGGACAGAGATGTCAACACGGGCTCTGAAGTTGTGCACTGGGCCACACACTTTCCTGTGAGTTTCTTGATTGTTATTAAACATCGAGGTAGGAGGCTATATGTGCTACTTAATGTGTGATCACTGGGCACTTTTTAATTTGTATTGTGCAAGCAAAAGTGTCACTGACCTTTACCTTTTGGTTAAGGGCAAGTAAGAGTTCCGTCATATTCATCAGTTTGTGTTTTAGACCGTCAACTGTTATGTAATCTTGTTCGATCTCCCTCCACAGTATCCCATGTATTCGAGGGACTATGTGTACGTGCGCCGTTATGATGTTGACTTCAACAACAACCTGATGATCTTGATATCCAGGTGGGACTTGATGTGTTTTTGGAGCCAGCTACGTTTGAGTGTTTGATACATTTAGTTGTATAAGGAAAACTAAAGACTTTATTGCGTATAATTCTGTTATGTAGAGCTGTGCAGCATCCCAGAGTCCCAGAGACTCAGGACTTTGTCAGAGTCCATTCATACCAGTCACAGATGGTCATTCGCCCTCACAAGTCCTTCGATGAGGTTTGTGCTGAATGTGATGCGACCCAAACGATTAAACTTTCATCCAGGGTTCTGTGTTTCGAAGATGCCGAGTTTGGTTTTGTGTTTTTCTTCACAGAATGGATTTGATTACCTGCTGACCTACAGCGACGACCCTCAAACTGTCTTTCCCCGATACTGTGTGAGCTGGATGGTGTCAAGTGGTGAGCTCTTCCCATTGGTTTAAACTGTTTGGGGCTGCATGTCATGTTTATTTTCATAATTATATTTAATTACGGATTAAATAATGCTTCTTTTTTTGTTGTTGTCTTAAACCTCAGATATATTCAATTTACAATTGCTATAAGCATCAAATCTTCACACTGGAAGCTGGAACCTGCAAATGTTCAGCATACATTTCCATTTCTGTGTATTTTTATACGGCCTTGTATACATTACACGTCTTTCGACTGCATATTTTAGCCTGATTATGACAAAGCTCTCCCTTAATACTCGTCAGGTATGCCAGACTTTCTGGAGAAGCTGCATGCTGCCGCCCTGCGGGCCAAGAATTTGGAAGTGGGGATTTACGACTACACAAGTGTCATCAAATCCAGCGACTCCAACCGGCAGCCGAGCCAGGAGCGCCTCACTGGAGAAAACACGCATACAGGTGGTCCTGGGCAGATCTACGCTTGAGATGGAGATTTTTATACACCGGGGCTCACTTTGGTGTGGTTTTTCACCTGTGCTCGAGTCCAAATCAAACCCTCCAACCCCGACTGTACGAGTACATTTATATGAACTGGAAATGAAGGTTGCAACCTGCATTTAAAGACACATGTCCATCCATAGATGTGGTGATACTGGTCAGAGATGAGATGTCAGAAGAACAATGGACCGTGTTGTTGACAGCGTTATTGTCCTTTGGTGAAAACATTGCTATGGAAATTATCATTTAGGTTTCTGGTCCTGACACTATTGCTACTCAGCCGATGCCACACTACATTTTTGCCCTCTTTGGCAAAGATGTAAATCTTGCAACCGTTAGTAAGATCAAGCCAAATTTCCTAACTGTAGAGATATTTTTGCCAAAGCACGATTTCTCTCATTTTACCGTTGTATGGCTGGTATTCTGTTGTTTGACCGCTCAACTTGAACCCCTGGCATCCGGTGGACAGTATCACTGAAATGTAAAGCAATGGCCATATTATGCACTGACAGAGGAAGAACTGAGGCCTCTGATGTGAACACTTTGTAACATGGTTCGTGGGTTCATAGATTTAATGCAAGTGGCATCCCGTTAACTTGCAGCATGAGCGATTCATATGACTGGAAAGCGGGCACTATTAAAAAAAAAAAATAATAATAATAATCACACCAGTTCTGGAGGAAATATCCACAGAATTAAAAAAAAAAAAAAAAGAAAGAAATATATATATATGTATATATATATACATGTTAAAAAAAAAAGGAATATATATATTTAAAAAAATGTAGGGCTTTTCTTTTATGCTTTGGTGATGCCATCGGTTTGCTGTCAGCGCAGTTGACGTCTCAGACCTTCCATGTCCATGCGAGTGTCGAAGCTGCGAGCCTTCTGAAGATAAACCAGTCCTTCAGCATTAGGGGCATAGTGTCTTACAACAACCACATAAATCCTCAGATACAATGGTACTAATGTGCTTCTAGCATGGCAATCACACCGAGACACGTTTTTTAATAAACCAATGCCCTTTTCACAGTAATGTAGAGCATTTGTGCCACATCATAAAACCGTTAGCATTTCATATGATTTAAAGAAGTGAAGTCGTCCCATTTCAGCTCCGTCTGTTTTGTTTTTCTGGCGTTCATCAACATGGATTGCACTCTTGGGCGTTATGGGTGTTTGTATTTTCTGTGTGTTACTGTAGATCTTGTACATTCATAGAACCACAACCTGAATACTGGAAATCTCTGTTTTTATGAATCCATCAACCTCTGAAATGTTTTTCTCCTGAATTGTGATTCTACAGTTTGCGTTCAAGTGAGTCCTACTGAAACTCCACAGACGCCATCCTTCCAATTCGCCCTTATTGCATTTGTAATTAACTGTACGCAGGGGGGGGGTGTTATGAATGTTCAAAAAGCACCACAAGATGTGGAATAAAACCGCCTAATAAACTAAACTGTTTACAGCCTGACAGACTGGCACAAATACCCTGAAATCCTTCGTGTTAAAAAAAAAAAAAAAAAAAAAAAAAAATCATCTACTAAATTTTAATGTCCTACTTTGCATGTATGGTACATCAGAGTGAACCAGCTGTCTCAAAACCAGTGTAGTCGGTTCCACTTTTATGACGTGAATATTAGTATATCCCCAGTGTGTCACAAATATATCTATCTATATCCTTTCGTGAAGAATTTCTTGACATTTCATTTAAAAAAAATTAAAAAAAAATGGCCGCGCAAGATGAGATAAACTTGTTGAAAATGTGACAGAGAAAGGATATGCTCGTTTTTGATGTTAATGGCCAAACAACTTACGAGAGCATTGTAACCCAATAAAACATTATGCGATATTCGCTAATGTTTCGCTTGTGTGTGAATGTAACGGTTTAATGCTGTCATTTGTAGCCACCTGCGTGCCATCTGCAGTAGTCCAAAAGCGTCGTCACTTAAACGACTTTGTTTTCCCTTTTTGCAGGCAGTATAACGTTTGTTGTGATTAGCTACCAGACGTGAAATACATCAGGAGCAGGTAAAGGGATTGTGTGGATACGAGCGTGTGCACATGTAACGCGTATGATTTAAAAAAGTGATCGAAATGGAAGAGCGACTAATCGGATCAAATAAACAAGATCTTCATGTGAATCTCAATTGTGTTCAGCTGTTGACTGCACGGAGCTCTTGGTTTTGATGCTTTACTGCTGGAGAGGAAGGTGATTAGCATTGTGTTTGTGCAAAATAGCCGCTGTGGTCCAGTCTAATGGGATAATCTGTACCTGTAGTCCCTGTCTGGGCTAAGGGTGAGTGACAGATTGCACAGAAAGGCTCCACAGTTTACTGAAAGCACCAACTGGTCATGTTGGGACAAAAACTACGCCGTCTCAAAACCATACTGGTGTACTACATGTTAATTGTCTTAGTACTTTTGAAGCAGTTAATATGAAAAAAAAAAAAAAAAGCTTTCTTCTATAAAAAAGGAAATCAGTCTTGACTTTTGAAAGCAGCTGCTAATCAAACTTCTCAAGATTCATTATTAATATTTGCCAGCTGATAGTCGGTCCTTCATATCCTTAATACCCTGCAAGTGTATGAAAACAGTGGGCATTAACAGCTCTGTCCATAATCAGCTGTATGTACAGTAGTGTGCTTCCTGCCTGATTTGACTATACTGTCACTTCTTGCGTGAACACAATCGTTTTAGTGTTGATCAACTCTTGCTTGTGGGTTTTGTTTGAGTGACTTACCTTGAAAGGTGTTACTGTGGCTTATGGCTGACAGAAGGGTGTGCCAGCAACTCTGGTTGCTATTGTCTTTTTGACTTTCAGTTTAGGATGCCCAGTCTGACCAGAGAAACTTCTAATGGCTTTTTCACTTATCGGACAACGAAAGCTGTAAGTAATGAATTCTTGTCTTACTTTAATTCCACGATGACTGAATTAGCTGCTTCAAGTAGCACCTGTGGTTTTCCTGACAAAAAAAAAAAAAGAAGCCTGCTATGCATTTCATTATCTGAATTTGACACGCAGGCTACAACCGAGGCATTATGAATAGCACGCCACCTCATCCATGGTGGGAAAGGCAGAAACAACCATGACAGTGTGGATCCTTTGAAGTCTGGCACATTCAAAGAAGGAAGAACTTTTCTTGAGATATGTTAGATATCACAAATGCATGGATAAATACTTCTCCAGGTTAGAGCCCACTTATTCAGTTTAGCGTTACAAGTCAAGGCTGTTGGTGTTCTTGATTGCTGTAATGGAATTTATGACATTTAACCGAATATATTATAGTGTATCATCACGTAAGACCCGCAGCACATGAAGTGTTGGAAAAAAAAAACAAACCCAGTATTGATTTAAGTAAGAGTCATAAAGAAAAGAGGAGTCTGGTTTTCACATTCCAAATTTATTGGTTCGATGCACTAGACGTGATTTGACTCATCGGAGAACACGAGCTGCATTTAAGATAGATAGCCCAGTTCTCTATATAGAACAGAGGTTTATAATTTGATCATCATTTCAAGAAAATAAACTGAGGCACTTCGGCTCCTGTGTTTCCGTCACTGTGCGGCGTCTCGAGGTTTGATTTACAGGTCTGCGATGTGTCCGCAGTCTTTACAGGCGACACAAAGCCACTGAGCACTTACTGTAATGGACCGTTTCCACAAATCTGCCATATTCTGACCATCCAGCTTGTGAAAAACGACAGCTTTATCCCTATAAATGGGATGAACCCTTTGAGCCCCAATCTCTTAATAATAAAAAAAATATATATATATATATTGCCAGTAAAACACGCAAGATGTTTCAATGATATTTATTGGTCACAGTCCTACATCATGAAATGAAACAACATTAGAATTTATTGATATTTTTCGTGTCTTTAACACACAGGACAGTTATTTTCTACTTGATCAACTTGATCAAGTTTTCTTGCCCTGTTTTACGGTCAGTTTTATTGATACTTTGTAATGTCAAAAAAATGCTATAACTTGAAAATAGAAAGCTGAGTTTACTAAAAGAACAAATGCTGGCAGTTGACAACAGAAGGCAGATAGTGCTCACAAGCCTCCAAGGTGCTTGGCACAACCATGGACAGAAGACGCACTGCATGGTTAGATCAAGCACAATGGGGTCCTGGGCAAAGACAAAAAAAAAACCCAACACAGTCAAAGGCATCCAAAGGACTTGAAAGCTTATTGGCTTGGTTTAAATGTTAATAAGTGAGCGGAGAAAACAAGTAAAACAGAAAATATCTTTTCATTTTTGTTTCGTCCTCAGTTGAGTGTTGTTAACTATCAAAACTCCCAAAAGAAAAGCAGCGTTGTTTTTTTCTGAGTTCTTGTTGAAGAACAGTCCCCGACCGTTCAGTAGCATCCGCAATGCAACGATCAAAAAAAGTCCAAAATCTGTGAGGGAAGGGATCCAGGTTTATGAGTAGGTTGTATTAAAACAATTACCACTGGCTATACGGGGGGGATTAGAAAAGATTTGTAACAAATTGCAATTAAAAACAGTCACAGAATAAAAAAAAGATTAGTCATAGGTCGTGCTCACTGCGGAAAAAAGGGCTACACCCTTCCTGCGCACAAACTGCGTCAAACCCCACCCTCTCGCCCTTCACGCCCGACTCTAACGGACACAATTGAACCAAAAATTAAGAATTTCACCTCTATTTTGAGCTTCGAACATTAAATATTCAACATGATCAAAAACAGATTTATCTCAGTCCTGAGAAGCGGTGATTTAATTCAATTTGTTTCCTAGTCAGTCCATTGGGCATTCTCAAAGTAATCAATGGAAACATAGTTTGGGTGATTGATCTGTGATCTTGTTAAGAGCTGCAGCATCTCATTGAGTCCCGTCCCTGAAATTTTGCTAGTAATTGACTAAATGCTTGCCTTGGTGGCTTGAGACACCAATTACCTCGAGAGTTAAGAGTTTGAGCAATATCGCTGTTGTCCATCTGGGGACCTTCGCTATCTCTTAAGAGCAAAGACACAACCGCTTCTGACGTTTTAGTCCTAACTGCGTTAACGGTCACAGAGTGCAATGTCAAGAGTCATGATACCATCAAGCTAAGAGAGCTGCTCCTCCAAAAGGTTTGACAATCTTGTTACCTTCTCTTGTGTCTCTGTGAGTTCCCCAGGGACATCTTACTAAAATGACAAAGCACGGGATGATAATCAACTTTGAGCTCAGGCAACTAAACCACTTTGTGTGATGAAATGGCACCGTGATGCATATTAATGCGCCAAAGAGAAACCCTGCGTTTGCAGTGACCAAATGGTACGGAAATGGGAGTACTTTGGGTGGAAATGGTGGGCGGTGGCAGTGAAACAGACTTCTGTTTTTCCAGAACAATGAAGATGTTTCAAAGGGATGCAATGTTGCTGATGGGATGGTGGGATGTTTTTTTTTTGTTCACAGATGATTATGATACAATACTATGTTTTCTTACCTTGTTTTTCTTCGAAGATCGCTTAGCTCACCTTCATTCGGGAGTTGCCGTTAAGTCATTTATAAATCTTGGGTACAATTCAAAATCTGTCTGAAGCATGATCTGATTTAAAGCAAAAAAAAAGAAAAAAAGACATCAAACGTTCCTCAGACCAAAGGTCACAGTGACCAACCGAACAAACTGTCCATAAAACACTACAAATATTAAAGTTACTTTTAACTTACTCTGTATTTTACTGACTTCCAGCATCTTTCTTTGGAAGGTCACTTCTACTCTTCTGGTCTTTCCAGGAAACTCACCTTTCCATCCGCTGGCTTGATGTAAGTTGCAGGCGGTTGTTGGGCGACGAAGCCGGCTGAGCGCTCGGAGCTGTGTCTTGGGGTCTTCCAGCTTGCTCGACTGGAGACAGACTGTCCTGACTGCGTCCTCGGAGCCCTTCAAGTCCCCATCTCCTGCCCCTCCTTCGTGCTAGGAGGGGTTGGTGATGTTCTCTTGGGATAGGTGCACTGGCAAGGAGGACTTGGTCAGGCTGGGATTGGACGTAGGTTGGGGAGCTTGGGGGGGCCGTTGGTTCCGCATTTCATAAATATTAATACAGAGTCCTCCCTCTCCAAATGGGTAGATTCTTTAATTTTGTTAGAGGGGGAAGTGCTTTATTCACTTAATGGCTTTTATTAGTGCCCAGTCTTCAACTGTTTCATTAGCTAAAGTGCTGCTATAATTTACAGGGTAAAAGGGGGTGGGGAAGAGGCGGTGTCTGAATAGGGTTGATCCTGCTGCTGCTGGACAGGCAGGCTTTACCCTCAACCACTGCAGCTTTTGCTAAAAAGCAGCTATTCATTTAGAAGAAACTGTAGTCTCCAACATCAAATACACTCTTTTTGCATCCTCATCGAACCATTATAGTGTTGTAAGTCTCGTGAGCATGTTGTCTCGATTGCACATTGCCGTTTTAGACAGTATATTCATTATTTAGAATTTTTCTGCAAATCTAAATTGTTGTCCAAGCAGTGTTCAGACTCACGGCATAGCCAATGATATATATTTGACGATTAAATGGCTTTTTACACGGAAAAAGATTTTGTGCTCGTGTAAAGTGACTTTCTCAATGACCACGGTGGATTTCTTACATTGGGGATCATAATCATGTGATTTTATATTCTTTTGGTAAATGCAGATAAAGGAGATCAAGTTGCAGTTCATAATATTTTGGATTGCTTGACGTTAAGTATATGTTAAAATCCCTATGTTTTCCTGTTCCTGACACATTTTCAATATCAGCTGGATTGCACGCAGCTTTGATGGTGTGTCGAGTCTTTATTCCTCGAGTTTCCAGTCTGTCCTGGCTCCATCCACAGGAATCGCTGAGCAGCATCAGGCGCTCAGGCACAAAATGGCCCCTTCACCGCATGCAGGTTGCAACATACTCACATTAGATAATGCTAGCTTCTGTGAGTGCACCCGACTCTGATAAAATGTGCTTTATTTTGCTCTGTGGAGTCTTGTTACTTGTGAACAGCTGGCATCTGATGACCCCCGACTGCAGCCGAGTGAACTGATTAACCTGAGTGGCCGTCCCCACCGGAGGGGGAGTGGACCACCAGCCTGAATAACTGCCCTCATCATCAATGTCACATAAATCACTTAGCTGGACTGCGGTTATAATGAGCCCTTTTTTTTTTTCTTCCCCTTTTTTCTTTGGTTGCTCTGAGCCAGACTGAAATGTTTCTGGTAACGCTGTTGCTTGGTGCCGGTGTGTGAGATGGATTCATTGATGCAACAATTCTGTGACACTTAAGTTGCAAACCAAATGTAGTGTATTAATCTTGATTTAAATTCAGGTAGAAAATGTGTGTGGCCACACTTTATACTAAAACTATTAACATCCGAATGAACGGATGAATCAAATAAATCCATCATTTATGATACATGTATTTGTTTTGGATAGAAAACAGCAACAATATTAGATTAAAAAGGAAACAGTTGCACAAGAATGAACACGGCAAGAGTTTTTATTGTACACTTTATTATATTTCAATGCAAGCCTTAACCAATATTCAATATGAACTATTCATGGTGTTAAGTACTGTAAGTTCTTTTAACGGTGACACTTCCATTTGTGTCATCGTTTTTGAATTTAAGCAAGAAAAGACTTGGAACCACTCAACAGATGCTGTGATGAAGATGTCTGGTGATTTACAGAGCAACTATACAGAACACTTTGTGCTACAGAGGCCATGCAGTTAATCAAGACCCTTTTTTTTTTACTTTTTCACCAGCTGGATAACATCTTCGTCCTCCATCACATGGTCCTTGCCCACCTTTTGAGGATTGTGCTTCACAGACGCGCCCCACACAAGTGCACTGGAAGAGGAGAGTTGAGAAATCATTACAATCGTCGTTCGTGGACGCGGTTCATTCATTCATCTTATAGAACACAAAATAATAGACGACAGAGCTCTTCGTGCAGTAGTCCTGCTATTCATTCTTTGTCATAAAAACAACGGCTCCACTATAAAGTATCATGCAGGCATAAATGACATCCTTCAAGTACAAAGGCTGTTCAATTGTTGTGTGTGTGTGTCACTGTTTAACCCATCCAGTCCCTTGAGGATGGATAAAGCTTAGCAGCACTAACATACTAAACTGATTGATGATCCTTGCTCACCCATTTGGAGATGGTGGTGCAACACATCATCTCGGATCCAAAACCAAACTATCCGAATTAATACTTTGTCTGGTGCAGATTCGCATGATGTTTTTTTATTTTTTATTTTTTTTAAACCATTTCGTGATCACTTTTCTTCCCTTTAAGGAAGAACAAATTAGGTGATCAATAACTGGAATAAATAGTGGAATGCTAATGTAGAATAAGTCAGATAAATAATATTTGCATAAGCTTTGAAGTAATATTTGAAGTAAATTGATCAATAAAATAAAACAAAAAACAATCGCTTTCTTTTAGAGCCTCGAGCATTATTAGGTGGATAAATTATCATCATAAGTAACCAACCTCTCTTCCCTCTCACATCTTTATCAATAATTTGCCTTCATTAACAATGTGAATGGCTAACGAACATTTCTTTTCTAAAATATGGGCGTACCAAATAACCTAAAATAAACTGTGTAGATGTGATTAAGACAAAAGTGATGAGAAAAGATGCACTTTTTTTTTTTTTTTTAGCTTTGCAGCTACAGTACTCACTACTTTAATTCCTTGATGAGGTTTTTGTGAATCTTCAAGCAGAAGTCCTCGACCGAAGTTCGTTCATCAGGGAGTACAACAGGAGATGTATAATCAGGGAGCTGGCCTTTGGGTTTGGTGTAGCTGCAAATGAAAACGTCATCTCAGTCAAATTTTCCAATCTGAACACACAAACACTTCATTTAACGCCCCCTAAAAATGCCTTACATGCGCACAAGCTGCAGGTAGTCCCACATCCTCTCCAGCAGGTCGTCAAAGTTCCAGCGGTGGTGGGCTGAGATGGGCACACAGTGGGGCACCTTGTAGATGATGTCGAGCTCCTCAATGGAGATCTGGTCAATTTTGTTGAGCACATAAATGCATGGGAGGTAGACCCTGTTGAGACAAGGACAGAGACTGTAAGTGGCAGGTGTCCATTAAACTGGTGTCTCCCCACAGAATATTTATTTTCACAAAGTATTTATTTTAGCAGGATAATGATCATTTCTGATGAAAGCCAGTACAGGTTCTTGGAGAACCTGTAAAGTGGAGCCTTTTATTTTGAAAGGTGCTCTTAGTCCTGTTTTTACTTTTTATTTTTATGTCTTAACAGGAATTTTAGCAGTATTTATTATATATATATGGTACATACAGTATGTCAAATAATTCTCTGAGAATTTCACGTCTTGACATTCTTACATTTGTTAAGATGTGTGTCACCAGATGGATATGTATGCAGGCACAGAGAAACACTGTGGTTGCTTTACTTTTGCAACATGTACATAACTATTTTACATTTTAGTTGTTTATTTTATGAAGTGTACACTATGTTCCTTTCTTTTCCTCCTGATATTTTGTCTGCAAAGAGGTGGAGCATTTATGCCACAGAGACCGTGCGAATGCTTTGTTTCTCTGCGTGGAGTTTACGCCATTGCCTCGTGCACTGCTTTGTAATAAAACGCCCACTCTTGGGGTGCATTTCACATTATCCATATCTTTGATTATGTATTTGTTGAGTTGTTATATTTTGATATATTGAGTTATTGTTAGTCAGGTGAAAATACAAGTGTGGCTTGACGCTGGCTGACACAGGCAGCATTTTTGAATGCATCTACATCGCTGTGGTGGGAATTAATATGAGACTTCTGATTCCAACAGGCCACACCCACTGGAAATGACTAAGGGAGGCCCAATCTGGCACTTCAGCAGCTTACCGATTTCCCTCCACCACATCAATGAGGTCATCAGCCGTGGAGTCACTGCGCAGAGTGATGTCGGCGTTGTGGATCTTGTACTCCGCCAGGATGCTCTTAACTGTTTCAGCATCGAGCTCAGTTTGTACACACTAAAGACAAAGAGCGAGGATGACAGGTATGATGTTGAGCAGCAAAAGTCACAGACCGAATGAAATTAAACATATCTAATATTATATTTTGCAACGGTGAGTTTGAATCTGTGTATTTAAAATCCTGCCGTGCGGTGTAAAACATACTGTAGCTGTAAAGTTGATGCCTCCTTTGTCCTTCCTCTTGAAACCGATGTTAGGTGGCTGCTTGTTTAGTCGGATGCCAAAGCCCTCGAGCTCGTGCTCTATTAGCTTCTTATGAAGAAGAGGCTTCAGCACATCGAGCACTATCAGGATTAGATTGCAGGTTCGAGCCACTAAGAAAGATAGAGAGGGAGGAGCGAGATAACATCAGTGGCTGGAGCAGTGGATGAAAGAATCCCATCACTTCTACAGCGGATGGAGTATGTATGCAGGACGAACCGTGCTTGGGATATTTTTGTACCAATTAAGCAACCAAAGAGTTTGACAAAGTGTTGCCCATTTGCCCAGAAACCTTAACTGGAAGCACACATATGAACATTGTCTTTCTCTGGCGTGGTTTCTTTCCCGGTAGTGGTAAAACAAAACCTCTCTGGGCATTTATTGTCTTTGCTGCCATCTGGAGGATGTAACAGCACACAGTAAAGAAGAGGAAAAGCTGCGATATGCAATTTATAACAGAATGCTTTAGGTCATCAATGCAACATTTTGTCTCTGCAAGATGATAATTAGTATTCTAGTATTTAGAAGTAGTTTCTCAGTGTGGCAAAAAAAAAAATGCTGAGTCAAACTGCTGCATTTACATCAACTAGGGGAAAACAAAAATATATTTGTATTGCTCTTTCAGTCTGTTCAGTTTCAGTCTTAATGGAAACCTTGGTCACATCTTTACCTGCGATGACCTGTCTGCCTCTGCCCTTGCCATCCTTGGCCCCCTCAATGATTCCTGGCAGATCCAGGAGCTAAGAAGGCAAGAAAAGAAAAATAATCAGCCCACTGAAACTTCACCACGCTGTTAAAATTTTTCTAAGACACTGAAAAAAAGAAGAAATTCTTGTACCTGAATTTTGGCACCTTTATACCGAATGACCCCAGGTACTGTCGTCAGAGTGGTGAACTCGTAGGCCGCGACCTCAGAGTACACACCTGCAAGGTTACTCAGCAGTGTGGACTTTCCAACTGACGGAAAACCAACAAAGCCAACGCGAGCATCTCCGGTTTTGGCCACATCGAAACCTAAAAGTGAGAAAAAAACAAAACAAAACGATAACGGAATGTCAAATCAAAAGCAAACATAAATTACGACGCTTTACAGGACATGAAACTTACTAGCGTGTTGGAAATAAAGCCTGGGTAAGAGCAGAGAGCGGCTCATGCAGTCTTACCTTCTCCTGTTCCACCACCACTGCCTCCTTTTGGTGTGATGAGCTCCCTCCTCAGTTTGGCAAGACGAGCTTTGAGCAGACCCAAGTGGTGAGCTGTGGCCTTGTTCCGCTGCGTCCTGGCCATCTGCAAGAAATAGAACGGTTTGCGTGACAATTTCCTAATAAACAGTAAACCAGCATCAAGTAGGTCGTTTTTACTGGTGGCACCTAAGATTGGAAAACCAGACAATAACAAGAAATCACTTAAAAAGCTTGATTGAGCTTCCCCTGCAGGGGTTTGCCTTTTACATTGTGGGATAGATCTAAAGCAGCCCTTACAACAGCGTTAAGTCAGAATACGTGGGCCTAAAAAAACACAGTGCAGTGTATTCATTGTAGATTACACATGGGTCAAGTTCAATTTTGTCATTGTGAGTTTTATTTCATCACAATACAGCTGATATTTCCTATAAATTAAACTTCCCCAACTCCCAAAACAGTGAACACTTAACACTACAGGCCTGCTTGACTACTATGGGCCCCCAGCTACCCAGCTTACATTTAATATCAACTTAATTGTTTATGTTAAAAAAAAAACAACAACAAACACATAAAACAAAAACATATTTGAACTCTTATGACCTGTTCTTAGCAGATCTAATAACAACAATAAAAACCTGCTCATGATTATGGCTCTTTCCATTGAAATACAGCGACAAGAAAAAGTCACCATCGAGGAAGTCGTAATATTTGTTTAATAAAGACACGAAGGACTTTTAATTGTTTATGAGATCGCAGCTCAGCACAAAAGTTGTGTTTGACTTACATGAAGATGAGATCACAACTAATGCAGCAATTTAACAAGCTTCGCACACTTTCCTGAAGAAAACCTTTGCAGGCATTTGATTCCAGCGATCAAATATCGGAGCTGATGCATAGCTATATCGTAGATATATCGTAATGACCATTAACCATGAATGTGACGCGAACAAGCCGATCCGTTGTTTGAACGTTTTTTTTTAAATGGCAGGTAAAAACAAGTTTCCCTTCACCCGGCCTCTCTCGCGTCGCCATTTCATTTCACGAACGGCAATACGGACTAAAACTCGTAAAGACGCACCCGTAACTCTAAAGTGCTCCGTTTTTCCTGTATTATCGCTTCAGTAAAGCCGCGTTTCGATGCACGCTGCGACCTGTGAGGAAAGCTGCGGCCCGGAGACGTGAAATAAATAAAACGAGGCCCAGCAGTTGGAGACTGTTGCTAATGTTAACAGCTAGCTTTCGCGGCGAGCTAAAAAAAACGTGTCCGATTCAACGTGTGTTAGCCAGTCATGTTGTTGTTGTTGTTGTTTACCTTACCTCATTTTCAATCTCGGCTATTTTGGCGAGTATACTCATGGTGACAGCGACTCCTGTGTGCGACACACGTTACCGAGAGACACCGAAAAGATTTTACATGGAAGTTGGCGAAGTTAGAGTCTTTTTTTTTTTTTTTTTTTTTTAGCACGCACACCACACCAATGCGGCTGCGCGCGTCTTCGCTGGAAGTCTCGCGAGATGTTAAAGTGGAAGCGGGAAAAACTTCGCCCGATGTTTGGACTCGCAGGACAATTTGTCAAGACAGACAGGAGAAATGGAGCATTAAACTTCGATTCAAGTTTACATCATCTGAAGTTTTCAGTCTAGGCTTCATTTATGATGTTTAGTTCACTAAGTGCAAATGACAAAAAGTCGTCTACAAATACGTAAGTACGAAAATTATACTCCAACTTTGATGTAGCTTGCTTGTATTTTACTTTAATATTTAGGCCTTTACATGTGGCAGCCGCTTTATACTGTCTAAATGTGGGCGGCAAAAGTCGTTTTACTACATCTATTTGATAGCTACAGTGACGAGTGCTTTTCAAGTAAAATTTTTTTTTACACAAAACAAATACGATAAGATTCTTTTGTTAAATGTAAAGCTGGTGGCTCCCAAACTTTTTTTGCCATGTGTCCCCTTTACAAATGAGTCCTGACTACCTGGAACAACTCGTTGCTGGTTTTAGATGTCTTTTGAGGAGTTGCTCGAAGGTTTAAGTAGTTTTATTTCAAAAACGGTTTGTGCCCCAAGAGGTCCAACTAATTATTGCGCAAACTGACCTTATAATAACCTTGATTAAAAAAAAAAGTATTTCTTTTCAGAGTAGTGTTTTGTTCCTTTAATTCAAGTGTGCCAATAAACTGTCAACGTGTCATCCGTCTGTCAAATTGTTTAATGTAGACTATAGTAAAACACGGTAAGCCTCTTATGGGCAACAGTAGAATGCCTACAAGGTGCTGTGTAGGGCACATCTTACCCTGACCAACACCTTCATTGCCTTATGTTCTTGGTGGCTGTTTGTTTGTCTCTCTTTCTCAGCAGTATCACAGAGAAATTATTGGTCAGATTTTTGTGAAACTTGCTGAAAGGGTGCAGCACATTTCAAGGGAGAACCTATTCAATTTTGGCTCACCAACACTAAATCATTCTGTACAAATGCTCGCTCCATTCAAGCACACGTGTTGCAAGCTTTCTTGCTAATTTTGTACTTATCGTGCTGTTCAGGTCTGCCAGCGGAGCGGTTAGTGTAGCTTTGCCTCTTTCCCTCTGCTGCTCTTTTTCTCTCCTGCTCAGTGTCAAATAGTTTGCAATTTTCTTTGCCTTCTTTAGCGATATAATTTGGGAATAGGGGGGTGGGGGGGGATTGTTGAGTGTCTGTCTCTAATCTTTAAAGGTCTTGACCTTAGACCATCATGTAAAGTGCCCTGAGGTGACTTGTGTTGTGATTTTGTGCTGTATAATTTCATTTAATTGTGAAGTCCAGTATATTGTAGTGAAGTTGAATAGTGACGACACACAGGCTAATCTAGAAATAGGATGACTCCATATCACAATCCACATTCACGGGTAGCAGTAATCTTCTGAGACACATGCACTCACTCAAACTTCATACAGCAGACAGTCGCTGTGGGGCACTCGGGGACAGCGCTTTCATAGAGGACAACAGGAACCGGTATGACAACGGAGATGTGAGACTTCGGTGAGGCACAGAGGGTGTCTTGACATCATTGTATAAAAATCTATCCAGACATAAACAGTGGTTGCAGTTGCAGATCTGCGTATCATAGAAGTGTGAACTATTGGCTTTAGAGGAGTTCTTCACTCTCCAAGTTCCTTGCTAGTTTGTCCATTATATTGTTTGATCAGTGAGAAAACAAGTCAAGTTGCCGCAACAATTTAAGGCATCCTTAATTGAACGGCGATTTGGACCTTGAATTATCCAGTTGTATGTCGATTGTGTTATTTGTTTCTGGTGGTACACCATAGAAACCCGGAGTTTAACTTGTCCTATTCAATACAAATTCTCACACAACAAAAGAATGCAGGACTGTCAAATTGTGTATTTTCATTGTTTAATTGTTTATCGTTTAAATCGCATACAGTATAATCTCTCATTGGTTTCTATGCTGCTAAAGTTTGTGGATTTATCATCTGTCATTTTGTCGACCTTCTGATTGATTTATTAGTTAATGGGTGAGCTGGTAGAACAAAATCAGTGCTGCTTTGATAAGTGACCACAGGATCTCTTCTGACCCACGCTATGCTCTGTGAACCTTGAACAGGTTGATTTATCAACTACGGTCGTATGAAGAATATTACAGTCTAACATCAGCCTCATTATGGTGTTTCACAGGAGACGGACATATAAATGGCCAAGGAGGATATTTGAATCAAATCAAAATATTTTAATTACATTTTGGACATTAAAACTTCAAACTCTAATAAATGCCAGATAGATTCACCAGCTCTGCTCTTCCAGCTCAGCCAACAGTGTCATCTAATGCATTCGCTGTAAAAAATAAATGCAGTCAGAAGATTAATGCAGTTGTTTAAATCACTCTGTAATTATGTTCAGGAAAGAACCTCAGACAACTTTATGTATCTTAACTCCAGTCCGGGATTTCTTAAACCATATGCTAGATATGCTTAATCTGCCACTTCACAAATCCTCGTTGTTGTTTGTTTAGTTGTAAGAGGTGTGCTTGTCCTCATCAAAATATATAAAAATAGGCATTTTCTTTTTAAAAGGTAGATACGGTTTACGGTTGCTGTTCAGCATTTGTTGTTGCCCAGCTCGGATGACAGCAAGCATAAATAGCACAGGGAAGAAGGACAAGAGGTGAGACACAGCAAGACAGGGGGTAATTACTGAATTAATGACCACTCAGTACATTTCGACCTCTGCAGGTCCATGTTAGTGCTTCTTTTTGAGAAACAGAAAAGGGGCTTTGACTTGATCAACACTAGCCACAAATTGAGAATTGACAGTAATAAACCCATGCCCAAACATCTCAAATGTTCTTCTTTTAATGAGCAACACATCTTTATATCATATGTCAGTCAGCATTGAAGTGCATTGATTAAAAAGTAAGTGCAAGTACAGATTTCGATGCATTCATTTTGACTAGAGGATTAAATTATTTCCAATGTCGCCCCAAAAATAGTCATTCTACAGGGGCCTTCTGCAAAAGAAAACCGCTATAGTTGATGCTGTTTCTAACCTAAAAGATATATGCTTTTTTTTCCTCATTTCAAGCTTTTTAAGTTATCTCTGAGTGACAGTGTGTAGGAGAGATTTTCATCTGCCTTCTGCTGTCGGTTAACTTCAGTCCATCAAACACAGTACTTTTCCTCAACGTCACTGACATGCTCCCTGACTGATTTCTCAGTGGTTTCTCAGTTTGCTTTGAGGAACACAGCAACTGAATCAAGCCAGCAGAAGCACAAAGTCTGTGAGAAGCACTATTTTAGTGCAATAGTTTCACACTTGGTAACCCTGCCACCTAAAACTGGCTACCTCTGCATAGAGATGGAGTAGAGTTCTCATCATTGCCCCATCGATAGGCCTTTTAGTTTTTACTGAGGGAAGCGCCATTATTTGTGGTCATGTCACCAGAGCAAGGATAACAACATCTTTTGAGGTAATAAAAAACAAATAACAGCGTGAAGTTATTCATTAAAATGCATTGTCCCCAGTATCTTGGATTCTGTCATCAGAATTTGGATAATACTTATTGAAACCATAAGGCTTTACGATAAATGCAACTTGGCCATATGATGGCAAAAGTCTTCAGTGGAGGCATTCCTCTTGGACTCTAGCTGCTCTCGGAGGAGGTGGGCGGTGCTGTGGAGGACGACCTCCGTCGGGACACTGACTGTGAGCGCTCAGGGCTGTGTTTGTCATAAGGCTGGAGCTGCACCTCCAGGAAGTCCCTGTGCTGCTGGCTGATGACCTGGCTGATGAGTCCGGGCAGAGCTTGCAAGTTACTCAGTAGAGTCTCCAGCTTTGTCTCCAGCAGGGCAATCCTCTTCTCCATGTCCTCTCCTCTTTCATTCAAGTCCGATACCATGTCATACATGATGTTCTGAGTCTGGAACAGGAGAGAGGAAGCACACTTAATGCGATCACTTTCCAAATTAGTGTTACTTTTGATGGACAACATCAAAAAATACCAATAAAAAGATTATAGATAAAAACAATCTTTTTTCTAACGCTTCAATAATTGTTCCGTTGAAAGTGCTCTGAGCTCACTCTGTAAAAGGAGAGGAAACATTCAACATTCAGCCTTCAGACAGATTCTAACTGACAAAAATTGACAAAGAAATACTTAAATAAATATTCACACCATACAAAATGAATATTGAAATAAAACTCACATTCCCATATGTACATTGAAAGCATTTTTAACTGTGCTTTCTATTTGGAAACACTGCCTGGAAAAAAAAAAGTCCCCACAATGTGCTGGCTCTTATATTAAAAGCAATGAAAGTTCAGATGAAGCTAATACGAAACTTCCATAGTCCAAGTTAGACAAATCAAGTGCAGGCTTTTTAAATTGCTATGTTTTTAGTACCAACATCCCTCTTTGTGGAGAGTATTTACTTGTTAAGGTACAAAGCAGAGGGACAGTAACGCACACAAAACAAAAACAGTTAGTGTCACTGTTGCTTTAAGAAGATATTTGTTTATGACCTGTATGAATAAGAGGAACCATTACACAAAGAAAAACATTTTCGGTGTACATATAGGCATGTGTGTATTGTTTAAAGCCAGAGTTGAAAACATGTGAAGCTGTCCTTTAATTTGAGCACCTGACATAAAATGCCAAATCTCACAGCTCACAAACAAAAACAAATAAAAGCTGAAAATGAAAATCCAGCCGTATTCAATCCGGCGCAAATGCTTTTATTGTGGTGCTGTCGTGTTATCCATTTTGTTAGCAGATATTTTCCAGCAACTGTCCCTTTTGAAAGCAGAAAATTAATTTCCACCACCCACCAAGAAAGGTCAGTTTAAGTTCTGTTCATGCTAAAAAAAAAAAAAAAAAGTTTCATCCTGGAGACGCAGCGCATTTTCTGTCAGAAACTGACCAAGAAGGACAGATTTTATACAGACGTTTTACCGGAGTTTGTGTTTCCACACAGACCAGAGTACAGAAGTGTATGACCTTAAGGGGACAAGAAAGGTGCCTGCTGACTTCGCATGATGCTTTCTGCTGTTGATGCCTCAGCCATCTGTTAACAGTATTTAAAGACACGCTGTAGCCGCTGTTTTCTTTAAATCCCCGACGTTTCAGTCTTCCAAAATAGTCAACAGCAGACGGAGAAATCCATGTCACATTCCTCATGAGGAGAGAGAGTGAATCTGCTCGAGGGCGCCTTCTGAGGTATTATTCAGCGTGAGACTAATAATCCCTGGCAGCCTAGAGGCGATGTCATCCATCACTTACCTTGTCCTCTTCTGATCTGAGGCAGTCTGAGGCAGGACTGATGGGATAGGTTGTTTATCTGAATCAGTGAGGACTAAAGAAGCATTGACGCCACTCAACCTGACAGTTATAGTATAGAGTTTCACGGTGTTGGGTTACTTACTTTAAATTAATCCTTAATTCCCTGTGATGTGGAGATTTTTCAGTGGATTGCCGAATACCTAAGCATGAGGAATTATTATCTTTTACAGATGTTCTTCTTTTTCCTTTCATGAAGAAATTAATTGCAACCAAGCACTGGCCTACATGTGGAGCTAAAATAACCCAAGTCAGCCTCATCTGTAAATCATGAAATGAAACAAGAACACATTAAAGAGTGATGGTATAAATTGTTAGAGAGCAAGAAGAGAGGCCCAGTAAACCACGAGGGAACAAACATCATAAATGGAGGAGAGAACTGATGGAGCAAGAATACAGGGGGGGGGGTTATTATAAATCCACTTCAACCGTAAAATAAAACGCTATCAAGCCATTTCGGGACAAGATAATGAGAGACGAAAAGAGAGGAGAGTGGCAGAGATAGTTTTAACCCGCAGTCTGAGTGAGCAATTTTTGCAATTTGAAGACATGTATTTCAGCGTAAATGGAGAGTGACACAAATTCTGTGGGAAAGAAGCGACACTCAACCAATGCTGCGTCACTTACGTCACAGTGAACAGAGACTACAAGAACCCGTAGAGGAGATAATGAATTAAGTGGATACATTGTGATTTGAGGAATTTCACAGTGCACTGCAGTGGCGATGCATTTCCCAAAGATATCTTCAGCTCCTTCGTTCCACTGAGAGCAGTAAAAGACTGGAGCTACACTGCCCTCCCGTGGCTGCAGACTCCTATAACAACAATTCATGAGCCAGCTGAGTGGCACTGGCCATACGCCACCTTTATCCAAAGTCATATCCCAACTCTCGCTGCTGTTTTACAGCACGAAGTGATTAGGCAATATTAACTAATACCTTTCACGACTTGCTGGCCTGAATCCAGTGGGATTGTAGCGTACTTTTGAATGTCAAAGCGCTCTGCCTTTCTCGCCTCTTTTTCTCTGCCTCTGTTTCTGCCTGAATCATCAGATCACACAGTGTGTCTCCCTTCCCAGGTTACTGTTTCTGCTGTGTCAGGCTGGCACACTGCCTGGTCTTTCCCTAAGGTTTGTCGACTTCAGTTTAGTGCATCTGGAGACAAACATCAGAGAATACACACAGTGAAAAACTGTGCAGGTTTTTTTTTTTGCATACCCAAATAACTTCCTTTACACTCTCATTCAGTAATTTTCAGGAGAACATGTCCTGGGGATAGTAATTTACCCCTGTAAAATAAAGAGACGTTATTATTTCATACCCGAGCACTCTGAGTGTGGGTGCAGTCAACCAGAATCATCACACAAATGTAAAAGCCTGTCTGTTTATTTGACACCTGTAGACTTTGATTATATTAGAAAACACATCTAATTCAGCGAGTGAACTAGCATGCATTGAGTTCAGTCACACAGAGGACAGAAACGAAAAACCCAATTGTACAATGCAGCAGTAGACTGTTAGTCTAGCTTACCTTAGCAAGGTCCACTAGTGAGTTTGCTTGGTCATTCAGCTTGCGTTGCTCCATTTTAACACTTCTCAATCTGAACACAAGACCATTCAGAACCCAATAAAATTAACGCTAATCAGAATCGATCATTTTTGAAAAAACAAAACAAAAAAAAAACATGTGCGCACACAAGGCATACACATGGAGAACACTCCTATAGGACATGCACAGGATGTGTGTAGAGAATGCAGGGATTGCAGGGGTCAATCTGTTTGGTTGAGCAGCATGCAAGTGGAAAGGAGACCACAGAGGAGGAGAGCTGAGCTGCCACGGAGGAGAATGAGATCAGCTCTGCGTTCTACTCAACCAATACATACAACCGTACTAAAGGAATGCGGGGGATCCGTGTCGGAGTACCTATGCTGTGTAAACAGCGTTTATCAAGTCCTATATCTACTTGAAATGTAAAACACCAAAAAGGGCCAGCGTTGTTTCTCTAAAGTTCCTCTTCTGGTTAAACCAACTTTCGCTCTGTTTAAGCTTTTGAATTATTTAGTCACTCACAAGCCAAAGATATCAACCGGTGTTTTTATGGCACTTGGTTGTTTAACCTTTAGATGGCAGCTTTTTCTAATATAAACGTAAAGAAATGTGACATTAGAAGTGAGACAAATTTTAAGATCAACACAGTTTGACGCTTAAAGGAATTCGTATAATCTTGCATCATTAAAAATTATACGTTACTTTTACCAGTGACGGTTAACTTGAGATAAACTAGCCTGCAAAACGGCCCATTTTTTTCCCCCAACCAAAAATCCTACGAGCTAGTCTGTAAAAAAAACAAAAAACTTCATACAACATGCTTAAATAATTCACATCTCCTGTTTAATTGGGCCTCCAAAGCCTGTTTTTATTCATCCTCTCAGGGGTTCAAAAACAGCAACTGTGCAGTTTTATGGAGTGATAACCACACGTGCTTTCAGGATATTAAAGAGTCTTTTTTTCCCCTCTGAATCACCCACGCCTGCTAAATTACAGTGAGAACACTAACGGAATCACGACGGCAAGTTTGCCCACATTTCATATTTCGATAATAATAATATTGATAAACCCCATAACTAACTGAGACATGAATGCAGTTTGAGTGTGAGGGGATCATTAGGATGTGTGCGGATCAAATGTAAACATCAGGGAAGATTGAGAGAAGGATTAAAGGGGCCTTTGGGGAGTCTGCTAATTAGCTGTGAAACACCCATGCAATGCAAGATCGGTTTCCTGTTTCCTGAACAAAGGCTAATGTGGAGGGAAGATGACAGGTTAGACCAACAGAGGGTGCCACAGGAGTCACTAAAGGAAACTACAGGCGAGGGAAAAATGTCCTGACAACTGAGGCCCGGAATGCATTGTACAGAGCAGACTCTAAAGACACGTACAGAATACTATCGCAGAAGAGCACGTTTATTATTCAAGTAAATAAATGAAACAAAACAAAAGGAGGTAGTCTGTCTAAAATTATGAAAGGTAATAGATATTCAGTGTTAAATGGTTTTGCAGTTCATGTACGACCTGTTAGAATTATACATTTCACAGTTGGATGACCAATAGCTGTCAGATGGGGTCGAAGCGCAGGGCAGATCGAGGTCAGGATGAGGCAGTCTACTTACCCTGTCTTTTATATTCTATATCTCTATTCCTCGGTCAATCACTCCTCGTGGGCAGTTCTCCTTTTGAACAGGCACTCTAAATCTGCTTGCTATTCATCAGGGGAAAACGGCTAGGCTAAGCTTTTCAATACCCCACCAAATCTGTGGAGCCAATCTCGGTTAGTGCGGCTCCATGTTTTTTACCCTCCCGACTTGCTTTGTTTGTCATGACCTCCGTTTATCTCATTGTGGAAAGAAATGCAAATTTTCCTTCAGCGTAATGAACAGGGTGAATGTTCTGCAGCCTCTATGTTTTTTTTCGTGTTTTTTTTTTCTGTCTCTGCTGACAGCTTCACGCTGTCGGTCACAGTTGCAGCCCCTACGGCACAAACGGGATCGCTCGGAGGCTTTGCCCTGACCTTCCTCACAGGTCACTTTCTTGTTTCCCCAATTTACTGATCTCTGAGCTAACAAGCACTCAGTGTGCTGCTCCTTGCTATGATTCCCACTTCAACCTTGTGGATGGAAAGGGACAGCGTTCCCAAAGGGGATTGTCTGACTGTACTGAGACTCTTGATTTCACAGCTGTTATGGCCAAAGACATTCTGTAAGGCATTTGGCTGCATGTGTGCGACATCATGTCCATGGTGTGGTAAAGTGTACCAACAAAGTGACCTCGGCAGTGTTTACGCTGCGTCTTTTGCCAATTTGTGCATGACAGCTCTTTGTTGTAATGCTTGTTTACCAGCCATAATTACACTGGATCAGCATCTCGGCTACTGTGTCATCCAACAGTGAAACGTAGAAAATGTGGCTGCAAATGTTGCAACAGGCGTAACAATGGTTCCACTCGCCGAAAGATGACCCTGAGCCCTGATCTGTACGAGCATGACTGCTCAGTTGCGTAGCATGACTTTTAGGCAGAGTATAAATTAAATACTTGTGCTAGTGCAGGTCTGTCTCCTGGTAGAGCTCTAGTCGTCATCCTTCGGTATGTGAAAACACAGTTGATTGGAGTTTAATCAGTGGCTTTCTGATTAAAGATCAAAGTCTCATCACATCCATGCAAAAATGGAAAGAAAAACACCCTCCATCACTGATAATTGAAATTCACTTAGTATGCATCTGTGGGTGTGTATACAATGTGGAGCACGTGTCCGTTCAGCAGTGAGGCGTAAAAAGGTGCTTGTTGGTTACATAGATCTGTTTGATGATTGTCTGAAAAACGTAAGACTAATGTCAGCTAATAAAAAACCTTTGTAGCGTCTTAAATAATGTAATATTCTGGCAACATCATGATATGTCTTGTGAAACAATCGGCCTGATTGCAAACTACAACATTTTGAGGCATGAATTTCACTTATCAAATGAGGGAGTGTAATTTTTTAGTAACATTATTGGGTTCAAGCTCTCGTTAGCATGCACACGACAGGTCTGTATCTACATGTGAGGCGAAGACTTACTTTCGAGCTCTATTGCATTGTGTCGACACAAACAGGAAAAAAAAAAGGAAACATGAAGTAGACAAATGAATTATTACAACATCAGTTAAACATATTCAGATGGCAAAATCTGTTTGCTCAAGTCTGGCTGCTGTAACCCTCATCGCTACTCTGTCACCGCACCTCTGAGCGGCAGCACTTTATTTTTTTTTTTTTTCTGATTTATTTTGTCCCATTGTGTCATTCCTCGGTGTTTAATCCTCATCCTGGTTATCAGAAGTACAGTAAATAAAAACAAGCCTTCCTCTCAGCATCAGTAAAACATTCACCGACAGAGACAGTGCCTCACAGCGTCTACGGCTCCATTTAACAGCAGTTTACACCTCACGTTCTTTACTGTGACCGATGAGCACATACGAGCACATTTTTCACGCTGCCCTGCAGCTTTGACCAGAAGAGACCGGCATGATGGGATCTGACTTGATGTTTACCATCTCCTCGTGACAGGTCAAGGACGCCTCGAGGCCTTTTACAACCCTCCACTTGTCAGGGCCCCTCTCTCGTCTATATTAATCTCAATTCAGAGTTTTATGTATCGCACCCTGCATGTAGGCTACAGGTCGCACTTACAACTCTCCCAGATAAGGCGCATAAAAACTCACAAACAAAACAAAAGCTTCATGAGACAAAGATGTGAAGGGAGGATGTTGACACCATGCTGAGTATTTGTCCTTGCACACAGAGCTGGACGTGCCTTTTTCCCACCGTATACTGGTTCTTTATAGATTTAGCCTTAGCTCTGAGCAATTTCCATTATTAGGCTGTCCTAGAGAATGGGAGGTGGACATGAGACATTGTCATCACTGCTGCAAATCGCCTGGATACAACAGCAAGGGCATAATGACTCAAACGATGAGAAAACACCATTAAATTGCACAAATCTGGATGCGGGTTGCAGCAGCAGCAGACAGTATGTGTGTATTGGTGTTCCCCTACCTTGTAATTAAACACCTTAATGTCTTTGAAACACAAATGTATGTCCAAAAGATTCATGAACAAATCAAAGTTGCACACAGGAGACCACTAAGACCCCTATACATGAATACAACCACAGAAAGCAAACAAACATACAAACGGATGACATTTTACTCAAGTATTAAGCTACATACTAACAAAATCAATGTATATCTTGTTATTTATTTAAATAAACCACTGAGCTGACTGCCAGTCACTGAAAGAAGCCACAGAGTAGATGTACTGGGGAGCACTGTAGGTTGAAGAAAAACAACAGAGAGGTGAGGCTAAAATCAATACTGTTTTGGAGTAAGATGGCACTTTGGGGGTCCGTGGGGACCCACTAAAAGACTAGCTGACAGGTAAATGTCTGACCAGCCGCTAGAGAAGTAGAAACCCAAATGTGTCAGCCCTGAGGTCATCCTGACATCTGAGTCACAGCGAACGAGACACACAAGAGTAAATCTGACAGCAAAAGGCGAGCGAGAGTGAAATCAATATCGTACTGCTGTTAATTCTGCAGTTTCACAATATTTCAAGGAAAAATTAGTTTTCCACAGATAAAATATGTCTCTTGCATAATGACAATTCATCCCGTGTTTTAATATAAGTGGTTTACAAGAATCTCTAGTGTAGCAGTGAATAATATTTGCATAAACTTAGTTCCCCTGCATATTTTACATGCAGAATCAGCAGACCAGCTCATTATCACATCTGTAAAGTTAGTCGAGTCAGGTGAAACATGGTAATGAAATACAAGATCCTTGAGCAGCACATAATTTTGCTACAGGTGTCAAACAATTCAGATTTCAGGTTTGCGTTGCACTGGTGGATCAAATGAACATACTGACGGACAAAAGGTTTTAGACCAACATGAGCGGCGAGGTCAGGGTTAAGAGCGCGGCACCTACTGGTGAATGGCTTGGAGAAATTTTCTCTGGTGCTTCCTGACTCTGGCGTGGTCCATTTTCCTCACCAGTTTGGTGTTCTTGTAGATGAGCCACGTCTCCCTGAGAACATTCGCAGCTGTGTTTTTCACCTAAAGTGCCAAAAACATAACCAAAAAAAAAGAAGAAGATATTTGGTTAAGTTTGCAGAGAGGTGAAACACGAGTGAAGTCAGCTTTACAGAGTAGAGGTTTTACTTACTCTTTTTGTTAGCTGGGTGTCCATCATAAAATTGTGGACATGTTTTTCAGCTTTGGTTAATTCCAGTTTCTTCGCCACCACAGCCACCACCAAGGCAGTGCAGCCAGCACCCTAAGAAATAACAAGAATGGACAGACAAAAATATACAACTGATTTTAATTTATTTCATTTAATTGGCAGCATTTCTCTCCATCAGGAAATATTAGCAGCATATCAGTTACTTCCTGTTAATAGTAAGGTCTTTCAGCACTTTCTCAAACTACCTAAAAGGAGATACAAAATAGTTAAACAAGTGAAGCTCCCAGTCTGTACTCACCATAATACCAGTCAGGAGGCAGACCCCTTTTCCACAATATGTGTGGGGGACCATATCCCCGTATCCAATGGTAAGAAACGTGATTGAGATCAACCACATGGCTCCAAGAAAGTTGCTGGTTATGTCCTGGTTGTCGTGGTACCTGTAATAAATAATAAATGTAACAGATTGACCAACCTTCATGCACCTGCAGAAACTGATGCCCCCCAGCTTTACCTTCTGACTAATTCTTATTTCATAAAAGAAAAAGAAAAAGATTTAATCCATTGCAGTACATAACGTCAGACGTTTTGACAGGATTCTGCAGCGATTTCTTACAGCATGTTTAAATCCGTCTTGATGCTCAGACACAGAGTGAGCTAAGAAATGTGTACACAAACTATTTTTAAGCCTTATCTATCTTTCATGCTGAGTAGCACAGCATAGCGTGAGAAACTGATCCAGGCACCTCTCGCAAGCTCTCACTGTCCATGCAGCGATGATCCATAGCGAGATGGTGAAGACCAGCAGCACAGTGCCGGGACAGATGGTCATGAGGGTCTTCATCACGAAGCGCGTGTTAAAGTTAATTTTGTTGAGTGCACCGATACTGCGGGACGAGGCATCAGTGAAGAGCTTGCTGTGCAGCAGCATGACACGAGCAATGAGGTACAGCCGCAGGAACATGGGGATGGACAAGATGATGTCCACGTCTGCATCCGTCTTGGATGGCACATAGGAGTAGGCCAGGCGTGCTGTCCAGGTGAAGGTGTAGTTCCCTGGGATGGGGTGTATGGCGCACACCAGGATCTCCAGGCAGATGAAGAAGATGCGCTCATATGTCATGGCTATCCTCCAGTCGTCAGCTGCGTTGTCCACCATAAATAGCTGCAAGGACAGGGCATGGTGAGGGCGATGAAGGGTAAAAGACAGCGAACATTTCCATCATGTTGACACAGCGAGCTACAGGAAATCATTAAACCCATTAAAGAATAAGTCACAAATGGCCGCAAGTCATTAAATCACATTCCTGCGCCAAATTTGCTAAAGACCTGAGCTGAGAGCAACATTTGGAGGAGGTGAAGTGCGGTAAAATGAAAAATAACTCGTATGACCAGGGGAGGATGCTACGCTCTTCCAAGGACAGAAGTGACCATCAATATATCCAAGGATATCTGATGAAGGCTAAAATATCGTGCCTTTGTTTTTCTGATTACATTCTCCAAACAATAGCAGTGGATTTTAAGTTTAAATGGGTTTTTACTGCTTTGTTGGAAATATTTGTATCTCAGGCTCCTTGCAAGTTTAACACAACAGCAAGTTTAAAAATGTTCATATTAAAGTGAAATGGATGGAGCACAATGGCTATCTGGAAGGTAGAAACAATTGTTTGATTAGATGATTAACATAAAACTAATCAACGGAAATAGAAAAGAAAAGGACCAACGCTTTTGTTCCTGCTGCTTTTCTTTGTCTTATTTTGTTGTAATCTGAATATTGTTTTCAGTCTTTAACTTTTGGTTGAACAAAACAAGACATTTGAAGACATTACAAAGCGTAAAGCATGAGACCAAACTTTCTTTTTCTTTACTACTTAAAGCAAAATTCTGCCACAAATTCCCCCTTTATTTCTCTCAAAATTCCTTTATAAAAATAAAACGTGTTAAATTAAGCGTTACATTAGCAGCATGCAGTAAGCTTTTTCGACTTCAAAGTGTTATTCTGATGAGAACATCTGCCGCCTCCACATTAGCATTAGGTTCTGATCGCCTGGCCACCCCGACCAGAAGGTGGGCCGTTTCACTGGGGACCCGTGAGTGGATTTCAACACCCCTCATCACTCTTCCCCACCCTGCCCTCTGTCATATACAGCAGCTTCCTCACATGGTCACCTCTGCTGCTGCTGCTGCTCCCTCCTCTCGTTCACCCACTCCCTCCGCTTCATCACTTTCAATCCAATCTGCGGCTATCTTCGGTCAGAAGATTCACTGCACACCGTTTTCACCCTGAACTAATGGACGAGCCCATGACCACCGTCACCGGCTCGTTCACGGTGATGTCAGACCACGCTCGTGACTGTAGATCTCAATCTCACTCCTCTTACGCAGTTTTAGATTTGCTGGTGTGGGCTGCAGATTAAATAATATCAAACCACATTAACTTCCCCTGCATTAGTTAAATAATTCCTCTCTCTGACACACCGCGCTGATACTCCTCCACAGCTGCTCCTGCTCTATCCATTTAATCATGTCAAGGTCCTCTGCCTGTTCAAGCCGTCACAAGTGGCAGTAGATATTTCACAAAATGTTGCTGTCAGCAGATACCAGCGAGGTTTCCCGGTGGCTGTTGTTGTCATGATGGCAGACACCTTTTTTTTTTTTTTTTTTTTTTTTTAAAGTGAAAAGAAAAACTGCACGTTTACATTTGATCGGAAACCTCCTTAATGTGCTTGGTAATGAATTATGAATAATTTAAAATTAAAATATGCAGAAATGTTTTTGCTTACAGCTTAACATATCACTGTGCACAGGTCAGCTCATCTGCCTGCTCAGCTCCTTCTCTACCTTTAGGGACTGCACAAAAAATAATTAGAGGGGGGAGGTGGGGTCAGTAAAGGGGGAAGGCTATGTATTTTCTCAAAACCAGGGCTGTTTGAAATTTAAGAGAGCATGAATTTCTTACAGGATTTACTTTAAAGAAAAGAGTGAATAGATGTCAGAAATTGTTTTGTGAAATCTGAAGTATCATTAGGATGAGCGATGGATGATAAAAGTATTTTTCCACATGAAGAAAAACATTATTTTGTTAGATTCTAGTTTATAGTAGACTTTTTAGGGATATAACTTAACCTCTCCAAAGACAAATGCAAATTTTCACTTGCCAACGGTCAGTGGCGCTAGCCGCTGTAATCCTGTACGCACTAATTCTTTTCTAAATGATTTGCTTCGTATTTTTTTAACATGCTCCCTTGAAAATCAAATTGTGACATCGGCAGAGTCTGCGTTGTTTTTTGTTTTTTTTAGCTGCGTGCTCTCCCTAACATTTTGATGCAAATAGGCTAATCGGAGTAGTATGGCGGTGTTGTGCCAGAGGCAACCCACCATGACGTTGAACACTGGTTTGCGAACTGTCGTTTAGAAGGTTTGAGTCTGGCATTTTGGCTGTTGTAATCTTATTTTTTGGACAAGCTGGGGAGGAGCAAGCGGTGGGACATGACATGATCTAATTAATCAATCGATCAATGATGGAATTATATTCAGAAGGGCCACCATAACATGGATCAGAAGGAGTGAATTTTGGAAAATGACATAATGATTTGTGGAAAAATGATGGACTTGGTATTTCATAAGGGAAGGTGATTCTTTGAATGGGGGTCTGTTGGTGTCAGTTTTTATTGCCGCCAGCCGCTACTGGTCCTCAATGATATTGCACTTTATGTCACTTTCACATTGCCTTCCCTAATCAGACCCAGAGACCTCGTCCATTTGTATTTACAGTCTATAGTGTTGTGTCTGTAACTTTGGTGCAAAAAAATATGAATCTCTGTTAGTCAACGTATGTCCATCTGTGGGAATGCAGAAGTTAACAGTAGCCTACAAATCTAATCTTGCTGCCACCACTGGTCACTTTCACTCTTTTTTTTTTACACCTTAACAGACCTCCGGTAAAGTCAGATATATCATATATGCAGGTAACCTGTAATATAACACATTTTAGCAGAACCCAATGTTCTATTTGGTGCATGGAATTTATTATGATGCTGAAGCCACAAAGCTTCGGACGTTTCAGAAGTTATCATTTATGGTTTAAAAAAAATAGAGCAGCTAGAAGGCTGTTAAACAAAATGAACCATTTTTTGTCTTTATTGTAATGTTGTCAGTTGATAAATCCACCCCTGATGGGCTATATTTAAACATTTTGCTGTCATGAAGATCAAAATTAGGGTGGCGCCAAAAAAAATTGTGTGTTGTGTGTGTGTGTTGCCATTTTTCCATGTCAAAGGGAGGGTCTGAACAAAGATCGACACTGAGCCCCCTTCCTCACCCTTTCGTACAGTCCCTGAAATCGAGTGGAGGCGTTAATCTAGCAGGCAAAACAGCCCTTTTACTACAATGATAAATAGAATGTGCACAAAATGCAGCACACATCACGACCCAGCATTTTGCCAACTACTCTCCATTTAGTTTAATTTGGAATTTCTCAATATTTAAGTAAAAAAACTGTCCCACTCCTGAAGGGCTAATGGGATCACTGACCTAGATTGTAAATTTAGCTCTGACAGGTTACATAAAATGGAATTGCTGAAAAAGTAATATTTCTCACATCCAAGAGAAATCTCCCATTCAACGTATTCGACTCAAGGACAAAGAAAGCAGAGAGAAATCAATAATACTGTGCTCTGCCACTTTTCTAACAGACATACATGAATGCTCCACATATTACAGTCTGACAGCTTCAAAGACCCTCCGATACTACAGCTTCAAACGCTTCACTTTAACACACAAACTTCACTGAGCACGGCACGCTCATTATAGCTTCTGATCCAATTACATGTCAAAGAGCGACTGCACAAGAAATATCAACTGTCAACAAGCCTGGCACCTCACACGCGCACACAAAAAACAGGCTACAACTAACACATGTCCCCGAACAAATGGTACACCTGCCCCACAATGCCTCTGCAGCTCATTTATATTTATTTAAAAGCTACAATCAAAGCTTCCCCCAAACACAGAAAACACACAAATTAAATTTTCAGAGGCAGTTGTTCATATCAAATGAGTGACACTGAGCTCCTTTAACAAACTGACATCTGTCAGAGAAGTGTGTAACTCTAACCACAGCTTGTCCTGTTTGGCTTTCCAAGTGAGTGTAATGTAGACACGGAAACACAAGCTGTGACTGCACTCCGCTACGGTTTCTTACTTACAGAATTACAGCTCTGAAAGCAGCTAAATCTATTGTTTGCGCACAGCGGGAACCACGTTTTATTTTACATTTCAAGCAACAAACCGGTCCTGTCAAAAGCCGTTTCAAAGTTTGTTACCTCAAAACAATGTAATTAAACATTTAAAAGCAGGTTGCATAAGGAAAGCCTACTTGGTGAGTAAAAGCAATTATGGTAATGGATGACCTGAAACACAATACTCAAGGGCCCTTTACCCCAGAGCATGAAATATTCCATGCTAGCAGCAGAACCAGCAGTTATGACAGAGACGTGGAGGAAACGACAGCTGCATCGGAAAAACATTAAACTCAGTGTGTTTTCAATTGAGTTAAGATACGGAGGAGGACGCGGAGAGTCGGCAATTAAAGCAGACAGTTGATGAGCCACAGACGTTTAAATTAGTTACCGCAGGTTGGCAAACAATTCAAATACTGCAAATCAAATGACTTAAAATTAGAACCAGCTTCATCTCATGTTTAGAAAAGGCTGAAAGCTACGTGGATGTCTGAGGTTTGGCAAAAGTGAGTTTTTAAAACGCGCAACTAATCGAGGTTCAAAAAGGTCAAATTATCGGCACCAGATCAAATCAACTTATCAAATTATTACACATAAATCACGAGTCCAGAAGCACAATTATTAATAATGATTCCAACATAACCTACAATTAATCATAGTCATCTGATTAAAAACACCACACCACTTATTTTTTTCAAATAGAGTAAAAAGTTCTAGACATACGTCACACAAACTGCGTCAACATGGGTTTCAGGATGAAACTTGCACAAATGTGATGGACATGCTGAATAAAGTGTAAAGGAAGTTGACGAATGCTGTAAATCTGAATGTTGACTTTGTTGCCTTAAAGGATCAGTTCACCCAAACTGCAACACACAGGTGGTCCCATCATGCAGAGATATTGAAATGTTGCGTCTAGTCAAGACTTGCCATGCTAGCATCTCCATGAAGCTGTATTTAGTGAGCTAAATACTAACTTTAGCATGCTTCCATGTTAAAAATGCCGATGTTCAACATGTACTATGTTTATCATGTTCATTGTCTTAGTTTAGCTGTTTAACATGCTTAACTTTTTCTAATTAGCAGCAGACACAAAGTACAGCTGAGGCTTTGGTTTGGCAAAAGGTCATAAAACAAAGTACTGGATCGATTAAATTGGTGGCTTTACATGAAAAATGAAAGGATGGTCCAAGTTATGATTAATCCTGAGGAGAACGTGAAGGTCTCCCAAATTCAACGACAATCTAGCCAATAGTTGTCCAGACAGTTCACTAAAACACACGTGTCAAGTCATTTATTTTAAGTTAGGGGATCACCAAAGTCATTGGGATTTATTTTCTGCAGACTATGAATGTCTGTGAAAAGTTGTTGTTGAAACAATGTTCTTGCTAATCTGGAAACCTCGCAGAACCAAAACACGTCCAATAGATAAATGATTAAATCAAAAACCAAACTAAAAACTATCACCATTGCAAGATACCTCTAAAAGTGAGAAACCACAAATTTTGTAATTTGTGTGAACTAGTCCTTGTCACCCTTTTTAATCACACTTGCACATGTTTGTATCTCATCTATACGTGACGATGTGTCCGAACCTTAACTCTAAGTCTCGAACAGGCCTTTAGAGAAGTCAAACCTGGCCAAAATGCCTCTGCTCTGCAAAAAAACATATCTGCACAGTGGCAGTAAAGTACAAGTGCACACACCTTAATCCCCTGCATAGTACAGCCGAGCTCAGAGAACAGACAAGCCAATACGGTGACTTTCTAATTGAGTACAAATCCAGGCATCACTGGCTTCGCTCAGCTTGTTTTCTGATGGACTCAAAATACAATCTAATCTCCTGAGAGTGCATGTTCCTTTCTCATCATTTGAAAGGTCTATTCATGTTAGGTTGAGAGACTATAAAGTCGAATATGTCCTAAGATCGTTCCCTGCCTGCCGCTGTGCTGCGTCTACACTGTACCGTCTCAGAGGAGCTCACCTGCGATGCTTGCTGGGTTGGTTACTGGTTTCACTACTCTCAATATAACTAATGGAGTGCAGCTCAATATTTAATCTGTGTAATGTGGAGATGGGAACATATATCTTGTCACTGAGAATAGAAATCGCTCAATCTCATTAGTGAATTAGGTTGAGGGGTTCAGTCCAATTAGACATTAATGTAATGCTTTATTTATGATATCAAAGTGAGCCACTAAGAGACCACTTTGCTGAGTAAATCTGGAGCTGTTGCAGAGTTGGTTTGCTTTTGTTTCTGAGATTAAGTCTAGCATTTGCGTACGCATTCTTCAATTCAAGCAAAGTAAAACAGTTCAGCCAAAGTAAAAGCCCAAATAAATCTCTTTTCTATAAAGTGCTGTGGCCGCAGCCAAGTCGCACACATTAATAATCTAAAATCATCTCCATGGTTAAAGACACATGCGGAGCACAATTTAGTAAATACCATCAATAAATCATCTTTAGGATTCTCAGCTCTTTGGGAGGCTCTGTCCTTGAACGCCTGTATGTTCAGTGAAAACATTGAGGTCACCAGCCAGTGGTGGTTATCTGACTCCAGTCTGGAGTCTCAGGTAGAGGACAGATTTCACTTTGAGAAATGCAGAGCGTCTCCTGCTGTTACACCATATCTCTGACACATACACAGCACCTAGGGGTGATCTGACAAGCGCAGCCAAGTTTAGGCTTCGGCATGATTTGCTGGCGGAGTTTGGACGATGTGTTGCTATTTTATCTTTTCTGTAGATTGTAAAATGTAATATTGTGCGGCTGTGAAACATCAGCACTGACTTTTATCACAAAAGTACACATCAAAGACAGAACGGGGCCCCAAAGCATTTTGCATTAGTTTAAGAAAACTCAGCAGAACTGTCATCACAAGGTACAGTGACACAGCAATGGCCTTAACACAAATGCCCCTCGGCAAAGAGTCTTTGATGTGAGAAGAAGAGAAAACTTTCAAATTGTCAGTTTCTGTCTGCTTGGGAAAAGACTGAACTCATCAACTACCTCAGCAGTGAGAGCAGGAAGAGGATCCAAGCTTGTAGCTGATATCAGGAAATGACAAATCAAAGTTAGGAAAGAGCTGCAGACTGTAACCTCTCTATTCCTACTCGTGCTGCACAGCAAGCCTGCCAACCCAGAAAACTCACATGAACTTAAAAGTCTAAAAATCGCCTGGGTGGATCGGCAACTGTCAACAAACGACATCACTGGAGCTGAATCGGGCCCAAAACAAGATTCCTGAACAAGCAAAAAGAGGAACCAAACATTCATATTATTTTTTTTCCTCCTTGTAGACATTGGGACAAATCTAAGGCCATTTAGCACAACATGGAAACACTGTCTCTCTCTGTTAATGCACTTGGCTCAGTAGGTCACCCATCACTGCCAATGTAGCACAGCAGATGTATCTCCAAACAATTTAAATGACAGCTGGTGTCCAACTTCTATCCTGTCTGACCTGACCTTTACAGTTTTCAGTCACTCTGAGGAGAAAACTTTGTGTTGTGTTACCCTATAAAAATCAGAGGGCACCGTCTTTTCGAGCCTGACAAGTAAATCAGATTTTAAAAGGCTAGAAAATGGCAGAGCAATATTTCATCCTCCTGACTTATGCCTCTACATCTGACAGGCATCTGTGAGTCCACATGGATGTGCATGCATAATCTATTTAACTGCAGGAGCAACATTTCCAACATGGAATGGCAAAATTAATTGGCAACAGATTCATTTTGAGGTTTAAACTGTTGGGTTAAATATGGTTTACACGTACACTATATGTAGTAGTATAACTCTTCGGGCCATTTCTCTGCAGTGTGTTCTTCTAAAAATTTTAGGTACATTTTTCGGATTGTACTTGGTCATGGAGTCCATGACAAAACAATGTAGATTAGTTCAATAAAATCCTTTCCCAACCCTTATCATGTTTTTGTACATGAACCTAACCACGTGATTTTTGTTACGCCGAGGCAAGGCAAAACTGTGACACTGCCACGCTGTCCTCTAGTGGACGGTTGAGTGTATTACACAATTTGGCATGATAGCGCATCGCTTATATCATCGTAAACAGATTATCTTTAGTTTTCTGACTGTTTATCTGATGAAAGGTTGGCACATGGCGCTGTGAAAGTTTGTGCTGAGCATTTCCAACATTTTATTTAACAAAACAATTAACAATTCTTCAAAAAAACCGGATTATTTTATTATGAAAATAACTCTTACCTACAGGCCCAGTAAACAATGTTACTGTACAAAAAGGCATAATAGGAGATGAAGGATCCAGTATTTTAACTAAACCTTTAGTCCTCTGACTTTATGGAAGTACGATGCTTAATCTGAAACACAATTTCGGGTACATAGAAAACTGATAATGTAAAATGATACTCACAAAATAAATTTTCTGTTAAAATTTAGATTGATAAACATTTGACAAGGCTAAAAAGCTTGTACAAACAAAGTCAAACTTATAATTTCTGAGTTTTAAGTAGAGCTCAGTCATGGATTAACTTTACTCTGTGATATTTGAATTCTGGACTGGAGCCCATTTGACTTGAACTACCATAAAATTTGACACATATGAAGTTAAACAATATTTTTAGCAAATGTTTTCGGTCAAACAGTTTGTCATGAGCGTTGTATTCAGTAACAAGAGGCACAGACTCAGAGGAAACCAGAAGGAAACACACATTTCAGCTCTGTGTGAGCATGTGTGTGTGTCATTAGAAAGATAGATTTTGAATTAATTAATGTGTGTGTGTGTGTGTGTGTGTGTGTGTGTGTGTGTGTGTGTGTGTGTGTGTGTGTGAGTGTGAGTGTGAGTGAGTGAGTGTGCGCCAGCACATATGTCATTCTCCAGGAACCGAGTAATGACAGACTAGTAACAACAGAAACAAAAGCGCCTCCGGCAGGGAAAGGAAAGGAGCAGCTGGTGTGGTGGAAGTTGAAGTATAAACTCTCTGAACTGGATTTGAATAGTAAGACAAAGCCAGTTCCAGGACCTGGTTGATGGTTACTGTCAAAGGGGGCTTGGTGAACCAGAGGACAGACCTTCTAATCAACTTGTACACTTACAGAGAAGCAGTGATGAGTAAGACTGCACTGACTTGATCGTGTTTTCTGATTCATCCATGTGCTCCACTTCAGTCATTGTGGACATGTGGTGAAAAGTGAATTGCAGTAATCAACTCTGAGGCAAACAATTGCCTTAATAAAGTCTTCCAGGTCAGCAAAGGATGAAATGTCTGTATTGTGAAGAGAAGAGAGCTATCCAGGGTGAAACATGTTTTGTATATTGACGTGACTGTCAGAGGAGTGTGGATCAAAGAGGTTTGAACAGCCCTCCTGTTGGGTAAATATACAGCTGCTGACAATTATAGGACTGGAAAGAAGAGCTTGTTTTAGAGCTCAAACGAGCACTGGAGCTGACCTGTAATGACGCTTTAGAGACACTTTTAATGTGTGAGGATTAAATCTTTTTAAAACTCTTTGAATCCAGCGCTGCATTGCTGTATCATGACAGTAAGTAAATGTGTCAACAGCGACCAAACAAGCCGTATCAATTCAGTGTAAAGAAGGCACCTTTAAGTCACAGCGAAGTTCTTTCATTATTTCGTATCCGTACAAGTAAACCGTGAAAAGACTCTGCTGATGTATTCAGTAATTTATGAAGTATTTGGGTAAAGGTGCAGAAGCCAAAGGAGGACAAAATGAATTTGATTTGTTTGTGCAAACTTACAGTATGTCTTTTAATTTATAAACAGTAGTGTATGCAGGCAAAATGAAAACGCTTCTGTTGTGCGTGGAAATAATGATGCCTGTGCTTTTTTCTGTCATCATTTATGAAGAAAGGTTTACAATGAGAGATCTGAAGGAGGTGACACATTATACTGTTGGGCTATTTCAATGACTGATACTCCTCTGGGACATGTAACTACTAAATATACCAACAAGGCGAAGGAACATCCTGCAGTTCATGCAACTTTTAATGCAAAAGCTAAGAACCTATTGTTTTATCCAACTGTAATATTTTTGTTTTGTTTCTCAAAAACAAAATAATAACAACAGGTATTGAATTCGAGAATTAATCGAGTGAAGGGAAAAGACCAGATGCTGGTTACAATTTAGCTGAAGGCATTTTAAAAGTCACCACTTGTGTAAATGTAGGAAAATCCATTAACATGATTAAACATGGCGTCATTCGAGAAAATGCTTGAGTTGTGTTTCTTTTCAAGTGAAGTTTTCCTTGAGTGGATTTCATTAACAAACAGAAAAGAATGCCTGAGATACATGAAACCTTTCTGGGAACATATGTCCACCCCGCAGAAAGTGGCACCATTAATTTAGTTGCTGCTCAACAAAGAGACAAGTGCTGAAGCGAAGGAAGAACTGTAAGTAATGCAACAATGCTCCGAGGCAAGGTCATAAAACTGCCATGTTGAAACATCTCAGGAGAGGTTGACAATCTTTCATCCACTGAGCCCTGTGAGGAGTCCCTGAATATTATAAAAGTGTATATTGAACTCTTAATGTGGCTAAAATAGATGACGACCAGTCTACTACAACCTACAGTGGGAAAACCTCTACCATCATTTATGCCGTTTCAGAGCTGTACAGACTTTTTGATATAAACTCATAGTTCAGAAACCAACTTATTTCTGGGTCCTGTAAAGTTGTTAGAGCCTCATGTGTTTAAAATTTTAATGTCGAGGAAGTCACTCCATTGAATATGCAGCGAGCTTGAAATCAACACTTGCTCTCACAAGGGGGCATTTACTTTCTTAAATTTCATCAATAAATAACCTGCAGAATATTTTCTAACCTGCAAAAACCAACTTGTGACATGATAAAAAAAAAGTTCACTATTACAGCTGTGTAGAAATATAACGACAAATTAAACATTTATTGAATGGGATGAAACATTTGCTGGAAAAGCAGACTGCGTCCTTTAGCAAAATCAACAGTTTAAAAAAATAAGAAAAAAGTGTTTCAGCCTTACCTGTATCTCTCTTGCATGGTATATGATAATCAGCCCCAGGAGAATGATTGTAGAAAGGCTTATCAGGCATTTTAGAGCTAATGAGTACAGGGATTCCTGCAAAAGAGCAAGAACACTGAAGCCAAACAAGACAGCCTCATGGCATGACAACATATTCTTACATGGTGAACCAGCATCCAAAAATCCAGGAAAATGATGCACTAATAATTGAGCCTGAGGTGCACTGCAACAAATTCTGACATTGCAGTTTCTTCCTGTATTATTGGGATTCCCCTTCATGGTTGGACAGCAGTGGGCCTTTTGGCCTGCATGTGTTAGGAGGATGTGACTACACGGGACACTGTACAGTGAGCCCAGACTCCCGTTGCTTAAACAGCCTCATTCTCTTTCACACTTTCGGCAGAAGTTGTTTAATGTAAATGACTTGCTTCGTCAGTCACGTGCCATTAATTTACCTCTAGTCTAGGTGGGACTGCAAGACATGGACTAGGAGTAAATACGCACCTTTCCATAGGCTCCCCATGAAAGTTCAGTCTCTATAACCATAACAACGATCCCAAACATCCCAAAGATTAAAGCATAGTCGCTGAGGCGCTTCCTTTTCTCAAACAAGGCCCTCCTGTGCCCCAGTTTTTCCCCAATGTTCTGGTTCTTCTTTTTCCCCGATTTGCCGCCGCTGTGGCTGCAGCCTCCCCCTCCGTCTCCCGATGCGTAAGGCATCAGGGTGGTGGAATTGTTCTCCGGCTTGGATACTAGAGTGTCCGACGCATCTGCGGCGGAGATGGGCTGCAATGGCTGGGACTCGGAATCAAACTCGTGTATGTTTCTGCGGGACGAGCTCAAGTTGCTCAGCGGCCGCATTACGCCGCCGTTGTATCTGCAGCTGCTCATGGCTATTTCATTGTAGGAGTTACTGTCTTTGTGGCTGCTGCCCAGGCTGCCCCGCTGCCGATCGCGGCACTGCTGCTGCTGATGGTGAGGATGATGATGTCTGGATGAACTACCATGACTAGAGGGTGTGAACTCGCAGACGCTGTACTGACAACCTTGTCTCGAAGACGTTTCCGAAGGTGTCCTTAAAGTTCCCACAGTGGTCGGCGACGTCCCGCGAAAGACGAGGCTTTTTCTCGCATCACAGGTGCAGTTATTGCAGGTGCAGCATTGGTCGTGCTGCTTGCCGAGCCGATCCTCCCGCCCGCAGTAGTGCTGGTACTTACAGTGCTGGAACTGCTGTTCTGGAAAGAAATCGTTCTGCAGCTGTAATGGGGTTTCCATGTCAGTGCTGCTGTTTAAAGCAGCAGTCAGGTACCACAGAGCCCCCGACAAAGGGCGTTATGGTCCTTACAAGAGGACAGAGCCGCTGCATGAAGAGATCCATTTCGGCTCCGGTAGAATGTGAGAGGAGCCTCCGATTGGGCAGAGGGGACCAAAACAACTGGCTCGACGTCATGAAAAGGTTGCAACCGTGAGATGTAAAACCCAGCCTCATTTCATCGTGATCAACATTAACTACACACTTATTGCTTCTTAAAAACGTCTTGGGGATCTACCTGTATTTTCTCACCTTTAAAAAGAGCTGGACTTCTTTGTGAAAGTACAGCCACAAAAGGGAGTAAATCCAAACACACACTGGGTGTATTTTCTCCTTTTTACTGCTCTTGAATGTCACTTCATCAATACACCTCTTCTCTGTGAGATACTGCCATTCTCCCAGATGTAATTTAGCTTTTGCACACAACCCCCATCAGCCAGGCCTATTCATAAATCCCTGACTGATTTCCCATTTATTGACTTCATAGGAAATACACGTAGCTCGCTGTCACCTCTGATTTACAAGGTACTGATTTCATTCAGCCCATTGGCCGATGACCACGTGACCGTGCGGGCCTGTAGCACCTATATGACCAGGGCCTGTGTCTGCAGCCACAGATTGATGTGACCGCCGGTGGCCGCGTTATTAATGGAGTAGAAGAGTTATATCACCCTCAGGAAATACAGCCAACTGCCCGAGATTGAGCATCTGTGGAGGCATAAACCAAAGACTGAAACCCAATCATCCACAGGTCCTGGCATTGCAGCAGCAACAAATTTTGTCTTAGGGCTGTTAGGCTATATTGGAGTTATGTTTTTGTATTGGTGCTGGGATTTTAGCCAGAGCTGCTCAGTTTGCTCACGAGGCTTTTTTTTTTTTTTTTTGGTTCAGTTTCGATGGAGTCGTAAAGTTCCTTCTCTCTATACAGCACTGCATATCTGATGTGAACATTATCCGTGGAATCAGAAACAAACAAAACAAACTCTAAACCCCTGCTAAACTGGAAGGGACGAATTCAAAATATATGAATGTAGTTTAGTATCATGTATTTACCGTATGTCCGTGTGTATTGTTTTTGGATTATGAAAGAGGAGATGTTCGTGGTCCTGAAAGTCAGCCCGCCGTGAACTAAGTTTCAGCACCGTGGACAGCTCCACTCACTCATTGATCACTACCAGCCCTTCAATAAAACAGCCCCTCTGCACAGGATCGCAATGCGCACTTACTACTGATTGGCTGTATCCACACGCCACGTGACACCTCCCACCTTCTCGAGGCGGAAGCCTCCTCTTTTCCCTGTGTGTGGAGTCCAGTGAATGAACACGGTTTTCATTAATTCAAGCCACATATCGCTTACAGGATGGACACAGGTATCCTATCTGAGTAATATTTGAGCCGCCTTGTTATTTAATGAGATACAATTGGAGGAAACAGCGCAACAGTGTTCAAACAGGCTGAATGGTGATCAGACAGCATTGCCTGGAGGCACACATCCCATTCATGTTGTTTTTCACTTATGTTAGTGAATTATTAACCCAAAGTAGTTCACTCTGTCTGTCTGTCTGTCTGTCTGTCTGTCTGTCTGTCTGTCTGTCTGTCTCTATCTATCTATCTATCTATCTATCTATCTATCTATCTATCTATCTATCTATCTATCTATCTATCTATCTATCTATCTATCTATCTATCTATCTATCTATCTATCTATCTGTCTGTCTGTCTGTCTGTCTGTCTGTCTGTCTGTCTGTGTATTTGTCTATCTCTACTAAACAAACTCATACTGACAACATTAGATTTTCCTTCATCATAAACAGAAACTATTGTAAAATTCCACTGTAACATGTTTTCAAAGCTCAATTTAAAAATGTGTTAGGTCTGTTGTGTAAAATATGATCACCGCCCCCTTTGATCTTCATTATCAATTAGATAAGTCCCATTAAAATTCAGATTTAATTTTGAAGGGATAGCTGATCACGTAAAAAAAATAATACAGGTTGCCAAACAACAATAATGCACACATGGATGTTGGAAATGCAGCGAGGTGTAGAATAGATTAAAAAAAAATAATTAAAAAACAGAACAAAAACCTATATCTGATCATCTCTATAATTAACACAGTTTTTCATGTCGAGGCCCATGAGACTTGTACAGCCTGACAATCCCACCCAGGAACATTTCTCTGTTTGAGATTTATGATCAAGTCACTATAAATAGTAGAGGTGCATTATTCTCAGATGTTCTGTGGAACTGGGTATTGCTCCCCCTACTGGTGGAAGTGACTGCACACTGACATTCCGGTGTACCTGAAGGGGAAGAAGTGAAGAGAAATGCACAGATATTCTTGAGAGGCTACATTAGGGAAGCCGGTTCATGCATTTATAAACCTGTGTACAGATATGTAGATTTAGTCCTTTTTAAAATGAGCTGAGGACATGTGTATCAAATCAAATACAATTAAGTATTTAGATGCCTTTCATAGGCCAAAACACGCAATCTAACATCCACACAAGTCAACGATACAGAATTGCAGTTTAATTATTTCAAAATAGAAAAACATTTGGATGCATGCATATAAATATTATGGAATTTATAGTGGATCAAGTTTGCAAACTGTGTAAAAGTATAGCTATACATGTATAATATAAATAACTGCAATAACTAAAATAGGAAAACAGTTTGAAACATACTATTATAGGCTATGCTTTAATTTGTATTCTATCGTCTAAATTTTGTTGGATAAGTCCTGTGGTTGTTAGCAGCCTTTCTTGATTATAAATGTCTGTTCGTTGAGACTATAAATAGAACTCAGATTAAGTGTAACTTTTATCCCATACTTTATCCAAACCAATGTGTACTGAAACATCAAGGTTTATTAGGTTCATGAATAAAATGTTGGCGTCAGAGTTGTGAACGTCTCTCCTGCTTTGTGCAGCTCCCTCCATTCAACTCCTGATGTACCTTGAAAGGGAAACACAATGCTGCCTCATACGGTTACAGAGTCAGCACCACTTTACTCCACAGCTCCATGTGTTTACCTACTGGACTGTGCTTGGATCATACTGACAAGTAAAAGAAAAAAGTGGAGCGAGGCAAGCAGAGAAGTGAGCAGCCTGCTTAGTCGACAGAAACAGTCACGCAGACGCTCAGCAGTCATTTCCTTGTTATCCTTTGGGTGAAGGTACTGGGCCATTAAGACCTTGAATATTATGAACACCCATGACCTCAATAGCTTCATGCTGAGAGTTGTGGCGCTTCTTTGACAGCGTCCTCCATAAAAAAGCACTCCTCTGACAGTTTGTCATTTCAGACACATCCGTATATTATGTATTTTTTTGTCTTGTGTATTTTCCGACACATTCATATTTACTTGGACCCGGCATAGACATAACGTTGGCTGTCCAGATAATGTCAATCTAAACCAACAAATTATTTCACAACATCTCTTCCAGTGCAATCGCTCACCTCTTGCAAAGTTAAACTGTACATCATAGTGGATCTAACAGGATTATATAAGATCTATAAGGTTTAATATTTGCTTTCCTTTTTAGAGCATCTAAGGCAGCCTCACACCTGCACCACCGACGTACTGAAAATTATCAATGTGTCTTTGCCTCAGCGTCACCACAAGTTCCTGTGCATCTATATTCATTGTACTTTGGTTGTTAAAAGGTCATTGATCATTTTTAAATTTCCCATATTGAGAAGGTGAGAAATTGCTTTTGTTTTGTTATTGTCATGCAGGAAGGTTTTATTTAGCTTCAGGACCTCTTTTTTTATAACCTCAAGCCCTCAGATGACACACATGAGACTCTGAAAGTGAAGATCCAGATAAGGAATCTAAATGATGCAATTGTGTGCAACAATAGATGAGCTGACAACAACGTTTGGCTTGATGTTTTTGTCAACCGAGTCTCCATTCAAGCAGCATTGCAAAAGATACATAAAAAAAGGTTTTTCATTTATATTATGTTTTCACTATATGCACCTGTGAAACTAATGAGATCAATATTTCTCACTGGTCACTGTCAGTTGTCAACATTCCTTGTCTTCTTAATAAAGAACAAAGCAGCCGATATGTCATCATGTTAAAAGTTTGTTTCTCTTTGAAACAGATACATCTTCCGTACGGCGACCGGTTCATCTCTGCACACTCGATGATCACCAGATCTACAGTATCTTCTCGGACCACATCACACTTCAAACAGGTGAGGTCTTTATGTAGTTTATTCATTCATTCGGCCTTGCTGGCCTCTCTCGCGAGATCGGCTTTGTGGCCAAAGAGTCAAATACCATCTTGATTGCAGACAAAACAACCTCAATATCACTTCTTCACATCTGTCTTCTGTCTCCCCCGTTCTTTCTTGATTTATATTTGGTGCGACAAATGATATTGGAAAAAGTGTTGTGAACTTCTGCCCTCCTACAAACAGTGAATACTACTACCAAATGCTGATGAACAATTATCTGTCCTCATAGTGGAGCAAGTACTAAAACAGAAACATAACTGATAAGGCAGCAAGGACAGTGATGAAAAGACAACACATGGAAAATAATAAAATATGTAGGAAATATCCATCTTTTCCCAAAAATCCAATGTCACCCATCGTCGCCATGGTGCTGGAAATTAATTGAACATGATTTATTTAGCTGCGAGTCATATGGACACTGGATCCTGACTCGAGTGAGCAGCTTTCCCTTCAGCAGTATTCTGCACCTGTTTTCACTTCAATTCCTCCTCTAATGTCCCTGATACCTGAATCCAGAGAGCTTTCTGACGCGTCACACCTGACAGAAGAGCCATTTGTGTTGAGCTGGAGATTTACTGGCAATCTGGTTTAAGTGCCACGCTCAAGGGCATGATGACACGCTATACAATGTGGGATTTTGACTCTCAGGTTTCAGGTTTATTTCCATGAGCAGAATGATAAACTGCCGTTGTGCTGATTGGCTGGTAAATTTGTCATTTCTAATATGGAGAGTGGACAGCGGCCCTGCATGTATTGGCAGAAATTCACAGTCTAATTGGCCTGTCTGTCTTTTTACTCCATACATGCTGTGTTTTATGGCTGTGAGAATGAATGTAAAATACAAAGTTTTCTTTCTGACTGCAGCACAAATGTGATAGCAACAGATGTACTGGTTACTTCACAAAACCATATTTAACTAATCTGAAAGTTATTATTAACATCAATCATCGCAAAATTCTTTTATTAAACCTGCTTTGTTTTCAGGTACACCGGTCTGTTTCCTGCCACTGTGGATTAGAAAATTGGTCCGTCATGACTGCCACTTTGAGGACAACTTTGACAAGCTCGGCAGGTTTTATCTTTGAACTTTGTGTGTGTGTATTTGGGTCTGTGTGCCTGAGAAAGTAAACCTGACAACATGAGTCTTTGTCACTTTGTATAAATTCAAATTATGGTTACAGAAACAGAGCATTGCTTAAGGATTATTAGCATACTACTTTTATCCCAAAGTCTGACATCAACTACCTCTTTCACCTTTGCTCTTTGATCTCCTCCGGTCTGTAGCCCATTACCCAGTCCCATCATTCACCTGCAGATTACAGAAGTGGTTATGCAGAGTTTTGAACAATATTTATGGATCTTTGAGGCTGTATTCAGACAGCACTGCTAAGAGCTAAATGCTAATGTCGACATGTTAACATTTTCACAACTGACAATGCTAACATGGTGATGTCAGGTGGAAATAATGTTGAACATCTGGACCAAATATTATCCCATTGCACACAGTAGAATTGAGTAAAAAAATCAGCACCCGCGATCCTCTGGAGACCATGAAACCTTAATGAGCAATTCAATCAGATGACATCTTTGAAACAACTCCACTAATCACTATAAATGTTTAGATTATGACGTAAACATTACTATTATAAGTGACAGTAATTTATGCTACGTTCATGGATGTATTATTTCCAACGTTTATGATCAACAGATGAATGTATTCCACAGTAAATCGATTGGTGTCACTTCAACAGCTGACCACAAAAAAAATGTAAAGGAGGAATTGAAGGACCTGCTGGCGACTTCAGAAGCCTGTGTTGGATTTTTACACCTGCTTTACTCACTTCACTCTACAATTTTATTTCTGACATTACCGGTCAATATTGTTTGAAGTAGTTACTTTCTGATATAACCCGGATCATGGTTCGTTTTTAAACTGAAACTGAAACGCTGAAAATTAAAGGAGTAGATCAATGTTTTGGGATAAGCTTATTTGTATCTTGGACAGGAAGAAAAAAAAAATCCTCACTTATGTCTCTAAACTAAACGTGAATCTACAGCCAGCAAGCTGTAAAACTCGAGCAAAAAGACTGGAAGCAGGGGGAAACAACTGCCTTTAAAACTTACAAATGAATATTTTATATACATATATTTTTTTTATTATTATTATTTTTTATCTATACACAAACCAGAATGAAAAAAAAATGAAGCAAATCATGTATTTTCTCAAAACCAGAAACATTTCTGAAGCTCCAGAGTGATCAAAAAAACAGATAAATTAAAAAAAAAAAAAAATCAGTTTTCAGTTTGTAATTCTCGTTGACGATAAGTTGTGTCGTGAGTTTGTGTATGCTTTACTTCACACATGTAGTCAGCCATGTTAAGCTCTCCCTGAAAAATGGTTCCACTGTATCTCTGAGTTGTAGAGAACATTTCTAAAGGAGTTAAATGCCTTTCCTGGCATGAACACAATGGAAGAAATGAGAGAAAAATCACAATTTATTGCCTCCATGTATCTTTCATTTTTAGCTGAAATTACATTTGAAATATTTGATTCCTGCCCAGCTGTGTTTCTAGAAATATTCAAGAGAAAGAAGAAGCATTAGATGGTGGAAGTCACCCTGACCGGACTGCTGTTCACACTCAGATAATGAGAATATAGCGCGCGTGTGTGTGAACCTGAAAAGCTCCTTGTAAAGTGAACCTGTGAGCCATTCATTATTCATCTTGATCAAGCGTTGCCATGACACTCCTGCTACTTGGGAGGACCTCACAAGTTCGGCATGACTCCTTGAGTGTCTGTTTCTACTGCCAAGTGTTTCCCTGACGGCCTGAAACAAAGAGTCCAGACACTCAGAGACACACACAGTGTTTGTTAAGAGACACGCTGGGAATATCAGCTGTGCTACTTCATGGCAAATCTAAAGTCACTGCAAAGGACTGAAAAAGCCATAGAGGGATTATGTTTTTTTTGTTGGCAAGTTTAATTAATTGATTGTCTTTTACTGATAGGTTATTGTTATACTTGACTGAGAAATAAGAGGCCTTTTACTGGCAGACAAAAACATGATACAGAAAGTAATTTCATTAAATGTTGTAACAGAAAACATCAGTTATTGCATGCTATTTAAAGGTAAAAATGACAAAACAAAGACTGGCACACTTCTTACTACATTTTATTGTTGGATCTGAATGTAATCACAGTCACGGATAAAAAGTTTGCAGACCCTGTGCTTAACGCAAGAACCATAAAGGCTTAAATAACAGCAAATGTCATTTTGATAACTGTGAAAGGAAAATGAAAAATGGCACCATAGAAAACGTAAAGCGATATTTAGATTTAGTTTTGAATGTCTCCACAAAGGAAGCTCAGAAACAGTTTAGCAGGCTGACTTTATTAAAGGTGTACTCCAGTGATTCATCTGGCTTGTCCATTAAGCCGGGAGGCTCACGAGAGACAGATTAAAAGCATCTCTGCGAGGCTCTACTCATCTCTCCATAAATAAAATGTATATTATTATCATTAAGTGAACATTTTGACCTGCTGGTGGTGCTTAAGATGAAGTCAGAGGATTATCAGAGTCATCTGGGCTCATCCTTTGGGCACCATGGCCGTGCAAAACTCCGTAGCAACCTGTGTAATAGTTGTTAAGATATTTTATTGTGGACCAAATGACGACCACCAGACTCCAGTCCAAGTGCTGACAACATGTTGATCTCAATTAGCACAATAGTTGCTAACAGCTCAGCTACAGCAAGTCAAACACCTGTGGTATTTCTTCTTTCTGAGGTCATATATTTCTGCTTTAAGTCCAAAGATCTTCACACTTCTTAGTGTGTCCCAGTGTGTCGTCCACGCACAGGAGTGTTGTGATGGGCAGCTGGTTGGAGCTGCAGTCATTGGTTTATGGGGGGCTTTAAAGAGAAGAGCCAACACAATTCTGTGTTTCTCGCAGTGGGCAGTCTGACAAACAGACTCAGAATAACTTTTATCCCACAATAAAGCTGGTGATGTTCAGCTGGTGTGCTGATGAACAGCTGGTCTTTGTGCACACCGTTGTTAATGAACATCAGGCCTTTTTAAAAAAAAAAAAGTGTAGTGTTTAAGGAGTTTCAAACCAGTGGTGTCATTTTGTCCTGCGTTAGTAGGTGGCTAAAAACAATCTAATTCACCTCATTTGGGGACTGTTTTGTCTTTCAGTAATGTGTGTAATTTGTGAGGTTTTTATATGTTGCTACAGTTTTATAGCTGAGGATTTAGTTCGGCTCTCTGTGTTCCCATTTCAGCTTTTTTTCCTCTTTCTCTTCCAAGTGGCACTAAAACCAGTCATCCAGGTGCAGCATATTCCCCAGTTCCCATTTACGTATAATCGATATCTAGTCTCACTTTCCTCCTCGAACACATTGTAGTACATCTCTGTTTTTCTTTTGCTGGCCTTAATTTCCTTTTTTTTCCTTCTCAGTTGTTTCTCTGACTCGGACCCTTTTTTCAACCTTGTTCATCAGCTTGTGAATTCAAACAAACTGGTCCTTTTTTTTACACAATGAGAACACGTCAACCTGGAGCCCAATCTAAAGTTTTAATTGTTAATGATATAATTTAAACTCAGAATACATCTGGGGGTCTCCCGAGTAAAACAAATTACACCCTATGAAAAATTAACAAAGTAAACCGTTTTACAGCTTGTTGTAGTCGTGAAATTGTGTAAGAACTGTTTTTTTTCTCATTGTCATAGATATAAACAACTTGTTTTGTTTTGCATATTTTTATGCCTCCGAGTGGCTTTAGTGAAGACGGTGTTGGCTGGTGGTTCAATCTGTTCACCACTTTAGCCCAGACTAAAATATCTAAACAACTCTTGAATGGATTACTATGAAATCTGTATATACAGAAATTATTGGTCCCCAGAGGATAAAAACCTACTGACTTTGGGGAATCCCTCACTTTTTAAGGTGAACTACACATAAAGTCCCGTCCCATGTCCCACATATTGAGACGCTGTCCCACACTTTGACTCACTCTAGTTTTCAAAAGTCAACACTGCAAGACGGACGCTTTTAAAAAAAAAAAATCTGGTCATGCAGCTACAACAAAGACGTTCCCACTGAAACCTAAAGATAATGTCCAGACAGAAAAGGTAACAGTAGCTAAAAACACTTTTAGTCTAACTTTCAGCAGTGGTACGTTTCCCACATTGTCAGAGGATGAAGCCTTGTGACCGAGGACAAAGCTGAAATCTAACTGAGAGACACTTTATAATACTTTAGCATTTTTTTTTTAAAACTTTTTGTGAGTAGAGGTCAACAAATTTTTGGATCAATGATCAGTCATTATTTGAATGAGTTTGTTGAATGCATTGCAGCATCAGCCACTTTTATTTGAGTGGGTTTCTTTTGTGTCTAAATTGAAACAGATATGTAAAAATGGCTTATAGTGTGCCTCTGTTTTGTTCAGTGTCAGCCATTCCTCCTTTTGTCAAGCTGTAAATAGAGCCTCTGCGGCAGCTGCCGGGGCTTTCATCTCCTGCAGGAAGCCGCCCTGACAACATTTTAGAAGTTTCAGTCTCTCAGTGGTCTGTCTGGAGCGTGTTGTCATCTAAAGCCGTCACCGGTTCCTTCCTGTAGGACGGCAGTGTGACATCCTCCTGGATAGTCTGCCTGACACACAGTGATACCGCAGTAGGTTTCTATTTTTCGTTTGTGTGAGGCTCATCAGGATCATGTATTAAACAATCACAAATCTGCCAAAGGTTCCCAGCAACTGATAACACATAACCGAGGGTTAACAGAGTAGTTGGATGTTTTTGGAAGTTGTTCCCAATTAATTCAGTATCTCTCTGCTGCCAACAGCTGGTTAACAAAGATCAGACTGCAAAGAAGGGAAACGGCTAACCTGGCTGTGCATATAGTGTATCTCGTTTATATTACATGTAAAACCAACCTTTAGGTTGACCTATTTCTTGGTCAGATGCAATAACTTTGTGAAGTTGGTGACATGAACTCCAGGATCTCTGTGGCCAAACAAGAAACAGTTCAGCACCCAGCACTCCACAACATGTACATCTTATATGTCACTTTTGGTAGCCTATATTAAATCGTGAGGTGTGTGTTATTTAATGCTAGATAGGTTAAAGCTAATCTGATGCTGTGGTAGCTTCATGTTGATGTTTAAGATTATGGATCTCTCAACTGCTCTTTGTTGTAATTTTTGGGGCCATGTGTGATCTTGAATGCCTCCATGAGACGACTGTGCTTTCTTTCTGATGTTGTGGGATGTAACCAAAGAAATCGGTTAATAAGTGAAAGGCTGTTAGATTATGAAAGAGGGGCAGAGGAAGATGTTTTCATATGATAAATATGTTTGCCTGGACTTTTTGTGCATGCCTACTGTGACGAATGAGATCAAGATCACAGATTCACAATTGCAGATGTCCATTTCTAAAAATCTTTAGGAACTTAAAGACTTAAAATGTTCCTATATGGAGGCTTCATTTAGAAAGTTGATTTGAAATATTAATTATAGAGGAGTTAAAGGGTTTAAGCCAACCATTATTAAGTATTTATGTCACTGAGGGCAAGTTTCACAGGCTTTAAATCGATCGCACGACAATAAACAACCTTTTTAGAGCCGTCATCATTGGGCAAAATCCTTGAACAAACATAAACCAAATGCACCTGAACAAAATATGAGTTACTCATACACAATCCCTACAAACACACACACACACACACACACACACACACACACACACACACACACACACACACACACACACACACACACACACACACACACACACACACACACACACACACACACACACACACACACACACACACACTTAACAAATATGGCGCCTGTTTGCTTTACTGCCCTCCGTTATGTCTTCTCTTTGTCCTGAGTACAGTTAATCATTTCAGCTCTCAGTTTAACGTGTGCTGCAGCCGTGTGAATGATCTGAAAAGACTCCTTGATTACAACGACAGACTCCAGCTATGTCACAGCACTTATCACTCCTGGTGAGTAGTATTTATTTCATTACTGCGCCTTTTTTTTTTAACCTTACATGTGTGAATGCCGAGGTTAAGAATACACTTGAGTGATTGTTGTAATGTGCAAAGTCAACAAAACCAACATAAGTAATTTAACATAAACGCTGACCAAAGTAAGTTTTGGGAGATGTGTTAATGGAGAAGTATAATGTGATGATCAAACATGTCCACATGTTTGTCTTTACATCTCTGCAGCTCGACTGTCCTGTTGTAATTGCTGCCATTTTTGTCTCTGGTATCGGAGGAACATTTCAATACGGATATGGTGTATCTGTGATGACCTCCCCCTCCACTGTAAGTACTTCAATGAATCATAAGAAGCCAATAAATTTTAATAAATACAAATGTTAATGCTTTCAACACCACTGTATAACTGTGCCCATTATTATTGCAGTTTATAAAGGAGCTGATGAACAAAACCTGTGTGCAAAGATATAACTTCTCCTTGGAGCCGTGGCACGTCTCTCTCATCTGGTCCTTCACTGTGTCTGTTTTCTGCATCGGCGGGTTACTGGGGTCGCTGCTGGTTGGTTCACTCGTCTCCAAATTTGGCAGGTTAAAGTACACGAACATAAAAGTCACAGCTTCTGTTAATCTTTTAATGAGGCACCATCAAAGACACGCAGAATGAAATACTTTGCTTTGGTTTTACATATTTTAAATAAAGGCCTCGGGCCCTGACGCAGACGTTTCTCTGTCCCACAGAAAGCGATGCCTTTTGTTAAACAACTTTGTGGCTATATTTGGAGCTGTGTTGATGATCTTGAGCCAGACAGCCATGTCTTTTGAGATGATCATGGTGGGACGATTTCTCTATGGTATCAATTCAGGTAAACCTCACAGGATCAAACCCTTTTTTTCTGGCTGCTCCGCGTTTAACTCTACGAGCAATCGATTTCTCTTCATATTTATGACTGTTGTATTTCATGCTGTCACTTGTCTCAAAGTGACTGATCATTATTGAACATACGATTCCCTTGTCTACGCCTCCAGGAGTCAGCTTCTCAGCTCACACGATGTACCTTGTCGAATGCGCTCCCAAGAGGCTGAGAGGGATGGTGGGTGTGACCATCTCCACCTTCATCTCCCTGGGGAAGTTCTGTGGTCAGCTGCTGGGGATCAGGTGAGGTGGCCGTCATCATGTACACCGTGTGGTGGCGAGTGGGAGTCAGATGGTGTGGTTGGTTCAAATAACAGCTCACACGTGGACAGAGCTCTCCTATGGGGTCCCTCCTGCTGGGGGGATAAAATCTGTGATGAAGGAGTATGTTGTTTTTTTTGGTTATGTTTTTATGTTGTAACTGTAAATATCGATGTATATGATGATATGAAACCATTCATAGATAAAACCTACTTTTAAATTAAAAAAACAGAAATATCAAAGCATCCTGGATGATATTATTAATCTAATATAGGCCGAAAGCTTCCCTGCTAACTGACGTGCAACACTGCTTGCAATGGCCTCTTACAGTCGTAAACAGTTAGACAAAATATTTAATGATTGACAAATTTGAGTTGAAAAGAAGTTTAAAATCGTCCAAACCACAAACTGTACAAACAAACCAGGTTTATATGATAATCCGTACAAACATTCAAAGGGGATATCAACATCAGTTACACTGAAGAAGACACACAAAATATGTTTAAGAAAATTTTTGATAAACCCACGATCAGTCGACCCACCACTATAGTCCAAAGAGAAATATCTTAACACTTATTGGATGAATGAATGAAACCTACTACCTTGGTGATCCCCTGACTTCTCCTTTAGCGCCACCAAGAGGTTCACACTGGGACTTTTAAGTAAATACCTCAACAACTATTTTAAGGGTTGCTATTACATTTTAGACACAGATTCTCAGGAGGAATTGTTATAACTTTTGAAGATCCTCTGACTTTTCATCTTGTATCATTGTCGAGGCAAATGTTTTATTTCAATTCCTGATTATAACCTACTTGAAAAAGTAATGACATCCCCATCTGCCATGAGCTGTGCGTTTTGTGCTGATTAGCAAATAACATGCTAAACTAAGGTAGTGAAGAAGGCAAACATTATACCATGGATGTATGTTAAGACCTGGAAACCTGATTTAAACTCCCTCACTTGAGACAAAATGGCTCACCTCGCAAAAACAAGAAGTATTTTATATCTTTTACGAGCTCTCTTAATCTGTCCACATCCACAAATCAAAAAGCCTGCATGCTGTGCAGCTCACGGATGAATCAGGCATTTTATGTTTCTGTCTGTAGAGTGTTTCAAAACAAAACAAAAAATCTTCATCTCATTTCTTGAAAAACATTGGGGACAACATTATGAATTAAAGTAGTTAGATTTCTTTCAGGCCCTACCTCTGCTTATCCAGCCCATAGATTTGAAATTGGGATTACTTTTGCTTGTATTATTGTCAGGGTTTTGAGCCCCTTTTCAATCAGTCCTGATAAAGTTTCAATCACCACAGATGACATATAAGATCTGATGTGAACATGTTCTCAGGTCTCAGCAATCAGCTTAATGAGTGCAAGTTTATTATTATTGATGGCATTGATGACCTAAATAACAACTTTCCAACTTGGGCCCATTATAACGAGGCAAACCAGTAACCAGGTGTGTTTGGATGGGTTTTTATTTTACATTGTGACAGCTTGGTTATTTGCATTACATTAATGAAGATGTTGCATTACAGTGAGTTCCTTGGCACAGAAAAGAACTGGCCCTGGCTGCTTGGTTTCAGCGGTTTCACTGCGTTATTCCAGTTCCTCACCCTCCCCTTCCTGCCAGAGTCTCCCAGCTTCCTGCTGTTGGACAGAGGAGACCGCCAGGCCTGTGAGAAAGGTGTGAGAAAGCTTTAGTAGCTTTTTGGGGATCCTTTCCACAAATAAATTCTTTGTGAGGTTCTGTGGTGTCATCACCGTCTCAATGTCCTGCTCTCTCAGCTTTGAAGAGACTGAGGGGCGACAAGGACTTCAGCGGGGAGGTTGAAGAGATGCTAGAGGAGAGCGCTGCCCTGCAGAGCGTTCGAAGCCACTCAGTGTTGGAGCTGATTCAGAACCAAACAGTCCGCTGGCAGCTCCTCACCATCATTATTACCTTCACAACACTGCAGCTCTGTGGCATCAATGCTGTGAGTTATATGTCATATACAGAGTGCACAACATCATAATATTTTAACTACACTTTGGGATACAATATATTTTTTGCAGTCATGGACATTTCACCTGTTTTTTTTGGTGTTTTTTTTAATTACACACTGTGCACAATTGATGATCAGGGTTGTTGTGTGTCCAACAAAACAAAACAAAAAATGTGCAAATTTCTAAATACTTCAAACTGATATTTCTTGAATAGAAATTTACATTACTTTATATATTCAAATACTTCCCTCCAGGTGTACTTTTATTCTTTTGAAGTGTTTCGTGCGGCAGGAATCCCAGAACACAAGTTACCCTACGCCGCATTGGGAACAGGGCTGTGTGAGCTGTCCACCTCTGTAGCCTGTGTGAGTCCCGTTTCACTCTTATCTAATCATATGCTGCATCTGTTTTAAAGTCTGTTAGTCAGTGATCTTTGTTTTCCTTTACACATCTTGAAATAATGTTTGCTTTTTCTTGTTTTTCGTTTTGTGATTTATTTAATTAATTATGGTTAAAAAAAACAACAACAACAACAACAACCAAAAAACACCTTCCTTTTGCTCTTACAGTCACAAACGTTATGAATCGTTTGTGACACCTATCCTTATGTGTAATGTTAGCGCCCCCATGTGGCTGTTTAATTCTGTGCCTCTGCTGCTGAACATTTACGTAGCAGTAAAAATGTGTTTTAATGTTGCAGTGTATGACTATTGAGAGTACGGGGAAAAAAGTCCTGCTGTTCAGAGGGTACATGGGAATGTCTGCGACACTGGTCCTCCTCACCGTCACTCTGAACCTGCAAGTGAGTCAACACAAACTGTTTAATGCATATTTTTGCATATTGTGATACATGACAACCAATCACTAGGTAACATAAATTCCTTAATTTCCCTCAGACATACGTGTCCTGGATGCCGTACTGCAGCATGGTCCTTGTTTTCATCTTTATCTTCTTTTTCGCCAGTGGACCAGGTGCATTTATCTCTTGCTATTGTAAACTAATAATATTTCAAGAATGATTATTTTCTTGCATCAACTATGATAACATCTTACTGCAACATATACGTACCTCTTGTGCTCGTCCCCTTAAGCTGGAGTAACAGCTCCTCTTCCAGGGACGATCTTTACTCAGTCATTCAAATCTGCCGGATACACAGTCGCCTGCACCCTCAACTGGACAGGCTTGTTTGTTGTGGGGATGCTCTTCCCTATTTTGGTGGTGAGCTCATTATTATCTTGGTCAAATTTGGCATATTTCTGACTAGAGGCTAGATGATTTAGGCAGTAAATGAATGAAGTTATGTAGATCAAATCAGATTAAATGTGTCACTCACAAATGGCCTCCAAATGTCTCATTTACAGGAGAATCTGGAGTACTTTTGTTTTCTTATATTTCTGGTTTTCTGCGTCGTTACTTGGCTCTATGCGAAGTTCAACATCCCCGAGACCAAGAATCGGACGGCGCTGGAGATCGCCGTCGAGTTTGAGAGGATGCACAGCAAACCCGGAGCAACACGGGGGAACACATCCTCTGAACATAGAGTCAATGGACTCGAAACATACTACACCAAATTCTGATGTATTCACCAAATTCAAAAACAATGACAAACTTGTAACTTGAAGTGCCGTATTATTAGATACAAAAATTTTACCGCAAAGCAACTTATTTTATTTTTTTTAAAATCTTTTTGTGACCACTTTCACCGTAAAAAAAACAACAAAAAAAAACAAAAAAAGCATTTTCTGTGTTTTCTAGTGCACTTCCATAACTAAACTTTAAAATGTCCCAAAGTGAATATTTACTTCAGCGGTCACTAGCCAGTATGCATGTCAACATGTTGTTGTTGTTTTTTTGGCACGAATGGAACCTCATACAGTAAACTCTATTTTGGTTTGTTTTTAAACTTTGAATTCTGCAGATATTTTTCATGGGACAACATGTCTGTAACTCAACTTGTTTACTTTTGAAACTTTAAGTTGCCTAATTGTTGCTGATGGCACCTGCGCATATTGTACTTCTGGTGAAACTTAAGCCAAACGATTCATAAATCAAACACCTGTATGTTTTGCTTTGCTGGATGTAGCTGAACCGTCCGGGTCACAGAGGAACTGACAATGATCGGGAAACTCCCCCCAATTACGCAGCAGCAGCACATGTGTGCGCCTGTGATAACGCAATCTCCAGCTCAAAGCGAACGTGTGTCGAGAGCAAAATGCGACAGGTTGCAGTAACTAACAACCAGAAAGTCTATGAGGAGGAGTTTCAACCTGCGTACGAAAGCACAAGGAAAACACTCCGGGCCACGCCTACAATTTGGATATGTTTGACTATTTAAAGGCCACTGTGGCTATAACTGTTGACTGCAGAAATTAACAGACCTGGTTATCAGCTGGCTTCGACCACGGACCCAATGGACACATATCTCAGCATCTCCTCTGATGAGCCCAAGGTCAACAGAGACTATGACCGAAAGTGAGTCCATTTCAATTGAGTAATATTGCAGACACACTAATTTGAACACCCTTTAATTTATTTTACATGCTCATTGTCCTTCTTTTATAATTCATTTGCTTCATTGGTCAAAACACAAAGGCAGAAAAACTTCTTATTTTTTTACCTTATTAATATATTATGTGCATGTAATTATCACAATTTAGATAATAAATAATCTATAACATCCGCTCCACTGATGTGAAAATGTGAACCCTAATTATATTGAATCAGTAGATACTCTAGTTGCCCGCACAGCAGGTGCAACCGAACCAGAAACACTCGCTCGCTTCAAGTTTTTATTTGCTTGATTGATCTCAGGAGCAACATCTTCTGGGCTCAGCACACACACTAAACGGGATCTTTCAGGTAAATTATTTACAGCAACCCTATACGTGTGAACTGTCAGGGAGGCTTGAGACTCGGCCGTCCAGCTCGGAGGTGCTGCAGATAGGGCCGTGAGATAAAGATGAGCAACTGGGAGCAGGCGACACAGGAAACCATGCACAGTTACACCAGTGAGCACAACAGTCTGTTAGAAATATGTCATGCTGGGTAAATTGGCAGTCTTTTGAAACAGTGGGGATGGCAGCACAGCAGTGATGATAACATCTCCAGCCTCCACCCTGCGCCACCCCTCACTGTGGGGACGTGGAGGGGAGGAAATTTAGCTCTGCAGCTGAAACTAGTGAAGAAACTGAGGCCAAAACGGAGGCAAAGTTCCTGAATTTCTTCAAAGGTTTCTGTAATGGGACAGAGACGATAAAGCAACTTAAAGGATGACAAAGAACATCACAGAATAGAAGCAAATTGTGGCTTTTGAAAGAACAACAAAAGAAAGATGTCATCAACTCGGATAACCATCGTCTAACTGATGCTTACAAGCCGATGAACGCAGACCAGAGTGTGTGCTGCATCATATTAAACCTCCAGACCAGACAGATCCACCGCAGACATGGATTGTTAAATCACACACACACACACACACACACACACACACACACACACACACACACACACACACACACACACACACACACACACACACACACACACACACACACACACACACACACACACACACACACACGCAAACAAAACGTCCTCTTCTGGTCATGTGTCTCCTGTCCTCAGCTGTGCTGTTGTGTTTGATCACAGGGTGTTTGTCAACGGCAGCCTGACACTTGAAAACATGAAATGCTACGGCTTCGACATGGACTACACACTGGCAAGTGAGTAAAGCCGTCACAACAAAACGACCCTCGTGTGTGAAATATTGTGTCACCATGAAGAGGCTATTAGTTATTTAACTTTATAATGTTCTTGTGCTGCACATGTTTTGCTGGTTGTGTAACCGTTGTTTGTGGTTTTGTTTGCAGTGTATAAGTCTCCTGACTACGAGAGCATGGGCTTTGAGCTGATAAGAGACAGAATGGTATCTGTTGGATACCCTCACGAGCTCCTGCGCTACACATACGACCCCAGTTTCCCCACTCGGTTAGTTTCGAGTCTATTTCTGTATCTGATGATTCATGCCACAATGAAGTAATCAATTTATCTAATGTCCTATTTTGAATTCAATTCATGTCAGAAATGTCAGGCGACAACCTTGTTCAACTTTTGTTTCCTTTCCTCCTCAACCCTCAGCGGTTTAGTGGTCGACACCACGTATGGGAACCTCCTGAAGGTGGATTCAAATGGGACTATTTTAGTCTGCAGTCACGGCTTCCGCTTCATAAAAGGGTAAAGTCAAAATCCAATTAAACATAAAAACACATCAGATATCTTAATCTGGAGCTGAGGTAAGGTGAAATGGAGATAGGGAGGAAGAAATAAACCGATCAGAGACATAGAAATAAAAAAAATTCAGCATGTTTAATAGACAACACCCATCATAAAGAAATATTTCAAATAAAATATTAGAGGTACATTGAAATAGCCAGTCCTGAGATAGGCAGGGTGGGTTAATTAGAAAGTCAAAATGTATTCAAACAATTTATGTTGTAGTATTGTAGATAATCTACCAGGTATTATACTGTTTAAAATGGTTCAAATTAGCCCCGCCTATTCCAGCTGCAACATGTTCACACACGAATGCATCAAAACCCAACATGTCCAATACAACCTCATCCAATACCGTTTTAAGGTAAACACATTATTGCCACACTATTGCAGAACAACATCTCAAGGTGGACTGAATCAGTGTTACTACCTATGTTCACCAATCGAACGTCTCATAGGAGGCTAACATTACATCAATACGACTATCCACGTTGCTCATACGCCCAAGTAAGATACTATCTAGTACAAAGCCAAACATATAGCATGTGCTTTTTCTGAAATGGAAAATGTGATGCCAAAGTATGTAATACACCCGTCAGTCCACTAGAGGACGCCGTGTCAGTGTCACGTTTTTCCTCGACTAGTCGTGAAAAGTTAAGGCGTCTAGATAAGATCATGGTTTAGGTTCAAATAAGTAATTTTTTTGTAAGTAACGTTATATACGTCACATTACATTACTTCAATAAGGAAGGAACAGATCCTCTTCATTGAATTTGCATTTAAGCCTCATTTACATATAGTTATGTTGTTACATAAGTTAAAATACGTTACTTTATGGACTTAACTGACTTAAAAGAAACCCACATTGATTTTTGCTTTCTCCAAGACTCAATCACCAGTGGTCTGGCTGAAAGTCATGTGTTTGTTCCATCCAAACACCCTCAACCTCCTTCCTACTGGGACTTTTTCACTCTTTATACTTTGTTACACAACCTTCTTCGACCCGAGCCGCAGCAAAACACAAGTCTGACAGTATTCTCTGGTGGACTGACGGGGGTATTACATGCTTTGGCGAAGATACCAGTAAATTAAAAGTTGTCCCTGTGGCTCTTTTGTTTTTGAAGGTCATTTATATTTTACATAAAAAGGGAAACAAAATATGACTGCAGCATGACGGTCAGCTGAAATGAGCTGGCTTAATGTGCTTTTACTTGTTTTCTTAAGCCACGGCAGCAGACACACACACAGCAGTTTGTCCGTGTGTATTTGTTGATTATCACAGGATTTGACACAAACTGTCTTCGCCCTGAAATGTAAATTCATGGATTTTTTTTTTTTTTTTTTTTTTTCTTTTACAGCTTTGTGACATTTTATCCAGTTTGTGTGTCCGGATTGGTAATATTGACTTGTGTTCTATTTTTGTTCAACAGAGAAGAGATTAACAACTACTACCCCAATAAGTTCATCCAAAGAGATGACACGGATCGCTTTTACATTCTTAACACCCTCTTCAATCTGTCAGGTATAAAATGACAAACCTTTCTAATTGGTATTCACTTTATTTTACAGTCACATTTTTGATTAACAACTTACCTACACCCTGCAGAGACTTACCTCTATGCCTGCCTGGTGGACTTCTTCACCAGATGCACCAGATATACAAAGTGAGTGGACACATGATCCCCAGAAGTTTCACTGTACCTCTGTTATTAGTTTTTATCTTCAACCCCTGAACAATTATAAATGAACCTCTTTCTAAACAAACTTCTCACCCTTTTCATCTCTGCTGCTTCCAGAATCCCTGAAGGCTACAAACACGGCGACTTGCTCATGTCCTACCGAAGCATGTTCCAGGATGTTCGAGATGCGATGGACTTCATTCACGATACAGTGAGTCAACAATGTAATATTGTGCATTTTGTCTTACTTTTCTCACCCTGTAAATGTTAAACTGCTAGACGTGTGTTGTGTAGGGAATCCTGAAGGACCGAACCGTCAAGAATTTGGAGAAATATGTCATCAAAGAAGTGAGTAAACTGGCAAGATTATGCGCCTAAATGTATTTTAGCCGGCTGAATGTCTCAAGGGCTGAAAATATTCATGTTTTTTTTTTACAGCCAAATATCCCTGTGCTCTTGACCCGGATTAAAGAGGTGGCCAAGGTCTTCCTCGCTACCAACAGTAACTACAACTACACCGAGGTGAGCGCATGAGCTTATATTATGCCATGAGAAAAACCTTTAAATGATAAATCAAAGTAAAGTGGAGGAAATCAAAAAGCCAACTTTTTCTAATATGTTTTTATTTATTTTGTATTTATTTTTCTTACCAAGGTCATTATGAAATACCTGCTTGAAAGTAATACTAAGGTAAGGCAGATTTAATTGCGGTTCGAGCCTTAAAAAAACATCCACTGAGGAGAATCGCACGAGTTTAACATCTTTCTTCATTCCAGCCTGGAAGCCCAAAAAAGCCCTGGTGCTCCTTCTTTGACCTCATCGTTGTGGACACCAGGAAGCCGATGTTCTTTGCAGGGGGGACGGTGCTGAGACAAGTGGACACGGTATGGAAAAGTGTGTCCAGCTGAAGATGTACAACACGATGTTTAGCCTCAGCAGGTTTCGGTAACACATTGTATTCTGGACACAGAACACGGGAAAACTTCGGATCGGGACGCACACCGGCGACCTCCAGCATGGAACCGTTTACTCTGGAGGTGAGATTCACCTAGTTTGATATCTTAATTTATTGATTGCTGCGTTTCCCCCCGTGATACAGCTTTAGAGGCAGCAACATCTCTCATTACTTTTGATTTGATTAAGTGAAATATGTTTAGTATTTGTGTACAGTTTGGAGACTTTAACTTCAATTGGTAATGCTAATTCTATCACTGAGTGGAAAGAAGAATGTTTACCTTCAAATAGTTAATGATTAAGTGATTACTGACACGTCAAATTTACCCTATTTTGGACATCAGCAACTTGACTCTTTACAATACATCAAATACTACTCCCACAGGTTTGTTTATAATTTTGTAATGTTTTAGGGTTGTAAATTCAGATTGTGCGTAAATAAATACAATTAAAGCCCCAAACAAATTTTTATTTGCCACAAGAATTGATGAATAAGTGTCTATGTATGGAAGCAAAAAGAGGCCGTTACAATTTCCTTTTTTTTTTTCTCTCTTTTTTTTCTTTATAAGCAACTGAATGGTCGCTGTGGAATCACCTCTAAAATGTAAAAGAACATAGCATTGAAATGTTTTATTCTGAAGCCATCTACATCTGTGTGGTTTTCATTTGATTCTCTTTGGACATTTCAAGGAGATCAGATTTCAGGTGGTGAAATTTTGAATACTTTTTTGGGTTGGAGTTCACATATTCATTATATGATTTAAATTTTTTTTTTTTTTTTTAAACTGGACACTTTAATTATATTTATTAACCTGTGACCCCTAAGAAGACAGTTTAAATACTTAGAATAAAGTTTGAAGTGCAAAAGTTGAAATTGACCTTCTGAAAATATGATGAACAAGGAACCATGAACATAAAGGTGAAGATGTTTTTTTGGTTGTTTTTTTTTTAACGTAAGAATGCTTTAATACAGTATGGCTATCCAGATTACAACATTAAGTATTTGGTAGTGCTACCACTTCACAGTGAGATATAGTTGCTTATTCAATTCAAATTTTAATGGCCTTTATTTGCCTCAATACATACAGTTTATATTCATATACTGTATTTGTGCATGTTTGTACATTCCTGTAATTTAAATGCATTAAATGTATAGCTTATTTTGTGTTTTTCCGGTTGCAGGATCTTCAGACATTGTCTGCGATCTCCTGGATGTCAAAGGTAAAGACATCCTGTATGTTGGAGATCACATCTTCGGCGACATCCTCAAATCTAAGAAACGTCAGGGCTGGAAGACTTTTCTGGTCGTACCGGAGCTCACCAAGGAGCTGCAAATGTGGGAGGAAAAGAAAAGTAAGGAGGAGACTCGGTCCTGTCACCATTTACCATTTTAACATTATTAGCTGGTTTCCAAAGTTTTGATGACTCTTTATTTTTCAGGTCTCTTTGAGGAGCTTAAACGTCTCAATGTCTTCTTAGCTGAACTTTACAAGTAAGTCCGTGTCCATCTGTATATTTGTCTTATTAAATCACCACTCATATCAATTATACCCCACTTGTGTCTGGGAATATATTTGTCAGTAAGGTGGAGCTGCCATGAAGACGTGCGAACAACATCTCAGACATGTATAAATGTTCAGAACAAACATTCTTGGAAATTATGACAAATCTTGGTTGAAGATATTTAAACCTGCAACAATTTCAGCTGTTGACTCGCTAAAAACTACAAAACTGGAAAACTTCTTTGTGTTATTTTCTGCTCCATTAATAAGAATAGTTATGTTTAGCAGCTCCTGTAAACTCTCAGCAGCGGGAAATACAAGCAGTTGTATAAAGAAAACCACAAAAAACAACTGTATATGTTTATTTTTTTGCATGTACCTCACTGTCTATACATGAAACACAACAGAATAATGCATCCATACACTTGGACAAATACTGGTAATAATTTTTTTTTTTTTTTAAATGATTTTAAGAGGTAAAGTGATATTTCTACTGTGTTTCACTCTGACCAGCAGAGGGAGCTGCATCTGCCACAGCGCCCCACTTCCCATGCTAAACTTATATCTATCCAGCCATCCATTATTTATACCCACTTTATCCTGAACAGGGTCACGGGGGAGGGGGGCCTTTCCCAGCTCACTTAGGGCGAAGGCAGGGTTCACCCTGGACAGGTCGCCAGTCCATCACAGGGCCAACACATAGACCATTCTTGCTCTCATTCACACCTAAAGGCAATTTGTAGAACCACCAATTAACCTGAGGTGCATGTTGGGTGGATGGTGGGAGGAAGCCGGAGTACCCGGAGAGAACCCACGGAGGCACAGGGAGAACATGCAAACTCCACACAGAAAGGCCCAGATTCAAACTTGGAACCTTTTCGCTGTGAGGCGACAATGCTAACCACTGCACCACTGTGCCGCCCAACTTATATCTAATGAATTATTTATACATCATCAGTGATAACATTAGCTAAATATGATTACTTTTATTTATTCGTAATTTTTACATCAATATTTGTCATAGTGGATCTAAATAATCCATCACAGGATAAAATAACAACTCTGTCGTGTGTGTCAGGATTTATTGAACAACTAATAACCATCATTACTGATATCTAAATAATTAGCGAGTAATGAACTCATTTATTTGAGTGTTTTTTTTGGAACGTACAACAAAGATATTTACGTGTTTAGAAGCTCCTAAACTCCCCAAACATAATGATTCCTTACACATATAATTATATTTGTGCCAGTACATGAACATTTCATTGTTCACTACAACAAGTTAGATGAAGGGATGAAGTAACTGTTCATTTTTCTTTGTTGTTTGAAGGGACCTGGACAGCGGCAGTCAAGGGTGTCCTGACATCAATATCATTCAGATGAGAATGAAGGTGAGCTTCTCACAACAAAACACCTTTTCAATATTTTGTTACAGACACCGGGAAAATGGATGTAGCTGAAACATTGCTGTTTTAACTCCACTGGGGCTTCTTAAGATGATATTTTCTTGTCGCTGGGAAAATGTCGACTCCACATGACTTCAACACACCGTTTCAGAAATAGTTCAGCACAAAAACATTCCCTTGCAATCAAATTCTGCTTCCTTCCCTTTATGCTGACAGCTCAAATCCTGGCAATAAGAGCTGGACTATCAACAAGTTTATGTTCTGGAAACTGTTTGTGGTTTTTTTGTTCTCTTTTTCTTTTAATGTGAAAAAGAGTCACTGCCTTGTTTTTGGTTTTTTTTTTTTTTACCTGTGCTTAATTATGGGGCTCTTTTTATGCCCCTGCTCAGGCATTCAGGATCACCACTGTGAGCTTTACTCCAGATTAGGATGGCCTGCTCTGGCAACCTGCAGGCGCTCACACTGGTATACTTTCACACACAAGGCCATTTTTGGCCTGCTTCCACCTTATAAATGTACTTGATGGATGTGTGATGGACTGTACTCTTTGCGGTCAACTGACTTTTATATGTTGTCTTATATGTTGTACCAAACGTGCGTACAGAAAAGCGGTTATGCCTACTCTGCACCCTCAGACTGGAATTTATTAGAGAAGTTTCTTTAAACGGACAGGAGATGGAGTTGTTGGGTGTTGATGCTTTGACTGATGATGATGATGCTGCATGGTTTGTGTTGCACTGTTATTCCTTGGGATGTTTCATACTGTGATTCTTTTTGTCTTGTTTTTATCTGTTTAACTTTACTTGTTGTTGTTTTGTGCTGCTGCCTGTTTTGGCCAGGACTCCTTTGGAAAAACAGAATCTTAAATCTCAACGGGATGATTCCGGGTAAAAAAAAAATAATGTTGAAAGTTAAAATGAAATAGAAAAAAAAAAGGTGAAATATTGGGACGTGAGTTGCCCATTAGGGATCTTTTTTTTGTGTGCTGCTAATTTCATCATTGCATCAGTACAATGATAAACCCTTTTGATAATTCTTCGTTGCAGCAAAAACATTGTGTGAAAGCACTGTGCTGTGGTTGCAGGTGCTGACCTACAGGATGGACGTGTCTTACGGCCAGATGGGCAGCCTCATGCGCAGCGGCTCCAGACAGACGCTGTTTGCCAGCCAGCTGATACGTTACGCAGATCTGTACTCCTCCACCTGCATCAACCTGCTGCACTACCCCTCCAATTACCTCTTCATAGCTCCTCCAATCCTGGTGAGTCCTCTGCTTTGTTGCAAACAACCACACTAGAAAAGAAACTGCATGTTTGCCCTTTCAAAGTTCATCACGGAGGGGATGGGGGGGGGGCGTTCTCTTTCAGATGCCCCACGAAGCAGCTTCTCAAAACTCTGCGGACATCGCTTCATCGGAGCTCACTGTCCAAACCATCACGCTGTCACAGTGAACAGGAACTGAGGTTACAATTTTACATGATTAGATATGAAACGTTTATGTCGTGACTTGAAGTTAATGAGTTATAAAAACAATTTTTGGCCTTGCAGTGCTGCAGACGGCCCGCTGAGATAAAGAATATGAATGAAGACACTGCAGAGGAAACCGGTAATGTGTTTCTTCTGGTCATGGACAGTTCTCCCGATGAAGGTGACCCACCGGCCCATGTACAAAGAGTTTGTTGCAGCCTGACAGTGCATCTTTTATAAAAACACAAACTTATTGCTCCACCTGCTGGATGTGAATTTGTTTACCTTATACATATATAATTAAAGCATGTTGACAGTTTGAGATTTGAAGACAAATCAGACTCAGGGTTACTGTACATATGAGTGATCTTGCGCTGTCTTTACATCTAGCTGTGCATGTGCACTTTCAATCTGCATTTATACTCTCACTAGAATTTTTGTTCACGTTTTCCCCATGTTATCATATGGTGCAGCATGTGGAAAATATGGGAAACTCGTGTTTTTTTTTCTGTAAGACACGCTGCTGACTGGACAAATCACATTTTTCAGTGCTGCCAGAACCACATCCGAAAATGTTATTTCATTTGTATGAGCTGACCCTTTAAGGTTCTCTTTTCTGCATTAAATCCACTGACCACTGGATGGCACTTAATCACCTCGGTAACAGACATGAAGATGATCAGGTGTGTGTTCAAAGGAGCTAAAGATTATTATTATTACAAGCATATTAAAATATTTTAATCTGACTAAAATAAATTCAAAAACAATTCATCACCTTTTTAACAGTAAGATACATTTAAAAGCAAATACGCCATCTTTTGTCAGAGTGGCAATAGACATTAATAACAGGAGCCTCCAGGATCTTCTTTATCAACAAACGCATTAATGTAATCAGATATGATATCGACATATGAAAACACACTCATACATTCAGTGAAACATACACTCACACCTGTGTAGTCCAGTAGGACACACTGTGGTTCAGTCCTGCTCCTGAGAGCTCAACCTTTTATCAGGAGGCAAGAGAAACACACACACACACACACACACACACACACACACACACACACACACACACACACACACACACACACACACACACACACACACACACACACACACACACACACACACACACACACACACACACACACACACCTACCTCTCTGGCTGTGTAATATCAGTGCTCAGGACAACTGTTTTTTTTCTCAAAGTAAATGATCCAGTGTTCTTGCAGGGCTGACATGTCAAAGAATCACAGTTTTCCTGTTGTGCTCCTGCATGGCGGGACAGTGTGCTAATGGATTTTTATCAGCTACGTGTCACTCTGCAGATAAACTTCAACTTCATGGTAATTGCACTGCTCATATTAGTCTCATCTTTGCATCAGAGTCAAGATGATAAAGTCTCCAGTGATATCAGGAAACTGTTTAAACTTTCGTCATCTGAAAAACCAACTATTTAAACTCATACAATGTTACCAGTAAAATCTGGAGCTGAATTTGACTTTAAATAATTAAGTTTCACGCTACACATGCAGCTGCATTTAAAAAAAAAAAAAACCTTTTCAAGAATGGGCCAGCTCACTGAGGGACGTAATTCACAAAGAATCTATTTGCAGTTTGACTTTATTATTCTGTCAGTGAAGCTCTTCAGAAGACACTAACTCTCAGCTGCCAGCATTGTTTTGGACACGCAAAGAAAACATGAGAGGCAAATCCAAGGGATACCCTTTCCTCATTTATCAAAACTTCTCCTTGTCAACACACACACACACACGTTTCCTATGATTTCATGTCCTGTATCAGGGCTATTTTGGTTTATTTCCCTCGCCATTGTCTGTTGGTCACCTGCATTTCTTGTTCTTGTTTCATCTTGTTCACTTTGTTGTGTTTTATTCTCTCACTTGCACCAATCCTCAGCTTTCATGTCACCTTTAATCTTCTTTTTTTAATCGCGTCTCCAATAAGTTTCATCAAGATGCTCGAAAACCAACTTCAGCTATGAAACAAAAAGTTCCCCCTACTTTATCTGATGCAGTGTTCTTTATTTAAACTTTGCTTTTATCATTATTTATTCATGGTTGTCTGAATAATGGGCTAATAATGATCATGTCAAGATCACCAGTTGCTGCTGCACTACAGCTCCAGCCCTTTGGATGGCATTAAAGTGCCACTGTGCAGAGATGAACTTAAAACAAAGCTGAACGATGAGCCTGACAGCACAAACTGCTGTCTATCTGTTCAGTCAGGACATTGAGAGACTCTTTATCTTCTTTTATCTCCTAACAAACTACTGAGAGTAATTACAGGCAGTGACTTTTTCATTTTAGATGTCACAGCCCTGCTGGTAGTATTTTGTCTGCAAACATGTATTGCTTTCTGTTCAGAGTGAGTAAATCGTGCTTAAAAAATTCTGAGACTGGCTGAAAGGACAAAGCGAAGTCGCGATATAATGAAGAAAATGTGTGCCCTGCCAAACCCATAGTTTTTCTTTTTCTTTTTCATACATGTTGTTCTTTCTGTCTGATGGGACCAAGCAGAGAGCTGAAATGCACATTTTGTAACACTCACACACGCCGTTATCCTTGCACTCACATACTTTCCTCTCCATGAGACAACACACCGCTCTGTGATGTAAGAGCTGTGCAGCAAAGGTGTGTAAAGTATCAGTTTATCTGTACTTTAGTTTCCAATTATAACCACATGTTACTTTGCAGAAGTATCTGTTAACCTGATCACACCTTTAATCATTACAGTGAGATGAAGGAAGAAGAGCGGGTCGCTGCAGTGTTTAAGATCTGCCAGGACATTTTAACTTCATTATATAACAAGAGTTTAAGAAATTATTTTTTGCAAAGGAAGTAATAGTGTTCCAAAGTATAAATATAACTCCCCCCCCTCCCTCCTCAAACAAAAAAAAAAACTAAAACATTTCTGTGTTCCAGAAAAACCTGGTGTTGAATCTCAGAAATATAGAAAAATCCTTCACCTGTACAGCCTCATATTTGATTAAAATATCATGAGTTTTGGCCAGAGGCCGTCTTCATCAACATTTGGTCTTCACCATTAGCGTTAAATATTTAATTTAAATGTAAAAGATGTATACCATTTGAATTTAAAGTCCACTGATTTCAGGTTTTCAGTTTTTTTTCTTCTTTTTCTTCTTACAATCTCCCTTGCAAATTTGTCTGTTAAGGTTATCTAAAAATAAAATTACACTTTTAAATGACACTTGCATGTCCGTCTTCTTCTCTATAAATGTTTTTTCCACCCCCATCTACTTCATTGTCAACATTGAGTGAAACATTCAAAATTAACCTCATGTTTTTGTTTATCTTTGCCATAAAACACATAAAACTGATATATTCTACATGTACCAAGAACAATATCTTACCAAATTTGCCCAAATTTAATGTGAGCATTTGGTGTTTTGGGAAACTTTGTGATTCCTTCATGAGCTGTAACTAAAGTTTAGTGGGTTTGAACAAAGTTTACAAGAGTTATTAATAAATGCATGTTAAGCTGGTTATGAGAAGACCTTTATAAAAGACTTTTATGGAGCAAAATCAGTTTGTTACCGAATCGAAACATATTCACACCACGTTGACATGAACTTTACTTTTGTTTTAGGCCTGATATTTCATATTTAAATGCAATGGTAGGACATGCTCATGTTTTTTCACTGCTGTCTAACTCTTAAATAAACTGTGTCAGTTGGGTATAAATGTGTCAGAAGCTAATTCTACTTGTTTGCATCTGATAGCAAATCAATTGATTTCATTTAAACATGACTTTGCTCTTTGAAATGTGTTTCTTCCAAGAAAATATAGCAGAACAAATTAGGAAATGCATTTAACGACCTTTATTTAGAAAGAAGATGAGAGAAATAACATCAGTTTCTTTAATCAGAGATGTTTTATAAACCACAAAAAAAATATATCATTAAAAACACAAATACACATTTAGACAAGTTTTTTTTTTTTTTTTAAATTACATTAAGAAGAGCTTTTCTTTTGTTTCAAAAGATTCTTTCCCAAAACAATTCTCTTAGTGATTACATTTGTTTAAAAAAAAGAAAAATCATTAGCAGGAGTCAAACACATTCACTTATGAACAGCAGCCCCATAAATAAATGACAAAAGAACAAACACATTCGTTCAATGGGTTTTATGAGTATGTTGCGGTTTATATAATTCATGGAATGCAGATGGTGTTTTCTCATTAGCTGGTGTTCTCTGTAGTTTAATCTGCGTCACATTCAGAGCTGTTCAGAAAGCACCGCTGACACGTTGGGTTTCATTGCAGGATACTTTGCTGCTCTATGCAAGTCAGATAACTGCAGAAGCACCACAGTCCCCCATTCCACACATTCCAGGATTTCCCAGCAAGCATTGCAAGCAAGCCTAAACAAGTCACGTTCTTTACTCGGGAGAGAAATTCACACAGTCCAAAGTGACTTGACTTCTCCTTTTGCTTTCCCTTCAAGCGTGCGTTCGCACAAATGCACTTTTTACGTCGGAGTCACTTCTTCGAACATTTTTTTTTTTTTTTTTTTTTTTAAAAAAAGGCGACGGACGGACTTTGCAAACTGGCATTTAATACGCAGTCGCAGAAAATCGGCTCTCTTTCACCTGAAACGTTTGGACTCCGGCCGGGCATATCTGTGTGGGGCCCCCCACCCCACCCCCACCCCCCCAAAAAAAAAATTAAAATTAAAAAAAAGTGTTTCCTATCTGTTTTTAATAACTGCTCGTGTCCTTCTGCGGCAGCTTGTAACAGCAACTGGACTGTTGTTAAACATTTCCACCCCAGAAAGGTCTGCCGGCAGCCATCAAAACAAACAAAACGTCTTTACTCTCTTACTTTAGAGTTCAAACATGAGGCACACACACACACACACACACACACACACACACACACACACACACACACACACACACACACACACACACACACACACACACACACACACACACACACACGGGAGCAGTGACACCTAATCTCAACACGGAAAGAAAGGAAAGAAAAGAAAGACAAGGCGAAGGGGGTGAGAGGGCCTTGCTCCCTACATTCCTCCCAAACGTCCCCCTCCCTCCCTCCCTCCCTCCCTCCCCCCCCCCCCTCCCCCGTCGACCTGCTACCACTGAGGATGCTCAAAAACCACACATGGACCTCTTCCTCAACCCCTCCTCCTCCTCCTCCTCCTTTTCTTTTTCATCTGCTTATTTTTTTTTATTTTTTTTTTTTTTACCATCGTTGACACACAAGTCTCGGTGTTTGGTGTGATGACAAAGCAGAAAACGAAGGGGGGGGGGGGGGGGAAAAAAACAACAACTAGGAACTAACAGTAACATATTTATCTCCGCTGTTTTTAAAGCTTATACAATTGGCCTCGTGCTTCTTGAGCTGTAATGTCATTTCAACGACGCATCACGCAAGTTGAGCAGAAATGAATTGTTACAGTTGTGATTCCCTCGCTTTAAAATGTCTACAAAGCTACGTATCCCTTTTTTACTTCAAGCTTCGGTCATGAGGACGTCTGTCGGCTTACAAATGTGTGTAAACTCTCCTCTCTAAATACACCGCCTGGATAAACAGTTTAGGAGGCTTTTTGCTCTGCCATCAGTCATCAGCTCCACTTCTACACAAACTCGTTTTCAAACGAGACCTTTAGCAACCGCTTTAGCGTGAGCTGGGGCCAAATGCTATGACAATACTATTGCACTGCTAGAATGGATGGTACAGTAGTGCAATATTGTCAAAGCAGCTGACCTCAGCATGTGTCAGCACGTGGCCATGGGGACAGCCATTGTTCACTGCCAAACTCCAATTACATTTAAATAAGTGACAATGCTGTTTATCTGGGGGGTGGGGGGGGGGTTTGTGGGTTTTTCTTTTTTTTATTATTAAAAGAGAGAAAGCAGATGTTGAAATGCTCCAACTCGTGCTGTCGTTTCAATTATTTTGCTGCTTAATTGATAATGGCTGTTGATCGTGGCCTTAAAATACTGCATTTTATGAAAACTTCAGCATCTTTTACACAAAATAAAAAATAAAGCACAATAATAGAGGGGCGGTTTCTTACACCAAGAGACATCATTGCTCAGAAACACACACGTGTGATGACATTTCATGGCACCTTTCGCAGCTCCATGTGTAGGTCAAGAGTTAAGGCAGTAAAAGGGAGGTGTGGGTCTGTTTCATCAGCCAATGCCCTTTTAATATTGCACTGCTCATCTCAATGTCCAGTAGTGCAACAGAAAAAGGGCAGTGGACAACAACATGGACACCATCAGCCTCCACTGCACATACTGACTCAACTATCCACCTTTTTCTCTCCACTGTCCCCTCCCCCCCCTCAAAAAAAAAAAAAAAAAAATCCCTTCAAATACAGTGATATCACTCACAAGTTCAGTATGAACTCCTGTACATTAGTTTCTTAAACATTGGACACCATAAAAACTTCAGTTAAGAAGGCAGAAATACATGAAACTGCCCATTAAAAGTTTGCAGGCTGATGGCACTTCTTCTTTTCCACAAAACCGTGCTATTAATATGCATTTCAAGCCCTGTAATTAAGCATCTGTGGGGAAACAAAAGTTAGGATGTTACAGATTAACAATATAACTTCTCAGTGTTGGGAGTTAAATTAACTTCCCGAATTAAACAGCATTGGTTACTCTCATCCTGGGAGAATGGGAATTTCCCAGCATGTGGGCCCATACTATTCTCTCCAGTGAATGACATGCATTCTAATTTTGGTGGAGAAATGGGAGGTTGGAGACAGAGAGACAGAGAGAGACAGAGAGAGACAGAGAGAGAGAGGAGCCCCCACCCTCTCAAAGCTTTCAGAGCTTCAGGCTGACACCCTCCAATTCCGAACTGTCAAATACATTTATTAATATCGTTTTTTTTTTATCATTATAATTCTTCGCTCTGCGTTTGATTTGTAGCTACAAATAAACACGAGCAGAAAAACCTACGATATAAATCCACCGACTTCTTCAACAGGAGGAAAAACTTCACCAACAAAAGTTGCTCGGTTCCACGACAGAGAAATGACGAATTAATAAACAGCAACAACCCCTGAAATCAAAGCGAACAGGTCCTGCAACTTTGCGCAATTAATTCGTTGCTACACAACATGTAGAATATATACCATGACAAAAAAAAAAAAAAAAAAAGACTCAGGAAATCTCCAGAAAACCACGAAGCTTTCCCACGCCCGATCCATCTGATAATTCCTGTAAAATACCGCTTTTTTAAAACATTTTTTTAATTTTTTTTTACCTGTTCTTGGGAGGCTTTATCCGCCATACATCTCTGTGAGCGGCCTGTACGCCTCTGGATCTGCTCTGCAAGCCATTCCGGCCAGCTCACAAACCCCACAGTACAATACTGGCGACTTGTTAGATTGCACAACAGCATATAGGCTTGCACACACAAAAACACAGACACACACACACACACACACAGACACACACACACACGCCACCACCACCACCACCACCACCACCGTGAAAATGTCCCCTCCTCGGAGACCCATTACAGCAGCCCCCTATAAGGTGCAGAACGCGTCTATCTGTCCATAAGGCGTTAAATCGCGTCCTGGTCAAGTTTTGAAGCGAGCTTCCAGATGCGCAGCGCACGGGGACTGACTCAACTCTTGTGGCTGTTTTGCTCCCTCAGGTCGCGTAAATACACACTCAATCTTCGCATCGCGACCTTTGCAACTTCCAAGTTTGCGCCGAGCTCCTAACAATTTACGCAAAAAAAAAAAAAAAAAAAATCGGCTACAACTCTCTGCGGACAACCTCCCCCTCCACACACACCCCCACCCCTCTCCACCACCACCACCACCACCACCTCCTCCTCCTCCAAAATCATGAATAGTATCTGGCCAAGGGAGGGACAATCCGTTATAGGCAAAGAGAGAAGGGGGGGGGAAAAAGTTGTCCATAAAACAAAGAAAAGCGACCCTCTCCACAAACCACACTTCACGGTCCGCTCCTCGGAGGATCCCAGCCGTCATCCGAGCCGGCTGGGAGCGAAGAACGATCAAATTTGCGGGGCTCGAAGAGTCGGGAAAAAAAAAAAAAATCGCAAGTCTTCCATGCACAAGCACACGGCCTCGCAGATCCGGACTCCATCTTTGACTACTTGACATTCAGAGCCTGCCGGAGCAAATTCCTCGTTTGCATGCCTCCCACTGATTGGCCTCTTCTTGCGCTAGTCTTTGCTATATGATGCGCCATTGGTTTGGTTTCGGCGTGTTCAACCTTTCCAGCGGCCACGGGATTGGCTGCGCGCGGGGAAGCGTCACACCGTACAACGAATACCTGATTAAATGTGTCCCATTCACAAATTTCTCCTCATCTCCCCGCGCTGTATCTGGATCCTTGATCACTAATTACTTGATTTGCGTTGTGGCGCAAAGATCCTTTGTGCATTTATAAAGAGGGATTATATTTACTCTGTAATTGGTCTCCGGAGGGACAGTAAGCTATTCATTAGTTCAAACATGGACTAAGACGGGCTTATCCTCAGACATGGGCGGCGAGAATCAGCCCTACAGTAATGAACTGCAATTTTAAGTAATCGATTGGATATCATTGTGGACTGGAAGAACGTGATCTGGTTCTCATTTCCGATTTGTGCGTACTGGTGCAAACTTTTTGAAAATAATAAATGAATTCTACCGAGACAAACATAATTAAAGTGCCTCAAAGATCGCAGTTTGAGGATGCAGAACGAGCATGTATGGTATAGTTTGTGGGGGATCAATGCTTGGATCAGATCACACGGTGCTGGAGGCGGACCCAGTGGGCGCCTCGGCCCCTTGCGAAGCTTTGATTGACGCACAGAGAGGAGTAGCGGGCTGTGAAATTTGGCATTCCTGGCCAGAGGAGCTGAAATAATGGCATTATCCAGTGGGAGAGGGCCCACTTTTTACTCCCCACACACCCACCCGAATCCAGCCCACTCAGAAGGGATCTGATTGTGCAGCCAGTCGGCAAAAAAAATGTTTGATGTAAGGCGGGGCATGATGGATCCGGTGAAGGTTTGGAGCAGTGATGTCCCCTCTGCTTTCCGGTGACTCCCATCAAACTAGAGTCCTGTCAGGGTTTATGTCACTGAAGTGAAATTTACCTCTGAACCTGGACATTAAGGCATTTTGCCACTGATCTAATTTCATCTTCTGATTTCACAGCTGCTGCTAAAGCTCTATTTATACACATTTTCCTTCCTTAATTCAGAAAGCAGACAGAAAAGACAGAGATTAAGTTGTTTAAAATCCACATCTGATCTCTGAAAGACATTGGTGTTCATTATTTTTCTTGACAAAGTGGCAAAAACAGGGTGACATGTTCATAATGTGGAAATAAGTGAATCCATAAAAAGCTGAAATTTAAATCTGTAGCTATTTTGCTCATTTTATGAGACTGATTCAAATTTGTACAAGTTCAGAAAGAATTTGAACAAATAAAATGATTCCATGTTCATTCAGGATAAGCTTAAAAATGAGAACACTGATTTTTATAAAGAATGAAAATAAGTCAATATTTAGCAGAGCATTTGACTAATTTCCAGAGGAACCTTAAATATGTTAAAGCTGTGAAGTGTTTAACAGGATTACAGAAGTTTGATTAGCCTACTTTAGTTGCTTTTCCCCTCACCAACACGTGTTTGTTGAAAACCTTCCACTGTGGAAAGAAAACACAGCAGGACACATAACTAATGCATAATATGAGTAATTTATTAAATTAAATGGTTGTTTATTGACACGTTTTTGTGGTTTTAAAACAGAATCACCTCCATAAAAGTTCATTTGCAGACGTCAGTTTATAAGCAAAAGAAACAAACTGTAGCATGTACTGAGAGATATTCTCCTCTCAGATTTATGCAAATAAATTGTCCAGTCAATTATATGTTTTTAAATAAAACAACATCCAATAAAAATAGTTTAAAAATAAATGTATTCATTAGACAATATTTCTTTGTCAAATTTAGAGATATCCTTAAATCAGCTTTCATTACTGTTATCACTCAGTAGTTTTTACAACGTGGTAAACAGTGAATTTCAGTTGTGTTTAATTAAAATGTAATGATTTTCATTCTTCAAATAACGAAAACCAAACTTCTTTTGAATAACTACAAAATTAATAGACAGGAAAACTCTACTAAATGTGAATAATTATTTATAAAATGTGCTTCTCCTCAGAGAATCCTCTCCACAAAGACACAAAAACAATTTCATCCATTTAATTCAAGTATTCGTTTCTTGATTTAAAGCCCCTTTTTTGGCTCATATTTTATGAAATTCCCCAAATTCAAACACGATTCACAGCTTTTACACTTTAAAATACACTTTAAAAACCATCTAAAGTAAATGTATTTTCCTGTTGTTGAAAATGCCGCTTGGACTGAAAACAGGCCAATCACCTGAGTATTAATTGATGTAAATAGTCTTAGAAATCCTGAGCTATCTGACAGCTAATTAAATGCTTTTTAGGACATTTCTATCAAAACACATTGTAACATGAAGAACTAATGCTGCCCAAATCAGCTCCTTTTATTAGATGTATTTAAAAAGATAAAACCAAATGTGAAGACAGATCTGTTTTTATTGGATTCTTTCTGTTTTCCAGTTTGGTTGTATTTGTTTGAAAAGTTTTTAGAAATTTCGTTTTTTTTTTACCAAACAAAGTCATTTCAAAGGCACATTAAAAATTAATCTGCAGGGATTTAGAAGTGTTCAAGGAACCTTGTAGGAGGTACATGAGGCAAACAGAGAAAAGAGAGACAAAAAAAAAATGAGTTTCATGTTTTTGGAGAATGTTTCTCTGTTGAGTAAGTGGGAAAAGTGCCACAAACCACCACTCCCTCCTGAAAGGCCTGATTTTAAACTGCTGCCTGTGTGAGGTGTCATGGGGGCTGAGAAAAGCCTTTTAAACATGGGAGTTATTGTTCCCTCTTTTTTCCCCTCCCCAACCTCCCATCCTCCGAAAATGTACCTCCTTTCTTCCTCTGCCCTTTAACCTCTCCCAACCCCCCATCCCTCCATCTCACGTCTCTCTCTCTCTCTCTCCCCACATTTCCTCTCTCCTCTCGTCGGCTGAAGACCAAACAACCGGTGATGGATTGTCATTGATTATTTCCCACCAAAGAAAAAAAAAAATAATAAAAGGGTTAATGGAGAAGTTTCTGGTGGGTGGAAAGAGGGCTTTCTCGCTTCATCTTTTTTTTTTTTTTTCATAAAGTAGTAGTAGTATTAGGAGTAAGTAGTAGACCCCACCTCGAGCACCAAGCCCCTGTGCACCCGTACTCTTCCAAAAGAGGGTCCTCCCCCCTCCCCCCCCTCTGCCTGCCTCTCAAAACAGACTCTATGGACTGCATGCATGACATTCCAGCTGTGTGGGTGGCACAACCTTTTACAGCTTCTCCAATGGTACACATGGCTCCTAAAGCACAACAGCAAAGAAACCCAAGAGCCAACGTCACACATCTTCACCTAGGAACTCGTCTTTCCTCTCCGTTGACCACGTTACCTGAGAAACGTCATCAGAAATGTTGCTGGTTTGTTGTCTGATGGCCCAAAAGTTCACAGGGCAGGATGTGATAAACAAGAAGTCACCAAACAGCACATTACTTTTTTTTTTTTTTTTTCTTCATCTTTAACCTAGGTACCTTTTACAAACAGCTCAAACAGCTCACGATTGTTCTATCACCTTGACTGGTGAGTCTTTGGTAAGACTTTTCCAAAATGCATGAAGATTTTTTTTTTTTTTTTTATAAACATGATTGTTTAATAAGTCAAATGTTTGAGAAGTCATCGACAGAAAATGACACATGAAACTCCGAAACTCAATTTAACACATCAGATTTTCCCAAGCTGTGTGTCTGTGACTGGTGTTGATAACATGAAGCGGCACTCCTTCAAAAATCTGTTTTCATTTTTGTTATCAGAGTTTCATAACTGTTAGTTGATGTGGTGTCTACAGTTTTACCTATCTGATTATACCTCTCATAAGTAAAATCACAGGGAAGGATAACAACCTGTACATTTTTCTGTGAATTACTTTTTGTCAAATAAAAGGACACATTCTCGTCAAATATAACAACTAAACATGGGAACTCATAATGTATTTGGTGTAATGAAGGTATTTTAAGGTCAAATGTTTTCTCTATTAAAATGCGTAGAAAAGGTAAAGATTACCACTGCAATATTTGACTACATAATGAATTATAATAAATTATTTAAAGAAATAAGTTATTGCTTTTACAGTTAACGCTTAACTTTAACCCTCTATTTTGCATTAATAGGACACATAAACATGTCACAAATTGTTTATAACTCATGAAAATGTGTCTGAAAACGTAACAAAATCTGCCAACAACTCCTCCTGTATGCATTCATAAATAGAGGCCAGTGCAAAAACGTAGTTATAATAATATAAATTGAGTCTTTATAACATACATTTTAACTGCTGGTAAATACTGTGCAGTGATAAACACCTAAAATAATCTCAGATCTGGCTATTACGACATTATAATAAGTGAAAAACTATTTATTAAAAGTTTATATGGTGCTTATAAATGGTTATAAAAATGAAGTATCATATTTACACATATAGAAGAGAGGAAGTAAAGGCATGTTAAAAAAAAAACACAAGCTCTAAAATTTGTCTTTTAAAAAAAACAAATTATGAAAATTGCCGAGGTGTAGAGAGTAACTAATAATAACATAACTCGCAATGCATCCAGTTCATGTCAAATCAATATTATTTCTACTGCCCAATATCACAAATCAGAAAACGATCTTAAGTGGCTCAAGCTATACAGCAAATGACACCCTCCATCCTCGGAGCCTCCGTTCGGTTAAGAAGAAACTCCCCCTGAAAACACACCCTTTGAATTCATCTGTACCAGTAATAATTTAATTAATCATCATTATTACCACCATATTCCTCCCACCAGCAGAGATGCAGCAACCAATAGACGAGCCAAGCGAACTCCACTTCCTCAAACCTACACACTTGCACTCCACAACACCCTCCATTAAATCAATTAGTCATGATCCCCGAGGATCACTGCACAAGTATATTGAAGCTCAAAATTCTGCTGGTGGTGGGAGACATTGATTTTCAACCACCAACAATAAACAACATCCATAACGCACAGCTAAAGGTACGTGAGGCTTGTTTTTCCCCTCCACCGGGCGAGTGCATGAGCAGAGTCCAAAGGATGAAAAAAAAAAAAAAAAAACCTCAACCCCATTAACTGAACTTCAGAGGAATTCCTCACTTTACATACGGAATGCACATTAGGTCAAAGGGCAAAGGGCCAGAGGGGAATCCACCCGCGCCCAGGCAGGCAGGCCTTATTTAAACAAGCCAGGAATGCCTGGTTGGAGGAGAGGAGGAGGAGAAGAAGAAGGCAGGAGGAACCTCTGCCATTAAAATGAGCAGGGGCCACCGCCAATAAATACCAGCACTTTTTAAATTACCTGCACTGGCTGACTTCATGTGCTACTGACTCTGAAATTTATTAGGAGCTTTTCCCCTGTTATATATTTACTAGTTAGAGTGGTTATAGATGTGTGCTGCTGTAATAAGAGGTAAAAAATAAATAAATCATTGTATGTATTGCAGGTACAAGAACGTGGAAGTGCAGTCAACCTCTTAAACTAACTTTGTTTGTTTTTACCCTGACAATAAACTCTAAATTTGGATACAGGATGTACACGATAATAACAGTATAATTCTGTAGTGAATTCTGAATTGAAGTTATATGAGGGACCTACAGGACCCCATGTTTTGAATGAGCACATTGAAATATTCTTGATGTCCTTTGCAGGATTTTCCGACACCTTTCTGCAGAGTTCATCCTGATATGGTTGGTGTTGTTGGGACACTCGGGTATCTTCTCTAGAATTTAAGATACATTTCACGAGTTTGATTGGCTGCACAGCAGAAATGTTGCATGACTGACGCGTCAGTGAGGTTTACAGGGTTAAAGGACAAAACTTCACATAGGTTATGTGCTATTTTTGTCTCAATTTCATGTCCACTTAATAATAGAAAAATACTCTCTATGCTTGTGACATCAAACTTTTGAGATTCTGTCCCTTGAAATTAAAACCAAAAAGGATCCCTGCGACAGTCACTGTGGCTAATTGGGGCTGCCCTATCACCTGCCCGTCTGTACAAGCGCCTCTAAATACAAAAACCCTGCATTCCGCTGGAGGTCCAAACTCTCCGTTTTAGGACCATCTCGCCAAAATTTCTTTCAAATGACATGCTACAATCCCCATGGCCGTGGTGGAATTCTGTCAGGGCTTCAAAGCTGCACAGGAACCGTCGGTCGGTCTGGCCAATAGGTGCAGAGGGGTGGACCTTCCCTGCCTTGACCTCACCGACCTTCCACCACCTCCCCCACGCAACCACCCACCCAGTCCCGCTTCTCATTCCCCCCACCGTCTAATTCATCCATCCATCCATCCAGTGGGAGTCAGTAGGTCAGGCCGTTTGTCTGTCTGCCACCGTGAAAGTCTTCAAGCCGTGAACAGCACTTGATTTGAAATTCATAGAGTCGAAACCACAGATTGTACCTCAGCTGAACTGAATTCGTTAATTCGATCTTCATCACTTCTTTTGGTCAAACGGGCTCTTCGTGTGAGACTAAATTGGTTTGCTCAATAAGTGCAATCATTTTCCATAAAAGTGTCCCTCCCTGTGCTCTTATTCACAAACCCTGCTCATTTACAAAGCACTGCTACATGCAGCTGTTATCACTGAGCTGCTATTGGATCAGACACACAGACTATTTCAGATGGCACGGAGAGGAGAACTCGGCGATCGTGGATATTATTCCCAATCTGCAGAAGCCTCTCTCTAAACTCTTGACTCAGCGTCTTTGGCCTGTCATTGAGGCAGCCATTTTCCCATTAAGGCTCATGAGATCTCTCCCCAGTGCCCCGTAGGAACCAGTTACCTTACTTTCATGAGAGCGCGCCTTTCCTTTTAGTTAACTGCCTGATAAAGGGATGATTTCTTTCTTTTATTGTTTTAATTCTGCAACTTTCCACATCTCATAGTCAGCTCTCAAAGAAAATATAAACGTTACACCATCGTGGTTCGACTGCACGTTGGTACATTTAGCTGTGAAGACCCTGCAGTGCTGCTCAAAGATGGTTATACTGGAAAATGAGCTTGACTGACATTTGAAAACATCCTGTGCATCAGTTTTTTAGGCACAGACTCTACCGTCTCTACAGTCCCTCACAATTATCTGACAGTGTTTTCAGCTATTTGTACTCTGTTGCCATCTGCTGGTGGAAGGTGAACTTGCACAGATTTATGCAAATTAACAGTTGATGGGATAATTTCTACTATAGGAAGGTGCTGATGTTGTTTGGCTTGGTCTTCAAAAAAAGAAAAGCTGCAAATTAAACGGTCTCCTCCCAGAAAATAAAGAACTTCTAGCCCTGAGCTGCAACAATAACACAATAGAAATAATTGAGAGTAATTTTCTGCAAAATATGGTTAAAAAAGTTCTGTTTCAGAGTCTGAAACAAATATTTGCTGCTTTTCTCTGTTTTATTTTCTGTTCAAATCTTTTGGTTTAGGACCTTTGAAGACATCTTTGATTCTAAAGGACTGGGATACACATTTTCTCACATTTTTATGATTGAAAAAGTAAACGGCAAATGGTGAATTGAATTGATGAATTGATAAAATATAACAAAATATAGCGTGTTCCAAAATATGAAAAAAAAGTCATACTATAGCATTTTGTCCAAAATATGAAAAAAAGTCATACTATAGCAAGTTGTCTGAAATATGACAAAGAGTAATATGAAAAAAAGTCATACTATAGCATGTCGTCCGAGATATGAAAAAAAGGTCATACTATAGCATGTCTTTGAAATAAGACAAGAAAGTCATACTAACATGTCTTCCAAATTATGAAAAAAAGTCATACTATAAGCATGTTGTCCAAATTTGTGAAAAAAAAAAGTCATACTAGTATGTCGATCAAATTTGTGAAAAAATTATACTATAGCATGTCGTCCGAAATATGATCAAAAAGTCATGTAATCCAAATTTGTGAAAAAAGTCATACTATAGTACGTGGTCTGAAATATGATCAAAAAGTCATACTATAACATGTAATCCAAATTTGTGAAAAAAGTCATACTATAGCATGTCTTCTGAAATATGATCAAAAAGTCACGGTGGTCCGAAATATGATAAATAAGTCATACACTAGCATGTGGTCCGAAATATGATCAATAAGTCATACTATAGCATGTCGTCTGAATTATGAACAAAAAGACATACTACAGCATGCTATGCTGGAAAGGAGGCTCCGACCGTTTGTCGAACCTCAGCTTCAAGAGGAGCAGTGCGGATTCTGTCCCAGTTGGGGAACAGTGGACCAGCTCTTTACTGCTGGAGGGGTCCTGGGAGTTTGGCCATCCAGTCTACATGTGTTTTGTGGACTTGGAGAAGGCTTTCGACCGGGTCCCCCGGGTTTCTTTTTTGTGGGGGGTGCTGCGGGAGTACGGGGTGCCGGACCCGTTGTCTCTGTACAACCGCAGTAGGAGCTGTGTTCGTATTCTCTGCAATAAATCAGACTCGTTTCCGGTGGGTGTTGGCCTCCGCCAGGACTGTCCTTTGTCACCTTTGTCCTGTTTGTGACCTTCAAGGACAGGTGCAGCCGGGGGGGAGGAGAAAGTCAGGTTTGGGGGTCTCCGGATTGCATCTCTGCTATTTTTTTTAATTTCATTTTGAACGACATGCAATAATGAAATAATTATGAAATAATAAAAACAAGATTTTGGATGACACGCTATACCCTCACATTTTAATTTAGTTTTGAACATGCCAAAGTATGATATTTTTTATAATATTTTGAACGACATACTAAAGTATGACATTTTTACGGCATTTTTGACAAAAAATCTGACTTTTTATTTTGGACGACATGCTTTAGTATGACATATTTATGCAATTTTGGACCAAATGCTAAAGTATGACATTTTTATGATATTTTGGATAACATACCATAGTAAGAAATATATATATATATATATACATACATATCTAGGTGGGGTTAAAAGGAGACAAAGTGTTTTGAAATGTTTAATGACAAGGGTCGAAATCACATTTGCCCCCACTGTGATCATGTATATATATATCTACAGTGCATCCAAAAAGTATTCACAGCGCTTCACTTTTTCCACATTTTATGTTACAGCCTTATTCCCAAATGGCTTAAATTCATATTTTTTTCCCTCCAAATTCTACACACAATACCCCATAATGACGAAGTGAAAAAAAAAGTTTGTTTAAAAGTTCTGCAAGTTCTGGCTTTAATGATGCTGCTGCAAATACCGATCCAGCAGCACCTCTAAAATGTTCTCTTGTGAACAAGAAAAACACGATGCCACATGACATATGATGAAGGAACCTCATGACGTCAATAAACAGGCGAGCCAAAGAAACAGATATAGACCGCAGTTACAGTTAAGAGTCATGTTTATTTACAGCAGAATCCTGAATGAGGAGGAGGAGGGGGTTAAAAGGAGACAAAGTGTTTTTAGATCAAGCGCTTCAGGATTCATGTTTCACTACACAGTTCTTAATTTATTTTATTCACCATTTTTCTATACAGAATCCATTCAGCCGTAATATCAATGCACCAGTAGAGTAGGAGTCCTCTGCTGGAGGGGAGAAGAGGTGGACCGAAAAATGAAAAAAAAAAAAAAAAAAAAAACTAAAGCACTAAAGAAACGAGGGGCTAAAAACAAAATGTTCTATAAAAAAAGAAACTTTTTTTTGTTATCACCATGATCGTCATCAGTTATTTATATATGTATATATACACACATACGGTATATATATATATATATATATATATATATATATATATACACACACACAGTATATATGTATATAAATCTATATATTTTCCTGACATGTCCATGAAGAGGTGAAAGGGGGTTTGTAGTTCCGTGACGTCAAGAGTTTAGACGACTGCACTGAGTGGCACCTCGGACGTCCCAAACCTTGACGGCGTCCAGGTCTGAATTTTCAGCCTTTGTGATTCAGTCAGAGCTGAGCAGTCGCAGTCTTTCTGACCGGCAGCCTTTGTCCTGCCCGCTGACGCCGAGCTCATAGGTCCAATGCCTCCGCGTTTGGCCAGCAGAGCTCAAAACTGCAGTAGCCCTGTTAATGCAGTCTGAGAAATGATACACTGTACACTTAACATGCACGGCCAGATAGCATAAAAAAGTAAAAAAACAGAAAGAAAAACAGCAAACCGCGTCGTCCTTTCGTCTCAAAATTCCTGCCGTGCGCTCACTCGCACGTTTTCCAGTATACATTAGATATTAACCGACAAGCACCACAAAACAGTGGAAAGACACAAATAAATGACTGCCAGGTACCAAACGGTGACAGTAAAAAAAAAAAAAAAAAATAATCCTGTGGGTTAGGTTTCAGTCCTAATTTCCATTTGTGATTTCAGAGTTATGACCGATTCATAACTCCCCTCTGCAGGTCCAAACAGATTTTGTGATGTCATTTGTTTAGGTACAGACACGCACATTCCCCCCCCTTCCCCCCCCCAAAAAAAGAGCCTTTCTCTGTAGCTACACATCAATCTAACCACAAGTTGTGTCTTCACGCCCCACCGACCCTCATCTTTCACAATAGTCAGGTCTTCATCGACTGAGGTGAAACACTGACATTTACAAAGTTCAGATGAGACGTGTCGTTCGCTTCCGTCGACTTGTCTTTAGTCAAAAAAAACAAAAACTCATCTGATGTCATCATGCTCGGACACTTACAGACTGGTAAAAGCTAAAATAAGTCACTTTTGGGGTTTCCGTGTGCCATAAATAGGTGTCAAAATTTAGGACGCGCACAAGAGAATTTCAGTACAAAACCCAGCATGATGTACGATGTGGTTTCATGATAAAAGTAACATAGCAAACCTTAAAATTAATTCAACATTCATTTATTTGAAAGAAGGAGAAAAAAAAAAAAAAAAAAAAAAAAAAAAAACACTGTTTACATTTCCACCCGTCTGCAGAGAGACCGATAAAAATTAAAACTGACCCCTGTTGAGTTTTCTGGTAATTTGTACAAGTTAAACACAAACCGTTTCCATTTGACCTGTCATGTGTCTTCGATGCGACACGCCCAGCTCAATGCAAACCTGACTATTGTAACCGTTTTTAAACAGTTTCATGATTTCAAAATAAAACCAGGTAAAACAGCCTTTCGCTCACGGGCTCACTCGCTCACATGCGCACGCACGCACGCACGCACACACACACACACACACACGCACGCACACGCACACGCTAGAGCAGGAAACTAACTTTTTCATTGACCAGCAACCAATGCAGATGTTTTTTTGTTTTTTTTTTCAAAAAAAAAATTAAAAAAAAATTCCATCAGTTATGTTTTAATCTCGCGAGCCGACACGCTTCAGAAAACAGCCTCCGAATGAAGGACGCTGCTCACCAGTCAGCTCGACATAACCGGCAGCCACAATTCACCAAAATCCGGCCGTTTGGCTGGTGTCAGTTTCCCGCCCTATTCGACATGCTCCCCAACACAAATACAAAACTCAAGATACCGCAAATACATGTGTACACATATATACAAATAGAAGCGGCCCCTCCGACGCTGGGGGCAGCTTAACAATTTATAATGCATCATTTCTGTATATGCCAAGAATAAAACTTTTTCTAAATAAAATACATAGTTATCTGTGAGGGTGGGGGATGACGGACAGCAGATGAACAGAGGAGGAGGAGGAGGAGGAGGAGGAGGAGGGTGGGGCTCGCAAGGGAGTGTCAGAGACAGGAGCGCTCGGGAGAAGCCATCGTGGAGGGATGACGGGACAGATGAAGAAAGCGAAGATGAAAGACGGGAGGGGGAGGGGGAGGGGAGGGGTGAGGGGGAAGACTCTTCTCCTTTACTGTGTCGCTGCTCCTGGGCACTGTCCCGTGCCGCCGCAACACTCCACCTCTTCTCCATTTGTTTGAATCGTTGCAGAATAGTAATAATAATAATAATAATAATAATAATAATAATAATAATAATAATAATAATAATGACCACGACAATGCTAAAAAAATATATATAAACCCCAGCCATGTCTCACAACCGTAAGTCCACAAAAAGGGGGAGGGGGGGCCGGCCCTCGAGTTCATCCGAGTCGGAGAGAAACAAGAGATGCAGAGGAAAAATAAAAGACGCAGAAAGAGAAGGGAAACGCAGAGAGAGAGAGAAGAGGCCTGACAAATGGGACGGGCCATGTGTGAGGCGAGTGGCAAATGAGACCAACTAGAGAAGTGGCGGGAAAAGGAAAAAAAAAAAAAAAGAGAGGAGGGGGGGGGGGGGGATGAGGAGGAGGAGGAGGAAGGAGAACAGAAACAGCACAGGCAGGATGTGCCATAATGAAGAGGAAATAAACAGCAAAGAGGAAGCGGAGATGAAATGGGGAGGATGTCGGGACCAAAGATGAGTCGTGTTTGGGGCGTCGTGATCCACACACTGGTGTCCCTTCTGAAGGTTTTCACAGAAGATTGGTGGAAAAGCATGAACAAGTGATGACGACATGGCCTCACTGTGAGTGCGCCCTCTCTCCTTCCCTCTATTTAAGGGAAAAGATCCGCAGTCATCCCGCGCTGGTCGTTGATCCCCGGGTGCATCATACCTCCAGGAAGCGAGAGCTGCTGGCCTTGGTGTGGAAAGGCTCGGACCACATGCGCCGCAAATCCCCCTGCGGGCCACAAACACCGGTTTTAGATGCAAAAGTGTTGAATTGGATCTTGAGTCAAATGTTTCTGGAAACATAGTCCCCGACCGGGTCATCTAGGAAAAGACGCGCGCCGTCTTTCATTCGACTTTAGCCATCTAAAATTGCGCGCGTAGTCATTAATCGGATCATTTATTAGTCAATGTTAGGTAATTCAAGATTTCAAATGATTATACATTATTTACATTTTTTTTAGGTTGAGCCACATTTTTGCTGAGGAAACATGCAACAGGTCAGGAATGAAGTTGACATGTCGAGATAAAGTTGAAATGTCGAGAATACAACATAAAGTTACATGTTGAGAATAAAGTTAAAACACCATTTCGAGAAGGAACTCTAAATGTTGAGAATTAAGTCAACATTTCAAGATTAAAGTTGAACTTTTGAGCGCCATTTTTCATAATAAATACCTCGCGTGGATGACCTGGTGAAATTATACTTCCGAATCGGGACACTGTTCTCTTTCAGCAGATACTTTAGTCAGAAGTTCTAATACTTATGAGTAAAGTATTAGAACTTCTGACAATATGTTGTATCAGAAGATACAATAACACAAATTCATCTAAAAAAAAAAAAAAAAAAACAACAACTAAAAAACCCAGTTGTTTGATCATGAAGGTGTGGAGCTCAGGGAATCAATTCAAATGTACATCTATTTTTGCAAAGCATAGAAACCGAGTTAATTGCGAAATTTCAGATCAGCGGTGCCGTCGTACACAAAACCAAACTTCCTCTTTCTGTAGTCAAAAAAACAACAACTGTTAAGTTGTCCTTTTTGCATTTACAAGAGCTCAGTTTTCTGCTGAATGTAGCGAAACCGTCCGAGCTGTACTTTGATCTCCTGCAAATAAAAGAGTCGGGTCTCGGGCCGTCGGTGTACCTTCAGGTAGGCCATAGTGAGCAGAGGCAGCAGGGTGAAGGGCACCAGGTAGAGCAGAGCGGGCTGAGCAGCACGATGGATCCTGGAGGCCACCGTGGCAGTCAGCAGGCCTGGAAGAAACGCACCGGCTGGTTCAAAACACTCGTCCGACGAAACGGGAACGTCAAGTTGACATCTTTGAAAACATCCACCACCGAAACAATGAAACCGACGAAACCTCGACCTTTCGCATCCATCCGTTCATCCATCGATCGATCGCTTACCCACAAAGTATCCGATGAGAGTGCAGTGGAAATAGGAGACGCGCTGCATGCGTCCGGACACGTTACCGGGCCCCGGGACTTCCCCGCTCGCTTGCTTCTTGTAGTTATCATAGCGCAGGACGAAGCACAACAGCAGCCCCGGCATCACGATGTCTCCTATTCCCAGCATGGAGAAGTGACTTCCTGTGGAACTGCACAGACGCAAAAAAAAAAGAAAAGGGGGGGGCGGAAACCAGGTTTGAGGCGCGAGAAGAGACAAAACGTCAGAGGGCGGCTGCAGCTGCACAGTGGTTACGACGCACGTCAGAGCATTTCAGAACATCTGGGATTTTTCACTCCGAAACGAGTCGACTCGACTCGGATGTATTTATACCGCGCCTTCCGCGCGACAGCGCAATCCCAAAGTGCTTCGCGGAGCAAGACGAAAGAAACTTAAAAGACAATAAAAGACGAGACAAAAGCGAAACGGAGATGAAACGGTAAAACCCGCAGAGTGCAGGGAAACCCTGCTCGTGCGGTAAATATAGCTGCAGAGCGTCGGCTTCAGTAACGGGTATTTCAACGTTAGCTTCCGGCACAGCTGCACCGCCACTGACATTCTTACTTTTAATAGAAATTTACAAGTACAAAAATATTTTTCTCAAGTAATCATTTGGTCAAAAGACTCTGGGGGAAAAAAAAAACAACCTTCACGGCTTCCGAATGCACAAAATGACATCTTCAAATATCTTGCTTTGTCTGGCAGCATGAAACCCTAAAATATATAATATAAATAGATATAAAAAAAATAGACAAATAACCCACAAATGCACACTGAGATGCTGGGACAAGGATATTTCTAGCATTTTTTTGTTGTTGCCAAAAAGTAAGTAATTGATCTCTGTTGATTAATCCATGTACAGTTTCAACTCTATTGGCAGCCGGAGGTTGTTGATGTCTAGCGTGTAACATTTACCGAACTACGTTTAAACTCAAAAGGACAGCAGTTACTTATCGAGGGTTCCTCAGATAAAGAAAGTGTTGGTCAAGTGGAAAGTTTGACCTGCTGGCGGCGCTGAACGAAAAGTCGCAAACGTCTGTCGGGTTCATCCGCTGAGAGGCCTTAAACACGGGATGGAGCGGTGCCTTTTCGAGGGCCAATAGCATTTGGCAAACAACTATGTCAGAAACCCAGAGATGGATGGGTAAAGGTGACGGAGCGGAGGGGGGAAAAAAAAAAAAATCACCTGGGAAACACCAGTTTGCCGGGTAAGGAGAGGCGGGGTACGTCACGGCCCATCCCCGGACCCAGGTGGAGCTTCCTGGACAGAACGTCTATGGGATTTTCAGCAGGTTGGGTGGCGACTTTAACCATCACATTACTGTTGAAGATGTAGGCTGAGAAAAACACCTGGAGGGAGGGAGGAGAGAGCGCAGGCGTGAACACAAACGCTCACCTCACTTCGGTGGAGTCCAAAGTGATTTTGTGTGACCAACTGTCATGAACTCTAAAATATAAAACGTATTATGTTCTTAAAACAGAAAACGTCACTGGGATCGTTATAATTATGAATAACTACAATTGCAAATGTAAAAAAAAAATGCATATGGAACAATTTATTAATTATATTTGGCATTTTCTGTAAAAAGGGAGCTATATATATATATATATATATATATATAATCGGACAACATATACACCAACATTTCACTATATCTGTGATTGGCCGATATCAGCCAATAAACTGGCCAACCAATATATCACTTTGGCTTTAATCAAAACAATCATTAATGAGTTACTGACTCTCCTTTACTTTGGTGAAACTTCAGCTGTTTATTGTTTTCGTGTGCTCGGTGCGAAGGATGATCCAAACTAGCGACCGCTTCAAATGAACTGATCAACCGGTGCCAGAAAATGATCACCGGACTTAAATGCTTTTAGTTTCTCAAATGAAACGGTGATCTTCATCCTAGTTTTGGCTCAAAGAGACAGCTGCTGCCCTTTTTGGGATGTGACTTGCTAATGCTGCATTTTGTGTTAAGGGGTTGAGTTTTTGCTGGTAGTTTCCGTTTATATGCTCATCTGTGGTGGCATTACTGATGTCAATGCTAACTACTCAGTTTCTTTTAAACTGGCTGCTGTTAAATGGGAAATGTAAAAAGGGTTATTTCCTCAGCAGTAGCAGGTACCTGCTCAGGAGTGTTCAAAACAAAAAGGGTTTTCTGAAACCAAATCTTTATTATTAAATGTAATCTATTAATAAAGACTTTAAAAATGGTTTTTTTTTATGTGTGTCAGCTGTGATGCAGCTGAAGTTTGGGGGGGTGGGGGGTGGGGGGTGGGGGAGCATTTCTTACCCAGAACACATCATAAATGAGCAGTCCTGACAGCAGCAGGCAAGACACCTTCAGACTGGGGAGCCGCACGAAGGCTATCATGGCGACACACAAGCCCATGGCTAAAGCTGCAGGGAAGGAAAACGCACACCAGTTAAAAGTACAATTCCCCATCTGAGCAGAAATGAGGTGAAACGGCAACATGGGAACCGATTTCAGCAAGTTATTTAAAGAAACGTGAATTATTTCATGACGTCATTCAGATTCTCTGGATCGTTTTTCCAATTCAAAATCAGTTGTTATTTCAAAATTGATTCTCGGACCTAAGTGCTTATGTTTTCTGGAGCAGTTGACGAAACATAACTGCGTGCATAACTTGCCGTGTCAGAATGCAGCGCACCGCTGGAAGAGCCAGGAAATAATGTTACAAAACTCTTCACGCCGTACGAGTCATGCAGAGTTCCTTCCTTCCCAGAAGGAAGTTATTGAAAATTGCCTTTATTAAAGATTAGGATGGTTTCATCTATTTTTTCCTGCTCGCATTACAGCCATTCTGACACAACCTCTCCTCACATATTTCAATTTCACTTCTGACAATTGGCTACTTTGAATATCAAGAGACCATCCTGTGCCGATATTTCATTACAGCACATCGCCGTTCACTGCTGCGTAACGCCTAATGTACGATGTCATGAATGCGGTTCACGCACTGGCACTGCAGTTCAGAGAAACGAGTTCTCGTGCAAGACCGTCCTCTACGAGCCCTGAAACAAGTTGGGCGATATGCGCCTAATTCTGGCGAGAGGAAAGCTTTCTGCAGACAACACTGAAAACATGGCAAGAGCGACGCACCGTCCATGAGAAGCCAGTGTCCAGTCAGCACCCAGATGAGCACCAACATAACAGAGAGGGAGAAGGAGAGGAGCTCAGCCAGAGTGAAGCGCCCACAGCAACCGAACGAAATCCTGCAATTCGAGGAGAAAAAAAAAAAAAAAAAGTAGAAGAGATGCATTAAAATCACACAGAACTGTTTATGAGAAAATACGGTTCACGCAAACGTTCCGTTTCAGTCAGGGCATACTCAGCCATGTAAAAAGAACAACTACAGGTGAGAGAGTACTGATGTTTGGGTGAAGGAGTGGAGGGAATGAGAGCCTGTAAACATGATAAAACATTTGTCCCGATTGTAATTCATAAAAAAAAAAAAAAAAAGAAAAATTGAAAAGAAAACATTCATTCACATGTCGTTTAGGGGAAAATCGTTAGGTCAATCGGTGCCGCTCAGCTGATGTACTACGACACGAAAATGGGTCGCCAAGTGCGTCGCGAAGGTGTGCGTGGGAAAGAGACAAAAAAGAAGTCACACCTATATTTTGAATTCAACAGAACTTCTGCCGCTGTGCTTTTATTATGAAGGACACACGTTTCCCTCGATGCGTAATATTAGTAAATAGATCTGATTCAATCACTCGTGAACAGGTTTATGATGAAGTAAGTCAAACAATTGGGTTTCATAGAATAGAATTTGGATTGACTCGTGATGAGCATCAGCGGCGGTTTGACAAGTGTGTATGCCCGTAATAAAAGATAAGTCAGTCTTTTTTATTCCATTAGGTTTGTAACCCTATCAAAAAGGGTCTTTTGTCAGACTTGTATTTTTAGAGTTGTCCCGAGCCCATCTCAAAGAATGGGATCAGGGCCGATCAAGTCATTTTTTTTTTTTAAACTCATCCGTATTGGCTATACGGAGCTATTTTTAGGTCTGATCCTTTGTTTCGAGTCAACTTCCGTTCAAGAATCATAAATACAGATCCCAGTTGGTGGCAGGATACAGAAGCGTACTCCTGCTTGTGGCAACTAAAATGTGTGCAGTGTGACATTATTTGTTTGATCATTATTATCAAGTCCAAAATAAAAAGCAAGCAAGCCTGTAATGTCTTGCAGTGTGAGCATTTTGCGATACGGTACCAGCACATCTGCGTTCAATACAACTAATTTGACACGGCATCAAAAGAAATAAACAGTCGGGTGAAATACGGTGAGTCTGCTCTTGATAGCTGTGATAAAGTGTAATTGTGATTCTTATTAAAGGAGACACCAACTCCTCAAAACAACAGAACTGCTGCGGTAAAAGAAAGGGGAGAAATTGACAAAAAAACAAAACAACTGATGACCAAATGAAAAACAGAGATACGAAAAGGGGACTTGTGATTGAAATATACTATTTTTGTTTGTTAACTTTGAAATATTGAAAAAAAAAAAGAGTTTTTTTGTGATTGTTGCGACCGATTTTCTCAAAAAATGCGATGTAATTCGCAGCGCCTTAAGTGAGTTTTTTTTGCATAAAATTGCCGGAATTAGAAAAAAATTGCAAGTCGAGAAAGAAAAATGTGATTTTCTTTTAAGCAGCACCTGATAAAGTAATCACTTCCTGTGATAATAATCATGCTGCACATCACAGAAATATTTCAGTTCTAATGTGTTTTTTTAATTTATTTATTGAACTTAGAGAACCATTGGGCTAAAAGTTACAAAACAAAACTCCTAAAAGCCTAAAAGTGAGGCAGCTTTACAGAACAGACAGTCTGTGACATAGAATACAAAGACTACATCAGTTGTCAAAATAAGAGCGTTAGATGCTGTTTAATTCATGTTAATTCAACACTACGGTATGCACACAAATAAAAAGTGCAGTCTCTTACAACCTCAAAGTGTGTATACATCTTCTGTAGCATACAGTATTATGTAATTACTTCCATTGACAATAAGCATTTCATTCGAAGATTTTATTGTGAAGGCCACATTTTCCGCCAACCCCGCCACTTCCGGTTTTTCCACTTGTTTGTTTTGTTTGAGCTTGTTTTGTTTGAGGAGATAAAAGCAGGAGAACCGTCCTGATTGTAAATGAGGAGTAATTTGTGTTAATAAAACGAGTTTTGTTTTGAAAAGACTTACTATATGTCGTAATACTTTCATCGCAGCTTCTGTTGACGAAATTCTTTGCCCCAAAACCGCGGGAATTTAAATAAAATGGCAAGTATTCTCGCAAATATTGCGGTGTTTGCGTTGGATATTGCGACTGCGAGGTCGTGATTATCTGGAGGGACTGCTTAATGCACTACCGAACTATTCAGCTGTCAAGCATATGCATTGGATTGCTTTTAATAAGTTGAATGACCTTGAGATGATCACTGTGCGGCTGTATTATCTGGCAAAATGGATTGACATTGACGGCAAAACATTATTTTTTTTAAATCAGCACATCCTGTATTTATTTGACGTTTTTAACCGTGCATTAAGGCACTCCGTGTTACTGCACAAACATTTTGGCGATTTTTTTTTTTTTTAGCCCGAAACTTATTAATGGGTAAATATAGCCCGTACAGAATATGTACATGGCAGCGCATCTAGATCAGTGGTTCTTAAACTTTTTCTGTCATTCCCTTTTTAAAAAAAATAAATAAATAAAAAAAATGTAATACCCCGCTCGCGCCAACAAAATGGTCATGAAATGGGCAGTTTGACATTTATTCAAATAATGTCAGATCATAAACATTCCTTTATTCTCAGTAATTTATGTTGTGCCAATGTGCAAAAAGCAACTTTCACTTCAACGAACCTCTTTTTGTGATATTCGTTAACTAGACTGCTCCATCAATACCTTTTTCAATAATAGAGAAAAAAAAAAAAAAAGCTTTCCAAATATAATCGCTGCGCCAAGACAAGTTTCATCAAAACGTATTCATCACTTAACTTGCTTGCGACTTCATACATGCACTCCTCCTAAAACATCAGAATCTCTTCTCTGAGCTCAAAGACTACCGCCAACAATTTTTCACGCGTTCGGTTCCCAGCTGGAATATAAAGGGAACGATCTGTGATCACATTTGTACGGTGTAATCGTAGCAAAACAAAAAACAAAAAAAAAGAGTGTAGGCTCTAATTATATCATGACGGTACTCCACCATGTGAGGGGTTGTCTTCGCTCTCTCTCTCTCTCTCTCTCTCGCTACCAGTACTTGTGTGTCCGTCTAATATAAACCACCTGCCTGCTTTTTGCTGACAACTCGTCTCTTGTCGGATCTCAAAACCTCTACACTGATGGCCATTATCAAAGAGAAACTCGCCCCACCACTGGTCTAGATACACCGAGCAGAGAAGGATTTGTGGTATGAGGTTATCATTGGCTCTCTAAAGCAGTCAAAGGTTTAGTGAAACTTGATAAGAGGGCCTGAGCCTCTAAGTAGAGAGCTGGTATTCTTGTTGGTTATTGAGTAGGTGGGTTCTGTTGTTGGTCATTTCTTGTACTTCAATATTGCTGCTGGAACAGTGGATTCTTCCACATCCCTGAACCTAGAGGCTATGTTGAACGTTTGTTTTTATAGGGTATAAGAGAAATGTTAAAGGGTTAGTTCACCCAAGCAACAAAATAAATGTCCCACTTACTGCCAGTTGTATTAGGCCTCGCTCCTCGTTTCAGTTTCATATTCTTACACTATAATATAGAGCGTTTTACTGAGACTGGGCTATTGCTCCACAACCGAGAGGACGATCCTTTGTGAATACACAAAGGCACGCCGAAACGGCATGGAGCAGTTTGAGCAACATTTATAGACACAAAGAATCCACATGATTTCCTTACTTGTTCGTTGGGGAGCAGGGTCTGGTCAGATACTGGCACATTGGCAACAAGAGGAATGCAAATGCAATTGTCGCAAGAACTGGGGAGAAAAACAAAGCGCCGCAGTGAGACACAAACCCTAATACACCTAGATTGCTTGTTCCAGTCCTTTCTGTCAGTTAAATGGGGCAGCTAATGGTCTTCAGTTTCAATAATCACCGCAGTAAAGTGGTCTTCCCCTGTGTAACTACTGAACAGAAATGCGAGAGCTTTGTAGTGATTCTACAGCGGTAGAGGTTTTGTGTTGCGCTCGGGAGCGGCAGTTACCTGCAGTGCAGATGGTGAAGACCACCTGTACCGAGTCAAAGAAGAAGAACATGACTAGCAGAGACACAGAGGCTCCTATGGGCAGAAACAGGGCCTGTGTGGAGTCTATAGTCTGAATGCCTGAAAAACAATTCAAGCATAAATATCAGGAGGCTTCAAAACACACAAAACGAGCACACAAATGAATATAAAAATGACATGACTTCAAGAACAGGGGCAGAAGCAGAGACGCTAATCAATCATTGGTAATTACTCGTAAATCCAAGAAAACGCATATATTTCAGGCTTCAACATATTTACAACACTTACTGTTGTTTGTGTTGCTGTTATTGAAAGATGCCGCTGTAGGGTTTCCATCTTTATCCTTCTCCTGGTTCTCACAATCCATGTTTAATGACCTGCAGGAGGAAGGGAAAGAAAGAGGGGAGATTGTGTGATTTACGCATCACTAATCAGGTCCTCACAAGCATGTGCACTGGTACGATCTGTGTAGAAGACTACAAAAAAACAAAAAACACAGCCGAATTATACAGTGAATTTGAAGTGATAGCTCTTAAGCACGTACATATTTCTGTCATAAGAAGATGACTATTTTATCTTAAATCTCTCCCTTTCTTTTAAGATGACTTCTTTAGCTGCAATCCCATCTTCACTTTGTTTTTTCTGACTGAAGGTTTTGGGTGAACTGTTGACACGGTATGCGATCTACGATGAACGTAATCTGAACAGCTGTGTGACATGCGCAAAAGTGATGAATCGGGGCATTTTATTGTCTTATTACTTTTACCCCTGCAATAAGCAAAGACCCACCCCTCGTCCGCCTCTGGTCCTGATATTCTTACAATAACCTTCTCGCCAACCTAACGACGAAGATAATGAGTACAAGCCAATCAGAGCCTGAGTAGGGCGGGGCTTTGTGGAAGAAAGTGGCCAAGACAAAAAAAAAAAGACTGATATCTGTCGTCTGTTCAGTTATTACTGTGTTGTTCTTAATCAAGTAAAATTTTTGCTAACAACGCATGCAAGGCTTCAAACATTCTGTATTTAAAGCGTTTGTATCAAAAACAAACAAATCTGTGGTTCAGTTCAGTTTGGAGGTCGCCATTTTTTGAGGGAGAAACACTACTAATACCGCCAGGAAGTGTCAAAAGCAACCAATTGATTCAATTGGATTTGGGCCTGTATATTCTGATTAAATATCTGCGTTTGTATGGATTATTTGTATTCTATTTGAACTATTAAATTGCATTTAATTGGAATATTGGCTCATTATAAACATGGCTAATGTAGTTAAATGAGTTTGCAGCAACGTGAAATTCAGATATGAAATAACCAAGAAACGGGTAATCGATGAATGACTAAACTTTACAGAAAGAGAAGGTGGTCTGAGAACTGAAAACTGAGGCTCAATACTGAAACCTGAAGAAATGTCTCACTAGTACAAAATTTGTGTTTCACTTTCACAATCCTGATCACTATCACACATTTGTCGTAAAAATGGTATTTGCTTAAAAATAAATACAGTTAAAAATGTAGGTATAAACACACAACAAATTTCTGCTGTCGCTATTTTTCCTCTCTTCAGCGGAAGCTTCAGTGACGGTCGGGTCATGATTTATTCACTACGTCTGTTTCACCGTGTTCCATAAAACTCCAAGAATCCATGCAAAGGGTACAAACTTTACAATATTTTCTGTTGTTTTGTATGCACAAACTAAAAAGGGTCTCCAAGTGATTTTGTCTCCTGACAACAACATGCTCAGGCCAGAATGACCTCAGTGCAACTTGATCTGATAAGCTGTGACTTCCAAACAACAACTATCATCCACTGATGACTATAATGTCCCCCAGCCAATTTTTGTCCAGCCTGTAGACATCAGCATTGTTTTTTTTTATCTCTTCATATTTGGATGGTAGATGAAACAGTATGCATCAATAGCCCACGTAGTCATGCGTGTCAGAGTGACGGTTGCCTGATTGATTCTGCAATTTCATATAATAACAGGAGCAAAATATAACCGGCCTATCAGCTCAGTCTGAGAATCAAAGTCAGTGAAGCCATTTACCCGCTAATAAGGCTCCTCTCAAACAAAATGTGTTTTGGTGATACTGTAATACAACTAAATCAATCAAAACACCATTAGGTGCAGGACTGTAGAGTTTTTTTCAGTGCACATAATGCACCAAAACCGTGATACAACAAGTGATTTTCACTCACTTTAAGCAGATGCACATTTCTACCAGACTGCACCTTGAAAAACGAGTCCATATATCCACTACATATTTACTCTGGCTTGGTAACATTCAAAAGGTTTTGATTCCAGTGCCGATGCCTTGACTTTAACACTGGTTCCTAAACGATACATTTTATGATACCAATTTTGAAAAAAAATAAAATAAAAATTAATAAATAAATGGAGAAAAAAAACCTAACATTGCATGCACGTAACGGTAGAAATATTTAGTTTTCAAGCAGTTTAACGGTTATTTTCTATAGCTACAATTTACAGATGTCCCCCATACGCCTCACGCCGACTATCAGTAGATGCTAGCGATGTTTGGATAACGGTGTATTAGCTCACTGACGTTGATGAGATTTACAAGGGAGGAAAAGGTATGCGTTTAAACAAAACCTAGGTATCAAAATTTGGTACGGCACCGCAGGCATTTTTCCCAATACTAGATATTTGAAAGCACTTTGACTGATGCTATAAAAGTATTTAAGATGCCCAGCCGTATAATTTACCATGATTCACCAATCAAAAATCGTATCTTTCCGTACTTAAATTTCTTGAAACCCGGAACCGAGATGCTCACAAAAGGAGAAAAATTGCCTCCAGAGCAGGACAAACACGTGTTTTTGTTATGTGTGGGAGTAAAACTACTGTATACTATAATTTATGAAATTATATTTAGGCTATAGGTTTTGTGAGGAAAAAAAAAAGAAGAGCGCCCTGTAAGTCTTTGTCCACTTTGTTCTTGACAGCTAAAATAATAACTCATTTACTGACACTCACCTGAAGCTGCCGTAAACGATGAGAAGAATGGAGATGAGGAAGGTGGACACCTGGCTGGAGTCAACTAGGGAGTACGCCCTGGAGAGGAGAAAGAGAGAGACATATAAACGGGATTAAAAAAAACAACAACAACAACATATAACTGTCACAACTTGTATTATTTACATTTCTGCTAAATAAGACGGTATACTAAATATAAATAGAACAGAAGGAAGAGTAAACTATCCATATTATATGCACACACAAAAAAGCACATTAATCTGCTGCTTTTCTCCTTTTTATTTGGTTCAAACGGCGACCTTTTACACTTCAGAAGTTACATGGAGATTTTGGTGAGTCATCACGTGACAATATTTTGTTTTTTTGACCGCACTGCTGACTCATTACAAGCAGAAGTGAATAAAAATATATATTTTTTGTTTGATTTCAACCCCCATCCAATGTGATCATTTTTTTTCTTTTGAAGTATGCCATTGATTTGATGACAGAATTTGAAAGAAAAAAAAAATTAAATCCGTCCTGCAGAAATTTTACCCTTTGTGATGCTTCCGAAGCGTGTTGGTGTTTTTTTTTTTTTTTTTTAGACAAAGAGCAAGAAAATATTCTGGGATATCGAACTAAAATGATTTCCAACGACACATCTAAACGTCCACAGAAACACAACAGCTGACAGAACAATGAAAATAGAGCCCTGAGCAAAACATGTCGAGTTATTGACCGAGGCTTCGGAGACAGTGAGTCAGGATGGACCTGATTGTCCTCACATTTACTTCAAGTTAAATTATAAAAAGAGGAAATATGAGGTTCAGACAGGCTAAATTAGAGGTGCAGAAAATACAACCCTCGGAACTGTTGAACTGTGGTGAATTGCGTATACATCCTTTTCTCTGTGAATAAAGGTGGTTTTACTGCTGGGTTCTTCTCTATAATCAATTCAGCTGAAGAGCACACACCCTTACTGAAAATCATCAGTGTGAAGACAGAGTAGATCGCTGCTGCACAGCTCTTTACATCTTTTTTTTATTTTTTTTTTTAATACCACCATGCTGAGAAAATTAACAAAAAAAGAGAAAAGTATAAAACTGCAACTTCAGTCAGTTATTTCAGATTCTGTACTTTCTCAATCTTACGTTAGTTGCGGGGATTTGATTTATGTATTTCCTTCTTTAAAGTGGCCGAGCAACAATTCTTTTACCACCAAAAGTGACATGTTGGGTGGAGCAAAATTCATGCTAGCAATTAAGATTTATGAAGAACAGTCCGTATATAGCAGCCAAGTGTAAACTAACCGAGCAGTTCATCCATACAAAGGCCTGTGCATTGTGTATATAAGGAGAACTGGGTCAGCAGAGTTCAGCGTTACTATTGAACTATTATTACAGTGGCCGATCAAGAAACAAACAAAAAAAAAACCTACATGGTGACGATTTAAGAGAACATGTAATAGAATACGAAAACATGATATATCACCACGCCACCCTCTGATACAGCACAATACTTGAAAAAATTTAAAAAAAAAATGCTGCCGTGCTGCTGAGAGCCAAACACATTCGGTTCCCCCGAGATCACAGAGCCTCATAACACACACGCGGCGAAACAATTCGATATTAAAATCTGAATTGCAAATTTTGCCGCGTTTGAAAAAAGAACTGGGAGAAGTAGAAATTATCGATTATGAAAATCCATAAGGCCAATTGGACACACAGTCTATGCATTACTGGAAAGTGTCTAAAACGGAAGGCGGTCTCGGCTCACAACAGCGGTGAGGTTCTGATGTTTTAGTTCAGGCTTACATTTTGATTAGGTCTATTGGTGTAATGTCAGAGCTATAAAATAAGCATCAAATAACATCAATTACTTACCACTTACAATGAGCGGTAGATATGCATTTTAATCTTTTTTTAAACAGTGTAGACAACTTAGCCGTGTACTGCAGCAAATTCAAGGCAACATATTTGTGATAAAACTGTCAAGATCCCCCTCTGAACACAAAGATTTACACCAAAATGAAGACAGCTGATGAGCATCTTAATGGCTGCGCAGGCTGAAATGGATCGGCCAACATTGCCGATGCAAAAAAAAACAACCCAAAAAACGATCATTGCACTCGTGCGCAGGAATTCCTGCAAGATTTTTTTTTTTGTCTTGCCTAGAACATCTTCACATAACAAAATACAGCATACCAATCTGGGATTGTTGCAAGTAATCTGCAGACCTCACTGAAATGAAGCCTCTGGAGTAACATGTGCCCCTTTGACGTACATCCTCTCTGTGCTACGTTTACACCTTTGTCGAGTTCTGTGAGACAAACTAGAATAAATAAAGAGGAGCTGATTAATGATAACATAATGCAAAACCTCTGCTCAGGGATACTTTAAAAAAAGAGTATCCACACAAGGAAATATGCACTGCGCTGCCCTGATAAAGGATGGTTTTAAAAGCTCTATCATTGATCTCTAATTTATATTGATTTGATAATCAGATATTTGAGGATTATCAATCCTAAAGTTCAGACAATTGTACCGCCGTTTGCCAAAGCAAACTGTTCCCATATCAATGATCTGGGGCCTTGACATCGCCCAGACTTGACATGCAACCTTATAATGCAGGTCTTTCTCCAGGGCAGACAAGGCTGGCATTGTGACGTGCCGGCCTCCAGTTGAGAGGTTCAGATTTGACCCTAAATCTTGACCTATCTGTTGCCTGTCAAACACTCTGGTTACAACGAGGAATGCAGACTGGAATTAAAAAAAACAAAAAACAACCTCATTGTTCCATCTGTGCAGAAGCATCAAAGCTGTTCTCGGTAAATTTCAATCTAAATTTCAATTAAAAAACAGCGTCCAATAAGGCATGTGTATTTGCTAACAATGCTTAATAGATGCGAAATTACACTCTTGTGGCACAACACTAGACAGTGACGCAAGAAATATATAATAAATATTTTTTTCATGTTACATGTTTGTGCAAAACAAGACATTTTAAACGGCCTCAAAAATTCCAAACTACAAAAGAGAAATAGTCACAAGCTGACCGCTGCCAACACTGACTGAGTGACTTTAAAGACAGCAGGCCAAAGATCTCTGAAAAATAACCACTTAGTTGAATTAACATGAAAAAGGTTTCAGGTATTTTTTTTTCGACTACTTGACTGGTAGTTCTTTATTTACCGATGTTTGATATTGCGACCTCCGGATCATCTTTTCAAAAGCAAATCTCTTCCGCTCCACTCCAACTGCAGGCAGCGATCACATCCTCACTGGTTATTGTAAAGAGTAGACAGTTTCTATAAATGGATTTCCTGCATCATGCATGTTGCATGTTTGTGTTGTGTTTTTTTCACAGCACCTATAGGCTTTGTTTTAACAGTGTCTGGTGATTATTATTTTTATGGCGGATACTTCATTTTTTTTTTTTTAAATACGTACTGTAATGATAATGGTCCAAAATTACAAAACCACTGCCCATCGACTCACACTGTAACCACACCATCTAAGCCCACCAGGTGGGAATCACCTCGATACAATATTATCACGATACAGAATAATTGCAATTTCAGACTTTTTTTTGCAATATGCTGAGTTTTGCCATAACAAATATGACCATACAATGTGATGTATTAACTTTTTTAAACTACAAATCAGGTTCCCAAAAGAATACTTGTTCTAGTCGATAAGTCTGATGCCGACAAAGTTTTCAGTCTGTTCAACTAATTTATTTTTACTGCAGCAAAATGGGACTTTCTAGCAGGCAGACTGACCAACAATGTCATAAAAACCTGCCACATATATAAATAAACTTATATATTTGATCAAATATATCTATGGCTTCTCTGTAATAATACAATATTGCCATGCAAAAACATCTTGATACAATGCTGTATAATTTTGTTTCCTGACTCCTACAGTATTTGTCATGGGTAGAAATATCAGCTGCTGCAACTAAATAAAACCTGTCCTTTTCTGCTGGCATGCAGTGAATACTTTTCGACTAGCTCTGCAGTGCATAACTATTTTTCTTCCAAGTACTGATAAAAAAAAAAGCCCAGCTTAAAAAGGCGACGCGCTTTTCAAACCATTTTTCATTCTGGTGCGCCTCTGACAGGAATTCACAGATTTCATTCCGATGCTCAGAGAAGGAAAAAAAAAAAACCCATCAAGAATCTTATATCTCTTTCTCTTTCATTCATTCAGTCGTACAGGAACGGCAACAGGGTGTCTAGGCGGGGAGAGGTAACATATAGTTCACTGTGGAAACAGAACACTGAGACAATACTGCATCATGTAGCTCTTGCCTGGTCTTGTTTGTCCAACACAGGCCTCTACTTAATGACTGAGAAACACAGTCTGCACGCATAACCTTTACAGATAACTTAAATCACAATGGGGACTGGTGTACGTGACCCAAAATGTAGGTCATAATAAACATCTCACAATATGGCTGGTCCTTAATGACACCATATTCATTTAATTGTTTCTTCTTTGTAGGTTCTAGACTGAATGGGTTACATGTCTCCAGCAGCAGTTTGGCTTCCAGCATTAATAAAGTGATTAAGAAACTGACCTTGTTCTTCCACACACTGACACTAATGATGTCACTGCCTCACTGTCAACACAGCAAGCAGCTAGACAGCTAGTTTAATCCACCACAGGCCTAATTCATATTCTGGTATCGAACTGGTTCGTCTGAATTCTGTGCACAGAAGCCTGTAGAACATGGGTGCGATAGATGAATGGAACATTTAAAAACAAAATACAATCCCGGACTGTTGAGCGCTGGATGGCAGCCCAAAGTGCCATAAGACGTCCTTGTTCGCCGACAGACTAGGTTTTCAATAACACAATTCCAATACCGTCCTCCATCAGACCAGTTGAATGCATGACTTGACCACTGAGGGCCAGGTCAACAGGCCGCTATGCAGACTTTTGCAAATGCTGCAACTGAGGCGCAGATATTTACGAGTGTCCAAAAAAACAAAAAAATCACGTCTTCTCAGCTTTGTCTCATACACAAAGAGAGACACAGGAAAATTGCGAGCCCCTAGCCTAAATGTTAATTTTACTTTACAGGTTTTATACCAGCTTACGGGGTGCAGGAAATCCAATTGGGACTTTATCTTTCTCTGCCTCCACTTTCTGATCCAATTACGGATGTAAGAGCTTCGAGAACAAGAATGTAGTTTCTCGTCAATGATCAAACCCCTTTGCTCCCATAAGAATAGGCACACCTCCCCGGCGTTGCTGCTGTGGTGTGCGTTCACACCCTTGTGCGTCATTTTTTTTTTTTTTCTTTGTTTGAAAGAGAGTTGAAAAGGGTTCATCCTAAAACAGGACAAAAAAAAGCTTGACATGGAGAGCATGGGAGATCCCGGGCCGGGTTTGTCTGTGATGTTACAATTACATGGCCTCAACTCAAAGTGACAAGAATGACCTCCAGCATAATGTTTTAAGACATTTATGATGGGGAAAGAGAGGTCTATGGAAGCTGCTGGTCACGCCTATCACGACTGAAGATCAAGATCTAACCATTTTGGGAATTTTTCAGAGCGCATGAACATCATGAGTGAAAACCTCAATGTCAAAATTGTATCTGGGTTAGACTGCTAGCTCTCTGAATCAAAACTAATTGGGCTTTTGAGTTCTGAAGAATAATCTTAGTGGTGCTTTTGTTCACGCTACAGGCAACAGGTGCTTTAGTAATCCGCCAGATTCAAACCAGTCAATGTGAGCTGTAACGTAGACAATTCGTCAGCCTTAGTTGTGTCTAGTTGTAACATCTATTGCAGAAAAACCTACAATGGCTCCACAACACTGGATCTAAATGTTCATTTGGTAAACATTTATTTTGTACTTAAATGCACAGATGTCAACCGTTTCATCATCACCTACTTAATAGGTTTTGTGAATGACAAGTTGATTAGTCAGTGTCAACAAAAGCTGAGACTAAACTGGACTGTACTGTGGGGAGTCTTAATAATAGGATTTTGGGATTAGATCTTAATGACCATCTTTGCTGAGATGGAATACTTTACTTCTTACATTCATTAATACAAAGATATTTCTGGACTTTGTGGTCAGACTTTGTGTACAGGTGTACAACCATTAATGCATTCAAAATTTCTGATTGATGGCATACTATATGTATTTATATAATTTGATAATTATATTACAAATATGTGATATTAGTACATTATTGTACGTTACAAAAAATAAACTTGTGAGGCTGAAAATTTGCTTCTTGACAATATGTAATGCTAATCGCAGAAGTAGTTGGTTATACACTACAGAGAGAGCGTGGCTAAATGCTTACAGCACTTAGAAACAATAAATTGCACAGTAAAACAACAACAACAACAACAACAAAACTATGACTGTATATTAACTTGTTATGGGATTGGAGAAAAGGAAATAAATGGAAAATATAATGACGTTAGCTAACAATCTCTAAACTGAGGAAATTTTATGTATAACCGAACGCCATGCACCAAATCCCTCGCGACGAATACACAAACAGTTACACCTCTACTGATTTGTAAAATTACTGAAAATGAATCTCTGGTGAGTCATTTATCAAGTTAAAAACATAACAACGTTGTTGGTTACACCTTCTTGATGGTATTTGTCATGATTTGTGACAGTTTACTGGATATAAAATTGGAGAATAAAATTGATCTTTATAATTATTTCTACAAAAGTATAACTTACAGTAAGAACCAGCAGCACATTGCTGAGCAGTAGGGGTCGATCGATATGGCTTTTTCAGGGCTGGTAGTGATTATGGGTAATCAAGGAGACCGATAAACCGATATTCATTTGCAGTAAAAATTTTAATCTGTCAAAATTTGGAATAACAAAATTCTGACACAAAAATTAATTCAAATGACTGTAAATAAATGAATGCCGCCACTATTTAATCTTATTATGAAGGTATATTGCAACTTGGGGTATTTATTGTGAAAACAAAGAAATCCTTTATTGAAGCATGAGCAAAATGTGTTTGGGGTTTGTTCATTTATAGCTTAATTTTGGGCTTTTATTAAGCTTTTTTTTTTTTTTACAGTCACGTAACAAATGTAGTTGTTACAAACTGGAGTAACATTCACCTGCGTCAGGCAGCGCATCTTTAAATAAATACATTTTTATCAGCGATTGAATAAAAGAAATGCCGATACTGATAACCTTAAAAATGCTAAAAAAAAATCTGCACCGATAATCAGCCGAGCCCTAGTGGGCAGCATTTTCACATAAATGTGATAGCTGCGCTGCTCATACTGGAAAGTCAACTAGAAAGCATAATGGTTTCACTATGGGTAGCTTTTTTTCCTTTTTGTGGAAGAGAAAGGCTTGTTCATGAACCCGGGTGATGCCTTTATTTACCCATGTGTTACAAATATGTGCTTATTGCTACTTAACACATCTTAGAAAAGCCAGGTTATACTAACTGCATCAATGCATTCATGTCTGTGACACAGTAAAAACCAACCAACATGTCCTACATTAAAGCACCCACTGTAGTTGAGCAGAACCACACGTGTATCAACTTGAATGTTGTTGATCTAGTAGGACTAGTTACATTATAATTTCCCTGGTATTATAACTCAATGCAATGAACAGTCTTTATTTATCACCCAGCGAGACCAGAGGCAAAAGAGCTCACCCGAGTCAGTACAGCATTTTCCCCGACAGTATTTCAGTCTGTCGCCGCCAGTAAACAGACAAGTTTGCTTACCCAACATAATAATAGTTAGAGAAAGGCAATGCTTGAAGAACAATGCTAATCAATATTGTCACTTACTGTAAGAGTACCACAGCCTCAGATTCAATATGAATGCCACATCTCAAAAGTGGTAAACAAGAGGATAGAACCCTTTTGGCAATTCAGCCGGCGGTATGCATAAATACCACAACTCCAAAATGGCTACAACCGCAGGCTCCTTTGACAGATGACGGGATAGAGAGACTTCAATCCCCTCGCCTGTTACCATTATATGCAGTTCATACATTATTCTGCTTGGTAACAATAATATACTCAGAAAAAAATGTGTCTAGTTCTTTTAAAGTCAACAATAAAGAGTTTTCATGATTATATTTTTGTAAAGTTCGGTGTAGTTTGATGGAAAGATCTCGCTTTAGTTATTTATACCGAAGTTATACCGAATTAAATGGCATTATATTCATCACATTTGAGTATTCACACGATCATCATGTTTACCATCTCCCTCGACATTCACTTTAGAGAGGTCCCGTCTCTCTGACGTGAAATGTCTTAAAACCAGATATTTTGTAGTTAGTACCACTATAATTGAATTTTGACGATTCTCGAGACTGAATCTGCCACCACAAAAAGAAGAAAGATGAAATGAAACTATTTCCACACAAACTCTCATGCTAAAACTGCTGCACACACAAAATGTATTTCTGGAAGACTGAACTGTAATGACGGTAGCCTTCAAACGTTACCATTTATTACTACATTAGCCTCATGCTAATGTTAGCCATTGTTAATATTGTGTTTGCAGTTCACAAACATTAACATTTTAATGAAGTTAATCGAAACTCGCGCAATGTGAATTCTGTGTACAGATTTGGTTGTCCGTTTTAGAGATGCTTTGGAGAAGTTACATTTTATTTGAAATGCTCCATGACACTGTTTACATACTAGCATTCGGTTGTTTATGATAATTCACCAAGTACCACACACACAAACACACATGGTACTTAGAGCAACTATGGGGCCTACACTACCACACAAAAATAAGTACACGTCATGTTTTCTGAATTTTGGCATCAACTTGGGACTTAAGTATGGGTTCCTGTGACATCTCAACACTGAGACGAATGTCAGGGATGCCTGCCACAAAAATCACACTTATACAATACAGCTTAGATCCTTTATCCATCCAACAATGCATTCATCTGAGATGCGAAACTGTACAGAAAGCACAGAGTGATATTCACAATGGCAGCAGCAAAACTGTAAATAAAGACTGAAGGTCAATATTTTATAACATCCACGTACACTGGGTCTCCTTGTGTTGACTCATGGCAGAATTTAAATGGTGTTGATAAAAGACACGTTTGACTATTGATTAACAAATTAAAAGGTCTCACAAAATGGCACCAATAAATGCAGCAACTGATCAATGTCTGCAAGACCCAGATACGCACAGTGAAAATTTAACACTCACCTGGATGAAAGCAAAATGAAATAGCGAATGGCAAATGTGTAGATCGGCTCTTACTTAACATTTGCAGGTGAGTCAGAGGTTTCGCTTTAGGAAGCGCCACTTTCACAATGTTACCTCAAATGTGGTGGTTTAAAAGTTCAGACTGACAGCTGCAAATCTGAACGTGAGGAAGAGAAACTAGAAGAAAGTAACAACCGGTAGTAAGCAATCGAGCAAACTGTAAAGATACCTGCTACTGTGAAGGCTGCTGAAGGCAATTTGCCAGCTTTCAAATCAGACATTTTCACAAGAGCACATTAGCCAGCTGGTTACCACAAGGCTAAAATGGGGATGCTGTGGTTTACTCGTTAGCAATTTATCCAGGCAGCAATATAGTCGCTATAAAACTAATTGGGCACAACAGAACTTGCAAAAGCACCCTAACCAAATGCATGTACACACACTGTCATTGAAGGTCTGCCTTCGAATGCCTGCTTAGTTAAATACCACTAATAAAAACAAGTGTTTTATTCATTCCCATGGTTGTTTAATTTAAGTTTTAGCATCAAGACACATAATTGGTGGTTTTTTTTATTTAAATGTTCATAAAGCAGAACTGATACCAGCCCCAGCATGTGAGAGGTATGTCACAGCTGTGGGTGCATTCAACAGCTGAAAATGTGACGTGATCTACCTTGCTGCTCCTCTTCTGCTAAACGGTGCCAAAAACTGCCCTTAAAAAAAATATTTCAAATGACTTACATTTGCGAAGTTAACATGGCTAGTGTGACTGGATAAACTTGATATAAAACTGAAATCTGTAAGTTAAAAGTACTGAAAACAAAGCAGGTCATGTCGTGAAATAGTATTAATTTTCTGATTGGTATGAAAACACCACCTACTGACCAGGTAACGGCACTGGCACCGTTTCCACAAAAGGTGTGACCTCATCAGCATCTCTCAAACGGTTACAAAACAACATCAAATGCAGTGTTTCTAATCTTTCCTCCAGCATACAACAACATTGCAGACAACTGTATTTTATGAAACACTGTAAAAGCCGGTGATATTCTGTCCTGATTTGTTGTGCACATTGCAGTGATAAAAGCAAATTTGACTTATCAGTTTGGCTGCAAAGCAAAAAGATTTTGCCAGTGTGAACATCCCGGCTTTGATTTAGCTTCAGACCATTATTCATCTCCAACGCTCCTCAGTGACATTTATGCTATTTCTGGCACAATAGACGGTCACTGTCCTTAATGTTTTTCTGCTTAGCTTGCAAATTAACACAAGCACCTACTCATTCAAGCCCCATTTAGATCTCTTGAGGGGAGGTTGGCTGAAAACACTAACATTTGAAGGGATCCACTTGTTTGTTGTACGAACAGGTATTATTAAATAAAAAGGTTCAAGACCAGATTAGCCCTGCTTCACACGAAGACTGGAAGTTACAACATGTATGAGACAGTATTAAAGCTGTTGGAAAGGGCATTTCTCTTTTCATTACCTTTTTATGACAGGCTATTGTTTTGCCTCGTGTTGTCCTTTGCGCTGAAGCGACATTTAACAAGTCATATCTTCACATGGCATTAACATAAAATATGTTGCATTAACATAAAATCTGTGGCATTAACATAAAATCAGAATTCTGGATCTCAGATCTGGAAAAGCACACGTAAGCAGGAGTAAAAGGTACAGAAATGCTCTGTGATGGGAACCAATCGGATTGATTTGACCACATCTGGAGGTGGGCTGGTGTGCGCCGTGATGGGATCTCAGCCAGATGTAAATGCCATATGTACAGTGAGATGACCCGACAACTTAAAAGGCCGACCTAACCCTTCTCCTGCAAAACTTATCGAGTGCAGCAAACCCTACAAATAATAGCTGAAACGTCTAAGTCGTACGTCATAAATACTAATGTTATGCAAAAGAAAAAGAAGATGCCCATCGATGGCAATGCTTATCTTGACCTCATTGTTGACAAGTCAACAAAACTAATTGCTCTTGTTCTTGAGCTTTATGGCAGCTAATGTTAATATTGAGATCCAGTAACAAAGATGAAAACAATGCTCATTAATATCGAGGTTGAATCTAAAGGCCTGTAATGGATGTCACGATCAAAAATAATGTAAAGAGGAATACAAACTTTGAATTTAAACTAAATCAACTTTCAGACAGAGCCAATTACCTTTGAACTTGATTCAATATTTCTATACAAACAACATTTTCAGCATCATATTTGCAAACGACCAATTCTAAGTTTTTATCCTCACATTACATGTACATGATGTCTGTGTCGATGAGGAACTGCTTTCTAGTAAACATCTCAGGACATAAAGTAAGCCACTCATGAATACAAGCCCGACAGTCAACATTATTCAAACATTAATAAATAAATGTTGTGGAGACCTCTCGGGAGAAACTGCTAAACCTTGAAGATGGATTTTTTTCCATTTATGCCTGTCAGTCTGAATGTCTTACTGTTGTTTTCTGCATGCTGGATATTCATAGTTAAATGGACGTTCTACCAATTTCAACAAGTACAGGGCAAATTCAAAGTAAACAAAAAAAACAAACAACTAAACTCCTGTTATAAAACGAGCCAGATAGAAAAAAAGATGACCAAAAAGAAGTTAAAAAAAAATGAATTGTCTATGTTGGTAAGAAATCCTTGGCCTGATCCTACATCATTGTAGACATAACTTCTCTAACCACACAGCTTTGTGACAGAATGTGTATAAAAACTCAAAAGCTGCTCTTGGGGCAAAAAAAAGTTACTTTACAGATATCACAATAACAGGAAAGGTTTCGATCGATCGATCTCATAATGATAAAAGTCACTCAAATGATGGGAAAAGAATATGATGGCAGGGATTTACTGCGTGGAGGAGGAGGAAGAAGGGGGTTTAAAATATATTTAGTTAAACTAAAGAGTGAAACAATCTCTAATATGAAAACACAACAGATCCGTGGACCACCTGCCAAATCGATGGATCTGATCAGCTCTTGGGAGATTCACCGCTTTCGACTATTCATATACAAAAAAAAAAAACCCAAACAAATAAATGACGCCGCTGCACAAATGATTACAAACACTGGAGATCAGACGAGCACAAAGTCAAGAGCACATTAATGATCCGGGGCCCCAACAAAGGTGGTCGTTTCATTGACGGGGAACATTTCACTCGATCACATCGTGATCTAATACTTCAACCACAACGTTCATCCAAAAGATTTGAACACCTCACACGTCTGATTTAGACCATTTTGTGAAAACCTGTCGAGTGTCACAAGACAGAAAACTGTCTTTTCTTTTTTTTTTTGTTGTTTGTTGTTTTTTTTTCGGTGCCATCACCGCGATGCTAGTTTTTATAGCTCAACCTTTTGTTATTGTGTGCAGCGGGTCGACGACGAATGCTAACCCAGCTAATCGGCTAATTTCGTCGGCACCAGCTAACGCCGACGAAACCGCCGAAACACAAGCCCGCGGCCGCGCTTCGCGTTTAATCGTGCGTTATTATTATTACTATTATTTTTGTTGTGTTTTACAGAAAGCAACCCGCGAGCGAAAGACTTTAAAATCCACCAGCTGGCAAAGGCAGCTAGCTCCCTTTAGCATCCGCTCACAATAGCGCCGTTGGATTTGAAGCTAGGTAGCGTTAGCATCAGCTGGTGATGCTAACCAACCCGCTAAAGTTAGCAGCTAGCACTAAACGAGCTGCAGTCACACACACAAAAATAAAAAATATATATATATTAAAGATGTTTGGCTCTACGGACCGGAGATAAAGGCGTGTAGAAACTTCGCCCGGGCGTTTACGTGAACTGACAAGACGTGTAAATTCACCGGTTAAACGCCCCGCTGGCGGACGGAGCCGTGAGCCGGGGGTCGGTAGCGCGACGCCCGCTGTGCGCAACTCACCAGGAGGAGTAGCCTTGCTCCGCCATGTCGCCGAAAACAGCGGGCTCCGAGGCGGCGGCGAACAGATTCAGGTCCCGGTGACAACCCGTTGGGACCCCGCGAGAGGGTTTTCCTGCTTTTTTGTTGTTTTCTTCCTTCCCGATCCGACGTCCCCGGTAGTTTTACTTTCTAGGTGACAACATGATGCTCCATCCCGGCGGGCAGCTAGTGATCACTAAAGCTGGATGTCTCGCAAATTTGAAATGAGGATGATGGTTTTTTTTTTATTTTTTTTTTTAGTTTTTTTTTTAGGTGGACAAGACAAAGCACCCCGAGGGGAAAAAAAAAACAAAAAAACCCCCAACAACAACAACACAAAAAAAAAAAAAAAACCCACAGATGTTATTTATTTTTTTTTTCCTCGTCGGTTTCTCTTAATGTCCTCCTTGAAGCCCGTCAACCTCCGGCCGAGAAAGGCTCGGTCTCCCGACGATGCTTTACACCCGCTGTAGATCCATCTTTCCAAACCCTCCCGCCGTGTCCGACAATAAATTCGGATATTCCTCAAGTCTGCACCCCGAGAGCTTGTTATGGAAGACGTTCAAGCTTTTGTGTTTTCTATGGCGAGGAGTCCGCGGGAACGCGCAAAAAAAAAAAAAAAAAAAAAAAAAAAAAAAAAAAATCGCCCTGCTGTAGAGGTTTACAAGTAGGACGTGCACTGAAGCGCTTTCACGCACTGAAACCGCTCGCAATGGTTTCTTCCCTTCAGCCGGCAGCGATCGCAGCTTATCGTTTTATACACCCGACTAAAGCCTGCGAGCATCGCATCGATTGTAAAAAAAATAAATAAAAATGTAATCATAACGCGTGGCTGTAATTTAATTATTTTTGCCGAATCATCTGATACGGTCACGATACGTTATTTTAAGTACAGACTAGAATAATTAAAAAAAAAGACAGCATAATTAAAGTCATTTACATCGCTGTTAAGATTAAAAAAATGGGGTACAAAAATAATATTTTGTGAGCAAATTAACTTAAACGTACATTGTTTAGACAAAGAACTCCTATTGTTGGCTTTTTTTTTTCTCTATATATTATTTTTCAAAGGAAGATCAGTAATGAATACACCCAGAGACCTATTACAGAAAAAGGTTCACAGAGTTATCTGAACAATTTGTCAATTAAAATCTGTATCAGGTCCCTTTTTAATCCGTCCATGCTCTGCAGGTCTGAATGCCTCTGGTCAAAACACAGATAAAATAGGCTACAATCCAGTGTACAACACAGTTAGACCAACACAGTAAAGTAAAGAGAAAACATTGCTGTCTGTTGCAATAAACCAGCCAGTTAAAATATCTGAAATTTATAAGGCTTTCCTCTTTTTTTTAAATGGTTAAATTGATGTGCACGTATGTCGTAGCGCCCCCTTAGGCTGATCGGTGTAATTACCAGAATAATAAAGTGTCCACTGCTGGGGCTTGGGGTGTTGCAGATAACAGAAAGGTCAACAAGTCAAAACAAAGTTGAGCTGTAGTTATTGCAATCTGCATGATGGCATAAATTGTGAGAATGATGACTGGCACATATTTCTATTTAAAACAGACAACTTGCAGAATTCCTAGACATCCTGTTTTTTTCCAGTTCCCCTTACTTGCAGAGCTCCCACGGGGTAGTTGAGCTCTAGTAGCCATCCCTCACACTGTACATGGCTTAAATATTATTTCCTCGGTTTATATTAAAAAAAAATGTAAGCCAAAGGACAGAGCCTTACTGCTACATAATGTACACGTTTAAAATAGATCATTGTTCCCCTTCAGGGAAATTTGATATTCTCTGCCTGAGATTTTATGTACACAAATAAGTAAACAAAATAGGCTGATTTCCATGAACTCCTAAAATGACATTTATAAGCATTTAAGTGCCCTGTATAGGACTGACCAGTCCTCATAGCTACACAACAGAAAAGGTCATTTGACTATTGGAGAGTAGCATTACATATTAGACCTTCGTTTTCATGGTAACAGCGATTCACACTTGGTTAACATTGCTAAATGATCAAAGTTTGGTTCAGTTTAGGCACCATAACCACTTAGGTTTGGGAGAAGATCATGGTTTGTGTTAAAATAATTATGTTTGTTGCATAAGTTACGTTATGTACGTTACATACATCAAGTAAGTTGAATTAAGTCAAAGTTGACTTTTAGTTTTACACAGGACACAAAAGGTGGTCTCCTGGGTCATAGTCCTGTGTTTGATTGTCCAACCAACCCCAAACTGCCTCCCTACGTGGTCCTTGTTACTCTTTATATTCTTATAACCTGACTTTCTCCACTGCTTCTGTCATAATTACTACTCCCACAAGAGGTCGCAATAAACATAATAATAACAGGGTAATAAACATAATTGTAACGCCTTCCAAAAATGTATCTTGTCGTTTTCAGGGTGTGGACAGGCTCGGCTCTGAGGATGGCAGGATCAGTCAGTTGATTCCAGACTCAAAAATAATTGTATCTTGCAATGAAATTAGTTACAGACATTCATGGTCTTCAGAGGTTGAACATAACGACTTTGGTACCCCGCTGCTGATTTTTTTTTTTTACATATTTGCAATGATTTTTTTTTTTGTCAACAAGTATTACAGTCTGACAGAGCCATTCGTGCAGCTGTAGACTCTGTCTTGTTCTTTGAAAGGAGCTTATCAGTATGAAGCATAACTGAAAGACCATGACATCATACAATTCAAGGTTTGTTTGCTTTGGGGAAAACACGGAAGCTGTATAGCAGTTCATAACGGATGATATGGTCATCAATTTAAGTTGCCATTTTGACCAAAGGTGCATACAAAGAATGCTGATAGAACCTTTTATCCTCTGGGTAGCAGAAATGAGCTGAGTGAATTCATTGGCAATCTGCCCATTAGACGTTACTGTTCTCAAATGGAAATTTTGGCTAGATGGTGTTAAGAGAAGAAAGGTCAAGAGGTCACTAAAAATATTAAGTACTCATCCTTCAGAGGGGGGCATGAAAGCCCACAGCATATTTGCAATTTGACCAGAGGGAGAGTTAAAGGTCCTGCATCGTGTATATTCAGATTTACATTTCTTTTTTGATTATAAATCAGATCTAGGAGCTCTATAAATACTGTGAACGTGTTACAAGCTATGTCCATGAAGAAATGCACACACTGCTGTAAATTTGTGATGTCACACACTCAGGTTGATGTAAAATGCCCACCCTCAGTGAGGCATATTGTCCAACCTTTAAAGTAGAAGAAACAAGCACCAAGCAAACGTGACATCACCCACTGGTTTGTGAACTGCCGTTTTGAAGCCTCAAGTTCAGCGTTTCAGTTGTCACCATCTTGTTTTTTTTTGGAGCCAGAAGGACGAGCTGGGGAGTAGCAAGTGGTGGTTCTGACTCGATCTGACTTGGAACCCGAGGACGCTACGCCTGTCTACCTATTGTGGAAGCCTGTCAACACCCCATCAAACATACATCTCTTTGAGGCCTAATATCGAAATAATTATGGAACTATTTTCCGATGCTATTTTCTCAAAGTAAGTCACCCCCTAGCGGCCTTTGGTGGTAATGCACTTCTTGCATTTAGCCTCACTAAATCACTAAAGAGCAACATCCACTTGCAGTCTATTCAAAGAAAACACAGAGAAGTTCCTAGCTACACAGCAAATTCACATCTTCGGAATAAACTCTCCGAGTTCAAATCAACTCTTTTTGCTTGTACATGTGAGACCATCGAATTCACTCTCAAGCAGAGTGAAAGTAACTCTTTTCTTGGAGTTGATTTTGAACACTTTTCAGGAGTTGAACCTTGAACTCTTTGGGAGTTAAAACTCGACTCCCATGACGAGTACATTTTACTTCAACCTTGAGTTGTTTGAATGTGAACTCTTTCACAGTGTTAACAGTCAACACTTAAAGTGTGTATTGTTTGACATTCATGGAGTTAAAATTTCATCACACTATAAAGGTTTTAGGTAAGACTGACTACAAGACAACAACACATTTGTCACAAATTTGTATATAACAATTATATGAAGTGTGATTATATGTAGTGTGCAACAATCAATGCTGCATGAAAACTTTGTGTAACAAGTTCCAAATTAACAAATGTATTAGTGCCTCTGTGATTGGTATATATGTTACGTTTGTACACTTATGGTTTTGAATGATAGCCCCATTTTATTTACCATTATGGCTTCATTGAAATATTAATAAACAGCATGTTTTAACAAAACTAAATGTAGTTTCTGCCCATCACTTACATTTAATTTGGTTGCTTTAGTCTCAAAAGTTACGAAGAAATAACTAAGGCATCCTGGGAAATGCTAGTACGACAACAAAGCTGTGCAGTAAACATCTGGAGTAGTGTTGAATCATGCTCCTCAACACTCAGCGAGTGAACACCAAAATATTACCCGACCAAAGAGCATCCCTGAACACAAGCTGTAGTCTAACTTAGAAAATAAACTCTCAAAATCAAATTCTTTGTTTAACTCCAGGATATTTCACTCCAGAAATTTTCTGTGTAGCTACACGACTGAAGAAAAGCTGTGGCTGGCCTGGTGGCATCACTAAGGGAAGTGTAAACCAATCAGAAGAGAGGGTCATTGATTTCAATGTGCCTTAAAGAGTCAGACAGAAAACCACTTGTTCTTGGTAGAGCTCCAGTGAGAACCTTCAAGAGAAGAGATGTAAAACCACAATGCGATTTTTTTTTTGGTTCTTATAACCATAGAAATATATTCTTACAGAGATCAAGACTGCAAATAAAACACCAGAAAAATATAAAATATGGGACCTTTAAAGGACACACGTCCAAAATAGATCCAGTGGATCTTCTAGGAATTGTGGGTTTGGTCAGTAAATGTCATGGTAATCTGCCCATTAGATTTCTTGTGTTTAAGTGGAAATGTTGGTCTGACAGTGGCACCAGAGAGCCAAACAGATCTCTGGCATTTCTAAAGCAAGCCTCATGGAAATCATCTGTTTTTGAGACACACTGTCATGGTTGGCTAGGGAGAAATCTTCTGGCATTGGACAGGCACATACATACAGAGTTGCCAGGTAATTCGGCTTCTCCTGGCATATCTTGCTTTGGATGAATGAATTCACAAAACTGTTACTCAGATGAACACAAATCCAGATGGACCAAGTGAAGGGAGGACACATCGTTTAATACAAAGTGTGTAAGGAGGGAATCAGTCTTCTGTTAGTGCACACAGTAGTTCTGCTGTGTGTTACACTTTTAAAGAAACTTACTTTGATCTATCAAAAACAACATAGACGTTATGTAAAAAAGAAAGCCTGGGTTCATAATGATGTGATCTTAACAATAGTGGAGCAGTAGCCTGTACTCAGATGGCGTTAAGAATGGTGTTGGTCAAAATAACATAAATTTGTATCACAAATCAGGATCTGACCTGACAGGCCATGTGAGTGTGCAACACACCCAGATTTAACAATCTCCTCTATCAAAATGATGGAATGAGAAAGGGGGAGAAAGGGGAATGGCTCATGACCCAAAGTATATAGGTCTCATCTATCAAACATGGTGGTGGTTCTGTTATGGCTTGGGAATGTACGCCTGCCAATGAAACTGGCACACTTGCTTTTTATTGATGATTTCACTGCTGACAGGGGCAACAGGATGAGTGTAAAGGTGCACAGGAGGCTTGTGTGGGCTCAGATATGGGCAAGAGCATAAAACCTCATTGGAAGACATTTAAGCTTTCAGCGGAACGACCATCCCAAGCGCATATGGCCAAAGCAACCAGAGAGTGAAGAGTTGGAATATCCTTGAGTGTCCAAGTCAATGACATGAGACCCGGCAACAAGGTGAGCTAAAGGAGGCTGCAGTGAAGGCCTGGGAGAGCATCAACAGGGCATTTGTTGATATCTACGGGTCAAAGACTTGAGGCGGTTATTCACGGCAAAGGATTGTCAACAAAATATTCAACTTCGTGTGTAGCACAACTTTGGCACTATTTGTTAAATGAGCTATACTTCCCACATAGCTCTTACTGATGTAAACCTATTGAAGTTAAAGGTCCAATTAAATGAACTAAACCTCAAGAACAGAAAATGTGTGATTGTCTACAAACCTATGATCTGGACTGTGCATGCATTGGTCAGAGGAAACTTTTGCAGTCCAGCGTAATAAAATAATCGTGCTTGAAAATAGAAAACTTCCCTATAAGGGCTTAGCTCATGTCAGATAAGACTGTGTCGTTCCTGCAGATAAAGATGGCATTAGGGTTTAGAGAGGGGTCAATGGGATTCCCTCAAGCCAAAGAGTGTGGGGATTACCAAAGTCTGCAAAGAGCTGCTTTTCTTACAGATTATGTACAATCTGTTCTCGCCCACGGAGCCACATATTCACAAAATAGAGAAACAGCAGTAACCAAAAACCTTATTAATTCAAGGGCAACTGCGATTTTTACATAGCATCCATCAACCTGCACTCAGCCACCCTGTCAAACAAAACTAGTGCTACCTGATGTTTATTTATTATTTTGCTTCATGGTCAGTTTGGAAACACTCCACTCACCATCGTATCTTTATAGACACCGGCTGGTGGGGTGGCTTTTTCCCACCTGGAGATGCAAAGAGATGGATACAAAGAGACAGGACTGAACTACCCGCTAACCCTCTGACACTCGGTCAGACAAGGAGCCAATGAACAGATAAATGTTATGTGACACAGAAGGAGTTCTTAGTAATCACAAGAATCACAATAGTCACAGTAACTACGGATGTGACGAAGCCCCTAAATTGCGTAACTCAGTGCAACGATAACCCCGCTGTGGATATCTCATGAGCTGAAGTCGAACCTCCAACAAGAACACTGGCCTTTGTTGAGAGTATGCGTGATAAAAGTGTTTAGTTACATTCTTAGGACTCATCATTTCAGAAAAACAGAAATGTCAGAGGAGCTAGCTAGCTGGATAGAAAAGCTGTTCTTACTGCAGCCATAAATTAGAAACCACTGATTGTTTGGATATCAGCTAATCCCAAACAAATACAGAAGGTTTGCAACTGAAAATCAAGTTCTCTATTTTAGATTAAATGTATTTTCTCACGTATGCCTTAGATTAAAAAGTAAAGAATATTGAGGGCAGTTATAAATATTGTTAATCGAGTTTTGGTTCCTGCCAGGATGTTTAAATTAAATGTTTTAGGTGGATGACTTTCATTTTGTTGTCCACTAATCTAATAATAATGTCAGCTACAGAAAAGTGTTGCCTATAATGTCAGTTTAAATGAAGTTGTACTAATGTCGGTAAGAGTATAGCATCTGTCTCACTGTTGTGTGTGAAGTGCATAAAAGATAAGCAGCGGGGTGTATCCAGCCTAAACATCATTGTAGATCAACAAGAAGAGCCATATAAGTCATTACCCCTCCCTTCTGTCACTCACATATCATTCAGAGGCACGTACTTCGAATTAGCAGCCTACAGGATATATAGCACAAATAACTTCACCGCTGTTTGGTTAAATTTAGACACAAAAACAACATGGCTAGGTTTGGTGAAAGTTCTGGAATTAGGTGGAAACAGAGGAAGTTCATTGCTTTTTAATTGCAACAATAAAATGCAGTTAAGGTTATGGAATCATCATTGTTAATAGAAATTATGGCTGTCAGTTTAAAACAATGTTAAAAAAACAGTGATTCATTAACCCACTCATCCACCCTGACATCCTCCCTATGTGTACAGCAGACCTTTTTCACAGCAGACATTTTGACTTGTCATCCTAGGTGTGGTGATGATGGCTGCATTCCACTTAGGGGAAGTCCTGCTTAAGTGCAGGATGGTTCATTGTTATGGCTTACTGGGACTCGGAATGATCGTTAATATATCGGTGCATTACCGACTGTGGCGAGTCAAAATGTCTGCCCTGAAAAGGTATTTGTAGCTACAACTACTTGACCTCACTTTTTCAATGTCATAATGACAGAGGCCGCTAGAGGGCACTGTTAAAATAAAACTTAACTAATGGCTGAAGATAAGCTGCCTGTTTGACTTTTGAGGTTGATTTTTATTTATAGGGCGACAGTCTCGTCTGGATACAGTGTTTGGCACAAAACACTGAAATCTCTCAAAAGACATCCACTTTTAAATTTGATTTAATTTGTGTAACCCAATTCCTTAATTTCAATTGATAAGTATATGTGTTGAATATTAAAAATGGTTTATTGTAATTTATATAAATCTTGGTTTTTAACATATAATGTTTGTGGTTAAAACTAAAGTTTGACCACTAGGTGTCAGCATTGACTACGAGAACTAACTAGCTGCTGGAAGTCATGCAAGTTACATATTCAAGTATTTCCTGCATATTCACACCAATACATTTTATATTCATCTAGTGAAAGCTTCTTGTCATTTTTTCATATAAAATTTTGTATTCACCACTATTTGGTGCCATGATGGAGGCAGGCACCACAGCAGTTTCTTTGATATAGGTCCTGTTTGCAAAATTTACTCAGGATGATGACAGCAGTGAAATTATTAAAAAAAAAAAAAAAAAAAAAAAAAAAAAAAAAATTCCCTTCCACCATTTGCATTTGATAAATGAAGCTCATCGTGACACGTAGTTACATATCAGATGCTGCACATCCTGTACACAGACTGGCCCTGCTTAAATGCCTCAATTATCTGGCTGATTTAAAGCACCTGATTACACTTCTGAACTGATTAAATGGTGAGTCTTGAGTACACTGTCAGTATTGTTGTAGATCTGCAGAGAGCTCAGACCTCCAGGTCATGTGGTTGTGATAAGGGGGGAACCTTTATATACCATTCCTGTTGGATGTGCAGGGCTATAGGCTCTGTGAATTACTTTTTAACATGAACGTAATCTAGCAATGGATGATAACCTTTCCTTTGAAGTACCTGCCACTGTGTGCAGAGTCTGGAGAGAATGGATGATGACAAAAATGCAGTGTTATTTGTATGACCCAAAGTATGTCTCCCATGGCATTCAGTCAAGTAAAATCAGCAGATTTGCTCAAGGTTTTGACTAAAATGTGGCCACAAAGCATGAAATAACTTTTGCCATGTACTCTGGGACACTTTTGAAACTGACGTTTAAAAGGAAGGCTAATTTTGCTGCCTCAAGTTCACCAGGTGTGTAGTGACAGGCCTCCCACTCAGGCAGGTATTATCTCTGGATCACAGTACTAGACCACAAATGACACAGATTCCACGCTTGCTGTCAAGGGCACTACTCACAAAAGCTGAAGTGACTTTCACGTGTCTGTACTGTACACTGTTCTCAGCCACAAACGGCTTTACACTGGCTGCTGATCTCTTTTCCCACAGCGAGTTTAGTTCATGTGGAAAAGCACGGGTGTCTTCACAGCTAAATGGCGTCAAATCCCGATGCAAATGTTTGCTAAATAAAAAAAAAAAAGACAGAGGGAGAGACTTATGTCAGAGTCTGTAGCTGGCAGTTGAGACAGGAACTCTGCAGCCTGTCTTTCCCCCTTCCTCTCAAGCAGAGTCAGGGGGTGAACGCCTGTTTGAAGCTCTCCCCTTGGGCTCCAGGGTTCTGTGGGATCCGGGTGTGCTGACACTGTTAGCACGCCTGATATGAGGGCCTGATCAAAGCTGGCTCATTCTGCCTGACCGATTTCCACAGGATTAAGGATTAGGGAGACAGGAAGCTGGGAGAGGCACAGAGACAATCTGGGAGAGACAAAAAAGGGATAGTGAGGGTTATGGAGAGTGAAAGGGATGGAGAGACGCTGAAGGAGGATCAGAAGGAATTCACAACAGAGAGAAGGAAGTCATGCAAGTAAAGTAATTTATACAACCAATAAATCTGTACAATAATAATCAGAGTAAAAGGTAGAGTGTTCTATAAACAAATCATGTTTTTGGGAGACTGATTAAAAGACAGTCTTGCAGCATTTCACTTTTCAGGCTGAATCTTGTGGGAGCTTGTTCACCGTCTGTTACTAACGAAGTTCTGCCAGTGGACCGGGTTGTGCTGCATCTCAGGAGGTGTGAAGTCTAATATGTAGCTGGAAGACAGACCCTGCTGTGCTTTAACAGTGAAATCTTGAAATCAATTTTCAAACTCGCAGGCAGTGTGGAGCTGCTTAATGGGGGTGATTTTGTTCATTTGGCTGACAATGTTGCTGCTGCAGCTTTGCACACAGGAAGTGGTATCTCACATAAGAAGATAAATGTAAATGTAACAAGATGAAATCATTGATGATGTTTTCTATGGTTACTAATTGATAAAAAAAAAAAATTGTTTTGGAAATAGCTCTTAAGACTGAGCACCATTATCATTTAAGATGATATCTGAATCAAAGGGCGCATTCAAACTAAAAAGTAATTATAGACTTAATGTTGCTGGATACATTACCAGCAGAGTCTTAACTGTGAGGCTAGCTGTTACCAATCATGAACAATATTCTAGTCTACAGCCAAAGGGAGGTCTGTAATTGTTAAGGGTGAAAGATGCAGTGTTACAAAACGTGGGTGTTTTTCATTGTAAAGTCAAGAGACACCAAAATAAGTTTGTGAGCTGTTTACCATAAAAGCCACCAAGGTTTGAGGACATTCCAAGAAGGAAACTGGCTGATGAAGGGCAATGCGGCACATCATCATCATCACCTTTGATCATCAGGAACTTGCGTGGCAGTTAGTTTCTATTTCTATCAGCCAACTACATCTTCATTCAGGGCAAATCCATCAACACAATGTATGACGTAATTGTTTCTCTCACACCGGGAGATTTGTCTCCTCCTCTTCGTCAGGTAGATCGTTCCAGGTTTGACATTTGAAGGCGAAATGTCCCCAACAACTATCGAGCCTGAGTGGAAACACTGACCTAGTTTGCAGCCACAGCTATTCAATGCGATGTCTTGTGTTGAACAGGCACTTTCTTTGTATGTTGTCTTCCGTGTACAGATGAAGACGGTGAACGTGGTGTCCTGTTAGATGTGATTGATAGAAATTGGGTCAGCTCACTGTGGGTCGTTGCAGGTTTTGTGGCAGCGATTCGTTTCATGTAGCTGACTTACAGTATGTTAGTGCAACACCGTTTGTAGTTTCTGTTACACATTTCAGAGCAGTTCAAACACTTCCTTCTGCACTGACACGAAAACCGAGAGGTGATAGATTTCTGCAGTATTAAATAGCTGTTAAAGAGCAAAGGGTTGTTAAGGTCGAAGGTAATTACTGATATATGTTAAATGGGCGTAATAAAGACACAGGCAAGTGAGGAAGTGACAGGGAGAAAGAATGGGGACAATACACCACCTGCCTGCTAGACCAGATTAAAAGGGCCATATGAAAGGTCAGGGAGAGGCAAAGTTGTTCCCTCCACCAGATGTGCACTTGCTCTGGCCTATAGCCGATTAATTATCTCACAGTTCATGACACCAGGGTTGGTGTCCAGGCAATTGCATTGCATTACACTACACACCCTGAGCAACCTGATCTGGGGATTTTTTTTCCTGCTGGACTGTGTGTGTGTGTGTGTGTGTGTGTGTGTGTGTGTGTGTGTGTGTGTGTGTGTGTGTGTGTGTGTGTGTGTGTGTGTGTGTGTGTGTGTGTTAGAAATAAGGGAGGCATCTTTTTACACACTGGTGGCATCCATGATGACAAAGCAATCATGCTTCATCATTTCTGTGTGGCCATGCCTGTGTTCTCTTCTTCATCTTTTTTTTTTTTTTTGGGTGGGGGTGGGGAGGGGGGGTTGTTGTTGTTGTTGTTGTTCCCAGAAATGAACTAGACGAGGAAGAAACACATGAAAAGAACCACCCATTCACACCCCATGGCATGCTGCCTCATTTGCCCGAGCCTCTATCAATTCTTGGTTATAGCCAATAGCAATAAAGGAAGTGGTCCCACTGTCACAGAAACAGTTGGCACGGAAACAGCACATTACACCATCGTCCAATCCCCCTCCCATTCTTTTGTCGTCATTTCTCCCCTCCCTTCCTCTCCTCTTCTGTCCAGTCCTCCTCCTCCTCCTCCTTCTCACTCTCTCCCTATCTTGTATGTTTTTTTCAGTCATCAATGAAATCACAACCAATCCTGCTGCTGGCCTGTCATCAAGCACACAACACCTCAAGGAGCAGATGTACTTGCCTGTGTTACCTCCATTCTCATGACAGGGCTCAGATCCCTTAATGACCGATGTATATTTAATAGCGTGAAGTAAATATACTCTGGATGCTGCAGCTACCCCATCAAAGCCTGTTTTTTCCCCTCTCCCTCTCTGTTCCTCTCATGATTTAATCCTGACCATTTCCCTCTTCTCTCTCTCTCTCTCTCTCTATCCCTGCTGACTCCTCCCTCCGTTTCTGCCCTGCACTCCCTCTCTCTGCCTCTCTGTCTCTGACACACTCAAACACACGCACACATATATACACACCCTCCACCCCCATCGCTGCAGTGTCTCAACTGCCTAGGAGCAAACAAGAGAGGATATAGAACACAGACGTTAATAAGACAGAGAAAGAGAGGCGCTGACAGAGAGAGAGAGAGAGAGAGAGAGAGAGAGAGAGAGAGAGATGTGCTTGTGTGTGTGTGTGTGTGTGACCCTGTGAATATGAGGAAGATATGAAGATGAAGCAGCAGGACTAAAGGTGGATTGCACAGAGCCTTTCTCTCCCTGCAAGGGCTTGTCTGCAGTATCCTTTGTAAATGGATGCTGGCTTGTGAACACGGTAAGCTTGATTATTCTCACAGCTTTTCTTTTTTTTAATTTTTTTTTTTTTAGGGTGGCTTGTTTGGAGCCGGCGATATGATATTTCACTGTAGCCGTTCTGTGGAAGCCAACAGTGTTTTCCAGATAAAATGGGGAAGGTGATGTTCAGAGATGGCACCAAGGCAGGCAGCCTGTCCAGTCCCCTCCTCCACCCTGTTAGCGCTGTGCCAATGGACGCTGCTATCTTATGCTTGCAATTTGACTCATCATCTCCCCAGAGCATCCTCGATTCTTATAGAATGCTTTTATCTGAATGCGGTGGTGCTTGGTTCGTATAATTACTGTATGTAGGGCAAGTGTAGGATGCATCACAGATGTGTGTGTGTGTGTGTGTGTGTGTGTGTGTGTGTGTGTGTGTGTGTGTGTGTGTGTGTGTGTGTGTGTGTGTGTGTGTGTGTGTGTGTGTGTGTGTGTGTGTGTGTGTGTGTGTGTGTGTGAACGTCTCTGTGCTCTGTCCAGGCCGTAACTATAACAGAGAGAGGGGGGATATGAGAGAGTAAAACCGCCATCACACACGATCAGGTGTTCAGTGCTTACAACTGGCTGTAAGAGACATTGAATGTGAATGTGCGGTGGGAGGTGTACAAATCCCGTGGAGCTTGGCTCTGCAGGCACGGGGATAAGCGGGCAAATTGTGGCCCGACAGCGGCACAGGAACATTGTAGGATTTGCCAGTAAAGTGTGCTATCTGCTGTTCTCCGGGGTAAATTTCCCATCAATTAATAACCTTGATTTTGGGGATTTATGTGGTTTATTTGTGTCCAGCTGTGCGTTTCGTCTGTGAAAATATATGAATGTGTATTTATAAGCGGTGAGGAGGGAGGGAGGGAGCAGAGCATGTTTGTTACTCAGCAGGCAAAACAGGACAATTTGTGACATTTTCTGTCCCAACAATCTTTCACATTTTCAACAGAGCACTTCTGTATTTTTTCTTTCAATGGGGGGGGGGTTGTGATTTCTTGTGTAGCATCAGGATAACATGTGTATTTGTGTATACTGTATGTGTGTGTTTGTGTTACATGCTTGGGAGAGAGAAAAAGAGAGAACCAGTGCAGGGAGGGGTTGAGGGGCTGGGGTTGGGTGGGGAAGGGGGGGGGTGTTTAACAGTAGGGAGGCAGATGGGGCAGAGGGGCGGAGGTTGATGCAGCAGAGAGCAAGGGAGAGAGAAAGAAGGAAAGAGAAGATTTGGAACAGATTGGATGAACGAGTGGGGGGGAAAGCCCGTGATAATTTCACAGTGGTAGAAAGACAGTGCTTTTCTGAGCATGTGACACAGAAAAAATGCTGGATGTGTCTGTGGTAGTTGAACCAGCAGCGGCACACAACAAGGCTCTGAGACATCTGTGAATCAAGGCAAAGATGGTGGAAATTCCACCACGCCTTTCTTTCTGAGTACCACTGAGCCAGAAAAACTAGACTGATACCTTTGCTGAACTCTCTGTAATGAAGTCTGATTGGGGTTTGTGTGTGTGGGGGGGGGGGGGAAGCAATGTAATGTTCACAAATTGGGATAATGCTTCCGGGCAGCTGCAAGTTGAATTACAGTACTGACTAAAAGCATGTGAAACTCACTATTACCTCAAATGTACTGTTGATAAATCATATTAATATCCATGTATATTCCAAGTAGGAGATGACTGAAGTCATTGTAAAGCAAAGTGTATTGATTTTAGCTCAGTCTATCCGATACTGGTTGCCTTAAGGCTTTAAGGGGTCTGAATTATGATTCAACATGGTAACCAAAATCGGCAGATGCTTCATGATGCCATCTAAAGAGAAGATGCTTGTCACGTTGTGGCCTTATTGCTTACTGGAAGAAAATAAACTGTGGGCTCCAACATCGCTGCCAGAATCGGAATTGGGAGCACAACTAAAAATGCTTAGCATGCAAACAATATTCTGCAGGCAAGACGGCGTATCCCACACAATCCAGAGTGTCCTTGATGATTTTGTCCGGCAGTGATCTTGTTCTCCTCTCAGTCTGTCCTACTACTGTCTCAGCGACTGGTTGGTGGCCATCAGAACATAGAAGAAGGTCAGCCCTGCATGCTGCTCTAACTGTCTAATTTATCTTTTGATCTCAGCTGTGAAATTCTCCGTTTTTTTCTGCAACATGTTAAAAAAATGTCAGAGGTCACTGATGACCTTGGCTTTAACATGATAGAAGACACGATCTAGTGTGAAATATAACGGTTAATCACATGCTTACATAATGGGCCTTCGTTAAGTTTCAGACGCAAACACACACATCGTACTGTTAGACAGACCATTTGAACATACACATTTGATTGAGTAGACCTTCCAAACAACATAAACTAAGCATAAAGCATCAATTTTGGTTATTTTTGTTAAACTGGGAGTATACAGTACGCTGCAGCTCAAGTGGCCTTTATGCATTTAAATACCGGGAGCAATAGTGTTGCAAACCCTATGGTGAGTTGACCTCCTTCCACCTCTTTTGTTACTTGCTACATCCATTCCACTGGGTGACATAATGGCAGGGGACAGCAGGGACAGACTCGGTTTTAAAGTGGCAGCAGCCATTGAGGTAGCAGCTCTTTGCACAATGTCAGCGTCCAGTGCACTTCCAGCCATCTATAGCCTTGTAGGTGAGCACACCATCGACTTGGACAATTAAACTCCAAGTTCTATTACAGTTAAGTACCAAGGGGGCCAAGCGTAGTTCCCTCAGCAGCCTACTTAATAAAATTATACATTTAAGGTGTCATTTATTTCGGGAGGGAGCGGCAGAATTTTCACGTAACTCCGATACATTTGTTTTCGTAGGTGTGAAAGTGAACAAGGAAATGGACCTGAAACACCAGGCAGAGGGAAAAATTAAATATCATCTAACGCCACAGAGGAAATGTGTGTCCCTGAGGTCCATGTGTCTCAGTTGCTTTGTCGCTCTGTATGTTCAGACAGGGCATTGCCCTGACTCAGCTGGCTCAGCATGTGTGTTTGTTTTGGGTCTTTAATCCCAGCCAGGTACTGGGACAAAGTGTCATCTGCACACAAACGGTTGTAAGACATGTTCAGGCAGCTATTTCTTTTAGACGTGACACCGATGTGGTGAGGACTGATGATCAGTGAGGAAGGCTATCAGTTGAATCGAACAAAATCTTAGGGCCGGGCTCAGTGAATGAGTAAGGATTAGGTTATCTTTTGGTGTTACATAAAACAACATCAACTCAATTCATCCCCCTTCTCTCTCTCTCTCTCTCTCTCTCTCTCCCTCTCACTCTCTCTCTTTCCCCTCCTTTCTAATCTTTGCTGGTAGTCACATACAGGGGCCTGTCTGTTTTCCTGAGGCCGGCGAGTGAGAGGGTACTACTTCCAGCACTCAAATCTGAGTGATGAGAGGGCAGAGCAGAGTCGACTAACAGAGCAACTTTGTGTTCCATTGCACACACATAACAGCGGTCATATGACAACAAGGAGGTGGTGGAGAGGGAGGGGGGGATGATGAGGGAGTGCTATGGCCTACTACCCACTGGTGACGGATGTTGGTCTGTGCTGAAAGAAGAACTACTGTATGTGTGTGAGTGTGTTTCTGTATGCATGGATGGACACATATGCCTAAGCAATACACTGCATATTGCATTCTGGGATCTTAATAAAGGCTTTCTGGAATGCAGCCAAAAACAAAGTTTAAGGGAGGACAAATAGCTTGTTTTGATGAAGACAAGCAGGTCTGCTTTTCCAAGAAAATGCCAGAAAAGGGTGTGAGGATGGTGGTGTGTGTCAGTGACCTACACAGACCACTGGCATCCTTCCTCTACTGCTTCACCACAAAGTTTTTACAATAAAAAATGTAATATAGTCATATATTTGTGGTGTGATCTTGTAGAGATGTCAGTTCTGATTTACAGAGCTTTGCATGCTGCATAATTTCCTGTGCTTGTTTGAACAGGTGACATTTTCTCATCTCTCTCCCTTCCACACGCATTCATCCTGTAAACACAACACAGTTAAACTGTACATGCATTGTCATCTGTTTGGAGGTTGGCAATGCAGCTATATTAGATAGAATTCAATTAAGAAACAGATTTAGGTTTCATCTACGGTTATTTCATCATTTACTGCAAAGTCTCTGCAGGAGCAACCGCCCCACTGCAACATGGAGGACATTTTACTCCGAATAATTGAAGTAGTTCAGCAGTTTACTCCACTTATCATTATCCGTACAGCATTAATTTTAAAGAGCTCTTTGGGTGGATTAATGGCTGTTATACTGTTGCATCTGCTATAGTGTGAGATATTCTTCCTTTTCCTGTTCCTGTTATCAAATCACCAACTGCTGATAATGTCTGTGGGTTGTAGGAGTCTAAAAGTGTCTGTTACCCACAATTTCCTTCTGTTGCAGACAGCATTTATCTTATCTGTCATGACCCAAGTGAATATTAAGCCGGAGTGAGTGTTCAATGTAGATTAAACTGTTTAGTGCAAGAACCTGAGTTGTTTTGATCTGCTTAATGTGATTTCTAGTGAGAGAAATCCTTGATAGAAAAGCGTGAGGACGCCTGCTAACCAGACAGCAGCAGTAACTGTCTGACAAACAGATATCCAATGCTCCCATGTGTGTACTCACATTTTGTTTGTACATCAGTGCACGCACATGAGACTCTAGTGTCCACCTTGTGCCATCTTATCCCTTCACATCAGACAGCCAACCCATAGCTCAGCCTGTGCACAAACATGCCATTGTCATTGCCGGCTGGCCTTGTGACTCAGTGTGACCTGCTGTATTGGAGAAGGGGGGACGCATCCATTAAGATCAGGAACGTTAAACAGAGCATTATCACGAAAAACCATCTAGCATACAGAGACCCCCCCCCCCCCCCACACACACACACACACACACACACACACACACACACACACACACACACACACACACACACACACACACACACACACACACACACACACACACACACACACACACACACACACACACACACACACACACACACACACACACACAAACAAACTCACATCTCCACCCTCTAAACAACCCACTGTTTTGGGGGAGTAGAGAGTAGAACACTGCCCATCATTGTTTTCCATGATGAATGAGTAGTGTCCTCACATGTGTACAGTATACAGGCATCTTTCTCTGAAGTCCGCATTCAGGACAGCATGCCAGAAAGTAATAACACGAAATGTTGAACAAACAATTGAGAGCGTAGGAAAGAGTTTACAATAACTAGGTTTGATGATACAGTTTAGTAGCTTATATCTGATTTAGTTACACCGTCCCAAGATGATTTGGTGCATTCATAATGAATAAGTTTCACATCACCAGAAAAAAAACAACTATGACATGATTTCACGCATGTTTTAGATGTCCCGAGCTGAGAACAGTTAAAGTCACATTGTTTTTTGAAACATGCAGGTTTAAAATGCTATTTAATTAAGGTAAGAACTGATCCGGGAGCTTTTGAGTCCACTTAACAGCTCTACTTTAAGCACAACCCCACCACCTCCACCCCAAGGGATGGTCTCCTGACACATGATTTTGAAGCCACTGTGCAGCTTTCAGACACCTCCTCTTCGGAGTCGTTTCAGACACACGGCTTGAGACCCTTTGACAGCCCATTCAAAGGTGTCTTCACTTGCATAAATGTGGCAAACTAGCTACCCATGTTCAGGCTGAATGCCTGTTCACTTTTCAATATAATGCAATCTATTCCCAAGAGCAGATGACAAATGAGAAGACGGAATTTCATGTTGAAAGACGGACTAGATTATTATAGGAAAAATGAGGGCTAATCCACATGCAGCTCCAGTGAATATGAAGTGGTATAAACTGTTGAATAAAGCTGATGATCACTCCGCCTGCGACCTATATCTCAAATGATTCTGACGTAGTGTGGGGCGACCACAAAGCTCTGACTCATCACACAGAAGCAGGCCTTCCAGGTTGGAATATTTCATTTATTTCGTTCCACTGAGATCTGCACAGCAAAGTATACGTCTTGGTTATTACTAGCAACAAGACACACAGTATATTTTTCCAGAAGCATCACATGATACAGTGTTATGTACAGGATCTGTGTTCACAGCTGGCATTGGGGTGACATTGATCCATCATTCTGCAGCTCGAAGCATAAAATTGACTGTTTGCGTTTTGTCCCACATTCCACAATGTTATAGTCACAGCAATCTATGGATTGCACAGAAAAAACATAGAGTTGTAGTGCCCTTCAGATAACCCACCTATCATTTACAAGTTCCTGCTTTCATGTGGCAAATCAGAAATCGCTCCATAAATGCACCCATGTTCCCGATCTGTTTTATCTAGTCGCCTTTCTGCCTCGCATTTAGTGCTTCACATTACAATGTTTATTACAGAAAAGAGTCAGCTATCACTTCCAGTCAATCTCTGTCTTTGGCCTTTCGAAGCAAGCTGACAGCATCTATTCATACAGTAAATATGGTATGACAAAAAAGATTATCAGGCATGTTGGAGAGGACAACAGCCTGTTTTTTATTTATTCACGATTCCCCCATTAAGCAGGGGCAAAGGCATATTTTTGATTATTATATGTAAAGTAGCCACTTTCTTATCAGAAAGTTTTATTGTATATTAGCTGCTAGATATAATAATTTCTGGAAAGCTTCCCAGACTGGTTACATCTCCTGCACTCTTTCCAGTACTAGCAGAGCTGATTTAAGACTCCTCTCGGCTCTGCTCTGCTCCTCGACAGCAGATCTAAACAGAACATAGTTGGGATAAATGAGAACACACACACAAGACAGTACGATTAAATAACATACAAAAAAAAAAAAAAAAATTAAGATTGGGTTATATAACTGCTTATATTGCTTAGCTTTATCAGTGGTGTCTTTAAAGTAAATTTTCCATGAGGCCCATTTCACTTTATTCTTATTCCAGATTTCACCCTAATCTTAAAGTTAAATAACAAATAATCAATTGTTTTGAGTGAATATTCTGCATCATAGATACAGTCAGGCTAGATGCAAAATATATTAAATATTACAAAGACATCTCAAGTTTATACTGCTGACTTCATGAATATCTGAGTATCTTTCTGTATATCAATATTATAATTATAGTTAAACATGGAAAACAGTCATCATAAAACGAACTATGTCTCTGTTTCCTTTCTTAATAATTTAACCTATAAAAACTGGTCAGTATTGACCGTGACAGCCAATCAAAATACAATGAGTCACCACTTTGTAAGATGCAAACCAATTATCCAATTTAGCACTATACAATAAATCCTTTCCTGTTGATGCTGTGTCAGGTCAGTGTTGATTCAACTCAATGGTCAATTTATAGATACTACTTTGTTCTTCTGGATATTTTTTTTTTCATATTGTTATTACTGTCCCTCACTCACTAATCTTTTGGCATCTCAAGCCAGATTTAAAGGGGAGTTTGAGCTTTAAAGACTGATTTGAGTCATGTGCAGCCCATCAAACACTAGTTTGTTGTGGTCCAAAGTATTTAGCATAATACTGCAATGACTGAAACCTCATGTCTTCAATTTATTTATTAATTTTCAAACAAAAATATAAAATTCAAGATTTCTTTCAAATAAAAAGAGTGTGATGAAAAAGTTGAAGTGTTTACATCAGGGCAATATTTAGACAGGAGTGCTTTATTGAAAAAGCCTGAGTTGCTACAACATGTCTGCTCCCAATTCAATATTTAAAAATCTCCAGTGAAATCAGCCTCAAGACTAAGATTACTTTGTTACTGAACAACCAACCAATCCAGTGCTAATAGGCCATATATGAACATTCAATATTTTGAAATCAGTTTGTGATTTCTTTGTAAGTGGCACACTGCAATGAAACTTCAGTCTGCTCTTTTAACCTGAGTGCTGTTTATTTGTTTGCTGTTTCTCCAACTACAGATGATATTCAGATAAAGTGTTTCAACTGTCAACAGTGCCGTTTAAATTCTTGATGCCACTTCAAGAAATGCTAACGTACACGGAAATTTGTTTAAACTTTCAGCATGTGTGGAGTGCCGATGCTCTGCTGCATCTTACTTTTTTTTTTAAATTTGATTTGCTTTAGTACATTTCTTGCTTAACATTTTGCAAAACAGTAGGTGCATTTCTGGAAACAATTTATACAAAAACCACGATGGAGTATCTGCAAAAGGTCACAACTTACTTACATTTCTGAGTTTATCTTTAAAAAGAAAATATTTATGTCAATGAACATGAGTAACAGTATACGTAGAATGTGTATCTGTATAAAGTGAATTTACTGTATACTGCCAAATGTAAGTGGAATACTGTAACATGGAGCTCTACAGTATTCCAGTATAGTGCACATTGTTGGATGTTACACCTGCTCTCTGCAAACCCTTTAAATGATTGAGGGCACCGTTGTTCTCCCAACATTCAGCTGCACCTTCCACCAGCCTTGGCCATTGTGAGGTCATCGCTGAGAACATGGTCCACAGTCATGGCCCTGATTCCATCGTGTCTATGTCCTTGACCTCTTTCTACCTCTTCATCTTTTCTGCCTCCTCACCCTTCCACCAAGCGGCCCTAAACTCCTCTTATTCATTCTTTGATACATCCTGTTAATCCTGTTCATTCCCTTTTTGGTCCTCCACTGGAAGTGACTCTAACACTGTGTTGTGCTCTGTCTAAATGTATCTTGCCAATTGAAGGTTCATGAGATAAACCCAGGAGCTATTTTCAAGAACAGGTTGATCTAACACTTGAAACATTCCCCTTCATTTGGGCAATTGATCAATTCAGGACACATTTACAAATAAAAACTAATAGTAATGTATAGAAAATTTGCTTGACAGATTAGGAAAACTGATTCAACCATTTTGCATTTAATGACTTGTGCAATGAACAAATGCCTTTTTGTTTTTAGAGGGTAAAACTATTCAACAAAGAACCATAATTATACATTTTGATCAACATGACAGAAACAATTGATAATGCAAGAAGCAGCAGAGAATTATAAATAATTATTTACATGAATGCGCCAATTCATTTGCAATTTCTTCAAAAGAATGAGGCATTGGTTCTATGATGTGCACGAGTGACTCAGCGATGCGGAGGTTGAACAAGTTGTTTCGAGAATTTCAATTCTGATCTGAGAAATGTACCAAAGAGACTATAATAACTTAGACACAGCTCTAAACCATCTGCACACACCTGTGAGTGTTACCCTGACCTCCAGCTGAAGGGTCAACAGGATCATTCACGTTGCGCTGATCCACCTCATCACTCAGTTTAAAGAAAATGATTTTATTTAATTTCATCATACTGCAACATAACAGCCCTCAGCCTGCCTTTCCCTTCGCACATTTCAAATCACTGCAGTGTGTAGGAAAAAATGCCAACAATCATGTTTATCTCAAGAGGATTAGCTGGCCCCGACATCCGTTTACCAGATTTTCTGTTATATATGCCATCACTTGGAAATAAGAGCTTTCCATGGATTCATTTTTCCTCTCAAAGCAACTCAAGCATCACTTGTTGGTCAACTCCCATTAAGACTGTTACTTCTGTCCATACCAAACTGTCTTCTCCATGACTTTGTGGTGGATGCACAATCTGTTAAAGACAACAGTAGCTATGTCTATTGATCATCTCAGATTTTCAAACTGATGCATTGCTTATTCACTGCCTCTGTGGCATCACATAAATTAATAACGTCTCTCCAGCAGAGCCGCTTGTCTCGCTTCGAGGTCTGCTCTGTTTGGCTGGACAAGCTTGATGTCCCTGGGGATCTCACAAGGCCGTCTTATTTTTTATCTGCTGATTTCTGAACACCTCTCAGTCCATCAGCTAGATAGCCTTTATGCAATTCTAAAAAACAAAGGCAGTGAATGCAGAACTGAAAAATCATATACAGTTGTTCTCGACAGCCACCACAGAGCTCATAAATATCCAACATGGCCCAAAGGTTTGATCACAGTTTCACTCTAGCTGCCTAATCTTGACACAATAGAAGGACTTAGTACAGATCTAGGGATTAGCTACTGTTTCACTCCAGGGGTTTCGGATATTATTGTTAAAAAAAAATTCACCCTGCTGGGTTTCAGTAAGACACCGTATATGGACACTGACCAGACAGCCTAAAGTCTTTTATTAACCTTTTTTTTGTCAGACAGCCAGAGGAAAGCTAGTCAGAAGTAGAAGGCAAGCTTTCAGCCACTGAAACAGCTGCCTTTGGATGAGAAAGTATAAGCACTGTGCAGCTGATCGTAAGCCATGTGAGCTGTTTGTTTTTTTATGTGCGTGTACTGTATGTCAGTTTGCTGGAGGGACTCTAGATACTGGAATGCTCTTTTAATTAATGCTAACATCCATCAGTAAGACAGATATAACGTAACCCATTTTTTTATTAGTATTTGTATAACAATAACACAATCCAAACTCTGTTGTGAAGAGGTATGAATGACGGTGACAGAGAGTTCAGTAGATGAGCTAACCCATGGGGTATAAGGATATGAATTACTGCACAGTTATCATGAAATCACATTTTCTTAGCACCAAACTGTTCTGAATGGATTGAATTGGTCATACCCTTCTGTGTGGTTCTTATGAGGACACTGAGCGTAATGGTGGCTGTATTTTTCAGTCACTGCTCAAAAGTCCTTGGTCTGCGTAGCTGTCATGAATGAACTACTGTATGGCATAAGTTTTGGTATAAATGGTTAAATGGTTTGTAAATGGGGATTGTGGTTGTCTGCTGCTCGCCTGCTGGAGACAACTGTTATTTTTGACTGGCAGATGTTGTGAAGCGCAGTATTTTTCCAGCCGCCTGTTCGCACTAGAATGCCTCATCCGATCCCTCCTGAAACGCAAACCTGCTGACCACAGCACCGACACCCACACCTGCACACCTCATTCATAAACAATTACAAGGTGACTGAAAGCCCACCTGCGCCTTTCACCTTTCTTTTAACATCGCACACTTTTGCTTTTCATTCATCAAAACAATCATTGTCTGTTCTTGCACCTCTGTGAAACACCTGAGCTCGATCAGGACTCTCCTATATCTGTCAATCTCATCGTTACACATCACGTCACTGTCCCAGATCATCATCTACGTTCTCCCATTGGCATAATAAGGGCTTTGATTCTATTTAAATCACATGTATTCAGTGGCATGGTGAGATTGATTTCACACAAACATATAATGGATTTAACATGCTCGTATAGGTCTTCAAAATAGCTGCTATGTGGTACAATTTGATCTTCTATGCTTTATGATCTCTGTGCTTCTCTGGAACACTGAGATCCAGGGCAGTGTTCACCACTCAACTCATCGTTTATTTCCTATTTTTAAAAGTCATGTGTTTGAATTTTGTTTTATTCTAACTTTTATTACACTTGATGATCGACTACCTGAACACTTAAGGCTATTAAGTGGCTAAAAATCCAGAAAATATCCAAACCATTTAAACATACGCACTTCTTGAGTGTGTGAGACTTCTTTATGTGTATTCACATGTTGTCCGAACTCACATGGCATCTGTGGACGTGGTATAATGCATTTCTCTCTGAACAAATTTTGGGTCTGAGTAATAACATGCAGCCGTTTAATGAATTAAAATCACCACTCAATCTAATGTGATTGACCTTAATTTCAATGGCATTTTTGCGGACTAAACAACCGCAGCAGGAGAGCAGAAGAGGCAGTACAACAGAAACACACTGTGACTACATGTACTCGTCTCTAATAGAGGGTGTGATTGTAATTATTTGCAGCATGGTAAATTAATAACAGGAGGCACGCACAGAGTGACAAAGGGGGGAGTTGATGGGCCGTGTGCGGCAAGAGCTGCGAAGCCAAGGCAGGAAAGTGACCAGGCTCGGTCTCATGCTGGTTATCAAATTTCCTCAGCCCTCATGATGCATCGACATGCTGGCCTCTCTGCGTGGCCCCAATGGCTCTGCCTTCACTCTCCCACTTACTCACTCTCTGTCCTCCTAACACTTGTTTTTTGGAGGATGCTCTGACGGACAGGACTGTGCACTAAAAGAAAAGATTCTTCAATGCAATGGTATAAAAATGATGTTATTTATCAGTTTAATATGTATGAGTGCGTGGTATGGTCCTAATAATATCCAAATATTTCAGGGTATTTCTGTCATAATGATAGTCTTGATATGGCAAAAAGCTGATACAGTGAACCCTCGCCATAACGCGGTTCACCTTTCATGGTCTCGCTGCTTCACAGATTTGCATCGTGCATTGAAATCACATTACGACTATATGTAACGTAGATATATTTAATGTCCAGTTCTATCTATTTCAATTGTAAAATAAAGGTTACTACTTCACGGATTTCACCTATCATGGTTTCTATTTGGAACGTAACCCCCGCGAAAAACGAGGGTTCACTGTATTGCAAAATATCAATAATTTCAACAACATAAAAATAAATCATCTTAAAATAAATCGTATAATTCTATGTCTGCATTAACATAACACGTTGCCTTTAAATGTTCAGTAAAAACTAACATATCACTGTGGTTTGTTGTACATCTAATCTTTTGTAACCGAACCGAACCACTCTTTTTGTAACCAAACAACTTCCACACTGCTGGAGCGCTCCTCTGTGGAACTAACTCTGACTCACTAACTTGGTGTTGCTGAGTACAAGTTGCATGGCATTATCACAAAATATATATATTTTTTTATCATATCAAAAATTAGACTGATATCAAGGCCAATAATATGTGCAGTAACCAACATTAACAAATTCAAATCAGTAATTACTGTGACCATCTTACTATAAAACAGCACTAGTTCTCTAAGTACACTTTTTAAGGTACTTGGCAGGTACAGTAGGGTGCTCCCATCATCTTGGAGAACTTGCCACAGTTCTTTTGTAGATTTTGGCTGTCAGTTGTATCCGTCTCTTTATCCTAAACTGATTTCACGATGTTGGATCAGGGCTCTGTGAATGCCAGTGTGAATGTTGGCTGGATGTTTGTGTAATGCTGTAGAACAAATTTGGGGACTATCAAGCCCCTCTATGATGGCATTGCGAGATAGATAACAATCTAAACATCTAAAGTGCATAGAGCTTCTGCACAGCACTGTGTATGAGGACTGATAAGAGCTACCAGTGGTGGCAAGCCAGAAAATACATCCGTATAAAGATGAGGAAACTGCAGTGGTCATGTGGCATCCTGCCATAGAAATTGTATTTTGTCGGTTATTTGCTGTTGCTCACATCTGAAGCAATCTCAACTTTAAATTTAGCATGTTTCCATCCTGTAGGCATCCTCCTAATCAATTTGAGTTTGTTTTTTGTAAAAAATTGTACTGTTTCAGGCATTTCTTCCCACTGTGTTATGCTCTAGTTATTAAGAAACAAACCATGTTCTGCTCTATGCAGTGTAAATGCATCTGATACTATTTATATGAATTTAATGTGATAATCATACACATGGATTTTGCACCTTCGGGACACTACTTCTATAGCAATTACCAAAGCAACTTCAAAAAGTGCAGAAATGCATGTGTTGCATTTTTCTATAAAAGCAAATTTAAATTAAATTCACGTGCAGCTTCAATGTGTTTCATCGGCTCAAAAAAATCAGGGATGTGCATTAAACAGTTTGGCTGGCGATGCCATTTTGAGAAGGAAGTCAGGTGCCTGAAGCCAGGGAAGAATGCTCTCCACTCTGTTTGCGTTGTGATGCTTTGTTATTGCTTTGTTCTGCTCTGTTTGTCCTCTCAGTCTTTTGAAGAGTGGACCTCACTCACCAAACTCTGAGAAATGCTCTCTCTCTCCCTCTGACAGGTCTGCAGAGTAGTTTCGCCAACAAAACTAGGCCACAGTATGATTTCACATTTGTTACTCAGCCAGTAGCATATAGCCTGTTTCAGTCTGCATCTATTTATCACATACGAATTCACTGCTCCAAATTTGGTTTAGCGTCACATTTACCACATACTGTAAGACAGAATTTTATGTGAATTCATGCAGCCAAGCCTTTTTGAATTCAATTATCTAAGTTTTATTGACATAAAAGTGAGGCCTTCTGAACAGCCAATACACAAGAGCAGGAGCAGAATAGAAAAACCAGAATTCCCAGAAATATTGTTTTTCATTCTCTGATCACAATACAGAGTTAAAGGGATAACAGCACAAATGTCTGGGCAAGGAGAAGGGTCTTTACTATGGTATGAAAGCATGAGAGGCAACTGCTGGCTTCAGCCTGTTATTTTCCACTGTGATAGTAAAGAAGCATTTCACCTGATGTCATTTTGCTTAACAGCAGACCACAGAGAGGGTGCTGGGTTGTAAGGTGGAAAAAGGGAGATGCTATTGTTTACAAGGAAATACATTCATCTTATTTATACTGCATCACTTTCTTTTCAAACAGTTGATTTTTTTTTTTCCCCCTCTGTTTCTATCCATACATTGGACCTTGATTGTGTATGTAAAAAAAAAAAAAAAAATTCCCCTCGGGGATTAATAAAGTAACTGCCTAACCTCACCTAAAGAGTATATGTGTGTGTGTGTGTGTGTGTGTGTGTGTGTGTGTGTGTGTGTGTGTGTGTGTGTGTGTGTGTGTGTGTGTGTGTGTGTGTGTGTGGTGGTGTTAAATGGGTAGGCGTGGTTAGCTAACATCTTTGGCTCAGAGTCAGTGGTAACACAGCACTGCAGATGGAGAGAGCTGGGGTGTGTGACCGTGAGGAGAAGGCAGCGGAAGAGGCAGTGCACACAGAATATGGATACCAGTGGTTGAATGGGAAGTGTGCAGCTTTGTATGAATGTGACTGCTCAGGCTTTCGTTGTCTCATTACTCACTTTTCATTTGGTGAAGAAAGAGAAAGTATACAATGTGTGTTTCCTCAGTCACTAAAGTAATAATTCCATTTAGTTGTTTTCTTTTCAAGAGTGAATTGAGAAGATTTTGCTGTATATCACTGTAATGTCTGTGTGTTGAGTGTGAAACCAGAGTCAGAAAGCAGTTAGCCCAGCTTAGCATAGAGATTGAAAGCAGTGGCAAACAGCTGGCTTTGCTCTCTTCAACGGTCATAATTACCCCTAAAGCACCTCTAAAGCTCTAACTAACTGACACATCATATCTTCAGTGTTAAATTTGCATTGGTGTAAAAAAAACATTTACTTGTGGTTTACCCATCACACTTGTGCCAACAACTGTAACACTAGGCTGGGAGATTAAACATGGGAATTGTGGTTTGTTCACACTGCATGGTGACCTTTTCAATGTTGGCTAGGTGTGTGTGTGTCAACTATTTGTTTTAACTTTCGGAAACAAACAATCCAACATTCACCCAAGAAAAGGCCTGCTGTGGGGTGATGAGATAGGTCAACTTCTATTTTTAGTTCTCTATTTTTACCCGACTTGACTGTTATTAGACTATTGAATAAGCAGTTATCGTCCCACATCTGCACCAAATATATGGGCTGGTAGGGGCCTTGTGAACCTACTGGGAAAACTGCACCCACTAGAAGACCAGAAGGTTACTTTAATTGTGACCACGAATAGCCATAATAATTATCACGGGAGCAAAGGAGGAAGTCAGGTGACGTAGAATAAAGAACGAAAAATAAAGTTTACGTAATGTTGACTTGTTTTAAGTTACATACTTAATTTACCTTGCATAATATATCACAGTTACTTGATGTACGCATCCCAAACTGTGATCTTTTCATAAGCCTAACAAGTACTTTTGTGGCCTAAACCTAACCGAACAGCAATCGTGTCACAACAGTTACCAATATGTTTATTTTTGTTACCCTAACAACAAAGGTCTTGTATGCTTGTCATTGGTACTTTTCATGTCTTATATGTCATTGATAATGGCTTCCTGAACCTACTAATAGGTTTAGTTGTACCTTTCTAGTCCACATGTTTAGGGCAGATGGGTAATGATAACTGCGTATTCAATAGTCTGACATCAGTCAAACCAAGGTTTTTTATTCATTTCTTTAACTTCTTTCTATTACAGCTGACATGTCAACCTGCTTCCAGTGTGTCCATTCAGAACAACTACAAGCATATTAGTATTCTGACATTGTCAGACAGTCTTTAGAACCAGCCCTAGGTGTTTGTATACGTTTTCATGCAGGCACAATGGTACCACACCAGACAACCAAAAGCCTCTTAATCCACATAGTCTCCTTAGCCTATTTGTTTGTGTAGGGATCAAGAAAAGAAGATAAATGTTAATTAGTGAAATGATCCATTTATTCCAGCCTTTATGCTGAAGAAGGCTGACCAAGCTCAATATTAAAACAAAGACTTAAGAGCGATATCAATCTCTTCTTCTCACTTTCAGCACATTTTTCATAATGTTAAACTATTCCTTCAAAACAGACACTATAACAGGACAGAAAGTGATATAACTGCATTTTGTCTTAGAGCTGTTATTCATGCCTTTTCTCTGTCTTATGTGTTGGCAGACTCGGAGGACTTCAGTTGTCTGGGAGATATTTCACCACAGAAGAAACAGAGAAGATTTTAACTGGAAGATCAAGAAAAACTGGCCAGATATCCAACTCTGGTGGATGGTTGCAGAAGCCAAACAAGGGCAACGCAACGCAAGAGCCATGTGGGAGGAGAGTGAATGGGGTTTACTATTCGCACCAATCAAGTCCAAACACTTTCCTTACTGACATACAGTGAACGTTCCCCAGCCGTCCTCCAGAGCTTTTCCTCAGGGGGAGCCCGTGTTATGAACCCCAGCTCCACTGGCTTCAGCAGGCAGTCCAACTTCAGTGCCAGGCGCTGTGTGGGCTTCCCACAAGTCTGGGTTCTGCCCACACAGAACTCACAGACTGCCCCTGAACACAGAGAATGAAATACTCCTGAGTCACTCCTCTGTGTGGTGGCTTTCCTGTCTAGTGTTAAATTGGTCTGTTGTATAGTTTCGTCTGCCTCTTCAAGCTCGTACTCGCAAAAACCCTCTCCAACTCTTCCACCAGCTCCTTTTCAGTCACCACTTCATTATAATTTGCTTTCCCATCAAGCAGCAGCACGAGTTCCTTTGTGCTTACCACGTGGTGGAGGACCATGGGATGCCGTCAGAGCTCGGAGGAGAAGGAGGCAGCGCGGCGCTCACGGCGAATCGACCGCCACTTGCGCTCAGAGAGTCAGCGGCAGCGGCGTGAGATCAAGCTATTGTTGCTGGGCACCAGCAACTCTGGCAAGAGCACCATTGTCAAACAGATGAAAATCATCCACAGCGGTGGCTTTAACCTGGAAGCCTGCAAGGAGTACAAGCCTCTGATCTTGTACAATGCCATCGACTCTCTCACTCGCATCATCCGTGCTCTCACCACCCTTAAGATTGACTTTCACAATCCTGACCGCGCCTATGATGCCGTGCAGCTCTTTGCCCTCACAGGGCCAGCTGAAAGCAAGGGGGAGATCACTCCAGAGTTGCAGGGGGTAATGAAACGTCTGTGGGCAGACTCGGGGGTCCAGGAGTGCTTTCAACGATCCAATGAGTACCACTTAGAGGACAACACTGCCTACTACCTGAATGACCTGGACCGCATCTCTGCAGCTGAGTTCATCCCTACTGTGGAGGACATCTTACGATCCCGCGACATGACCACCGGCATTGTGGAGAACAAGTTCACCTTCAAGGAGCTCACCTTCAAGATGGTAGATGTGGGTGGACAGCGTTCAGAGAGAAAGAAGTGGATTCATTGTTTCGAGGGTGTGACTGCAATCATTTTCTGTGTTGAGCTAAGTGGCTATGACCTCAAACTCTACGAGGACAACCAGACGGTAAGAAACTGTTCGAAAGGTCAACTCATAGTGAAGGCATACATATGTACGCATGTATACAGAAGCACAGCCTTGCATGCAGTGGCCACTCACAGCAGTTTCAATAGGGACAATACAGATGTCAACCCAATTAGCCCAACTTCTACAAGTATTCTCTCTTGTTAAGTTTTAATACCAGTCATAAGAAGAGATGCAATATTCATTTCTCACCATGAGATTAAAACATTTAAGTGGAGAAAATCTACCTTTTATGTAAAACAGATATTATTGATCTGATTTACTGCAATGATTTTAGATGCCAATAATCTTATTGGGACATTTTAGTCCAGAGATTACCTTAAATTGTTGGCTGTAGAGAAAAACTAAATAAAAAAATATATACATTTTATATTATCAATTACTAGTGTATTAGCGTTTTTCGTGAATAGAGATAGAGTTCTCCTACTACCATAAAAGTAATATTTGTACCTAATGGTTTAACAGGTATGAGAAGCAAACTGAAGTCTGTTCTGCTGTGTCATTTCCTCTCTGTACATCCACTTCTACAATACAAACAACCCTGCTGTCACACAGATACACCAGGTCACAACTAGATTGCATTTTTTCTTCTTTTGCTTGTGTCAAACACAAACTATTTGCTATAACATTTTTAAGATAGTGGCTGTTTGAAATCATTTACAGATCCTTTCAAAATGATTTTGTGTTGTTTGATCATTACTTTCAATTATGGCAATCATTGTGTATTTTTAACAGAGGAAAGAGTTTGATCATTGAATTTCAGATTCAACAATTAGGGTGTAAAGAATTGCTTTGCCTGCACTTCTTTGCTGAAGTTTGGAGATCCATTGTATCATATCTACAGCTTAGAGGCTGCGTGATCATTTCTGTTGGCAAGAAGACTGATTTGGAGATTTGGGACAGAAAGTCAGAAAAACTATGCTTCCCTTTTTTGGTAGATATAACAGCATAAGATAATTCTTGATTGGATTTATCATATTGATGTGCTGACCATCTGTTGACAATCAAAGGTTTTTCAGTTCTTCTGAATGATTCACGATTTCAACCCATGCGTTTCTTTCTTTCTACATAAGCCCAAGCGAAAACATTACCCATGAAGACATTTCTCGATTAAAACTATATATCCTTCCCCAGAAACTTGGCCTATGCTGTGTGTGCAAGAACAGAAAAAGAAAAGCACCACTTGTAGGGCTAATGAACAGAATGTAAACATTGTAAAGAAAAACAGTTGGAGAATTGCAATGGTGGGTACCATGCCTTTTTCCAGAATAAAATATCCTACTTTGTCATACAAGGTGACACTGAAAAGACTTTACAGAGCAAAACTGAACTCTGCTAAACTCTGCCAACCATATTGTTGTCTGGCTCAGTTTTTAATTATCATCTGAACTATTGATAAGTTCAGTAGGACCCTCCTCCTCCTCCTTGTCAGGTCAGTGGGCCATTATCAACAACATATATAACCATTTAGTACCAGTGACAGGCATGCCGTACCTTCGTCGTCATGGTAACAACAATGAACAATAGATTAACACTGTGATGCGGTCACAATTTGCACCAAAGCTACTTGGTTAGGTTTAGAGAACAATCATGGTTTGGGCTAAAATAAGTACGTTACTTTCAAGGGTTACATGATGTAAATTACGAAATTTGAATATTTTACATTCATTAACTTAGGTGCGTAATTTAAAATAAGTCAACGTGTTTTCACACCGGACATTAACATGTTTGATTCATCCAATTATCCCCGACTTCCTCCCTACACTGACTTTCTCTGTCTTTATACTCAATCATCTGACTTTCTCCTTCACTCCCACCATAATTACCATAGCCACTAGAGGTTGCAATAAATATAACCCTCCGTCCTACTGGTAGGTGCAGTTTGTCCAGTCTGAACATTGGATCAGTGAAATAAATTAGTGACAACAGCCTTCTAAACATACTAGTAGATTTAGTAGGCCCCTTCCTGTCCCTATGTCAGACAGATGTGAAATGATAATGCCTATTGAATAATGTCAAATGTCATAACTTCAGAGAACTGATACTACTTTTAGCTAATTTTGAGGTTTGGTCATTTTTTACATAACGCTAAAACCAAAATTCAAATGAACTAAACTTAAGTCATCGTATTTTCAGCCCTACCCCTCAGGGTATCCAGGAACCCTCCATACTTATCCTAAATCATATGACTACATACTGTAATTCCTCTACATTACATTCTGTTTTGTTTAATAAACTATTTGGAAAGCCTTATCTAAATTCCATGGTCCTTATCTAAAGCTCTTAGGCTTGACAGATATTATGAAAAATGCGAAAGTAATTTCACTTTCCCTTAATGTAGCAACAATCAAAGCTATTTTAAATCAGTCTAAATGAAGAAAGGGGCTGATGTTTGTTATCTCCTCTTCATGGTTGTGGAATCTGAACGATTTTCTATCCATAGCATATCCCTCCTCTTATCTAAGTGTTTTGAAATAGTTGGGTGGTTTTTGCTTGTTTAACTGCCTCAAGGATAACAGAAGATCAACAATAGGATTTTTTTTGGACTTGGCACAACTATGAGGGGTCACATTCTCTCTCTTCACAGGCATGATCACATTCTTTCCCTTAAGAGATTCCAGCATGTTCACCTTGATGTCTTACAGTCAACTCTAGAAATAGCTCAAGCACAGAGGAAACTTTATCATCACTGTAACTGAACTGGCCTGATAATTCACGGGTTACCTGGAAAAATAGGGTGTACACTGTGCCAGGTTGGAACATGAAATCAATTAGTTTTATAGGTTAAAAATAAAGTCTGAAGAGAAAATGCAGTATGGTGTTAATTGAGTTCACAGAACAAAGTGTGAGGTTGTACCTGTGAGAATTAGCAGATTGTGCAGGCACCTTATAGCAATGGGACTTAACTGCTGTTTGAAAAAACAACTTTTATTATTCAAAGATAGAAGAGGAAGAAGAAAGTGTTCCTGCTACAGAGCCTCTTTTGGTGTTTATGAGCAGAGAAGCATGCATTACATATTTCATTCCACGGTCCAAGATCTTAGTATGCTTCATTTAACCATTTAGCTCTGGGATACAAATAGAGTTCTACTAATACAGTTTTATTATTGCTTTGTGGTTCAGTTATTCACTACCTTTGCAGTTTTATGTAATTTAATAGATCTATTTGAACACACCGACAGGATTTTATCAGTTGGTCCACAGAATTAGAAACACTGACATCAATGCTAATTGCAACTATTTTCAGTGGCCAGACTATGACATACTGCCTTATCTGATTCAGGTGAAACCTTTCCACAAATAGCCTGCCTTTGTGTTTCCATTACCTGAATCAGCACGGAGTATGTGGTGTATTTTAGATTCAGATGTACTGTGGATATGCCTTTGTCTTCTTTATGCAGTTGTGACTGGGATGTTTGTGAGAAGCACCTGTGTTAAGTATTATTCTTTATTTGATTCTATTAATACTTCCTTATACTCTTTTCTGGTGTGAGGTCAAAGTCCTTCAATAAATATTCATAAATTAGATTATAAATGAGAGATTAGGGTCTTTCCTAGCATGTAATTAGTGTGAGGTGGAGTACAACTTGAATACATTTTCAGTCTAATGCCTAAGCCTTTAGCTGTGAGGCAACAGTGCTAATAACTGAGTTGTAACACTTGTTAGAAATATTGCTGAGAGTATGCAGATAGAATGGATAGCAAGCTTATATAGTCATCTATGAATGTTTTCTTTCCATGTAAATTATGGCAGGCAAGTTTGTTAGCATTATTTAGTGGGTACTACTCCGCTCCGATTATACTGAGACCACAAACAAATTAACCTCCGCTAAGAAATCATGTTAATCATTTGAAGCTCTGCACAAGGGACAACAAACATATATCAGCAGACCGCCAAGGTAATAGGTCTTTGCATGTTGCTCAAAAACAGCTGAAGAAAAACAAGTCACTCAGTGACAAAGTTTCATAACATTAATGTCACTCAGCTGAAGCCAAACTGTAAATAGCAGATCATATCTTATATAATTTGCAATTTTATTACTCTGTGGGTGGTCTGAAAACAGACACAACTGGGGCTTAATGTCCACATTTTGCCACATATACTTTATATATATATATATATATATAACTATTCATATGCAATATTAAATGGAGTAAAATGGACAAACTAGCATACAAATACAGGCCATGTAGACCAGTTCACCAGGCCACACCTAAAAGTCCACAGGATCATCAGGCTGCAGCAATCGCAATCCTAAAAGATAACAGTCTAATAACAAACGCTGTCAACATCAGGACTCTGACTCTGGGGAAATACATTCTTCTGAGAAAATGACTGAGTTATATTGTTCATCTGCTCAACATGGCCTGTACAAAAAAGAGACGGCTCTGTAGACTCGACAGATTTTCAGATAAGGAACAAACGCACAACCACATCTTTGCATCTTTTGCAAGTGAATTTGAATTTAACCTGAAGAAGCAGAATAACCTGAACTTAAACAAGAATCCTATCAATGTGTTACAAATTTAATTCCAAATCCTGTATCAGTAATATTTAACTCAGTAATATTAACTCAGTTTAATGCGCACATCTGGTAAAGATAATTATTATTTAGCTTAGCACTGCCTCAACTGAGAAATTAAGTAAATGTATATAATGTATGTTGATTAACTGAAACAAAACTTCACGATGAAACTACAAAGTCACTGATTCAACTTTGCAGACCAAAGGTGACTCAACAATTTCAGTTCAAGTGCAACTCAGACTCATTTATTTATTTATTTTTTTGTCTAAGCTGCAAGTGTCGCAACTCTGCGAACCACAGTGACAGAGCTGTGAAATGTTTCAATGGGGGCTCCATGAATTTGATTTTATGCAATAAAAAACAACACAACAGGACACATTATGGAATGTTGACTGACACAGCCAAAGGCACCAGAGTGTTTGTTGAAAAATGTAGTTTGTCTTTCAACTGTGAATAGAATTTTGTACACAAAAAAAGTTTTAGTTGCATTGAAGAGGAAAAGGTTTCATTTTATCATTATGCCCTGTTGGTAATCATTTTAGTGAACTCGGCCTTCAAAGCTTTATACACTGACACACAAGCAGAAAACAATGTTTGTCCAACCAGGACGACACCGGTTCAGTTTCAATGCACCAACTCACACAAGACAGAAAATACACCATAATAATTACAGTACATTTACCCATCAACCCATTCCCTGATGCATTTTCCTGTCCCATCCCTGTCTTCATAATGAATCGGTTTCCATGGTTACTGTTGCTTAGCAACAGGCCAGTCAAACGCTCCTAATCCTGTGCTGTTGACAGTGAGCTGTGACTAGGGAGGGGAGGATGAGAAGGGAAAAAGGAGTGGAGAGGAGGAGGGGGAGGGGAAGGGGGGGTCGTACAATAAACAGCAGCGCTGAAGAGAATTGATGAGGTGTATGTGCATGCATGTATTGTGTGCCTTTGTGAGTGTGGGTGCGTTATTATGAATATGTAGTGCAGGTTTAGATGCAACAGCCGAGGCTGAGCAACTGCAGTGAATTCTGTGCGGTGAAAAAGAAAAGCACAGATACGAGGCTGGCGGTTGTTTGAGCTCGTGTTAGCCAAACATCAGCACAGACACCGATTGTAGTGTCAGCTCTATTTCTATTGTGTCAATTATTACTTTATTAATCTCTCAAACAGGATTTAAATTAATTACCTGCCACATGAAAGAAGCCTGGACATTAATTAATGGGTTTTGATGGTTTTTTATGTCAAAGTTTGCTACAAGTGCTGTTCTTTTTAAGCCACAGCGAATACAATGTGACTTTAAATGACAGAGTCACACATGTGTCACATGTGTTTCTCTCTGGTGTCTGACATGTATTCAGAAATATTCTCAACCACAGCCTGGCTAATGGGTTATCAATGTAACTGCATAGCTTCATATTACATAATGATGTTTTAAAAAAAGGGGCTTTCCAGAAAACTATGTAGCTTTTGGACTTCAAAATGGAAATACCAATAATTTATTTTTATTTGTTTTAAGTTGTTTTTGTTTCAGTCAGGATTTCTTAAAAGTTCTTTTAAAAAATGCTTTAATTGATGCCAAACTAAAAATTTTGTGCTCCACATTCTAATTAATGGAGCTGCACAGGCTACATGTCATATTAAGTTATTTCATCAAAGTACTCTCTGTCACAAAGCTATTATTTGTTATCATTACAGTATATGTTTGTCTTATACAGAAACTGATTTTGTTTTATCCATATTGTTATCTTAAAATAATTAGCCAGATAAAGCACATGAGAACTTTTCCTCATGATGAGAACAAGGTTAACTGTAGCTGAGCTTTATCCAAAATATTCCAACATGAGATTTTGATGCAAATCTAGCACAAGAATAACATTATGTACAACTATAATGTGTTTATGTTTGTTTGCTTGCTTTCACGTCTAACTCCAGCAGTGTTGCTACCCACAGTAAAGACATTAGTAATTAAACAGAGAGGGAAAACAGAGAGGGAGTGGCCTTAATAATGTAATTCTCAGGTACAGCAGGAAATAAAAAAACAAAACGAAAAATAATCTCGGCAGATAGATGCAAAATGCCCCTTCTTGTAAGGAAGTGAGATTAAAAATGAACTATGATGAATAACGAAGGGCTAGCAGCACACTTAAATGACTTGTATTAATGGGAAACAAAGCAGAGACACTGTGATGAACTTCCTCATTAATACTTAAGCGTAATTAAGGCCTGCACCTCTCTGAGTACTCTGACAGGAGAGGGGGGGAGGGAGAGAGAGAGAGAGCAGTGTGTGGGTACGTATAAATGTGTGTGTGTGTGTGTGTGTGTGTGTGTGTGTGTGTGTGTGTGTGTGTGTGTGAGAGAGAGAGAGAGCATATCTGTCTAGCAGTGGGTGTTTCAAGCGAAGGCAGGGGGTCTGCCTGCTGTAGTGCTCCTGGGTGCCACTCTGCCCCCTCCTTCCACTCCCCATTAAGAAACACTTACTGTACAAGTGCTGTTGTGGCCAGGTGAAGAGACTGGAGACTCCCTGGGCTCAGCTGGCTTTCTCCTACCATTCTCTCATAGCAGCTGGGCTCTTGTTTTGACACCCTGGAAAGTAGAAGAGTGAGGTCAAACAGCCCGACATGACTGTGTAGTAGCTATACAATGTTTAGGGGCCAGTCTTAGTCCCCAGGGATCATACTTATACAGACAGGAAAGCTTGTGGGAATGGGAACAGAAAAGAAGACATACGGGTAAAGAAAGAGACGTTTTAATGCTTCAGTGCGGAACAGATTCTGTAGACACACTCTTACGTAATTTGTATTGAACAAAACCCTACATTATTTCCTCCGTCCTGTGGTGTCTCATTTTAATAGTTTAAACAATTAGCTCATTTTTTAATGGAACAATAAGTCTATTTGAGAAAATCTAAACAGTATACCGTGCCAAGTACGCAGTACTTGTGGTTCAACTGGCCTCAATTCATTTTTTGTTTTTGGATATCTTTGTCCCAAGTTTCCTTCAGGGATACATTCATTATGGGATACTTTTTCAAACTTGACAGACTGCAGATAAAACACTTTTATTAAAAATGACCAACATCACCAAATATCACTTTATTGGTTTATATTGCAAATAATGTATATTGAGGCACTATTTTTTGTGAAACCATTTTAAAGAATTTCTTACAGAGAGAAACCATGTTTGGACATAAATAATACACGATGGTAGTGTGGACTTTTTAGCCTATATTGTAGCATTTTTAGGGCTGTATCAACTTGATGTCTAATAACTGTAGCCTTTTCATCATTATCTAAAAATAATGCACTTACACCAGTGAATAATCAGGGTTTACTTTGAATGTGTACAATGATTGTCTAATCCTTAGTTATTCCCCTGTCTTTTTTTTTTGTTGATGCTGTGCAGATCTTGTGATTTGCTCAGAGCATCATGTTGTTTCTATAACCTTTTAAACAGCAGTCCTCCATCTGACAACCTCCCAGTCACAAGCTACTGGCCAGTCGCCACATGCCAGCAGCTGCCATGAACAGATCAACTTTCTTTTTCTTTGTTTTCTCTTATACATTCAACATCACATGAGCACCAACTGTACGGAAGCACATGGAGGCACACATGTGCACGCACACGCACACACACACACACACACACACACACACACACACACACACACACACACACACACACACACACACACATTGATGTTAAGAGGCTTTTTCTTCTGTACCAAAACGAGCATGATTTACCATTCTGCAAATTAAATGTGGAAAATCAACACATTTTCAAAGATTAATTTTAAAATTATACAATTTTAAATAATTTATCAATAATCTAGCCTGTGGTAGAATCTAATGATTTACGTATCATTTAAAGACATCTAATTGTGACACAGCGTTTAAGTTGTGGTTCCGCGCTGACCCCAGTCGCATTGTTTATATTTCTGGTTTTGTTGCAAAGCTCTGCTGCTACTCCTCTGTGCTCACCTCTTACACTAAATTTGTCTGCAGAACACAGCAGGGCCTCATTGATTTCTATCACTGAGTTATGAACAAAATTTGAATCCAACTTTAGAGAAAAGAAATGTGAAACCTGTGGTCCTATGGCTATAAATGATGATTCACTCACATTTGGAAGAGCTCAGACATTTAACTATTAAAGGCTGAAGGTGAACACATTATCGTAGAGTTAGAACAGTTACGATGTACTTGAAATAAATTCAAGAATAAAGTATATGTTAAGCATTTAAATGAATCATAAAAGCATTGAGGCCATGGTTGCCAAGTGGAAGAAGCCGGTATTGTTCTTATTATGCTTCTGTAAGCTTTTGTAAGTCTCAGTCTCAGTGGTTTTGTTATGACAAACTATATAAGGTTATAGCAGTCTGTCTTCAGTGTACACAGCCTGGCTGTGGAAAGCTTTTGTCCCTGCCTCCACATGATCCACTCAAAGTTTCATGTATAATAATTACTGCAATATTTGACTATTCTTCACATCAGAGTAAGCTGCTTCAGTAATGAATAAAAATGAATTTGAGACTGCCACACTTCTTCTGTGACTGATCTTTTCACAATATTGGACTTGGAGAAAGTGAGCAGTGGTAAAAGAGGTAATCGGCCGTTTCAGAGGAGAATGTGAGAGTTCAAACGCGGGTCTTCATCTGTTTGAGTCTCAAGTCTCTGTTGACATAACAGAGAAGCCGCACCTTTGGCTAGTGAAGTGGATATCTGTGATGGGGTTGCTGGATGATCTTAGACCTCCTCTTTTGTTGGCTTCATTTTCCTCCTCAAGTCTTGACGTAACCAGATGATCCAATTTTCTCACATGGTTTATGCCAAATCACATGACCTTTCTTCTGTGAATAGGATAGGATAGCGTGATGAATCGGGCTGATTTGGATTGTTGCTACAGAAAAAAACCAAAATTTTTCTTAGCTGTAAAATAATTTTCTCATGGTCTGATCTTTTTCATTTCCCTTCTCTTTCCATGTCCACACAGAGTCGTATGGCCGAGAGCTTGCGTCTGTTCGACTCCATCTGCAACAACAACTGGTTCACCAACACGTCGCTCATCCTCTTCCTCAACAAGAAGGACCTGTTGGCTGAGAAGATAAAACGTATTCCTCTGACAGTGTGCTTCCCTGACTACAAAGGTCAAAACACCTATGAGGAGGCAGCTGTCTATGTGCAACGGCAGTTTGAGGACCTCAACCGCAACAAGGAGACCAAGGAGATCTATTCGCACTTCACCTGTGCCACTGACACCAGCAACATCCAGTTTGTGTTCGACGCTGTCACGGACGTGATCATCCAGAACAATCTCAAGTACATTGGGCTATGCTAGGACCTGAGGCCGGGTGGGGTGGGGTGGGGGGCGGTGGGGCGAAGCGGGCAGCTTGGCAGCAGTTGGCCCGCAATCAGGCTGGATAAACAAAGGCATGTCAGTCTGCCTGACGGTTTATCTCTTTGAAGAGGTGCAACAGAGAACTGGAAAGGAAATGAGGTAGTGAGATGGTCAGGGATGGACGAGACTGTAGATTCAACTGTTTCAATTGAAACAACAGAGCAGATGGGCCGTGGTCAAGATGGGATTTTTACCCTACGTGTTTGCACTGAATATGAGTATGCAGAGACACCCAAATACACACACACACACGCACGCACGCGCACACACACACACACACACACACACACACACACACACACACACACACACACACACACACACACACACACACACACACACACTTGCAAACACGCACCCTAACACATCCTTATTGTTTGCTCACACACATGATCTATGAATCAACAGTCAAGCACTTGTTTGACAAGGCAACACTGGAAATTTTAGACAGCTACCCCTCCCTGCCTGCCAAACCTGAGACTGACTAGAAGGTCTGTACTGGCAGTTTTCAGCTACTTTTGTCTCCTTTAATTCATTTGCCTGAGTCAACTAATGCTGCTTTACAAAAATCATTTTGACAGAATCAATGTTTTCTTTTGGATTTTCACCCCAACAATATTAAACAGTAAGTGCACCTGATGAGATGTGGAGCGCCTGTATTTCTGGGGGGTAAAAAAAAAAAAAAAAAAAAAAGAAGTCTGTAGACATGATGTCACAGGGTTTCTGCCTAAAAGGGGAAACTGCCACAGTCTAAAGTTGAAGTGAAATATGTTTTCTACACACACTATTTCTGTTCTGTCCCCCAGTGAACCCTCTGATGTTGTTCTTTTCCCTTCTTTCTTTTAACTTTTTGTGCTTTAAAAAAAAGAAAAAGAATATGTCTCTCAAACCTGCCTTTTATAGCAGGTCACTGACGTACAATACCAGGAGTATATTACACTCGACAAAGTCAAAAGTATTTATGATCATTCCAGTTTCCAGCAAGAGACAACAAAAACAGTGCCAAGATCAGTTTGTAAATAAAACCAGATCCCATCCATTATGTTCATTTTTTGTTTTGTTTTTACGGACAAATACATTAAAACATGCATGATTTTGTTACTTTGGGATACTAATATATTTTCATTGGGATTATGTTTCTCTTTTCCTAGGTTTTAAATAATATATTCCCCAAAATATATATAAAAGTCAAACACTGTGTACGATTGTACAGTTGTCAGAGAGGAATCTATTGAAAAGAGTTATATCAATATAATATTGGTAATCATAATGTTATGAGGACGATGAAAAAGATTACAATGATGATGACGAAAGTCGTGATGATGATGATTACGATGTTGACATGGAAAACCTCACTATTAAGTGAGCATGAGAGGAGAAAGTGGATGAAAGGAGAACAAGACTGTAGAAAACAAAGAAGCAAACCATGAAAGTTCAATCTTCCTTGCATTATCTAAGTGGAAATTGTTAAACAGTCAGTCAGTATGATGTGTAAATAAACTGTAAGGTACACTCTTTGTTCAAACAAATGAAAATAAAGGTTGAGTTGGGATACTGTGAGTAAAATAAAGAGAGAGTGAGAGATAGAGGAGGAAAATCCCACTCCACTTCTCCTCTTACCCTTTCTTTTCAGTTCAGAGAACAACTCAGCCAAGGGCTTCAGGCTTGACTTTACAGGATGTCCACTTCAACAAAAGACAAAACAATGAAAAAAGAAGTATAAAAAGAGACAATAACTATGAATAAAACAACTTATGCAAATTTTTACGGTGTTGTAAATGTGTTTTTGGGTGGTGATTGTGTCAACAGTACATTAAATGTGTCTGGGAAGGGGAATGTTCATAGATGTTGGACTGATTCAGGCCCTCAACACCACTAATCTCTCTTATTCTTTTATAATTATGCTGCATCAAATGATTTGCAACCTGGAATAGAATGTTTTGTTCAAAATCCTTGCTTCACCCCTCAATGTCCAAAATCATGACATAAAAAGCGTTTGTCCTCTCCGTACAATGTAGCCATTGGGTCAAGAAAAATGCAGACATTAAGTATGCAATTAAATTACTCCTGAATGAAGTTGGCCTATGTATGATGGGGTGGCCGTTGACAGTGGCCTACAGATTTCACTCTAATTAGTGTACAAACTCAGTCTGACCCAACACGTTTGCTAACAAGTCTGTCAGAGTCCACAAACAAGTTTTTCTTTGCAATTTTCAGTTAAATCTCAGAATATTATACCAATTTGATTTTATTTAAAATACTTACTACGCTCTAAATAAAGGATCTTTCAGAAGACAAGATATTATTAAACATAATATCAAACCTATAACAGGATGATGTGTCTAAACACTTGGCTATCCTGGTACCGTTCTGTTATGCTCATTTGGTTTAAATAGTTTGAATGTTTTAAGCCTATTTAAGTATTGATATGGCTTCCATTATGTCACACAGTTGTTTTTTTTTATACATAAAAGAAAAGCTTCAGTTTTGTGTGGCTGACATTCTTAAAATAATTTTCATTTAGATTTTGACTGTTATCTCTTGCTGATTTTTTTTTATCTTAATGTGTGGAAAACCTCTTTGGGTCATGGGGATATTCTATTTTGGATTGATTTAAGCAACAGTGGGAATCTGTTTGAGGGATGAACATGAATAAAATTCACTGCTGAGAAGGGAATTTTACTGAAATCATGTCTTATGACGGTCATGTGGTAGGAGTCATAAAAAAATGAATGAGTTACAGAATAAGGTCGTAGCTGCTTAAAAACAATCTAATGAGGTATAGACATTTTCTATTTATGCATTCAAATGAATCAGAGGGCAACTAAGTTTAATATTAATCACAAACTGGTCATCAGCGGGCTTGAGGTTTTCTCAGGACTGTTTTGGTGGTTCTATGTAGCTGATGGTGAAGTAACACGGTGATTAATTTGTTACTTTGGGGTCCTTTACTTAGTTACACAAAGGGGAATGGCTATGAATTAAAACAAGCAGTCCCATTGAACAATATAATCACAATAAACTGTATCAAGTATGATGACACGTTACACTTTCACTGTAAACTGAATATTTTCACATACAGTAGAAGCAAAAAGGGACTATTATAAAAAATACAAATGTAGAATAATAATTCCTGCTTCCAATATTATTAAATATGGATCTAGAGAAGTGAGGACAATACTGGGATCAAGGCACATATGGAGAAAGTTTCCTTTTAACTCTTTGCATGTGCATTTTAAACAAAAATATTATTCAAAATTCACTCAGAACTATTCGATTATTAATCCACTATTCACTGGGTGAAAACATTAACAGCACAAGATTAACATATCCTGCATCCTTTTGTCTTACTGTATTGTGTCCTGATATGAAATCCAGGTGTCCGGACTGTGCCAAGTTCACTTCATAAGATAAAGTAGAAGCAGATGGGTACAGATCAGTACAGGTTTGCCTTCCTAGAAGAACCTCTTTGCTTATAAAAAAAAAAAAACTCTGGGATATTGACGTTTAGCCCTGATCACAAATGCTTCTATCTTTACTTTGAAATTTTGGAAACGTCAAAAAAGCTTTGTCCATAGATGAAAGACTTGTGCAGCGGCCAACCCAAACTCTGATTTGTCATCTGTATTGAGACATGCAATATAAAATAAGGAAAAGGGATTGAGGGCATTTTCTAAAAATGTAAGTAGTTCACAAACAACCACCGGCACAAACAGAAAATCTTGGCCCTGTGATGACAGCTCTGAAACAATAAATATCTATAATCCCTGGCATGTTCCACAGCCTAGTCTATTTGTAGGCCTGCTGAATCAGACATTTTAAAAAGAAACAGAGTGGAGAGGAAAGCCCTTCCCACTAGCCACTATTGACCCTTCCCATGTTGTTGACCGGCACTTATTTCCCTCTCCACTCCCCTCTATGAGAACCTTTTTAAATTGGTTTCCCTCACACCATCACCACTAGGTAGGTCATGTGATTTAACTGCTCCCTCCTGTCCTCAGCTCACTTCCGTTCACTACGTCCAGCTGAGTCCATCCTCTTGTGTCTTCAGTGACCTCCACATTCATTCCTGCCCTCTTATCCCTGTCGGACCTTCTCCGCTTTCCCCTACGATCGTCTATCTGCGCCCACCTGCTCCTGGGCTATAAACCCACTGGTGAGTCAATCCGACAACGCTTTAGCCATCTGGAGGAAAATTCCAAGAGTCTGGCTTTCTTGGAAGAGTTTGAGTATCTCGTCTCATCCTTTCTTTGCCTCTATCTGCTGGTAAATCTGCCATTTACCACTTTAAATCCAATATTCTTCAGACCCACCGAGGCGTATCTATCCTCTTCTCTCATCACAGCTCTGCTCAATTTACTCTTCCCTCCTCTGTTCACTTCACAAAAAGAGTGATGACCGCCGAGGCTCATCCTCCCCTGGCTAGCCTTTGGACACTGTCTCCTCATTTGACCCCTCTGACATGAACTTAATGTCTCCCTCCACCAGTCCTAAATGAAGTCCTAAAAAACCCCGCCATGAGCAGACTTAACTTCTGCCCTCTTGAACTCACTCCCTTCTCCCTGAGCTGGACCATTGCTGCTGATCTGCTCTACTTCCCGACGAATATCATCAACCCCTCCCTGACATCTGGCTGTGAACCATCTGTCTTTGAGTCAGTAAGAGCCACTGTTCCCCTAACAAAACCCTCGCTTGAACCGTGTGACATCTATTATAGACTGCTGTAAAGCCTTTCTGCAGTAGCCCCTGCTGTTGTTATAGGTATATAGTTTTAATCTAAACAGGACATCTAATGCAGCCATTGTTGGTCCCATTATAGATTAAGAAACCAAATATTGTCAAATATTGAATTATTATTCATTTGAATGTAAGGGTACAAGAGGTTTTTTTTTCTTTTTTTAATACAGCAAACTATAAAAGGTTTGTACTGAAAATGCAGAGCAACGAAGCCATTGTCCTGAGAGCTCAATTTCCAAGCAACACTCACATTACTTAACAGTTCTTTTGAATGGCATTTGCTCAAAAGAATCATATTTTTTTTTATGATAAAGTATAATATTTACCATGTTTACCATTGCAGTTGTGTGAGCCTTCTTGAATTTAATAATCATCCCTAACCACTAACAACATCTGAGGGTGATGTCATTAGTTATGCAACTATTATTCAATAAACAAAGTACTAGAGTTAAACATAAAAATGATAACATTATATTAATACCTTATGATTGTGCTAGATGAAAAGGTCAGAAATCACCAATGTGTCTATTGTTCATCAATCATCATCAGTGGGGGGCATACATTTGTGCACCAAGTTTCCATCCAATAGCTATCCAATATATATTTCACTCAGAACCACAAATGTCAACATCATAGTACTCAAGGAAACGTCTGAGGATCACCAAACTCAGCAGGATACACCGTCTCTGCATCATGTATGTCTAATTTTTATGGGAATCCATTCGTTAGTTGTTGAGATAGTTCAGTCTGAACCAAAGTGTTTGATCCGACCGATCAGCTGACTGACAGGCTGACGCTGCCATTCGTGAAGCCAAACTGCTCTAACAATACACAGAAAAACATGCCACTGTAGTAATTTACTAAAATCCTAAAATGACCACAGTATCATTAATATAGTATATACTTCTATGCCCAGGTGCTTGCTCAAGGGAGAATTGTTGGGTTTCTCTCTAATACTGTAAGGTCTTGTCATTACAATGTAAAGTGCCCTGACATGACATCATAATTTGGCATTATATAAATGACACTGAATTGAAACTATTTTAGGGCTGCTGTTGCCTGCTGTAATATATGAATATTACAATCCCCCAAAAACACATCGTGCAGAAATAATTCTTTTCTGGCTTGGTTGTTGTTTTATCAGCCCTCTTCATGTGCCAGACGGATATTCCAGGAGAGTACAAGCCCTGCAGATGGACGAGTTTGTGAACCCTATGCAGTCTTCCTTTATGACTATATACAGAAAACATTACCCCTGTCTTTAGCAATTCTCCATCAAGTCCTCATATATGACGCATGGGGCTCTTCTGCCAAGTCCCTATGATCAAGTTAGTTCAAGACTGAGCCTCTCTTTTAAAATCATAAGCAGCAGAACAATGTCTGTCTGTCTAGTTGTTGTTCAACTATGAGAAACAAAACTATCGTTCTCCGCTGAAGCCAGGATGTACTGACACCAAGCCCATGATGACGCCTAAAGCCTCGATCAAGTCCATCTCCCAGTGCTTTTGGGCATCAGATAAAGACGTGTGCCAACATTCCTCTGCTGAAGCAAAGAGTCTAAAATTATATTATACTCAGAAGTAAACCGGGTGTGATGGCAAACAGCCGGGCAATATACACAAAATCATAACAATAAGGCTTGGGGCTCGATCACACCAGTGTTCATACATTTTTACTGAAATCGATTAAGTCAAATAGAAACCCCACAATCAGTGTTCAAGTTTGCAATTGAAAACTTGTAATGTCCAGAAACAACCATTTTTAAAGGAGGGCATCATCTAAATCAATCAGATTTTTACCTCTTTCTTGTGACTTAGATTTACTTCAAATGTGAACAAATGATGACCACTGAAAAGCCAGTCAGTCATATACATATTCATTGATCATCATTCAGACAATTTTGTCATTTTTATACTGAGGGTGCATCAAATAGGCCGGCAATCATTGGATTAGACCTCTCTGACATCAAGATTTTCACTTTTCACCCACCGATTCACATGAAGTTACAACAGTAAATCAGAACAACACTGCTGGATGGGTCCCACCATTCCAGTGGCTGAATGAGATCAACGCGTTGCAACTAACACACAAAATACTGCAGGTAGAAAGGACACAAATTGATAAAAAAAAAAAAAAAAACTGACAGCACCAAGAAGCACACTACAAACCACAAACAACACCAAGCAAACACATAAACTAACACTCCCAGCCCTCAGCAGCACTAGTAGGCCGCCTGCCTGTCATGCGAGTCCCACTTCAGTGCCATCTGCAGATGAGCCAGGATCTGTCAGACTGACAGACAGAGACAGACAAAAAGACAGTCGCACCAACACTTCCAACGCGGCTAACAGGAAGTGATCACTAGAATGCTAGCTCACTAAAACTGGTTTGCCATTTCTCTAATTCAATAATGAAACAATTCCTGCTCATTGATTCTTTCCATTGCTCAACGTGTGATTGCTTAGAAATCACACAGAGCGTGTACATGACAGTTTGTGTGGTTAGTTGTGGTCAAGTTTCCTGCCAATCATGGGCTTAAGACAGCATGGTGTGTAGTTGGTAGCTACTTCAAGATGTAAAGCTTACAGTTTTGTATATTTTCTGATTTATTGGTGATATTGGGGTGGCGATACAAATAAAAAAGTATCCAACATTGCCAGGGTGTTTCTTCAGCCTGACTATGCCTCTGCTTTTATTCCACTCTGTGTTTTTGTTGAGCAGACACTTTAAGCCCCATCTTGGCACCGTGCTCTTAAGAACAGCGTGCTTTGTGTTGAATTGAATTTCTTCAGCTCTTAGAACGTGTCGTCTCTTCACATTTCCGAAATGCTAGTTTCACATAATTGCAATAATTTGTAGCTAGTCTATAGAAAATACTGCCCCCTGGCACATTTTAGGTGTTTGGATATTGGCAGAATCTTCAAAAGGCATTTTTGGAGTGAGGGAAAATATACTTACTAACTACAAACAACCAAAACCCAAACAACAACGCAACAAGCAAGCCGGCAGAATCCAAAAGACACGAAAGGTCCAAAACACAACGGGGAATAAAAAGGAAGGTGAGCAAATGAATGCTGGATAGACAAGAGGTACAACATAACAATCTGGCAAATTGTAAGTGTCTGGCTGGTGGTGCATATATACTTTTGGAATAGTCGGGGAAATGGATGGAGAAGGGCTGATTAGGGAACAGAGCAGGTGAGGTGGGTGTGGCAGGCAGGACACTGGGCATAGAGAGATGCAGTGAGGACCTCTGGTGGGCGGAAGTTGCGATACAGGCAACCGCAAGACTGATTGACAGAGTAGCAGACAAACACAAACTGTATTTCTCTTATTGACAAACTGGAAGGCTCTGTGCAGCTGCTGTTCTGTCAGTGAACCACTGTGTCACATAATCATGACCCAGATTTGCTATGGTCGTCTAGTAAACTATTGACTGACTGACATTTCAATGTGCATGCGCATAAAATTAAATCAGTAGCCTGCCCTGGTCAAAATAATGGCACTGTTTTAGCTGTTGCCTTGCTAGAAAGTATGCAGACCATCAAGATGCTAATGCATTCATATTTTCATAGTTCTTTTATGCACCAGTTGCAGCCCACCGAATCAGTATTTCTGTTAGAAAAAAATTAAACAGCGATAACACTGTCCCATACATACTTATTACTAAGTACACAAGTATATCAATTCCACAAAAGGCCATAACCAGAAATGCCATTGACGAATTCTCCGTAATATTTCTAACTTCCGGTCTGTTGCACTCAGCCCTAAATCAAACTGCCCACAAAAGGAAAAAGTGCTGGGAGCATTTGATTTTTAGGAAATATTACTCAAGAAGGAGTGAATAGCATATTTGTTGTGGAGGAAGGAGTGAATAGCATATTTGTTGTGGAGGAAAGAGTGAATAGCATATTTGTTGCAGATTGTTTTTAACTTTGGATTAATACATTGGTGCTTGTTTTTGTACACTAATAGTGCCATAGGCTATATTTTACTCTCTGGATACAGAAACTAACCTTGTTACTGGGATAAACTAATAGTTGGTTTGGATTATTTCTTTAAAAAAAATAGATTTAACAAAGTTAGGTTGTTTTATTCAGTGCTGCATTTACAAAATGTCATTGACTGGTTTGAGAGGGACAACATGCACAAACCCAAGTTATAGAAAACCACTCATAATAGAAGATGAGAAAATGTTCCATAGTCTTTCCTTGAACAGGGTGACCAGAGTAGAAATCGTCTGTACAAATAAATCCTTTTTTTCATAAATAACTAAATGTTATATATCAACATCATCAGAAACGCAGCTGCAACCATTTCCATGGTGACCCTCCATTTTGTAACCCACTTAAAGACATGATTCATTTCCAGCCTCTGTAAGTCTTTTGGTTGTCATATGTTCCGTTACTTCACAAAGATCACAGAGATATTATTTCAGGGAAGCAATCCACCTATAATTAACAGGCTTACTGGCTTCCAAATTCTGGGCAGTCTGCCCTCCTGTCATACTTCATTACACTAGTCTAAAAGTGGCTCTAATGCTTTATCACTAACATAGTCTAACCTAACCTTTGTGATCATTTTTGCCTTCATTTATCTTCTTCCAATATTAATAAAAAAAAGACATTTCTTACCAACTCCCACTCAAAAAGTTATATCTGTGTCGCTGCCAATTTATTTATTTTATCTTTTGACATGTTTACAGGAGTATGTAAAAAATCGTATATTTTCAAACCCAACTTCAACTTCAAAATAAAATATGATTTATGAATCCCTGAAGATGTTTAACATTTTGCTTATTTTCTTTTTGAAAAGTAGAATTGCCACCTTGCGGTTTCATGCCTGTGCCAATCAGTCAAGTTCACGTCTTTTCCGTCTTTTCCCCTTATTGTCACCAGCACCTGGTATTATTTCATTACTACTATCAGAAGGTAGCGGTAAGAAGAAGAAATTACTACCAGGTGCCTGTAAAAAGTGTGCAGCGCTGTACGATTAGATGCTACGGTACAAACAGTCGAAACACATACACCCGTCAAAACGTTCTGCGTGGAACTCCTTAAAAACGATTTGATGTGACATGTGAAGAGCAAACAACAACCCTCATTTCAAACATATGATCATGATTCTCATCGGCTTTGTTGAAGGCAACGGTTATAGAAGTGTGATGGCAATTGTTCACCCAAAGTTCACAGTCCCGTCATACTGCGAGATACTGTGAGTGAGTGGTGCCCTTGGTTAGCGAGCGTCTGAAAGCTGTCTCTAACTACAGATTCAGGGAAAGGACTCACAAGTGAATTGTACCTGTCGCAAGTGAGTCACCTGTCATTACAAACTCAAATGGGAAATACAGAGTGTTGTTTTGGAGACTAAAGCAATGTCAGAGCAGCATATAGATGGAAAGCGGGCGAATGCTCCTTGCACCACTACTGAACACTGGGAACTGAATGGAAAAGTCACAGCACGCATGATACTGCCAGCAACATGGTGCGAGCCAACACCGATCCCTCGGAATAGGACTGTGAGCCTTGTTTTGCACATTTATTCCAACTTCCTATAAATGACGGATTTAAACTTTAACACATAAACCATGTTAATGCATCCGCTTGTCGTCTGGTTTCTCATTTTAATCACAATGCAACCGCAACACAATACCTGTGCTTTACCTCCTGATATATCCTACTACGTTATGCGAAGAATCCCATGTTTAACAGTTAAAAGAAAACCAGGGAAAGTCACCCAAAGTGTCTAAATTCAAGCAAACGGTATCTGGAGCGGCAACATAAACCTGCTGCGTTCACAGAGGTAGCATACGTCCCACCCTTCACAACTGATGAAGGTAAAACTGCTTGCAAAGGTGTGGAGATGGAAATAATAATGGCAGGAAAAGTGTTTTTGCAAAATGTTTTCATGTCACGGTAAGCATGACCTTTAAATATGTTTTTTTTGTAAGGTCGCAGTGACCTTAGACTGCCAAATTCTAACAAGTTCATCCTTGAGTCAAAGTCAATTTGAATAAATGCCCTTGAGGCGTTCCTGAGATATTGCTTTCATGAGAAGAGGACGGACAGACGGACAGATAAACAACTTAAAAACATAATGCTACAGCCATGTTTTTGTATTTTGGAAGCGTCTTTATTACGTGCATTATTTTATGCATTCGGCAGCAAATATTTGAAGCAATAAAATGTTTGGAAACATACAGAATAAATTTATCAGAATGAGGGCCAGAATTATCTGGAGGTAGAAATGATTGCTGGTCTGTTCATTTGATGCTGGTAATGGCATTTAGCTTTAGTCACAGTGCCACCACATAGTATAGGTCAAAAGCATTTAATCCTGGAAATAGATTTGTCCAAGTAATTGGTATTAAACAGCACTGTCTGTGTGTCATATATATGTGACAATGACTTCTCTCATTTTCTTTTCAGAAAACAAAATACTTTCCAAACGTTTATCCAACCAACCTGTCCATCATGCAAGCAAAATATTCAGGGTTCCAGCTTCTCAATTATTGGCAGCATTTCTTTCTTATATAATAATAAACTGAATAGTTTTGACTTTTTAAAATGTTAGTCAAGAAATCAATAAACATGAAGTAGTGCTGAAAGAAATTGTCTGATACAGTAGAGGTTAAGCCTGTGCCTTTCCTACAATGACAACCCTGCATGATGTAAAAAAGATGAATTTTTCTTGGACAGAGCAGCCCAGTTGGGCCCACACCTTATTTGCATTGGCCCAGTCAAGATGAGAGCTTGAGGCAGTGGCACACTGACAAGAGAACATTTTGAAAAGATTGTCAAGATGACTGTTTTTGACAATAATTTCTGCAAAACAATAAAATGACTATTATGCAAGAGTGGTATTTTATTTATTCTGAAATTATATTTTTGATTTAGAATGTTATTTTTCTGCAAAATAAATCACATTTTAATGAAATGTAAATTCATATAACATAAACATGTATTTTTGGCCCACGGTCCTCCATCCAGATGAATATTTGGCCCTTCCTAGGAAAGAATATGGGTACCTCTGGTCTACGAGTATGAACCACTAAAGCACGATTGCAAAAACAATAACTAATAACTTATAATGTATGCTGCAGGATCCAATTTTTTTATTTGATTTTGATTAAGTTTGTTCACACGCTGCATGTTACTAAATAGTTTTGTATTCTTACCAAATGACCACCCAGTATTTGATAAATGGCAATTTTAAGGTCCAAGAACATGCTGGAAAGATTATAAAATGTATCTCATCTGGACTAGGAACACTTCAGGAGGAAGAGCTGGAGAACATTGCTGGTTAGAGCAAACAAGCAAGCAAAACCTGATTTATATAGCACATTTCTTTCCAGGTGGGAGCACAATGTTCTGCACAGAATGTGAGTTTTCACAGAATTTGCAGCCACAAAAACTATGTGGACAGCGTACAAGATAAAACATTATAAGTAAATACAATTGAAACAAATACAACACATTTGAATTGATAAAGTGAATTAAAACCATTAAGAATAATCAAATTAAGCTAAACAATAATTGACACCAACTAGTTAATAATAAATCTAAAGATAGGGACATGTTTGGACTACTTTAGCCACCAAGAAAGAAAAAGGATGGATTGAGGGATGGATGGATGGATGGATGGAAACTTGGGGTAAGGCAGGAGTCCTGATTAGAAGTACTGATTGGGTTCTTGGCCTCTGGAAAATGTATTATTAAGCTGCCATGTAACATCTCTTTTGCTGATAGGTACTTGACAGCGAAAGGGTACATGGACAATTTAAATAGAGTGGGAGGTGGGGGGGGGTTGCCACATTGTAATGTGACACCACCATGCTTTAATATAAAACAAACTGAAGTGAGATAAGAGAGATTTAAAGGTACCTTTCCTGGTAACTGAATAATCAATGGATTGATTGTTTTTAAGAAATGTTGTAATCTTTTTCTATTTTAGTTTCATGTCACATTAACTGATTTTTGTTTCTTTTTGTAAAAACAAAGTTAATTCACTCAGTGCGGCCTCAAACTAAAGAGTCTCAAGTGAAGGTGCATTATGAACATGCTGTGCTGTTCCTATTCTTTACATGATTGTCATGTTTCAGGCTTCTCTCATTACAATCAACAAAACCTCTCCTTCACTTCCCTCATGGGCTTCTTCAAAAGCACAATACAAAAACATCCATAGAGGATTGTTTTATTGTAATCCACAGCTCAGCATTGATCAGACGGTGGCATGAAATCTTTAAGCAAATTGTCATTGTTGATATTATTGCTCTATTGTTATGGTACTCTCTGACTGCATGTTCAGAAAATTGGATGAGTTCAATTGAAGTAAATCACTAGCTACGACCTGAAACAGGATCAGGAGAAGAGTTCAAACATCAGATAAAAGCAAGCTTGGGAACATAGATCACACACATTTTAGGTCCAGAGGTAAATCCAAAAGGACCAATGCCATGGCTTAAAAGGCTGTGAAAATAGTTCTTGAAGTGAGTTATATTTCCTCCAGAAATCAGGGAAGGAATGAAGATAATGGAGCCATAAAAACAGATGAAGAAAAGATCACACAGCATTACGGTAATTGCTTTAACAGAATGAATTAAACAGACTTCAGAAGATCTTCCCTGTTGTGCTGTGTTGTAAATTACTAAACAGTCTGTGTTTGTGTTGGAAGGTTTACTTTGTTGGCTGTGTTGCACGTAGCTGCTTTAATCAATGTTTTTACGAATTACCTTTGAATGTAATATCTAATGTGGTCACTCATTTAAATTTAAACTAAAGTTTTGATAATGTCACCTGTCCAACCCACAGCATCAAACTGAAAAAAGAACAACCTAACAAAAGACATTTAGAGTGAATTATACAACCATGACAATCGGGAGAGTTAAACTTTTTCTCAAGGGCATAAAGATAAAACAGTGCTTGCTTCAGTCAACTGAAGTCTTACAATCCTCACAAAGTATTCTAGAGAAACAAACACACACACACACACACACACACACACACACACACACACACACACACACACACACACACACACACACACACACACACACACACACACACACACACACACACACACACACACACACACACACACAAGCACATATACCAGCAGACCACCATTTCTTCTTCAACACAGACCTACACAAAAGTGTTCTAAAAAGCACTATTAACATGCCTAAGAGGTGGGCAGACATTCAATACATTTGAACCAATACAATTAATAAGCCTTTAGCAAACACCGATTTAAATATTGTTCAATTACCCAGTCAGGTAAAACTCCTGAATTTCTAAATGAAAATATTTGCAATAGGGACCCATTATAAAAGCAACAGCCAAAACTTCAAAGGAAATATATTTTATTTTTCAAGTTTAATTGCTGGACAAAAGATTTCTTATACTTCACAGTAAAGTCTATTGTATGTATGTCTGTATGTATGCCCTAGAGACTTCAAGTTTCCACATCATTGTAAATTCAGTGTAAATTCAACATTGGCCCAAGACTGGCCTCCAAACTATTTGTGATAGTCACAAATCATGCTCATAGGCCCCCTTTTAAAGTTGGAATTTCAGTGAGCACAGAGAAACTTCGGTCGTTCACACGATTGTCAGACCAGCCTTTTGCTGATTTAAGATCAAACATTTAGGAGTGGCAGACAAACATATTTTTAAGCTAAGTAACTTACCATATTGAATGTCACTAGTGTAACTAGTTAACTAGTTTAAAAACTATATTTTTTGTCTTTTTTTTCTTGTTTTTTGGGGGTGGTTTCTTTTAAACTGTTGTATTTAAGGGTGTTGCATAAATATTAATAGCATCTTGGCTGTAGTCCTGGCTTCACTCCTTGCTTCTTAAGATTCGATTTGATTTGTACAATTAAGCAACATTAAGATTTTAATATAGATTTTGTCAAAGAGTATTATTTGTTGTAATATTTGTTTATGTGCTACCACCTCTTTCAGTTTCTTTTGCACCTCACAGTGATGGACTATTTTTGCACAGCTGTGTTACTGTGCCACCTTGTGGATTATAATCTATCTAATCTCACTTCTAATACAATCCAATTTCTGACTCTCTCTATTGATCTCTATTGTTATTTTGTCACTGAGACTTCATTGCTTGTACTGATAAACCTTCATTATGTTATTTTCAACATCCCAGTTTATTGCAAATTTACATCAATTAGATATTAAGTATCACTGACAACCCATCTTCTTTGTTACACACTTTACTAAAGTAGCAAGACAATACATTATTCACATACAGTATGTAACACTTTCATGTATTATTAGTTTCTGTTGTGCAGACAAAACTTGCTGACTTTATATAAACCAATGGCACAAAGACCTTCCTGCTATATAACTCAAAAATCCAGATGGACTTCATCATAGTTTTGTTTTAATGTTAGCTGTCTCTTCCCTGTCAGAAGTTTACATCTCGAATTTGACATTTTTAAAAACTTTCTAAAAAATATATTAGAACCTTAATCTCAAATCAGACAGGATGTGTTAATAACAAACATTTGGAGTTCTGATAGCAGTAAAACACAGGTTTGACTATTCATATCAATGATGGCACCTGTGAAAATTATTCAACTGCAGTTTCACTCCATTTTTGCGATATATACAAGTATTATATCGGTAGAAAAACATCTCCCACAGTTCTGGTCACATGAGCACCCATGTGATCAGACAAAGGGGTCATTGTGGTTTTGACAGGGGAGCCTCACCTCTAATCACTGCTGCAGGGCCAGTGTGAAAGCTGCAGCTGATCACCCTGAAGTGCACCCGCGTCTACTAGCCTGCATGACCTCATCAGCTCCCTGGGTGAAAACCTTTCCGTCTTTGTCATGAGTTGTGGCTACAATGCCCCTCCTTTGCAGGATATGAAAGTGTGCCCACAGATGGTGTTCTCATTACAACTCTTGAACTACTGTACACGAGTTATGCTGACCTACAAGTGAACTCCGCCACGTTATGCTTCACTGTTCAATTAAACCTCCACCTCCAGCTGCAGGACATGCAGAGACCTTTTGATTCATATGAGCATGGGCCACTGAAAAATGTTAATATTTTTAATAACTTGTTTAAGAGTTGTTTTTGTGACATTAACTGTAAATGTTTTTGTACAATTTGGTGTCACTCATATACAAAAAACATACAATTCAAGAAAAACCCAACCCCAGCCATGATTATTCTTGTGTTTTTGGTCAATTATTACAAAAAGTGCTATAAATAAAACAGAAACAGGCAACCGATATATCAGTTATATTCGTTAGCTTTATGCCAATGATTGTTAGACTTGATGACAAACATCAAGGATACAGCAAAGGGTGACAGTAATGTTAAGAAACTACCTTTTTGACATGGACACAGTTTTATTACAAAGTAATGCTGCTATTGTTGCTGTCGTGGTATCTTAAAATAGTTTACGCTGCTTGAATCATGAGGCTTTGTGCTTTTAAATGATACTGACTATACATTTGATTCAAAATAGGTTGATGTCCCGAAAAATACAGCAGCAGATTTTTCACTTATGGGCTAATGAGTTTAAAAGTATAGCTTGTTTTAGAAAAGCCTTTTGGGCGAGGGGTTCATGTGATGATGGTATTGTGCGCTGACATTCATGATTTTAAAAATAAATCCCAAGCTTAGTGTTACTAGAAAATCAGACTGATATAACAAGAAAACTTGGATGGAATGAAAATGATGTAAATTTGGTAACTTTGTGCTCCTATTTTAAACATCTTACTTGAAGCCAAGACATGGACAAAGCCCAGTTTGAAGACTTACCTCTGGTGCTGAGGTCACATGATGAATCCTTCCCATAAGTTTGTCTCTTATGACGCCCAGCTTGAGGGTTTGTTTCCCTGGTTCAGACTCTACTGGGCCTCCTGCGGAGTATCCTGAATCATAGTAGACAGAGAGATATTCATAAAACACAGCTGTGTCTGTGCTGAAGACAGGACACTACATCACTGTTTACCAAAGACAACTGCAGTACACTACATAGATTGTTATGTATATGGCATGTACTCCCACAAGAGATCAATTTCTGGCACTAATCAGTAGTGTTTGTTTGCAGTCTTGTAACACTGGGATATGATCAGCTCCGTAGCTTGTTTGTGTTTTAAACACCAAAGTGTCTCTTGTCAGGTTTGTGCTCAGATTTCAGTCTTGGTGAACTGAAAAGAAAACTGGACCTCATAAAACCATTCGTCCAAATTCATCAGGTTTGTCGGAGCACCGGAGCCTCTCTTTGGCTTTAAAGTCAGGAGTGAATTCAGCGAGTGTGACCAAGCCTTAATCCCCACAGACCGTGGCCTCATTCCAGTAATTGATTCTCATTCAAGTGGATATTGATTGTCCCCATTTAGAGATTTCAAGCAGCCATTTGTAACACTACCAGTCTGATAACTCCCTCATCTCACTCCTTTACATCTCTTCTCCTCCTCACTGTCCTGGCTGTTTCAGTAGGATGCTGTGGCCATAGTGATTCTGTCACCGTGATCATTTTTCTTTCGTCTTCATTGTCACAGATATTACATAAGAGCTAAATTAAAATAAAACTTTATTTACTGCACTCTGCTGTGATGTTGGACAGTCTAATGAATGCAGAGAAAGTGACAGATTTACAAACAAAATATCTCCTCAAATATTCTTTAGCTTCGTTGTCTACATGAACTAATGAGCTGACTTGATAAATGAATGCTCAAAATTGTATATTCAAGATATTAAAGACGCTTAACCACAACAAATCACATGAATTCCTCTAAAGTCTGCAGGGACAGCGGTTACTACTACGCTGACTAGTTAGCTTTTAGCATGCTATTTTATCTGGTCTAACTGATTTCACCATTAAGATTTAAGATTTTGCAAAATTGTTATGAGAGAATTATTTCAAATTCACTTGCATATAATGTCTGCGCATTATCAAAAATTAAATGTTTGATCAATTTCACCTCTTTCTGCAATGGTTTCTTGTCGGCTCTGTCCCTACAGCGCTGGCCGTTACAGAGCAACCTTGGACATTTATCTACCACCATTATAGTGATAGATAAAGCTACAAGAAGAAATTCACAGGGGTCGTCGCAGCAGGTGAGACGCTCTGGGACGTAAGAGGTGAGAAATGACAAAATGTTGAAGGTATAGTGGTGTATGAAATCTGATGCAGGTTGGATTTTATGAGGAAATGTCTAGATCTATCCAACAGTCTTCAGTAATTTAATCATTTCCTGCGTGAGAATTAGAATTTCTTGGTCGATGATTGCCCCAGGCTATTTAATTACAGGACTTAATTACATAATTACTCTGTTAATTACAGGGGGTTTAATAATGACCACATTTCACGTTTTGAAGTTGCAAACACTGTGTGGCTACTGTTACTTTGTTGGTGTAGCTATTGTATAGCAGCATTAAAACTTCAGGGGGTGGTTTGTCAGGTTTTAACCATGGGCTCAAACCTGTAACAGTGCATCAGTAAGAGTGTGTTTCATGTGACCCTGCTCAGTGTTAATCATTACATTTAACACTATAAAAACAGTAACATTTCCATTTGCAAAAACAAATTCAGTAACTAAAGTATTGGTTGGTGTTGATTTTGGTGATTAACTGAGTAAACATGTAATTGAAGCTTCTGGGTTTCTGTTTGCAAAGAGACATTCACAATTCTTATTTTTGTTTTTTATTCTTTCTTTGCCAATGCCAGGCCCCTTTTATGTGAGAAATTGGGACGCCCTAAAGATACATTAAGAGTATTAAAATCCTACACACCCACTCAGGTGTTTTCATTTACTCTGACTCACTCCGAATCATAAAACAAGTGGGAGGGGCTATACAAAGTTTTAAGTGATGTCATTAAATTTAGCTAACATAAGCCAGGCAGCTTTTAATCAGGTGCAGGCGAGGCCCAATCAGGTAACATAAGTGACAACACCGGTGTCGGTGGACTGTTTAGAGGCTATAACACTATTTTATGGTTTCTCTATCAATAATTACAATAATTAATTAATCAATAATTACAAAATAATAAGACTGAGGAAATAAACACAAGATCTGCACCTAATTTGTTTGAGCCTGGAGGATCCTGGCTCATTCATTGGTTTTATTGTCCTGTAGAGACACCTATTGGCTGCTAGTAGTACTTTCTTTGTGCTTGCACAGACCACAATGGTCATTTATACAAAGTCTTATTATACAAATTTTATTGATCAGTGTCTCAATTTTGTGATGCAGACAGATGCACAGATGTGTTACATTTATTGTGGGATTGTCCCATGCTAGATTGTTTTGGGTTTCATATTTTCTACCTGTTTTCTAAGTTTTCGACGCTCCGAGGACACAACATCCTTAGAACTAATACTCAAAGACGGGAAGACATCAATCCTACTTTCTCTCCAAGAACTCTTTGTTGTTATATGTTTAGAAAAATTAGGGTTGTGTCTTTCGGTTTCATACCTTAAACTGAGTAAAGATCACCTCATTTTCGGGTCTTTGTTGTTGTCCTTTATAATTATTTCTGGTAAGGATACACTGTTGCTATGATGTTTCTTTTGTACATACGTGTCCCTGTGAATGTGTCCCAGACTCATAAATTCTATAGTTTTGAAATCAGAAGATTGTTGTCATCTGTTTTTCAGTGTCAGTGGTGTGATCACAATCACCTTTCCTGACTAATAATTAACACACAAATAAGTTCAAACTCTGGGTGGAGTGAAATTGCGATTACAGTAAGTGATTTTCATTTGTCATAGACAGAAGCAGGGGTGCCAAACATATGGCCTGCAGGCCAGATCTGGCCAGGGAGTCCAGCTCGGCCCGCCGGATGACTTTGCTAAGTGTGAAAATTACAGAAAGACATAAATTGCATTTCTATGAGAATATGGAGGTTTATGAGTACAAACATTTTGTATTGTTTTTTTTAATCGATTCAGTAATTGTTTCAAAAACAGCATAAATGCTGATGTCTGCTCCGGAGACAGAAGTGCTCGTTGCCACAGGCAGAAGCGCTCACTGCTAGGGAATCTGCAGAGGAGAGCCCAGGCAGATAAACAGTGGGCTGATGTCTGAGTTTTTGCTCTTTATGTTCCTAGTTTATTGTAGAAAGACCTTAAAATAGGGTTTATCATCCAAAAACCTTCACCAATGATTTACACATTGAGAAATATTGTCGTTATGTATGCGTTATTATGCTATGAATTTACTGGTCTGGCCCACTTGAGATGAAAGTGGGCCGTATGTGGCCCCTTAACTGAAATGAGTTTGACACCCCTGACTTACAGTAAAAAAATTAAATATTTCCTTGTTATTTAGAGATCAAAAGTGAAATGCACGCTTTGATTCAAATATTTTATAAGTGTTTTGTGCATTTTGTGAACATATCAAAGAAAATATCAGTGAGACGTGTTATCAATGTATGTATTAATCAGTTATTCCTGTTTTACTTATTGACAGAGTTACCAAAATCAGTGGAAGGGCAGATGAGGCCTATGTAGGTTGATGATTAACAACATTATTTGTTAAAAGGTTACACATTTTAACACATAAATGTTCACACCCACATCCATGTGTCAACAAGCCTGATTGGTACATCCACTTTAAACCAACACACAATCCATGGGATCATTTGATAAGCAAACGCTCTCAATTTACCCCCCCCTTCTCTCTCTCTCACACACACACACACACACACACACACACAAAACAAAAGGTATAAAGGTAAGCGTGTGTGTAAGTTCATCAGTCAAAGAGGACCGACTCCAAAAACTCTACTGTTCTCCGCTTTTCCTCTCAGCAAAATGTCTGGAGATTATTTCGGATTCTCTTTTCTGAAGAGAAATGCCAGAAACAGCACAAACACCATGGTCCTCGCCAATCCAGCAGATATCTCCGTCATTGTGATTTACTTTGTGGTTGTCTTGGCTGTCGGAATATGGGTGAGTTGTCCAATCCAGTTCAGCCACAGAATTTTACTTAACAACCTGGCTCAAAAGTGTTTAACTGCTGATCTGAGAATTTTTACATTTGAGAAAATACAAAAACAAATTTGTTAAAAAAATAAATCAATTAATATGTACAGAAAGTATACATTTAGTTAAACTAGATTCAATTGTGAGCAGTAACGTTGCTGTGGTATTTTTCAAGTTATGTTCAATGCTTCTGTTGTTTTTCGGCACTATTTTGATCAATGTTACAGTATATCAAATAAAATGTATCATAATTCAAATGCAGTGATTACCAACATTAAAATAGTGTATAAGATGTGTTGCTGTTTTCCATAGATGTATTGGTAGTCTAAAATGTGCCTTTGTTTTGCTGCAGGCTATGGTCAGCACCAACCGATCCACTGTGGGTGGCTACTTCCTCGCAGGAAGGAGTATGGTGTGGTGGCCGGTGGGTATCTTATTGCTCAGAATAAGACAGAGGGTCACACCCATATATACTGTAAAACGTATATTAATCTTACAGTCTTCTTCCTGCAGCGAGGGACATTATCTCTTTAGGAGACACATGCTGACTCATTTGTTTTATTTTCCTGTGTTAATGGGTATTATAAAACATATGCTGTGTGTCATAATGGAAGTGCTTCATGAAACATTAACTTTTATTGGAGTAAACAAGCATGTAAATTATCCACTACTTATTTATTATACAGACTAAATGCCATAAAAGCATGAACAGCTGGTATCATTAATGCAGTCTGCAGCATCTCTTAGTTTCAAAAGCGCAACAAAAAAAAACAATGCACATGGCTGACAGATCTAACTCTGCTCTCCACAGATCGGAGCATCGCTCTTTGCCAGCAACATTGGCAGCGGCCACTTTGTAGGGATCGCTGGTACTGCTGCAGCGGCGGGAATAGCCATTGGTGGATTTGAATGGAACGTGAGTAACTGTGTCTGTGCCACTTGTGACACATCACTTCTTCCACAAACGTTTGGTATCCTGTGACACAGTTACTGTATCTGTCAGGTTTCACCCCGCAGAGGACAAAAAGAAAACGATTTCTCTAAAAATGTGGCACTAATTATTGATTCTTTGTTTATTTGTTTGTTGTGTGTTTCAGGCTCTTATTGTTGTCGTCATTCTGGGGTGGATCTTTGTGCCCATCTACATTAAAGCTGGGGTAAAGAGAACATAAAGTCTTCATACATAAAACATATGTTTACCCTAATAAAACCATTGTGTTTATTTCCAGTTTGAGCTATGAAAAAGGAGTCAAACAAAGTAAATCTCATTAGCTGTGCTTGTCTTTAGGTGGTCACCATGCCTGAGTACCTGAAGAAGAGATTCGGAGGACAGCGTATTCGCATCTATCTCTCTGTGCTCTCCCTCTTCCTGTATGTTTTCACCAAAATCTCAGTAAGTTATTCTGACAGCTTACATAGGACATTTATTTTTCAACATTGCACCAGAACTTTTTTGTTGCAATTTATTGAAGTAATGCATCTTTTTCTTTTCTCTCCACTCAGGCAGACATGTTCTCTGGTGCCATTTTTATCAACCTAGCTCTCGGGTTGAACATCTACCTCGCTGTTGTCATACTACTACTGATTACTGCAATATACACTGTCACAGGTCCGTCCACACAGATTCACGCACTTCCTTTTCCACTGAACTCATATTTTCCTCATGAACTGAAGCCAGTAAGTCTTATCTATATAAATGGCACCATGACTAGGGGGTAAAGTCTGCTTAAGGCAATATGTTGAAAAACACACACACACACACACACACACACACACACACACACACACACACACACACACACACACACACACACACACACACACACACACACACACACACACACACACACACACACACACACACACACACACATATTCTTATTGCCAAGGTTGTCTGTCTGTGTTGTGGTTAATTAACCATAGATTAAGATAAGCCTGGATTGAACTTCTCTTCCTGCTCTGTAGTCACACCTGAACTCATGTTTTACAGAATGAGTGGTGAAAGAGCACTTACACAACAAAACAATAACTTGATTTAATACTCTCCAGTGCATTAGTGACAATAAAATGTGCTGATTTTCAAAGAAGATTTTACAGCTTGATAACTTCACATGTTGTATCTCAGGTGGATTGGCTGCAGTGATCTACACAGACACTTTACAGACCATCATCATGATTGTTGGATCATTCATTCTTATGGGCTTTGGTAATATGACATTTTCCCTTTTTTTTTTTTTTTTTTATTATTATTAACTACTATGACTGTTTGTGATGCCAGATTTTTGAAGAATATAAATCGCTGTAAATTGGTCTAACCTGCATTTGTCCTCAGCTTTCCACGAGGTGGGGGGGGGGTTTGAGAGCTTCCAGGAGCGCTACATGGAGGCCGTCCCCACCATCACGGGCAACATCAGTGCAAACTGCTACGAGCCTCGGCCTGACTCCTTCCATATTTTCAGGGATGCAATTACAGGAGACCTGCCGTGGCCCGGCCTGGTGTTTGGACTCACCATTCAGGCCACATGGTACTGGTGCACTGACCAGGTCAGTAAAGCAAGTAGGCAGGACTGATTTGTGTGACCATTTCTGACTGTGAGGACACTTTGCTTCTGCTGACTTAATGGCAGCTTTTACTAGCCACTGGAAATAATACAGTCATAAACACAAATTCATTCAATTGATTCCCTCACCTTTGTACACAGTTACACGCCCTTAAGTCGCCTGTTTTTTTTGACAGGTACTCATGCTGTCTGAGTTAGCTATTATTTTAGTTACACCATCGTGCACAACCGGAGACTGAGATCAAATTTAGAGAGAGCAAAACATTGCATCTCAATAAAAAGCAGGTTGCGAATTGAAATGTTGACATGCAGCCTACAAAAATACATTACTTGTACTCTACTTTGTCTGTGTTCAGTTAACCGAAGACAATAATATGCCTCTCTGGATAACCCAGCAAACTATTTGAGTTGCACCTCAAACACAAAGTCTTTTGAAATCCATTACAACCATTTACACAATCATTTAACCATCCAGTCTAACATTCATGGTTCCGGTCATTCACTTTAAATCCTCTTGAAAATGTGTTTTGGTAAAAGTTACTTCTCTTGGATGTTTAACTCACTCCGTGGCAATTGATGAATGTTCAATATTTAATTAGATTTCTTGGTTCAAATAATTCAATTTTATCTTTATAGCCACAAATCATAACATAAATTGTCTCATAAGAAACATTAGGAAGCGAAAATCTCATCCAACAAGAAGACTTCTAACAGAACCAGACTCGGGTACATGGCTGTCTGCCTCGACCGGTCGGAGTGAGAGGAGAGTAGACTAAGACAACAGCGTAGTGAGACAACAAACAATACATACTGTGCAGGTTGGTGAGGCCAGTCACCGCAGATCAGACACCTGCAGCTCCGGAGACAAAGATATATGCTGGAAAAGCACAAACTGTTGGGATAGAGAGGACACAAAGTAAATGATATGCAATGGTGGCAATGCGACGTTTTTTATTAAAGTTCACTTCTACTATATAAAATATAGCTGTGCCTTATATCATTTGTGAACTCCTAATCTGAAAATTTAATTTTGTGAAATAAACAACAATAATATTTCAAAAGTACAATATTTCCCTTTGAATTGTTGTGGACTGGAAGTATTTAAATGGCACAAAGTTTACAAAGTAAACGTTTTACTTAAGTATACTATTTGAGTAGACGTATTTCATTTCTTACCAAATGTTACTATTCTTTTCCCAACTGTAGGTGATTGTCCAGCGCTGCCTCTCCGCCAAGAATCTTTCTCACGTTAAGGCAGGTTGTGTCTTATGTGGCTACATGAAGCTGCTGCCCATGTTCCTCATGGTTTTTCCAGGCATGATCAGCAGGATCCTCTATCCTGGTAAGTGTGTTGAGGTCATGAAGTCTATAAACTTCAAACCATATCCACAGACAGGATTTAGGTTAGGTTAGGTTAGGTAGTCACTTTATTAATCCCCGAGGGGAAATTATTTCGCTACAGCAGCATACAGGAAGCAATAAGATAATAATATAATAATAAAAAAGCAATAAAATAGCAGTAAAAAATATTAAATATAAAATATAAAATGCACAGTATATACAGTATATATATATATCTATATATATTATATACAAACAACCAAGAAACACAGTCAACAGTGTTAATGTTGTGTGATGGATTTTGCCAGAGGTGAGTTATTGTACAGTCTTATTGTACAGGAGTTGGATATTTTTTAACATGCTGATTTTAACACTTTAATCTAGATGTGGTGGCATGTGTGGACCCAGCCGAATGTGAAAAACACTGTGGTGCCAGTGTAGGCTGCACCAACATTGCTTATCCCAAACTGGTGCTGAATGTGATGCCCGACGGTGGGTAGCTTAAGACCTTTGTCTTATCAGCGGAGTACAAATTGCAGCCTCTTCTTTGGAGCTCCCTCTTTTTCTCTCCCCAATCTTTTCTTCCATCCATTTCAGGTCTGCGAGGTCTTATGTTGTCTGTGATGATGGCCTCTCTGATGAGCTCCCTAACATCCATCTTCAACAGTGCCAGTACTCTCTTCACCATGGACATCTACACAAAGTGCCGTCGCTCCGCCAGCGAGAGGGAACTCATGATTGCTGGCAGGTAAAACACAATTTTTGAGGTTGTGTTCAATATGATTTCTGATCATTGTTTAAATTTGTGACTACTATTATTTGTGTATTTCAACTCTCTATAGAGTGTTTATCTTAGTCCTGATTGGTGTGAGCATAGCATGGATCCCTGTGGTGCAGTCAGCCCAAAGTGGTCAGCTCTTTGACTACATCCAGTCCATCACCAGCTACCTCACTCCACCCGTTGCAGCTGTCTTCATGCTTGCAATCTTTTGCAAACGTGTTAATGAGCCTGTGAGTTGCCTGCCTACATATATCTATGTGGTAGTTTTTGTGGCCTGACAGAATCTTTCACACATTTTGGATTTGGATAGTCCCCCTTGCCGAGAGTTAGAGAGGATTTATACCAGTGTAATTTCTGAGCAGTTGATTTTGAGGCTGGATCCAACAACTGGCTAGCTTAGCTCAGCATATGGATTTATAGACATATAAACGTTGAGCAAAAGTTGCCTAAATTTCGCCTACAAGCACTTGATGATGTTGAAGTCAAGTGTTTGTTTGGAAATCTAGTTCCATTACATTACATTTCATTGAGCTGACGCTTTTATCCAAAGCGGCTTACAATAAGTGCATTTCAACCATGAGGGTACAAAACCCAGAACAACAAGAATAAAAAAAACACAATTTCTTCAAGAAAGCCAAACTACAAAGTGCTATCAGTAAGTGTCATTTTAAGTGCTACTAAAGTTCTACTATTCAAGGTAAAGTCGGAAGAAGTGTGTTTTTAGTTAGCGGGGGAAGATGTACAGACTTTCTGCTGTCCTGATGTCGGTGGGGAGCTCATTCCACCATCTAGGAGCCAGGACAGCAAACAGTCTTGATTTAGTAGAGTGTTTAGCTCGCAGCGAGGGAGCGACAAGCCGATTGGTAGAAGCAGAGCGGAGTGAACGGGCTGGGATGTAAGGTTTGACCATGTCCTGGATGTAGACTGGACCCGATCTGTTCGCAGCACGGTACGCAAGTACCAATGTTTTGAAACAGATGCGGGCAGCTACTGGTAACCAGTGAAGGGAGCAGAGGAGCGGAGTAGTGTGAGTGAATTTAGGAAGTTAAAGACCAGTCGAGCTGCGGCATTCTGGATGAGCTGCAGAGGTCAGATGGAGCTAACAGGTAGACCTGCCAGGAGGGAGTTACAGTAGTCCAGACGTGAGATGACCAGAGCCTGGACCAGTTCTAACAATGGTGGTGGTAAAGCTAAATGAAGCGATACAGACAACTGAAGCGATGCTAGCAAATATCGAGGAATTGAAGCGGGAGTAATGAAGTAATAATGCTTGTATCCTAACCATTACTTTACAATCTTGGAAATGGTCATTTACCAACATGACTTTGCACTCTGGTCACATTGGAGGATGGTCTTTGTTGTTTACAGCTTGGTGAGTTTTGGCGCAAAACATACGTCATATGGCGATCAATGCCGATTGGTTAAAGGCTGCTCCAATTGTTTAAAAATGAACTGGAGGTCTACACCCGTTAGGATACAATGAGTGGAAACCATTCCCAATAGAGCGTGGCCAGACCCGTACATTCTTAAAGTGAATTTGGCTCTGGTTATACCAAACTATCTATTTCTCATTTTACAGAGGAGTTCTGTGTCTGTCTATTTTCTTAGTTGGGATCAGTATCTTCCATGTCTCCGCTGGTTGCCTGGCAACTACTTCTGCCCAAGAAATAGTGTAATACATAAATGTAGCGTTGCTAGGCATACATCCCAAAATGTCAAACTATTCCTTAAAATACAACCTTCTTACCACACATTACTGCACTGGATACAATTGGTGTTTTAATGTATTGTTCCTGTCTAAACCTTTCTTTCTTTCCTCAGGGTGCATTTTATGGCCTCGCCATTGGCCTGGTAATCGGCCTCATCAGGATGATTGCCGAGTTCATTTATGGGACAGGCAGCTGTGTTAACCCCACTAACTGTCCCACGATCATATGTGGCGTTCACTACCTCTACTTCTCCATCATCCTGTTCACTCTCTCCTGCATCATCATACTGACAATCTCTTTCATGACCAAACCCATCGACGACAAGCACGTACGTGACCGCTGAAATAAGGCTCGATAAATCATGAATTTCCCAAGTGTAACTTCCTTTACCAAATTATACAGCTGTATGCAAAGGTTTGGGCAACACTGCAAAGTCCATATTTTGTTGATTTTTGGAGGGAAAACAAGTAAATACAACTCATTACGCAAATACATTACAGCAAAAACCTCTTTTAAAATGTTAATGCAATGTTACTTTTTATGTCAAGACCTTATAGTCAGTGATTGTGGCATGAACAAATGTTTGGGCACCCTATATTATTACATTACATTACATTTAATTTAGCTGACGCCTTTATCCAAAGCGACTTACAATAAGTGCATTTCAACTATGAAGGTACAAATTCAGAACAACAACAATCAAGAAAGTACAATTTTCTTCAAGAAAGCCAAACTTCAAAGTGATATATTATCAATAGGCTCTTTAGTTGTTGGTGGACTTTGAAGAATGTTTTGGGTCTTTGTTCTGGTGTAGAAACCAGACTCTTTTCAGTTTCACTTTCTTGATTGACTACATGACATTTGCATCCATTATTTGCTCATATTAAGTGGAACACATTCTTCCCTCTATTGGTGCACAACCACAAAGCAGAATATTTCCACCCCAACGGTTGAAGGTGGGGTTCTGTTAATCAAATGCTGCTCCACTTCTCTCCAAATACACCTTTCATAATTGGGCTTCATTTGTCCGCAGCACTTGTTTTTAAAGTGACAATGACTGCAAATGTTGAATTTTGTGATAAGGTCGAAGGTGAGGTTTTCTTCTCATTACTTCTCTATATTATACCTGTTTGTGCATTGATCTTGCAGAGTGGAACGACGCACCACCATCCTGGCAGCTAAACTGTCCTGCCGCCCCAGTCACCCAGGGGTTTTGCTTTAGTTTTGACAATTGGCAAGGCAGAAAGTCCAAGCAATAAGTCCTTTGATATCTTTTGATAGCCTTTGCATGCTTTGAAGACATCAATTAGCTTTCCATGGGATCCCAAATCCCTTTCTGAAAGGAGTCCATGCTTGTTGAGTCACAGAACGTTTGGAGTCTTTATCCTAATTCCTAATTCCTAATGACAACTCCTGCCTTACAAGTCCTAGTCGGCCAATTAAGGCTTTATGAGTTAATGAGAGTCTGACACTTTAAAAGTGGTCATATACCCAGAAACATTTGAAGAAAAGCTCAATCCCGTGTGTGTTTATAGTTACTTTTTTCACTTTGAAAATCAACAAAATGCCATTTGCCCAGAAGTGCTCTAACTTGTACAACATTAATTTTAAACTATGTTTTGTCTTGTTTGATTAGTTGTATCGACTTTGCTGGAGCCTGAGGAACAATACGGAGGAGAGGGTGGACCTCGAACAGGATAACTGGGTTAATGACGAAGACAGCAACAATATGGAAATAGATGGTAATGATGAGACATACTTAGATATGCCGTACAGTAAAGATGCAGTCATATAGGTACTGTATACAGATACAAGCAGCTTGTCTTCACTTCACTTAACTCTTCTGTTCCAGAACCAGAGGAGGAACCTGGCTTCTGTAAAAAAGCAGTGATGTGCTTCTGTGGACTGGAGAACAAGAAAGCCCCCAAGCTGACTGCAGAAGAGGAGGCAGAGCTGCAGAAGAAGCTCACAGACACCTCAGAGGAGCCTCTATGGAGGAACATTGTCAATGCCAACGCCGTTATACTCCTGTGTGTGGCTGTTTTCTGTCATGGATTTTTCGGTTAACAAAACTTGTGTGAGTTTGACTGCTCCCGAATAACCTATTCATATTTTACTGACAGGATTTTATATGAATGCAATTTAAAGCAAAGTGGACGGTGGCCCTCAAACCAATTATGAATAAGATAATACACTTGCATACCTTTTTACCATGTGTCATTACTACTGTATGTACAGTACATTGTATATTCATACTGCATCTACACAGGACATACAATATATTTTTGTAGCGTATTTGCCTTTTTGGTCAAGTATTCCTGGTATTTTGATGAAAAATGAGTCAACCCTACTGTAAAATATTAACCAGCCAAAGCATGCAATACACCTGTCAGTCTACTATAGGGTTCCGTGTCAATGTCACACTTTGTACCTGACACTAAACATATAAATGCTTCTTTTTTGCATCATGGACTGGTTTGCATGCTCTGAATTGTTAATTGGACTGGTTTGCATTTTCTCATTACGTGGGCTCAAAGGCTTTAGTGTTGTCATTCCTTAAATCTATGCACCTTACTGGAGGTTTTCTTTAGTGTTAATGGATAAAAACATCTCAGGAAGAAGGGGCTGTGAATTACTTGCAGGCACAGTCTGACAAACTTTACTTCCCTCTCGTGGTTTACTGTTGTTTCAGTTAGAATTGTAAAATACAGTTTGTGCTGCATGTTATTAAACTTTCCATTTTTGAAAAATCTTTGTCTTACTGGGGTAAATCATACTTGTATTTACTTGTTAAATAAATGTTGGATGACAAACACACATGATTGCTTTTTAACATACCAAACAATGTGTGAGTTATTCCCGATAGGACACACCTGTCTTATCACTGACTGTGTAACTGATTGACCGCTGTTGAATGATTTATGGTTTCTGCCACCTGCACATTTTTATCCCTGTCATTTATTGTAATTTTTGTGGTTACCCCGCTGTCACATAATGCTGCTAAAATGGGTAATATTGTCTCTGTAATATTGTAAAGTCTTGACTTGACCAGGTAAAGTGCTCCGAGATGATTTGGTGCTTTATAAATCAAATTAAAAATGCATTGAAATCTGCTCACTTTGCAATGCACTTATCTGTTTGACTCGTGTCTGGCAAGGATTCTGCTGTCGTGACTGTGTAGTAAAAACAGTCAAAGGTCGACACAGGCTTATCAGAAGAAACCTTTTAGTTTTAGTGCTATAACCCAAACGCTATCTGTTGGCCATCTTTACCCACCTCGATGAGTAATAAAGAGACCAGACATGTTTGGAATTCTTTGCAAATTGCAAACAAAAGACTGAGCTGATTCTGACATCATGCAGCCTGTAGTTTGACAGTGGGTCATTGTTTGAAGAGGAAGAGCTGAAACTATATAACTATAACTATATATATATATATATATATATATATATATATATATATATATATATATATATATATATGTATATATATATATATAGTTATAAAGAAATGTCATCAATATTTTAATTTTGTTTCAGCTCTTCCTCTTCAAACAATGAAGAAAACAAACAAGAATTCCAAACATGTATGTATGTATATACATACATACATACATACATACATACATACATGTATACATATATGTATACATATATATACACACACACACACACACACACACACACACACACACACACACACATATATATATATATATATATACAGGGAACATACCCTAACACTAGGAGCACTTTAGTACTTACAGCACAGGACTGTGAGTGATATTTGCCTGACCATCAATCCTAACGAGTCCTACCTATATATCAAAATAAAGATGCTGATTATTGCTCCACAAATTATGCATGATTTTAAAAATTCTTAACTAAATCAGTGTGTCGCGGACACAGATCCATCAAGTATCTAACATAATTAGCTTCACAAAGGTATTACTGTATGTAGACTTCATAAAATTGTACAATTTTATAAAGTGAATCTCCAGAAGAATTATTATTTAAAAGTATTAAACAGTAGAGTGCTCTGTTAAGCACTTTTTGTTAGAAATCACAATCAGTGTTACAACACAAGCAACATGTAAAAATAGGGTTATTCAAACTGCTGTATAAAACCCCATTAAAGATGCCTTTCTGGGTACTGTTTCACTGTGTTAACCTTTAAAAAATGTATACAGACCTACTATAAGCATCTCAGGTCTGCTTGGAATTGTTTTGATAGTAACGTTAACAAATGTGCGTGATTAGTTTATTCCATGTACTAATATACTAATATATCTATTATCATGAAGAGTTATTTGTAGTCATTAATTGACTAAATATTCTGCGCAGCCCTCGAGCCCACAGTGATCTTCCTGTACGGCCCTGTTACTGTTGGGTTTGAATAGCCCTGATTTAAAACATGAGGTCACGCTACACATTACAAGATGGCTGAGACAATGTCGCCTCCTACTGGCATGAGAGCCTCACTACATGTGAAAAGCAGTGACACATGATACTTGCAGGGAAGAATTTAAAAGATGTTTAAGCTACAGTTAATTGGACTTTAACAGGACATATCTGCCATCAAACTTAACTGTTCAGGAATGATAGTCCTTAGTGTGGCACGGAGTATTTACAGGGCTCCTTTATGTGTGTACTTTACTATATACAGTGAACCCTCGCTATAACGCGGTTCACCTTTCATGGTCACGCTGCTTCACGGATTTGCATCGTGCATTGTGTTCTGCATTCTGATTGGCTAAACAGTCTCTCCGCTTCTTCTCTACCTGTTTGTCAATAACGTTGCGGTTTAATATGTACACGTACGTAAAACAGCTTGCCAAATTAAAAATAATCGATGGTGGCATGTCGGTTTATAAGAATCTTTTTGCCCAGAAGAAAAAAGAGCGACAACAACTACCGATAACTATGTTCTTCTCTCGAAAAACCACACCTGCACCGCGGGCTTTAGAAGAAACAACGCTGCAGAGCGGAGTCAGGATGCAGCAGCTCAGTCAGAAGAGCAGTGAAATACACGAGTCACTATTTGTCCGACTGTACTTTGTATTTGTTTTCATAATCATTTTTCATTTCCTCCCGTTCTAATCCAATGACTCGGGTCGCAGTGGGGCGGTGCTGATCTCAGCAATTTGAAGCCTTCAGTTCGTATTGATGATTCAAATTATTATTTTACAGTACAGTAGCTATTTGTAAAAAAAAACATTTATACAGTACTTTTATTTGTTAAACAAATGCTTGGGCCTGTAAAAAGGTTTTGTTCTTTGGTTTCAATGTATTATGGAGTATTTCATTGTATAATAATTGTAAAAAAAAATAAAGGTTACTACTTCACGGATTTCGCCTATCACGGTTTCTATTTGGAACGTAACCCCCGCGAAAAACGAGGGTTCACTGTACATCCTAATAAAATATAACAAAAACTGAGGCACTGAGGTACAGTCCAATTGTATTCTGATTGGAAAAGTCATAACATAAAAGTAATAATTACTCAACAGATCAAAGTAAGAAGTCATTACTTTTGCTACTCAGGTGCCTTTACGACAACCACACATTGCATGTTTGTGTTTCACACAAATTAGACATTTAATCAAGCTGCCTGCCCACCTGCATTTACAGTTATTTACTGGACGTCAACAGCTAGTTTCACTCGAGCCTTTTCTGTGGAGCATATTTATGTTCCCAAGTTCCTAAGTTCTCGAGTTCCCCAGTTCAACCCTAACCGGGAAACAACTTTTCCGGTTCCAATTATGTGGTACATAGAGCTAGGGGAGCGTAGGACCCTGGGAACATGGGAACGACTCCCTCGGCTGCACGCAGCTCTCCAGACATCCTTGTCACCACAAAGTTCACACACACACCCTGCAACTCTGAAGAAAGCAGGTGATTCATGGTCTTTAATTAACACAATGTATGGGGAGCAGCATTTCTCTGCTTTTTGGAGGTTAGCACTAACAGCCTCTGCACTGAGGTAACACCTGAGCACACTGTCCACCAAGTACGGAGACAAAGCTGCATTAAACTGATTCAACAGTAACCACGCTGAAAATAACCAAACTGTTTAAAACAGTTGCTTGTTGAATTTGAAATTGTCATCCCAGTAAGACCTTACTTCCCCCTTCAGCATTTATACACAGTGTGTGAGTATCTGTCAGAACTTATAACTTCTTATATGAACACATATAGTCACGCAACAATCATATGGATGGCCACAGGAGGGGCGTGACATATCATATCGTTCACGATAATACCGGTATACCGCTATATAAAAAAAAACCTATATTTGTGAGAAATGCAATTTTCCGACCCGTTGACGTAATGACGTCATACTGTTGTGCAGCGGAAACGTATGAAATATAGTTGCAGCTTATCGAGCAACAAGCATGGCTGAAAGCCGCAGTATTCTTCAGGTTTTCAGCACAGTGCGAGTTTAATTGACGGCCGCTTTCTCCGACCGCCGTTCCTCCAACTGTCGTGTCTGAGTGCTATACACCGTGGAACTTTACACACAACGGAGCGCACCGGACGCTCAGGTGAACGACTAAACTGTTTACGAAACAAAAGTGCAAGAAAAGCCCCAAACTACGTTATGAATGGGCAAACATCAACGCTAACCTTAAGAAAATCAGGCCTAAACATTGTTGAATCTGCTGACAGTGGTGAGGAAGTAATTAGAAGCTCTACAGGTGATCATGGTAACACATAAATCTTTTACTTATTTTGTTTATATTGTATGTTATTGAAGTTATTAATGAAATATTGTTCAGTATTTTGCCATATCAAGAATGTCGTTCTCGCAAAAATTCTCAGATATACTGTGATATTATTTTAGAGCCATATCGCCACAGGAGGAAATATCGCCACATGAGGAAATGCTTTAATCAACACGTCTAACAACAACAATAAATTGGTTTAAAATATATATATATATATATATATATATATATATATATATATATATATATATGTTTATATCCTCATTTCAAGTGCTAAATGGGAGGACTTAAAGCAACAATATTGCAAAATTTCTGAGCTAGAGCAACAGCGGGCTCTGTGGCCACTAGTGGTAATCACACAAAAACATAATTTCAAATGCGCACAAGAAATAAATTAGACCGAGTCAAGATCCACCGCTCGCTCCTCCCCGGCTCGTCCAAATATGTTCACTTCTGGCAACAAAATAACAAGACGGAGATGGACGAAATTAAAACTCGAGACTTCAGAACGACAGTTAACAAACCAACCGGTGACGTCATAATTGGTTGCCGCTTAGTGTAGTTAGTCACTATAGTTGTTACTTAAAAACATTACAGTAACATGTTCTAATGTAATTAGTTACTGCTAACTTGTCATGAATTTTCTAAGATACAGAAAAATATTGAATATGATTTTTAACATGAAAATAAACGAGATACCAGAACGTAACAGAAAAATGCACCATCAAATGGGGTTTGAGGAACCTTCTACTTGTTACTTCAATAATTTGGTGAGTACACACTTTAGCTCCTCGTCAAACTTCCAGGAAGAGCAAGTTTATATCGAGAACTTACTGCTCAAACTCCCCCAAACAGAGTCCATTTGGTGTTCAGAGTTTCTGTTGTCCTCTGCCCCAGTGTTGTATTTGATACCTATATTATGTAAGCATATCCCTCCTACATCGATTAAAAATTCACATCATGTTTTTTCTCCTCTTTGATCTGAGGATTAGTTATTGGTCAGCATGATAGCTCGAGCAGATACAAAACGTATTAAAATCTTTGTTATGCAACGTCGCTGCATGTGCAGATCTGCGAAGGGAGCTTAGGATGCTGCATTCAAGTTTCTTTATAGAAACCAAAGAGTCTCAAATTTTGCCGTTTTTTTTTTTTTTTTAATCCTTAAGTCTTAAAGAGGAATTAATACAAGTGACGAATCTCCGCTGTGTTGTTTTAAGGCCCTGCTGAAACAAATACATTTCTGAAAACATGAATGAGATCTTTGTGGTCTGTGATGAATATGATGGATTTGTTTTTCCAAAGCTTCCAGTCAGCAGCTTGATGCAAAGTTAATTTGTGAGCGAATTTATGCTTTGTTTTCCCGTCTCAGACGCGCTGCACTGTGCAGATTAGATCTATTTACACCGGCTTCCTGTGTTCCTGGCTTCTGTACTTAACCGTATGTGCGAGTGTGTGCATACGAGGTATGATTCATAGATGCTCGGAGGGCTGTGCGCGTGTGTGTATACGTGCATGTGTGTGTGTGTGTGTGTGTGTGTGTGTGTGTGTGTGTGTGTGTGTGTGTGTGTGTGTGTGTGTGTTTAGATGGGGGTGTGGAAAGGGTGGGCGGGGGTATTGTCCTCATTGGCTGAAATATTTTCTCTGGCAATGAGCAAACGTGATCCTGCCTGCAGAGGCACTGCAGTGTGTGCTGCAGCGAGGGAGAGTGAACGAGAGAAAAAGAGAGGCAGTGTGTTTTTGAGAGTGAGAGAGGGAGCGAGAGAGCGAGAGGAGAGAGTGAGAGAGAGAGAGAGATTGTGTGTGTGTGAGAGTGTGCATGTATGTGTGAAAACACTGCGCATGTGTGACGGTGAGGCGCACCGACTGGAGCAGACGGAGGAGGAGAAAGAGCAGTAATGAACGGCAGCTGAGCCAAGAGGAGAGGTAACAGCAGAGGAGAGGGAAAGAGGGAGAAGAGAGGTTTACCTGAAGACCAGAAGAGAGAGGGAGGGAGGCAGGGAGGGAGGGAAGGAAGGAAGAAAGACAGAAAGAGAAGGGGACATTCAAGAGACGCAGTACAGAAGCTCGGGTTGCCTGCACAGAATAAGCTGAAGAATTTGAGAGAAGAAAAAGGGATGGAGAGAGGGAGACCAGAGGAAGACGCTCAGTCACAGCTCGGAGGAGAAGGAGCGAGGTTGGGAGAGTGAAGGACAAAAGGTACCAGCGAGAGGAGGCGAAGAGGGACATGATGTATCCACCTTGCAACGGCTTCCTCCATCTTACATCTCCCCCATCTTTTGCTCCCGCCGCCGCTGCTTGATGTTCGTCCTTCCACGATAAGACGGACGGGAGAGAGCATCCTCCCTCTGGTGAGACGTTCACTCGAGAAAAGAAAGGGGCAGAGCGGCTTTGTTTATCTTCACAGAACAACACAGACAGCAAAGATATCAAAGCAGAAACTGGAACGGGAGCGAGGAGGCAAGACAAGTGCGTAGGAGACAGGTGAGGATGAAACGAGGCTTTGAATCCGTTTCATGGTGAAGACAGCGAGCTTCTTCGGTGTGTTGTGAATGTGTACCTGGACAATCTGAACGTTTCAGCTCTGCGCGCTGTGGCTCCTTGATCTTTCATATATATATATATATATATATATATATATATATATATATATATCCATCTTTATGCGAGCATGACATAGGCAGAGGTCGTCTCTGCTTTTTGCTTTGTTGTGTTAAGCTGGGATTTGCACGGTTGTTGCATCATGACGTCCATTTTGCAGACACGCGCAGACAGATATATGAATGGAGACACACATGTATGCCGCCAGAGACGCACACCTGCACACCTGCTTATCTGCACAGACCATACACAGTGGTTGGAAACTATGAATAGAGCCTGATGATGTGTGAGTTTGGGTGGAGATGCTATCTTGAGGGTTTCCTGTCTCCGGTGGTTATGACATTTGACAGACCTCTGCACAGACAGAGAGTATGTGTGTGTGCACGTGCGTGTGTGTGTGTGTGTGTGTGTGTGTGTGTGTGTGTGTGTGTGTGTGTGCGTGTGTGTGTGTGTGTGTGTGTGTGTGGAGGGAAGGAGGGCGGGGGTAATAGGAACAGGGCAGGAGCGGCCTGTTCTGTAGTTGTCAGCAACACTGAGGCATCTCCATATTGGCCATACATTGGCGCTGCAGTGAGAGCGCTCGGCACACCATGCTGCGATTGCATAACTGCTGCACCCCTCCCACATGCAAGGCATCGCACAAAAAGCCGCTCCGTCTCGCACGGTCCAAACATTTCATCCACCTCGCTTCTGTCTCACATACAAGTCCCTCTTGAGCTGACGGCAACAGCATCGCTGTCGATCATAAACCTGTGCTGAGACGAGCCTCTTTATAAGAAGATCAAAAAAAAAAAAATCAATCAAGTCGCTGCTGTTATTGAAGAGCTGGGCACTTGCCGAGCTTTTCCCCTCATAAATCTTCTATGAAGTGTGTGTCAGGGAAGAGCGATGCTGCTTATGGCTTTTTTATGTTTCTCCCTGTGTGCAGCCCTGCCATGTTGCTGAGGGAGCTACACAGACGAGAACAAAGAGCACTTGGCTGTAATGAATTGCGAGGCAAAATGGCCGATGTCTGCTATGAATGACAGCGGGCTGAATTATTAAAAACAACACCTCGCCACACACACACTGAGCACTTCCTGCCCATGCAAAAACACAAACACAAACACCAGACTGCAGTCATGCAGCTGACTGTAAATATGACAGATGGATAGAAGCAAACATCACATGTGGATCTAAATCCTGGGTTTAATATCTAGTTGTATTCAAACATTAAAATGACATTATCTGCTGTATTATGCATTTAAAAGGCACCCATAAATGATTGTAAGCACTATTCATACACTAAAATAAAAATATGCAAAGCTATATATATATATATATATATATTATCAAAGATTTGTATATTCTGACTGTACCAAACAAATAAAAAACATCATGAACATAGAAACGAGAAGGACACACAGGTGCATCTTTCATCTGCATTTATACAGCACCAAACTTAATTTGTTTTCAAACTGTAAAACGTACAACTGAATCTCTGCAAACCCCATAATTCACAGAGAAAAGCTGCAGCCAGTGAACATACTATAAATCTGGGGATTTATCCTCAGACCACGCTAAGGTCATAACATAATATTCCGCTTGGGTCCGAGCGGAGACGCGTCGGTGTTTTTACCAGCTGAGGTATGAATGTGGATACAAATCTCAACATAGCTGGCATAACTGACATACTGCTGGAATGTGGCGTCGGGGACATGAAGACCTGGAGCCTCGGTTCATGCCCAAGATAAAGAGAGATGGATGGACAAGCACGAGGGAGAGACAGACGGACGGAGACAGACAGATTTCCACTGAGAAAAATGAGAGGCAGGCAGGCAGGCAGGCAGGCACTGCCTTTATGACTCATTCAGAACATGGTGCCCTTCTCCTGCACTCCGATCTGCACAGGTGGAATCTATCCAGTGTGATCATGAGTACCAGGGCAGTGTGTGTGTGTGTGTGTGTGTGTGTGTGTGTGTGTGTGTGTGTGTGTGTGTGTGTGTGTGTGTGTGTGTGTGTGTGTGTGTAAGAGATAAATACATGAGGGAACACAGTGTGAGTGTGATATGATAGGAATGTTCTCAGTGTGTGGAGTTGTGTGTGCTTTTCTCTCTCCTTTCAGGTGTGTGTCAGTCTAATCAGTCATCAATAAATGTACCGTGACATTCACATTTAAAAATATTCATTACAGAGGTTCACATCGGCCCGTTATCAGTTGGTCGGTGGGTCCACAGGAATGTAAAGGGTGGTGCCCTGTAGCTATGTGATGGGGAGTCGTCTGAGGGTGAGAATGTTCGAGGATCTGTTGTGTGTGTGTGTGTGTGTCTAAAATGTGAATACAGCTCTGTGTGTGTTTAATGGTATGAGGAATTTGCTGCTGAGGCAGCCTCCTCTAACATCTCTGTGGTCAGCTCTCCTCTTCCTCCTCTTGCTTGTGATGATGAGGTCAAATGCCTGCCATGATTTCATTAGTGTAATAATTCCTCTGCAGGAAGATGATCCAGAGTTACACACACACACACACACACACACACACACACACACACACACACACACACAGTCAGTCTGTGAAGACTGTGGGGAGCTGCAGCAGTTTACACTGTGTTAATATGGTGGCAGGGTAGAAGATGAGCTCCTTACATAACTGGAGAGGGCTCTGTCGTTTAGGAGGAGGCTGCGCCACAAAGCTGGCCCATCAGCAGACAGCCTGCATCAGTTATCGGCCCTTTTCATAGCTCTGTCACCAAATTAGAGGGTAATTTTAGCTGCTTCATCTCCCCCAGGCTCCTCAAAGGCTCCTCGTGCAGCCTGGTTGCTTTATCAGCTTGATCCTTATCATTATCAGACAGATGTATTTTTACAAGCCGTTTATATAAATGAGTCTGGACATGCAGGATCTTTTTTTGATTATCAATTATCTGAGCCCAACTGGATAATTGAGACTTCATAAAATATGATAATGATCTATTGGCTATAGTATTTTGTGTTTTTTTTTATTTTTATTTTTTTTATACAAACGTAAAATAAAGACACAGATTCCCTAATGTGTTTGTACAACACCCTCAACATATTTCTATTCTGTGCTTTCCTATTATATATGACAGCATATCTTTATCTTTGCTGATGTCAGACTAATTCAAAACATCATTTGATATGCTCATTATCAGGCCTGAAACAAAACAAAACTTTGCCCGAGTAAGTGCAGTTTGAAATGGACAAAATGTAATTCAAATAATTAAATATCTGATCAAAGAATAAATAAACAGGACTAAGAAGCTGACCAGACTTCAGCAACAGTGAACGTTTCTAGCTACACTTCATCACCAGAGGTGCATATCAATATTTAGGGTATGTGGAATCTACTAACAAAAAGTACTTTGTCCTTTGGAAATAAATTCCAATATTTAGGCTTCATCTTCTCTAATATGAACCACGTTTTCGTATTAAAAGTGCAACATTTGGTCGTTTAAAAAGGATTAAATAGTATAAGCTTTTTTTTTTTTTTTTAGCCACAGCATTTACTATACAAACGTAGGCCGTATTTGGACAGGCCATCCACAGATAAAGTCACTCGGTCTCCACTTATTTCACGTTTTTCAAACCAATTTTGTGGACACAAACCTGAGCTCCGTGCGCTTCTCTGTCTGCAGCCAGCTAGCATCCACTGACATCATGTGAGGCGTTTAGGGAACACTAGTTAGTTGTAATCGCCGAGCAATAGAGTTCATGTGAGACATTGAAGGAACATTGCTTTGTAGCGTTAAGTGGTAATTTGTACGTGAGGCGTTAAGGGGACATCTGGAAATTGTACCGTCTAGTTCATGTGAGACATTGAGGGGACATTGCTTTGTAGCGTTAAGTGGTCATTTGTACGTGAGGCGTTAAGGGGACATCTGGAAATTGTACCGTCTACCGATACACCGCATGTGAGGCGTTTAGGGGGCATCTGGAAATTGTAGCTACAGAAAACCGCCTGGGCAACACTCTCCCCCTTTAAAGCGCATGGAAACTACAGATATGAACTGTAATTTGTAATTATCTTTTATAATTTATAATTTTCTTATCTTTAAGAGATTCAAAAAAAAATTATTTTAAAATTTAAAAAAAATGTATCATTAAAGAACCAGTATAAAAGTCAAAGTTTCAGTCCAGGTGTTGAAAGATACTATAAGCCACAGTCAGTTTACTGTCTAACAATAAATAACTAAATGATCATATTGTGTTTTTGAAACATCCAGAGGAAGGAAGGTACTTACTTAAACTGTAACAGAATAAGTTGCACACATATAAAACATACATCCTATATAAATATTGTGTTATTAATCTATCCATGCCACACAGAATTTGTATCATGATATAAAACTAGATCGTTTGGACAACCTCCTTCTTTTTGATAACGTATTTACCGTGAAGGCTATCATTCATGAAGATTATTTCTCTTGCATAAATAGCTTCTGGAAGCATTAAGCATCGCTGTCCAAGCATACCAAAACTGAAGAAAACAACACGCTATTTTATTTTTGTTGCTCACACCCAGCCTCATGAAATGTGCATGAATGCCTACTGTGTGTGTGTGTGCAAGAGGATGAGAAAGAAACAAAAGCTATTTTGGGAGAAGCGTTGCAGCACTGCAGTGCTGGACGGACACATTTGGTGAGATTGTGAGTGATGCTGGCAAACAGCTCTGTGAGTATGTCAACAGATTAATGAATAAAGAATAAATGGGAGAAACAAATGTCCACGCACTCGCCTTATATGGCTCACTGCGTCACGTGAAAGCAATGGGCTAAAGCACTTCCGCCTGTTAGGTACATCTTCCTCATTCAGTGTGAATCTTCAGGAATGGTTGGGGGCAGGAAACCACAGAGAATTGCACAGATAAACAAACCATAAATAGAAACCAGGACCTTAGCTTTGTTCCCTCTCTTCTCTCTTTCTCTCTCTCTCCCTCCCTCTCTCTTCCTCGTCATGTAGGTCACCTCCTCTGTTCAGTGTTTTTTTTTTATTCCTCTAATGAATCATCACTGTTGACAGCTGCGCTGAGAATGAAAGATGTGTCATCCTCCCTCGTCTGCTATTTGGCAGCTATTGTTTTGGTCAAGCTAAAGATTTTCATCCCTGCACTTGTTCTCTTTCACAAACCCACATACAGTATGACACAAAACCCTCCATGCAGTGTGTAAACTTTTCCTACGCACGTTAGCGTCGAACCAACGCAGCTCACAAGATGACAAGAGTGTTGACAGGAAGCAGTAAGAATGACAAGAGCAAGGCTGCAACTGTTTCACAATCACCTGCTCCGACCGCACAGTGGGGCAAGCTGTGGCTGCTAATGACTTGTCATCTTCATTTACTGGTTTTATGTGCAGTCAGTTTACACAGCAGATTACCTGCTTTTGTTGTTACACAATAGGACTTTTTAAAGGTTCTCAGAGGTCTTTAAAGGTGCGGGGTGGTAGATTTTCACAGCCCTGACGCAAACATATGTTTATATAATCTTTTATAATCATTTTATTTGCACTAGGAAGACAAAGAAAAATAAATTTGATGAAATTCAGCCTAGTTTAATGAAGGTTTTGGCTTTCTGGTCAAAATAATTATTCACAGTGATATGGTGAACGAAAAATCACTTAAGCTCAGTATTTCTAAGATTCTGGCTACAAGCATACATTTTTATGTACATGTGGCAGATTTTATTTCAGACTTGTACATATAGAAACACAATGAGAAAGTTCAAACATATAAGGAAGGAACAAAAATCTGTCATATGGTAAATACACGTGGATAAATAGAAGTGGAGTGGCCACTTTGTTCCACACCACTTTATTCAGGCCACACTTGAACAATTAAATATTAATCAGTAGAGCAACTCTGCCATCTTCACAAAGCTTATAACGTTCAGCTTTTGGTGACATTGTTGGAAATCATGAATACAATTTTACTGTATTAGTGTTTGTAAAGACTTCAGTATATGTATTTGGTGGGAAAGAATATTTGGGGGGAACAACGACAACCGCTGGATCTCAGAAGAGTCTTTTTCTGTAGTTTTGATGCCCTCCAAAATTCATTTTAGGTGGTGCTCAAAACATATTGGGTGCAGCACTTAAGCCTTATAATGGAAGGGAAAACCCTGCTGTATCTTACAGGAATGCATTTTACTGAGAGGTGCAGCATTTATGTATATTTCTAAAGATATAAAATAACACTGAAACTATTTCATGTACCTCTTTTCTGTTTCCACAGGTAGATGGACCAAAGGAACCCTGAAACACGTTGGGTTCTGAGAAACTGAAAAAGGAAGACAAGCACAGAGGCATACTTCGAGCTGCAGTCACTGTTTCTGCTTCGTTGGGAGGGCTGTCTGAAAGTCCAAATAAAAACCGCCCCTTCACTCCCACCTCTGAGGAATTCAGGAGCCTTGGAGTTTGAAGGAGTCATTCTAACAGCTTTCGGGAGCATTGTGGGACACCTCCCAAAAAAAGACCTCCTTCCATTTTCTTATCAACAAGTCACTGAAAGGGTCACATAGGGTCACCTAACCAAACTGGACCAAGAGCAGAGAGAAAAGCTAAGGGTAATATTTTCTTTCTCACGCACTCAAGTCAATGTGTAACACACCCTTGGTCAAAAACAGGAAGCAAAGCAGCGGTTCGAGCGAGAAACAAGTTGAAAGTCTCGTTTAAGGAGGGAGTTTTCCTCAGGAGGGCACAGGATATAGTTTCAGAGAATACCTCTTGGACCTTTTTGAACTGCCTATAATCAACACGCCAATCTATGAATGCAGAAATCCACCAATCTGAACTGTATGTATATATGTGAGCATCTGTGTGCATATGAGATTATTTATTAGTGTATCACTGAGTGAGAACATATCTCTGTGCTAAAGTCAGTCCTTGTGTGTGTATCTATATTTCAGTAAATAGCCATCAGAAACAGCACAGGAACATCAGCATAGCTGAGTTGAAACAACGGAAAGCTACCTTTAAGTTGTCAACACTGGTCGGATAGTGTAAGCTGGACTGTTAAATCATCTGAACATATAAACTGTGACAGAATAAGAGCAGATTGTGTTGCTCTGGCTGAGCTCCTCTATCTGTCTCCCCCTCATAAAGACTCAGGCTGACTGTAGCGCCTGCCAGGGGGGCTCTCTGAGGGAAACATGGAGGCAACCATCCGTCCCCATGTCCCCTCTAATGGCTGACTTCAGAGAAGGACTCCAATTTTTGTCCCCGTGCGCAGAACCAGGCAGGGTTGTCCAGCGCTGATTAGAGACGCAGCCCCTCTCTCTTCCACCTCAAAAACGTGCGAATGTCCTGCCTCAGGCGTCAGCCCGTCACCATCCCCATGGACACCGTCAAGATCATCCAGTCGGAGAAGTTTCCCAGAGAGTGCCCTGTGCCCGTCACCCAGCCGCGCTATGCCCCGCCCCCCAGAGTGGCGTGGGACGGCGGAGGCGAGGGCGAAATCATCGTCAACCAGGCCTGCAGCGACCTGACACTGGACATATCGGTGTCTCCCAGACCGATGGTGTCTTCCCCGGCCCCCTTGACACGCAGGGAGCAGAGCTTCCTGGCGCAGCGCAAAACCAGTGCCAATGAAATCTGCTACCACCAGTTCCACTACAAGATGGAGGACGTCATCGTCAACCAGTATGTGCTGCGCTCGTCCTCCACCTCGTCCTCCACTTCTTCCTCCTCCTCCTCGGGACCCGTCATGCCCTGCGAGCCACTGGACTGCCCCACCTGCGGTCACACTTACAACTTTGCCGGGAAGCGTCCGCGCATCCTCTCCTGTCTGCACTCGGTGTGCGAGGAGTGCCTGCAGATCCTCTATGAGTCCTGTCCCAAGTACAAGTTCATCTCCTGCCCCACGTGCCGGCGTGAGACAGTGCTGTTCACTGACTATGGCCTGGCTGCTCTGGCCATTAACACCAGCATCCTGAGCCGCTTGCCCTCTGACCCCAATGGGCCCGTGCAGTGGGGCGGGGACGCTGACCGCAGCTGCTACCAGACTGTGCGTCAATACTGCCAGTCAGCCTGCACCTGCCAGATCGCCAACCCCTTGTCCTCCTGTGGCATCATGTAGACAAGGGGGGCCACTGCAGGCATGACTCGACGCTGCCCCCCACCACCACCACCACCACCACTCTTTTCATCTATAAGCTCTACCCTTTCTGCCAACCCCCCTTCTCTGACACATACAGTAAATAAATCCCTCCATAGATGTTATCTCTATATATTTAATAGCACAGATGGATGCTGTGTGGGACTAATGGATGCCAGATGGTTCAATAAATAGTAAATAAATGTATTTTATGTATGGACTGGAATCCTATTCACCCTCTCTCGTTTGGTTGGACGTGTTTGTCATTGACATCTCTTTACATGGGAATGCCAGGGGAGGTCTGTCCCCCCAACCTAGGTGAATAAAGATTAAATAAATGAGAATTAAATCTGTGTGGCCTGCACTTGTTATCTGTCAGTGCTCTGAGTGACTACGGCTGCACACAACTGGCTTTTCTTTTTCTTATTTTGAATCCTGCTCTTTGACATTTTAAAAGCCATTTTAAGAAGTATATTTTGCTGGTATTTTAGTATTTATTTTAGCACTTTTTGAACGATCAGTGTGTCAATTTTGCTGCTCGGGGTTTCTCAGTTGAACCAATAACAGTAGATGGATGATGTCTGTTATTGTGAAAAATGAAAAAAATATTTTTAAGCTTGCAGTCAGCGAGGGCTTCTCACTCACCTGCTGAACCTTACTCCCTATGTCTTATATTTAGTTATTTCTCTGCTTCCTTATGTGATAATGGTACATGTAATTTTTTTTGTTCATTTACAATGTTGGTGATGAAGCTCAGCGAATTAGAAGCAAAGCTCCACCGAGTCCTTAGCCGCTGTAGTTAGCCAGTAGCCAACCTATCTCATAGCGCCAACTTTTCCCCAGACAGCTCCGGAGCGTCCAGCAAGCCAACGTTGGCTGGGTGTCTGTCCGAAGGAAGCACAGCCCTGAGCAGAAGCCCATAGTTCCCCACCAGGCAATTTGTGTTTATAACAGGTTCTCCGCTTTCAGCAACGCACCCGCTGAAAAACCAACTGTGAGTCATTCCTAAAAAAAAAAGATCCCGATGGTGCACTGGCGGAAACTAACTGACCTCCAACAGTTCATAACATGCCTCGGAAAACGTATTATTAGCCACATGGTTGTTTACCTGTCACGTAACACGCACACAAGATCACCGTCTCTATGTCGTCCTGGCGTGTCACAAAACTCTCTCCATCTTACAAATGCCATTAGAATGTTTACCTTAATTTTAGCTCTCATCGTCTTGGGTCGTTTGGTTCACCCCGGACGTTTGCACTTTATAGGGACATCGTTGGCAAAAGAATGCACAGGAAATGGCAATGAAAAATTGTGCAAGCAATACATTAGCTAGTTTGCAGAGTCCCTTCCTTACTCAGGATATGATATGACGCCACTGACAGGCAATTTAGTGAAACTACGGACTTTTATGGGTATAATATTGTTGGAAACTTGTGGGATAATGTAAGTATAAACTCAACCAAAGATAGGTTTTGTCTTTTTTTTTTTTTTTTAATTTTCATGTGGAAAAGTTTCATACTATGAAGGGATAGTTTAAGGGGGGGAATTTCCCCAAACATAATTACTGTTCCTTACATTTTGTGCCAAATTCTTTGAAAAATTCCAAATACTGATCGGCTCCAATTTCGAAAATGTACTGATTTTATTCTGTTTTGTATAAACTGTATCAACAATTTGAAAATGTACTCCTCATCACTGGAAAAACATGATGGGCACTATTTTCACACATTTGCCAGTCATAAATAATTATTACACAAGAAAAATTCTAAATATTGGTTGCATCAAGAATTAGAACACATGTTTGACTGTTAATCGAAAGTGTATGGTGTGTAAAAATATTTTCTTATTTCACATGTGGACACATCATCAGTATTTATTGTATAGAAACATACACCCATACAAAGGTGATACGATTTTCAGATAAGTACATATATTTACCTTCTGTCATTTGACATATTGTAATCTGCAGCTGTGACACGGAAAAGTAATTATACAAAGAGTTGTTATAATTGAGCTTTGTACTGCCAGGAATCGTACATTATATACATTATGTTAAGCTATGTATTTAGTTCCCTGTCACAATTTTTATAGAGAATACCTCCATTTGTCAGTATAACACACATTTTCTAATAAATTAACATGGCAGACTGCTGCACCATTGGCTAAAAAGGAGGTCACTTTGAAAGCAGTTTCAGTACCCAGATTTTTAAGGGAAAGCTTTCTCCATGCTGAAACCAAAATGTCAAAACATCAAGACAAACACTGTGGTCCATTTTAGGGCTGAGTTTTCCCCCTCCTCCTGAACAGCTGGCTCAACCGTCGTCGGGCTGAGTTTTTCTCAGATGACTGCATCTGTTGGCTTTATAGATAAAAAATTCATCAGGCAAAGATTAAACAAGTTGGTGTGGAGAACTGGAGGCATCGTCTAAGCTAAATTTCATGACAAAAAGGGACATAATGTTCAAGAGGAGCAGATGCACAGACTGAAAATGAACTCTCACCAAAGCCTCTCCATCTACTGTGCATTAGCTCCGGATCACTGCATCCAGTTTGGCCGGCTGCCATGTTGGAGCAGCACACACATTTCCTCAGAGCATCGAGCATCATAAGAGATTAATAATACTGCCCCCTTAGAGGTTACAGTTATAAATATTATATCTCACCCTTTTGTATATGACACAGCTGAATCCTCTCTTCTCAAAGACCCAATTTTTAACCTCCAGTTCTTGTTCGTTTTATTCGTCTCGTCTTTTGTGGACTCCTGAAAAGATGCAAATATTTGTGGACCAATTAAATGAAGATTAAATGACAATAAATACAAATGATTTACAGAAAACCTATAATAACAATACATTTGACATAATATGTATATTATGTAGCCTGTAGCTGGATTATGTTTGTTATTTTAGTATAAATTGTATTTTATGTTGTATTCTGTATTTGAATGTATTCTACCTGAATTTCATGGTCGACCTCTGCCTTCTCCAACAGGTCGTCTGTACTTAGATGCTGCCCTCTGCAGTTTGCATTAAGCTTTCCTGCACAAAGCAAAACAAATCCGTTTCCATGTGCTGGAAGAAAAACTTAATTAAGAAAGAAACGGGTAGGAGATGACTCACTTAAATGCAGCGTTGCAAGTGTTGTGTCTGAAGCTGATCTCTGCCGAAAATGTCCGTACTTCCGCTGCTGCTGTTCGCCGGAACTATGCTCTGTATTGTCTGCAGTTTCAAGCCTTTTCCAAGAACAAAGATCTTCCTCGGCAGCTGTGGAGTCACTCTGACAGCTGCCGGGAGCCTCAAAGAAAAATCAAGTGACAATGTTGGTATGGTTTGATTCATATGAACCCTCATGCTGTAGGAAGACATCTTGTCAACACCAATTAGACAAGTCCGCGCCACACTTGTAAACCGTGGAAACTGTGACAAATTCCTAAACTGCCTTCCAAAGATGTCTTACGTGCATGTCATCACCTGGTTCACCTGCGTGTCTTGATGTTCCCAGAGGGCATCCGTCTCCATCTGTGACGATCGGTTGTGCATCTGATGCTTGGCTATTTCTTCCAGCATTTGACACACCTGCTCCAAGTAGCTGAGTCCAGGACTCAGGTCTTTCCTCTCTTCCACACCGAGGCCCTGCACACATCAAAGAACAAGAAAAATATTAGATAAACAAATCAGAGGTGATAGCATGCAGCAATTTTTAGCCACATGAGCGGTAAGGTCTGATGGTCGGCCTCTTTGGTCCAGACTGAAATATCTCGACAGCTGCCGGAGGAAATTTTTTTAGACATTCATGGTTTCCTGAGGATGAAGCCACACAATGCTGGACATCACCTGATCCACTTTTTCTAGCACAACCAAGAGGCTGATTTATTTCACTTTGAGTGAAATCTCTCAACAACTACTGAATGGATTGCCCTGAAATTTGCTACAAATATTTATCTCCCCTTCAGGATTAATTCTTAAATTGTTTCATGAATATTTCCTGTGCTCCTCAGACTTTTCATCTTTTTCCATGAGCCTCTGCCTGAGTTTGGAGCAAAGATGTTAGCATGCTAGATTAAGAGGTTAAACAAAGAGAACATTAAACTGATTAAATCACGGTGTTAGATTGATAAAATGCTAACAAATTAGTAGTTTAGAAATAACTCAGTAAAATACCCAAATTAAATGAAGAATCTCTAGATTTTGGAGGGGCTTTATCTTTTATATTAGGACATGGATTAAATGATGACATTAAAGGCTGCATTAAACTGCTTAATATAACTTTCTGAATTCATTAAGTTATTCTTTATTGTAGACCTCGAGATTAAAAAGAACAACGGAAATCTTAACCTGTTCAGCGAAAATATCCAGATTTGTCTGACTGTTTCTAATTTTTAATGCATGTCCTCATCCATCACGAGTGTTGTGATGAATAATCAAAGTATAATTGACTTAGCCATAAGAACACAAGCAACAATAAATACACACACCCAAGGACTAAAGAAATATTGAGAGCTAATTGCATGCACTTAACCTCATTGTTTCAACACCTCTGTCAGCTCGACCTGATTTTCACACTGATGTTAAGAGGGATGTCTCTGGCAATCTCCTGATTTTGGCAGTCAAAATCGAATTACAAATCAAAACAAATGATTTTCTGCTGTCTGGTCAACAACATGTTTTGTCATATTCATCAAAAACCCACAGACTTCTCAACCTTCCCCCACAAGTCTCCTTCCATTCCTCTCATGCCTGTCACCCAGCCAGACTGGTTTATGGTCCGTCTCACCAAAGTCACCCTCGTGATAGGCCGCGAGCATGAAAGAGATCCTCTATGAGTAATAACACACCTGTCTTACTGTGAATTTAAGAGCAACTTTGTGAATGAGTGTTGCAACCCTTTAAGTAGAAGTAAAAGTAGAGGCCTTGTTAAACTTCTGGGACTCTCTTTCAGGCTTTCCTTTAACATTATAAGCTTGTGCTGTGCAAGACCAAACATGTAACTGCAACTAACTTATATAACCCTGAAAAGGGGCTCAGAAAAGCACAAACAAAAATCAGACAGAGTACTTAAATGTTTGAACCTCTCCTGCAAAAGATCCCAAATCCTTAGAGATTCAAACACAGTTTGGTTTGGGACCAAAACAGTTTCTCACCTCTGATCTCTGCCTGTCACAACTCACAGACAGCGGTCGCCTGCATACATCTGACATCTGCCTGACGGGAACAGATGGTTTGACTGTTTGCCTTAGGCCAAAAATTTCTGACCTTTGACCTCTCACTATCTCTGATGTGTGCCGTTTGGGCAGAAAAGCTGGTTGGGGCCATCGGCTGAGCACCTCATCCGCAGTCAGGAGCCTTGGGTTGTCCTTTAGATGTTTAGAGTCGGGCCTTTGTAGTGGTCGCTCGACTTTTAGGTGCAAGGTGGTGGAGCCTTCCTCGGCCCTGCTTGGACAGAGGCGTGGGGATGAAGACAAGGAAGAGGAAGGCACAGCAGGGGAGAGGGCAGGAGACATTGATGCTGGAGTGAGTCCTTCTGTTTGTGGTGTTAACAAGTCGACTTCTGCATTATCTGTTGAACCGAAGCAGGAAGTAGCAGGAAAAGATGTGTCGCAGCTGGCTGTCTCCACTCCAGAGTCCACCGATTCTGAGCGCAGGTTTGCTCCCATGTCAGAGGAAGGTGTGAGAGAGTCTTCAGCACTACTTTCAAGCCACTCCGAGTCAGGACATCCTTCAGTTACCCAAGTCTCCATGAGGTTTCCAAAGCTCCTGTATAGATTCATCTCCAAAATGGGCCTCTGCTGTCCCTCACACCTCTGCTGCTGAACTGCCAAAGGAAAATGAACGAGACACCAGTTTAGACAGCCCACGAAGTCATTAGCTGAGGTGAACTGGTGATGTAGGATTCAAAACATGCCTTGTGATCCGCCTCTTTTCCTTCACCACGCCTCTCCCCATCACAGCATGAAGCTACGTGTTGATACCTGCTCCTTCCTGTCACTAAATCCCAGGAAAGAGGTGACTCACATGCAACGCTTTTTCAAATGCATAATTTGTCCTCACACCTGTAACAAATCCAAAAGACAACAAAGACAAGCCGTGACAAGGCCACATAGATAACAAAGATAAAACAACAAGTTTGAGAAATGCCATTTATGTTTCCCACAAGTAGAGAAGGACATGCCTCAACACAACAGACACATAATACACTAAAGTTACTCAGTGGATATAGAGTGTTGTGGCATATATGTGTGAAAAGGCAAAACTGCAAGACGGAGCTGAAATAGTAAAACGCTGTCCCGTCACTTCAACAAACCAAGATTCATCTGAGACTGTAGGAATGTGTAGAATGGAGACTCCTGTCTGCTGACATGATCTGCATTCCCCGGGTGAACAGTGACAGCACGGTGGCTCATCTGATCCAATGCACAGGCCTCATTCAAAACCCTGGAAAAAAAAACCCTAAATAAAAGAGTATCTTATTTTGAGCCAGCACATCATGTTTAACGCTTCCTCCATTTTATTTATTTATGTATATATCTCCTTATGTCCTCATTTCTGTACTTTCCACCCATCCCACTCAATAATTAACCACATATATATTAAGGATATATTTTTTAAATATAATTATGTTTTGCTGTGTATGACTCACGTTTTGCTGGGCGTGTAATTACAAAAGGTGAAAAAGCCTTTTTTGAGTGGCGTGTGTGTAGGGACATGACTCATTTGTTATTTGTTTATTTATGTCCATCAGTAGCATTTCTAAAATCCTTCTGCTCTTCATTGCTCCTTCAAACATTAAGCCACTAGGGGTCGTCGTTGAGCTTTATCCCCCCCACGATGAATATCTACCGATTGTATGTTTACTGTTTGCGCTGTAATTATCTTCTTCGTTTGTTTATTTATTCAAGAAATTATTTGGAAAGACCACAAAAAAAAAACAAAAAAAAAATAGATCCACTCAGCATCCTCAGAAGGTTCAGAGATGTCACACAGCTCTAATACATCATCCCCTGAGGTGCTCTGTCAAAGAAGAAATGCAGCTTGAAATATTTTACTGGGATCCTACAGAGGTCACAAACCCACACAACTGCACTGTAAGTCGATGCCTATATTCGGCTACATCTATACTGGACACTGCATAGAAGAAGTAGCCTTTATGTCCTTGCATATGCCTACTGTAAATTAAAAAAAAGACTACCACAGCGTTTGGTAAATTCCCTCAGTGCACGTCAAGTAACAACCCAGTATTAGTGTTTCTCCATGCAGGACAGGTTTCGGTGCCCACGTCAGTTCTATGATAGCGAGCTCCATCACTTTGTTTGAATTTGATTCTCTGTAGCAACCGGTAAACACGGTGCTGCGCTCACCGCTTCCACCGGACCGACATGGAGATTTACGCCCCCAGTTTGCTGACACCTGAACCGCATTACATCCCGGGGTGAGTGCACGTCTCCTGACACGAGAGAAATACTGTAATACGCATTTAATATTTCAGATGAAGAAACGTGTAGTTGTGTTGGGTTTAAATGTGGGGTTCCACTGTCAGGCAAACAGAGTTCATAGGAGGAGCAGCGTTAACTCAATATATGTAATGAATAAACTATGCCCTCAGAAATAAATATGCCTATATATCCCCCAAATTCAATTTATTTCTCAGAAGTTGTCTGTCAAGCAGTAGTAGAAAGTAACTGAATACATTTACTCAAGTACTTTACTTAACTGCAGTTTTGAGTATTTACATTTGATACTTCCACTCCACAACAATTCAGAGGGAAAAACGGTACTTTTAAGGGCTTTAGCTACTTTTCAGATGAAGATTTGACACAATGGATAATATAACAAGCTTTTAGAAATCAACATATTGTTAAAGATTAAACCAAGTACTTTAAAAACGTATTTTCTTTTGGCTTCTTACAAACAGCAGTGTGTAGTCGAGGTCACATTTCAGATGTCTGAGTTGTTACCAGCTCCACAAAAAATAGATTTTCCCCTCTAAATAAATGTTCAAAAGATCAAATATCTCAACTAAAATCAAAGATTTTTTTTCCCCTCCCAGTAATTATCTGACAACCCCTCAGATTACTCTGCTGTCCCTGGATATAAAACTGGATATAACAGAGTTCAAACTAGCTCCACCTGCAGCAGTGGCAACAGTAACCTGCTGCCGACATACTGATGCTTCACTATTAATGATCTAACGATGTCACATATGATCAGATATCAGTCAGAGGGACCAAACCAGCACTTTTACTGTCTGCTTCTTTCACTGCTGTTGAATCTGAAAGAACAAGAAAAAAAAAGGCTACCAAGGCACTACACATGCTTATTTTTTTTTTTTTAAAGGTATACAGGGTATTGCCCACAACTACAGTATAAAATGGGCAAGACCTACGGAAAGCTCACTGCGGAGCTGCTGACAAGTCCTGAGGTGAAACACTCCAACCGTCTGGTCTTCCACACGGGTCACATCCCCTCCACAGAGTCTGACACTGGTCCGACACAGAAAAATCCCCCTGACAGTAACTTGAACAGGATGATATCAAGATACACAGGCAGGTATCACACACTGACTCATGGGGTCAACAAAGCAACCTAACACCTTGGGGAAATTTATTTCATATCAATGACAAACACCCCTACCAAAGTTTGGAAACATTTAGAAGCTATGATTACTTGGAAATCTGGCAATATGCCTTTAAATGTGTTTTCACAGCAAGAGATAAAAAAAAAAAGTGTCCAAATTGCTCAATGATTAAGTACAGCGTAAACTACCAGTCAAGTGGAACAGTTAAAAATCTGTAGACCAAACAACTGCATATAGGGAACCTGACTAATGATATAAAATATACAATATTACAACAACCTTTGCAGCACTGGTGATGTAAAAGTTAAATGTCTTTAAGTTAAACTCTTTGGAAGAGCTAAACAGAGATCAAACTGAAAAATAACCCAGGCTTCCATGGATTCCTGAGTTTTTACAGTACCTGCCACCCCACCTCAGTTAAAGCACTCTTCCTAAAATGTCCTGTTTATTCTGGATGGTAAAGTACAAGTAAAAAAAGAGCACAGTCACCTCAGCTGTACTGGGATTGAGACTGGTATCTCAAAACTGGAGCAAGTACAAACTAAACTACCTTCATTGCTAGACACCACAAGACATTTGGTTGAACTGAACCTTTAATGTTACTGACTGCTGTTTTAGGTTTCATCCCAAACAGTCAGAACTACTTTGGCTGCACTTACTCTGGAAAATGTTATAAAGCGCTGAATGAGTTACACCAGGAAATGCAAGTAAAGCTCCAGCGCCAGTCAGAGGACCTGCCAGTCATCGTCAGAGACAGGATTCACCACACAGAAGTAACCTTTCTCTCACATGCTCTACCTTTACCACCCTCCCTCTCTCACTCACTGTTGCCCCACACACCCATGTTGACATGACACCACTGATTAGGTTCACTTCTGTTAAATTATCCAGCTCCAGTGTCAGTTCACTGTAATGTAATCCACCTTTAAAAAAAAAGAAAGAAAGAAAAGAAAGAAAAGTTTGAGAAAAGGACCAAACACAGATTCACTAAATATGTCTCTGAGATTCACCTATCAACAGTATGATTTTCTAGTGTCATAAATTCCTTTCATGTGATGTTGATGGGTTTACATTACACTTGTGTTGATTGGTATTTTTGTTGCATAGAATCCTTTCCTCATTAAAAGATTGGTCATATGATAATTGTTTTTGATCATGTGATCTCTGACTCGTGCATGTTTTAATGGTACTTTGTCATCTTTTGGCCCAGAGACCGAATCCACCGCTTGCAGGGATCACCGACAACGTGATCTCTTACAAGCCCACAGAGTCCTTCACCGCTGGAGGAAGCCCATATCTCATGGATGACCATAACCCACACAAGTACTTCATCACAGGTACAACAGACAGGACTCTAACAGACATGCAACATGCCGTGGGCTCACTATATTACAGCTGATACTGATAGCCTGCATTAATGGATTTCTTCAGTGACTTGGGGGCAGCGGAAAGACACAGAAACTCTTTATAGAGCCAAACAACAATCGACAAAAAACAATCCATTGTTGAGAAAAAAAAGTTTTGATTGTGTAGCTGCTGTAAAGTTGGGTTTTTCACCTTCTGGTCAGTAGGGGTCAGAATAACTACAAAAGAAGCCTCACAGTCCTGAACTGTTTTTGCTTTATAAATTAAATATGGCTAACATCTTGGTAGGTGATTGTCTACAAATGGTCATTGTGTCACTCTTAAACCAAACCCTGATTGTTTCCCTCTCCTAAGCACATAGTTTTTGGTGCTCAAACGTTAGGCACCATACGCGTCTATATGAGCTGTGAAGGGCTTTGATAAAACGTCAGTATTCAACGCCCTGGGAACATGATTATTTGACACCCTAGGACTGACAACAGGTTGGTTTGTGTCTGAAGGGGTCAACCTACGCTGTCCAACTTTAATTTGCGACACACTTGAGGTGAGTCGGAAAACGGTTGATTACAATGTGGATGACAAGACCTCATCTCTCCCGGGCTGTGACCCATGTCCTATCTGAATTCTCATGACCATGGATAAACCGTATTGATTGATTTGGTTTCTATTGACAAAAGAAGAGTTGATCATTGGCCAAGTAACCCCGGTCTGACCCAGGTCACTGGTTTGAAAGAGGCATAGTATAACAAGATACTTTCATATGTAGAGAGAACTACTGAAATACTCCAGTAACTCAGTGATGTCTTTCAACAGGATTTACAGGGCATGTGCCAAAGGCTAACTTCTTAATTGGAAAAGGTTTCCCCATCACCACCAACCGGGCACTGATCGAGTTTGGGAAGCAGCAGCGTTACCTTAAGTCCAAAGACGCCCCAGGCAGATTGAACAGTGGAACACCTTCAATGCCAATTGTCAATCCAGCCAACAGAGGCGTGGTGCCCTTTTACACAGGACACCTTCCAGGTCTGTGTCAGTGTTGGCCACAGTTCACACTATGAAGCCTCACAATCAGCTAAAATAGAGAAGTTACTGAACTATATATTGAAAAATCAGGGGTAAACATCGAGTCCAAACATTTCTAACTCTACACCTTCCTACAGGATACAAGTTCATGTTCGGACAAACCTTTGGTCAACTTTCCCAGAAAGCCCTGGAGCAACAAAAGCATCCTGCAGGAAAATAAAACCACCAAATAAAATGAGCATTACCAGCATGAAGAAGTTGTGAGTAATTATTAATCAAATTCAAGAAATGATCAGCAAGTCCTCACATTAACATGAAAACAATTTGTATCAAAGAAGTATTTTGCACATAACAGAGAAGACAGGCGAACTCGTTAAGTCTTTATTGACAGAGGTTGATTGTCACTGGGCATTAAAGGAAGCATTCAGAGGAGGTGAGAAAATAAAGCAATGTGGAACAATTTCACAGACTTCACATATTACTGCAGGACATTACAAATTCTCTATCCAGCAAACGCAGAGAACACTTATTCCTTCACTCTCCTCCATCTTATAGCACCACCATGTCTATCAAAATATACCTGAAACAGCCACAAGATGGCTTATATTTGAACAAACTTCACTGGAAGACATATCACCGTAGAAACCTAACAATTTCACACATTTTCCAACTCCACAACTATAAAAACATCAAAATTCAGCGATCTAGTAAATATGGCATATTTGTTAACTCATGCACCTACTGTAAATCCATGCGTGGAATATGATGAAACAAAGCTCGGAATAAAAAACAGCACTGACAATCTACTACAAGAGACTGTGTGTGTGTGTGTGTGTGTGTGTGTGTGTGTGTGTGTGTGTGTGTGTGTGTGTGTGTGTGTGTGTGTGTGTGTGGCATTACATTTGGCACTAGTAAGAGTGTATTGCTTGTTTTCTTTTCCACCTATCAATGAAATGAAAGACTGAGCTATGCAGAGACTGACAGTGACATATGAGAAATGGATAGTTTTGCAGCACAATAATCTGCAACAGTCCACAGCAGATCAATACTCGTGTTTTATGATTGATATTCGCCTACAGGAAACACAAAAGAGGGTAACATGAGCACCTAATCATGGTAATTCAGTGTAAAACTAAGTAGGGGCACTGGCCCTTATTCATCAAGCTATTTCCTGGAAAAGTATTCTGCACCTGGTTCATCCTTGAATCTTATCTCACAACGAATAACACTGGGAAAAAAAAAAAAAAAAAAAAATTAGATCAGAGCTGGCTGCACCAGCTGTTTGAAAGTTCAGACTAAGCCAAGTTAAATGTATGCTAAATGTTGCTAAGTGGACATTGATCACTAAACTAAACTGCGTCACACAAACTAGCTTTTATGAGGAGATCTGTCATTTGTACATTTACACCCAGTAACTGTTGCATAAATAACAAAGCTAATGTTAGCTTGCTAACACTGAGAATAGCCTGTAACTAAGCGACAATATGAAATGTGGCTGACATTTTTTACCTGTTTAATAACGACATCAAGTTTTTATGTTAATTTTTTTTAAAGTTCATATTACAAAAATAAAGGAATATTGTATTTATCTTTTACAAAACGTTAAGTGTCAAATTAAAAAGACTCGCTTTCTTTTTAACTGCATCAACGTTTCTGACTGAAACTCGTATTGAATTTATGCATGTAAGCATATATAAATAAGTCATTTAAACACTCACAAATCATTAGTTGTAAATATTTAGCCCTAAAACTGTCATTTTTGGCTGTTATGCTACAGTTTGCGATGCCAAAGTTTTTGATGGGACAATGCTACACATGCTTCCTTACACATTACTGGTTACATTTTCCTGGAAAGTTTGCATATACAGTTTACTGTATGGAAACAACGGGCACATTTTAATGGCACAACCTGATTTAACTTGAAACGAGCTGATGATTGTTAATAAAGGCTCAGAAAGAACGCACACACACCTGGCGCAACCCAAAGCTCGATGAATATGGGCCATTGCCAAAGCTATTGATCCTATATGTTTTTGCTTTATTATCAGTTCAGCAGCGTGGTTGAGCACTTTGAAGTATGTATTTTCATGCAGTTGTTGTTGTTGTTACAGTAAATAGCCTCTGTTCTGTCTTTCCCCCACAGAGAGTTTAGTTTTCAGCAGCCTTTGTCAGCCTGAGTTCCTCCAAGTTTCATTGACCTGATGGACTGAGCCAACAGTCCAAGCTGCGATCTGTCCAAATGTAGCCACTGTGATGGTCGCCTGTGCCTGTGAAAACAATGTTAAACAAGATAGTGTTCATGAGCTGAATGATACTTTGCAAACCTTTTACCAATCTAAAGTTAATCTAATGAAAAAAACAAACTCGAGGAGAATCACAGATAACTGAGATTCAAGCAACTAAATTTACACTTGTTTTCAGAGCTCGCTGGTTCTTACCTTCCGGTTTGTGGTCCGACGTGACTCTGAGAAAGTGTCTCTGCTCTCGTGGAAGTATTAGCTGCTCCAAACAGTTTGGCCCAGCGCATCCCACCCTGACAAGGACTCTCTGCCTGGACAGTAGTTGATGTATTTGGGGTCCCACAGTCTTTCTCTACTTTGCGTTCTTCTTGCCCGCTGTCCATACTTATTTGAAACCAAGTTTCTGCATAATTTTGGCCACAGTCCTCCCCTTCAACCACACCGTCCACAAGGTCAGGCTCCGTAGGCCACCACTCTGGAATGGGAGCTAATGACGGACTCTGTTTGGTACCTCCACGTTGTTGCTTATAGCAAGTTGAACTCGGAGAACTGAGAGACTCTTGATGACGCAGACCTACCTGGTTTGAAATCTTTGTTATCTGACTGCTACAGCCGCTGTCTACGTTTTTGTCGGTTTGTAGTCTTGGCCAGCTGGTCGCTAAGACGGCTGAGCATGGTTGAGGTGGAGAAACAGCCTGCTCCTCTGAACACAGCTGTCTGTCACGTAACAGTCGGGGCTCCAGGAGCAAGTTGAGGTCAAAGGGCAAGACAGAGAGCGGCTGAAGGAGAAGTAGCAGCTCCTGAAACAGGGGCTGACACCGACCCAGAGACATGGACAGGAACCCCCACGAATGGTAGTATGTTGTCACCACATCTATGGAGACAATTACTGGGAGTGAACACACAAAGATCCAAAAATAGCCAATAACATTGACAGTCTGGGTTTGTTTTAATTAGAGTCTCAAACCATGGCCCCATGTGGCCGGGCTTAATCACACCTAACAATGATCAGGGCTTATGTTAGTTTGCTCACCTGTCATGGATGACAACTCAGATAACATGCTAGGTAATATTGGAAAAAAAACACATTTTTGACCTGACAAAGGCGCTAAATCAGGAGAGACGAGGTGCAATCAAGAAGTTCCAAGACTGTTTCTGTTTCGCAGGAATGGAGCGCAGCATAGTAATGTGCATGGAGTAAGGAGAAGCTTTAACCTTCATAAGTAAGTGTGCCAAGTTATGTCGCTTGATCGGCATCATCACCTGTGTTACACATGTTTTTGTGACCACTGGTTCATGTGCATTTAGGATATCACTGAAATTGAGCAGAGTGCACAAAACAAATCTTGTGTCAAACAGAAATTGGCAATGGATACCCTAAAAATGATTCAGAAAGATCATAGCAATGAAGCAAGGAGCTGAGCGAGATGTTTCAAGTGGCATTCGTGTTTCAAGAGGGGCAGAAAGTCACTGTGCAAAGCTGAAGACAGTGCATCAGGTCAGGACTGGAACTTCAGGGTTGCGCACTGTGAATTCGTCAACCAGGGTCAGACTGTCAACACAGAGGTCTACTATGATATTCTGAGATATGGGAAGGGAAAACATGCAAAAATGATCTACACTGCGGTGCGATGGCACTTGGTTTCTCCAACATGACAACGCACATGCTCACAACGCATTGCGACTTCTTTCTGTTCCCCAAAAATTGTACACAAATTTTGCAGTGCATTCTCTGCTCAAGTTGATATTGCAAACGCACATGAAGCAATGGTCACAAAAATGTGTGTAACACAGGTGCTGATGTTGATCAAGCGATGTCTTTAAATACTTACTCAGAAAGGTTATTGCTTCCCCTTGCTTTGTGCACATCACTTTGCTATGCTCTGTCCGTCCACAACAGGAGCTGTTTCTGAACTTTTTGATCTCTCTTCATACAGAATGCTGTCAGGGACCAATATTTTTTTCAGCATTCATTACAACCCATTTCATTGTTAAACCATCTGAGTGTGGGGTTCTACGGCTCCCGGGAGCTATTCTGCGATTGTTGCTTAAAAGAAAGTACAGTAAATTGTCTCACCTTTTTGACTCTGAAGGTGACTGAGCCAGAATTCCAAAGCTCTCAAGCTGTACAAGAAAAATAACCAAAACGTTGTTTGTTTTTTTTTTTTATGTGAAGCAATTTCACTGGCATTCTTCTTCTTCATTTGCTTCATTAGTAACATCAAAAATAATTTCAGTACTTACTTAAGTAGGCCCATGATGAAGGCTCTTAGTCTCATGCAGGGGCTGGTGAGCTGGGCACACTGTCTGATTTTGGAGACCAAGCTGGAAAGGACCCTGGTGGACGGACCTGTGGCAGAGACAGACAGGGACCATAAAACGTTCGGAGGTACATTCATGACAGTTCCTTCAATTCTAATACTAATTGATATTATAATACCGATCCGAGTAGAGATTTCCACCACACTCCAGGAGTGGTTGCGGCGCTGCCCGATGATGAAATCCAGTTTGTGATCCCTCAAACCGTCCTCTAAAATATTCTGAATGGTTGGGCACAAGTGCTCCAGGACCAGACCAGAAATAGTGGGACTGCAAGAACTGTTACCTAGACGCATCTGTGCCACAGGGAAATAAATGTTATTCAGAATATTTCCTGCTGACACAAGTTATTTGATTCCTTTCCTCGAATGTAAGTAATACCAGTTTGGCACTTTTCCATTGTGACACATCCTTCATGGTGCGTAGCTCAGCAAATTCATACCTTTTCTTCAGGGTCTCTGCTGCTGCCAAAATGAGCCATGATCAAGTCCACAGCCCTGCTCACAGACCTCAGCAAACCTGGAGATGTGGACAAACAGGTTGGAAATCTTTATTGTGTAAAGCGCATACGATTAAAATGCAAAACTCCCGATTTTAGGAAATTTCGGTGCATTATTTGCAGCTGAAATTGTAACTTGTTTATGGTACAAATCAACTAATTTCAAGATTTGTCTAGATTTATCAGGTGAAGATGGTGGCACTGCTCAATCAAACTCTTGTTTTAAAAAAAAAATAAGATTTTCACCTCACTAACTGGGTCAATGCATAGAACCATGAGAAAAGGCTTTCAGGGTTCATTAGCATATTGCCGGAATGCAAATTTAGGAAGTGAATATGAAAGAGTCCGTTTTCCATTTCTGCAGCGCTCCTCATTGACTTGCTTCCCCCTGCCTCTCTTTTTTTCATCTCACACTGACTCGCCTCTGCAAATGTCACGGTAAATTCTTTATGCATGTTGATGCTGCCTGCAGTCCTCGACCACACTGACTCCTCACTGCTGCTGCTGCTGCAAAAATCCATCAATGGCTCTCCATTGCAAAAGTATCACTTTTATATAATTCAATTTACACTAAGAGGCCCATATGGCAGCGCTAAAACAAAATAATTTGGAGTGATATAAATCATTAGTGCTGTTTCTCTGCTGCATCATTCTCCCTCTCTTGGAGCTTGCACATAGGCTACAGAGCAGAAGGCTCAGCCAATCCTGTGCAGGGAGAGTTAAAAATAGGTCATGTTTGAGAGGAAGCCCCTTCAGGGTATTGAAGGCACTGCTGCAGCACAATGATCTTTCATTGCTTCTCTTAACAGCTCATCACTGGCTAGACAAACCAAACAGGGAGGAATCCAGTCATTACTGCCACTGGGTCACTTTTACTACATACAAATTCCAGTTACTCGACTGTGTTCCACATCATTTATAGTAACTGATATGAGTCATTAGTTGGCCCTCACCTCTCCTCTGAAGATGACTGATAGACATGGACACATAAGATGTATCAGGCGAGAGGCAGAACTCTGTGGGCGGCCTGTCACTCAGGATCAGGGATTCGCTGTGATGACTCTGACTTTGTTTCGAAATGATCCCAGCAGAGTCCTGGATGTGCAGCCCAGACGCAGCCAAGGAGAGGAGAGAGCTCAAAGAGGAGAGAGGGGCCACAGAGGAGAGGGCAGCTGTAAAACTACCGTGGAAAAAGCCAGAATCAACCGCAGGCGCAGCTCGATTCTTTTGCTGTGGTTGCGAGGTTGTGGGAGGAGACAGGGACACCTGCAGGTTTGGGTGATGCGTGTCAGTGCTGAGGGGTAAAGTAGGTGGTGTATGAGAGAAGATTGAATGGTAGGAGGTGTGGGTCAGAGCCTGACTGGGACTTTTGGCCTCAGCACTGGCATGGCTCTGCTCTGAGTTGAGGTTGATCAGGTCCTGGTAGGCGGGAATTTTAACGAGTTTGGATTGATTTGGGGCTGAGATCAGATTTGAAAAACTGTTAGTCTGAGTTTTGCCTGAGTGTGGGCTTGTTTTCTCTTGTACCTGAACCACTCCAGGCTTTGGGTTAGTGTGATGTGAATCCAAACAGCTTTTTGATGTACATGGACTTGAACACACTTCGCTTTTGCTGGACTGGCTCCACATATGTCTGCGGCTGAAGCACTCGGGGCTCGGCGTGCAGGTGGAGCACGTATCAGAGCTGGAAGGAGCCTCCAGGAAGATGGGGTAGCAGCTGCCCATCGGCGATGGCTGACAATTGGAGGAACGTTGACTACTTTTCTCCTTAAACTTGAGTCCTGGCTGGGAGCTACCAGACTTGCTGCTCTTTTGATTTATGTACTGCTCCAGAAGACAGCCTAAGTGCTGGGCCTGGGACTGTGGTTTTCCTGCAGGGACCAGAACAAAGGGCTGAATGGGCAGGGAGGTTGGCCTCTGGGCCTTACTGTAGCGCACCACTTCTTTTTCCAGTGAATGCAACCCTGAGAAGGAATTAGAGGACACAGAAAATAGTTTTATGAGATATTATCATCTTGTATTTGTATTGTGTGAGTCTTTGCTTTTTTTTGCTCCCGTACACATGAGCCCAAAAACAAAGGACAAAATCAGGTTTCTCTCATTTCCTTACCAATGTCAGTAGCATCAGTATGACTGTGCTTTTGGTCCTGAATCACAGATGGCTGTGTGGACGCGGCTCCTGTGTCTTGGCATTTACTGCTATGTGGGCTACACCGGCTGGGGCACAGTGAACCAGGCGTGTGAGGGGGTTTCTGGATGCCGTCTGTATGTTTCTTCTGGCAGAGGGCTTTGTCAATGGAGGTGGTGGCAACCTGGCAATCACAGGTCTGAGACTGAGAACAGTCAAATCCGGCGCTGCAGCGTGAAGTACAGAACCTCTTTTCCTTTAGTTGATCCTCCTTCTCCTGATGGGGATGGACAAGGCAAAGCAAAATTGCTTAGATTTACACAATCAAATTATAAATACATTTTTAAAGAAGCAATTGGTGCCAACAAGGAAGATTTATAATGTGTTTCTACTGTAACATATAACTAAAGGGTTTTATAAACAATATTGTAAACCCTTAATAAATGGTTTTCTGTGTTTCTTATAACACGTCAGCAGCTGTGACTGCATGTTTTTAGGTACAATAATCCATTAAAATCCATTTATGAAAAACCTGTTCATGGTTTTCATAAATGGATTTTTGGGTTTGGTAGTGTCAGTGGTCAAATGGAGGGTTAAGAACAACCTAAAAACCTAAGTTCTCTCTCTACAAGGCAGCAGGAAGGGATTTATCAGCAATTAATAATAACAAATAAAATGTTTAATTTTTAGATGATTTGCCTAAGAAATAAGCTTCGTTTCTTGGTATCTGTCATCTAGAAGGACTCTCTTTATTTTCCCCTTAAAAATTACCTTCTTGACTACATTGTGTTGTCTTTCTCTCTTATGATCGAGAGAAAGAGCGTAGGGGCTGCTTCTGCTCTGACCCTCGGGGCAGCTGGTGAGGCTGGACCAGGCTGGGCTGGGTGACTGCGAGGGGAGGTCACAGGTCACGAGCTTGTAGTACTTCTGGTTGGTCCCCACGGCCAGTGCCGCCTGCCTTTGAAGACAGGCAGTCAGGTCTGAAAGCTCCAGAGAAGAGAGACCCGGGGGTAGCGGCTCTAGGGAGTACAGATTGCAGTTCGAGTCGATGCCCTGAGGAGACCAGCGGGACGCCGAGAGCATCAAGTCCACCTCTTCTTTCGGGGGAGAATGAACCGTCACGCCATGGTGTCGGGCGTGGTCAGTCGGACTTTGGGGAACAGGTTGGAGGTTGAGGAATACAGATCCCTCAGATGACTGAGAGGGGTGAAGTGCAGGACTACTGAGATCCTGAGGCGTGGCGGGATTGTTGCTTCTGTTGTAGATGGTGCAGAAGTTTACCAAGACGCCATCAGAGCTGTTACAGGACGAGTCACTGACATCCTCTGTGTGACCGTTGGACAGCAGCTCTGGGGAACATTTGTGTTGGCTGTGGATGCAGCAGGACATGTTATCCTTCAGTCTGTCTGAGTTCTGCTCTAAACAAGCCATTACCGTGATGCCAGATCTGCTCATATGAAAGCACTGGCACTCAGGCTGCAGTGAGTCCGTCTGGTTTGGCTGGTTAGAGAGGCACTCTTGGTCACTCTTAGAACCCAGCATTGTTCCCTCGTTGCCCCATCCACTGTCCAGGTCCCCATGCGATATTGTGTCATTTGTGGCACCGTTACTTAGTGGCCAGTTGGAATTTCCATGCAACACAAAAGACGAGTCCTCATGATATCTGTGTAGATTATCCCCATCACTATCTTCATCTTCCTCATCTTCTTCTAGCTCTGAATTAGGAAGGAATGAGTTGTGCAACCGCAGACTGCCTCGAGCTCCTGAGTTTTCCTTCTTCAGATGGGAGCTCGTCTCCTCTGGCGACGAGGTGGAGTCGTCCCTCCCGCTGCTGTCGCTGCCCCCCTCCTCCTCCGCCCGGTCCTCATTGAGACTACTGTAGCTGCTGGAAAAAGGCCTCCGGCCGCCGGTGAAGGCATGCTCCCGGTTGAGCGAGTCTCGCTCTGGGAGAGACACGGCCCGCGTCAGACCCACCGAGTACAGTCGGCCGGGCCTCTTGGCTGAACCGCACAGGGCCTGCACAGGAAGTTGCCAGGTTGGAAGCTGCACCACGGGGAAGTGGCAAGCTATCAAGGTGTCCCCGGAGAGGCTGGATGCTCCAATCATACTGCTGGATAAGGCAGGAGCATAGAAGCTGTCTCCATGTTCCTAAAACCAAATCCAGAGAGAGAGAAACAATAAAATGACTTCTATGTGCAATGAGTCCATGGTGCAGAAACATTCACAACTATGCAAAGGATCCATGTACAAGTACAAGAGTAGATCAAATACATACAAAATACAGTATATGGAAAATGCAATTACTACATACACTTAGAAGTCACAGTTTAACTGAGTTAAGCAAATATTTAGAATTTTGTGCAAAACCACAGACATATTTTGTGCTGCATTTAAAATGAGCTCTGGATAAATTGCATCTTAGGTGTTGACATCTGCATGTGATGTGTTAATGTTGATCTCTGTGGATCAGCTTATCAGCTTTTATCCGTTTTCTAGCTTCAAAGATCTTTGTAATTCAGGGCTCATCACATAAACGGGTTAAGGAGAAAATATAGTGTGTGTGTGGGTGTCAAGATCATCCAGAGGAATTTCCAGCTGTAGATCAGAGACAGACCTGTTACCTCTGGGACTTAATTAGACATTTTTGCGGTTATTAGAATAAAATGCTTCTTTAAATCTGGAGTAGAAGCGTGTGAAGAGAGCAGAATAAGACAGAACAACTGCAAGTTACTGCTGTCACAGTCCTCTTGCTCACACCGCTGGTCCTAAAGCTCAAAGTCCTACTGTCTGCTTCTGGCCCTCAGCACAGCCTCTTCTCCACAATCCAGTCAACCATTAACAAACTCCTCCCCTGCCTGCCTGGGCCAACCACAGTCTCTCCCAGTTACTCAGCTGCTCTGTAACTAGGGCAGCTACACTGCAGAGATGCTCCGCCGGCTCTGCTAGGAGTAAATACACTTTCACATCACTTTAGTTCATTCAAATAGTTCCTGCCGTAATCATATGCAGTGCTGACATACATGGAGAATAATAACAGTCATCTTCACTTCATGAGAAAGAGAACTACGCAAAACCAAAACTTACAAAAGCAAGCTACATAGAAAATATTTAAACACTAGTGAGTGCTAATTACATTCAGACGTAGAGCAAAAAAAAAAACACTAGTCCTGATAATACTTTAAGATTTTAAGCTGAACTGAAAATAATGTTTGAGATGTGGCTGAGAGTGAGATACACTATTCGGAGAAGCTACAATTTAAGATAGCAGGAAATTTGATAAAGCATGGAGACAAGTGATAAGGCATTTAAAGGGTCTAAGGGAGGGTGAAGGTGTGGGTTGAGTGAGTGGCAGTAATAATCCTGTAAACGTGGTCGCTTTATATTTGTTTATCTGTAGATTTTAAACATTTATTTTACATTCCTTGTACATTGTTGTGTATAAAATCCACCAAATAATCAAAACTGTATGTTCTTTTATGCCGCTATAGTAAACAAGATTATACAATTTATAAATTGAAAACTTGTTATTATCTACCAATGTGGACTGCAGACAATAATAACCTCTAAAAATATTCTTAAAATAAAAAAATAAAACAACATATTTCCGATGAAACATCTTCTGTCTTCAGGCTGTTTGTGCTTTATGTCATATATCACACACTCGTCAGTTCATGGCCGTCAGATTGTGCTGTGCCTGGCCATAAACAACCTAAATAACATCTGTTGAGGATGACCACAAAGAGGTAATTATTTTTATATCATCACATCACTACAATAAAGCAGATACTGGCCATTGCAGAAAACGGTCAACACATCAATAACATGCTCAAAGGCAGTGCTGACCCTCAGAGAACCGTCTGATAACAAAGACCGTCCCAATTAAATTGGGTTAATCCATATTTATGGCACAATGTTAACAGAAGATCAACACAAAAAAAGGCACATAAGAATTTCATGGTGCAGCCTAATTACATGTCGTTTTAGTAAGTATATTAGGGATACCTCAGCGACTATGTGCCATTACAGAACAGAAAAGTACTCTCTTCTTCCTGCCTGTTAAAGCCGGTAGAATAAAGATTTATGAACAACTGAAGAAACTGCTTAAAGAGAACACAACTATTTGCTTCTTTGGTAACCACTTCAAACCAAAAAGGTCAGATTCTCCTCATCATCTCAGTAGTGGAGGTTGTGTTGGTTAGGATGTTCTAAGTACAAATATGTGGGAGGAATTTCAGTCTAGTGGGAGTTCGTCACTGACACTGTGCATCTGATCAGTGTAAAAAGTGGATGAAGCATACAGCTGTGGGACAACATGACTATATGAACCTTCTTTACACCCTAATTCAAAACATATAAAAATGCTGCCCATAATTCATACAGACTCTCTATTTCTCGTATTTCCAGATATGGTTGCAATACTTTATATTCAAATGTGTAATGCATTAAGTATAATAACATTAGGGACTTTTAGGTCAATTATTTCAGAAAATAAGACCACTATTTGAAATTTAATTCCATAAGTTCACAGCAAAGAACCATTTCTATGGCTGCAGCTCAGGCTCAGGTAGAGCAGGTATCAGCCTTTAATCACAGGGAGGGTGTGTTCCTAAGGCTCTGTGCTCCCTGTATGTGTGTGTGTGTGTGTGTGTGTGTGTGTGTGTGTGTGTGTGTGTGTGTGTGTGTGTGTGTGTGTGTGTGTGTGTGTGTGTGTGTGTGTGTGTGTGTGTGTGTGTAAGTGTGACATAAAAATGTAAGCCTCACGAGACAACACAATAATGTTCACTAACAACATCAGAGATTTTGGCTTGTGAAGTCCAGCTGATCTTTTTGACAGCAGTTTTGTTTGTTATTGAACCACCTAAAATCAAAGTGTTGTCATTTCAATTAAATGTAAAAAAGAAGAAAATATAATAAGTAAATGTAGCCACTTCACTAAGTCTTGAATTAGTTTTTGCCCATAAATTGAATTCCAATGGTTTGATGCCACAGGAAAGTAGGCCAATGTGACGGACTAGGTGTCTGCAGAGGACTAACAATCTCACCGCAAAGTGGATGCGTCTCTTGTGGGATATCCCTGCGTGAAGTCGTCTTCACTTGAAGCGCAGAAATCTATGCCAGGCGCAGCACTCTCTTCAGAGTACTGGAGCACACTGAGATGATTTTGATTAACTGAACTATTTCTCTGTAAAATGTCTGTCGGGTCAAGTCAGCCATCTAACCGTGAAGGATGTGACTCGTGGTTAGAAGAAAGCAAAGAGTCCAGAGGCCCAGTGCTGAGCTGAGAACAGACTCGGATCATGATGCCGCTTGTTAGGAGAGATGTCGCTCTGTACAAGGACAGCATCATTACAGCTCATATTGTTCTCTGTGAGGGAAAAGTTTCAGAAGTTAAGAATCAAACGGAGGTGATGATTAACCTACATCTTACCTTATGGCCAGGTGTCTATTTGCGTGTATGTGTGTGTGTGTGTGTGTGTGTGTGTGTGTGTGTGTGTGTGTGTGTGTGTGTGTGTGTGTGTGTGTGTGTGTGTGTGTGTGTGCTGCTTTTCAGCACTAAAAAGAAATATGCAAAAGTGGCTGGAGCAGGACAACATGAGCGTGTGCGCACATACCTGCCCAGACAGAGGAAAAAAAAACAAAAAAAACATCCATCACAGAAGCAGCATTTAAATTCAAGTAGAAGTAGCACACACGAACACACCCACCCCGGATGAAGTAAGACCAAAGATGACAAGCAAGCTGAATAACTGACTTCAATGCAATCTCAACGCATTTGCAGCATCACTGGAGCATCTCCTGATAAAACACTCACACTTACTTGAAAACAGTCGTCAGTCAAAGCTGATATGCATCCTCGTTTTGCAGGTGACTTTGATGTGCAGATGCCTCAAAGGTCCGAGATCATGCAAACAAACATTATTTCAGAAAGGATGTTCGACGCACCTTGGACGTCAGGTCTGCATTAAAAAGCGAATATTTTAATCTCTATTGCGATTAAAATCTTGTCCGGGAATTTCTAATGACACTGGGTAGTAGGAAACCGGTCCGACATTAAGGTCCGGACAGACACAGCAGGTCCCCGCGCCGCCGCTTCACCACCGCTCAGGCTGGCGGAGGTATTGCGTCACAACGGCTTTGGCCAATGAGGAGAGAGAAATCCCTGCAATTCAAAAGTATCCAAGAAACCTGGGAGGAGAACGGTTAAAGCCTGAACACCCATGAATACATATTTTAAGGAATGATTAAAAAAAATAGACATCATGAGTTGATTTACTTACAGCCTAGTTATAGTGCAGTGACCTGAATTATGACTGTGTTTATCATAAATATGAGGATATGATAGTTGAAAATTAAACTGATTTAAAATATAGTGTATTAATAATAGAGCAGAACAATTAATGATACCAATTTAATTTCCTTTCACAAAAAAATGGTTTGGTTCCCCACTTTTGCAACAAATACTTTCGGCATTCTTGTTGAATAATTGTAAGAGTAAAGATGCCCAATCTATAGAGACACGAAGTCACAATACTGTTGTAAACTGTAGCTGCAATGATTAGTGAATAAGATGTGCAGTTATCACAGTCAGTGTTAACTACATCTCAAATGTATTTATGTCTAATTCATCTCACTGAACAGATCCAGCTCGCCCTCTAGTGGTGGAAATGAGTTCTCAGAGATCAGTTATTGATGCATCTATTTTTCAGAGACATCTGTTCAATGTGTATCATAAAAATACCTCCGTTATAGGTCAAACTCACGTTAAAGCCATAATCCACATGGTTGTAATGTCGTTTTCTGTTGTGGTTATCAAAGGAACGGATTTGTTTCTTGCTTGTAGCAGATGGCCGAAAGTTTCTCGGTGTTTTCTGTAGCATTGGATGTCTTTCCAAAACTACTAGTTCAACATGGGACGTAATCCAGATTATTAAACCCCATTTCATCAGTGCATACCTCCCGGCACGGGGAGAAAGAGGAGGCCTAACAGAGTTTACTATGTTAATATATTTAAATGTAATTTAAGTGCTAGTCAATGCCAAAGACATCAGTTTTGCAAATATGAAGTCAGCCACCTTTATATCAAATCAATACCCCTTATTAATGAGACATAAATCAGTGTTGAGCAGCTTTAACATTTGTTCTCTTCACCACACACTTATATGTTTTACTACGTAAAAGCAGAAATGCCCAAAATAATCATTAAAAACATGTACAAGCTGTGAGATAAAACCTTGGATTTGTGGACCACAGGTTCACCATCACAGCCTTGAATAAAAACTAAATTCAATACAATCTGAGGGGAGGAAATCCCCAATAACTTGTATCAATTAACATTAAAGTTGATTTTCAAGTTACTCCACTGAAAGATATAGCAGGAACTGTGAGGAATATTTTAATTTTTTTTTACAGTTAAAAGGCAAAGAAGATGTGGGCATACAACCTATTGAAAAATATATAGTATATTTGAATATTTACATTGTTTACAATATGTACAAATAAATACATAATAAAAACATGAACCAATAAACTCAGAGCACCTCATACTTTGCATGAATATTTATATTTTCTTATCAAAAACACGGTCAGATTACACAGCCTGTCTGGTGTTGTGGCAAATAAGCATCGCTCATGATGGTGCCATTGGGTTACTGAGGTTTTAAGGCGTTGTTTTGCTGCAGCACACTGCCAGGTTAGGTTACTGATCAACTTCCAACAGATCTTCTTCAGTTCGAACCAGAATATAAGAGCAGCAGACAGGTAGGTTTGGTCCATAAGGCAGGTGCTTGTTTTGCTGACAGCCACCCTGACAGAGTCGTGTTTGTGTATCTGTTCTTCAGGTGGACCTTCAGAAGGAACAGATATTTCTCCTGTAAAGATAAGGAGCAACTCTATTACCGTGTCATTACTCTGACTTTGTGCACACCATGCAAAATGCACCTGAAAACAAATTCAAACACTATAAATACAATACAGAAATATTATTGCATACAGTATGTGAATAACAATAAAAAAAAAGGGATCATTCAGTCTATTTATCATCATGGAATTTCAGATCTGATCTCACATCATTGACAAAAAAGATACACATATTTAAATTTATTAATTGTTCTTAAAGAAGTAAATGAGATGCATCAGAGAGACAGTGGTTGAATGAGCAAGTAAGCGTTTGGACTTTCTAGATGTCAAATGTTCAGACTTCAACATGACCAAAAAGCTCTGCTGTACCTGCAGTATTTTGTGCCACACTCTAAGTGATCCCTGCAGCTGGCTCCAACCGGCTTGATACTGTTCCAACGCCACAGCAGGGAACGTTTGGTCCGCTGGATCAAACCATTCCAGTCGTCAGGCACAGGCAGTGAACTGACCTGTAAGGAGCAAATGTTAGATCCTTCGAGAGCTGTGATGGAAAACTGGTGATAACATCTGTAACTATTAAATATCAAAAGATGTAAAAGCAAACGGGACATAAACAGTAACAGAAAGGTTATTAACTTACCTGAATGATACACATCAGAGAGAGAAAAACAGAAAGAACAATGATCTTTTCCTGAAGAGTCCTCATGCTGATTGAAGATGAGTCTCAGATGAGACGTTGTTCTGCTACAGGGCTGATGTGGTGAACCGTGCCACTTGTATTAAAGACTTTTAATTAGGTTGGGGAGGAGTTACCCTCCGACTAATTCACTAATTCGTCACTTCAATGATTAAGACTGAGGTTTGGCAGCTGCTCAAGATAAAGTCAGTGATTGAAATCTCTTGCAGCGTGGTACTTTATCAGTTTAATATTGACAACTGAAGTCAAAGTTTATCTCCTGGGATCCAAAGTACACTTTAACCTGCAATTGAGGACAATTCCAGGTCGGAGGTATCTAAATCAAACCTTACCGTGGCTGTAGACACCCATTTACTTCACCCTTGGAGTCTTTTAGACTGACAGAGGAAACCGAAGGTAACTGATGGAAAACAAGGAAAATATGCAAACTCCAAATCTGATTTCAGGACTTTCAGGTTGAGATGAGACTATGCTTGTCACTATGTCATATTACAAAAAGAATGACTCTACTCTTGAGGCCTTTAGGTCATCAGCCTGTTTGATGCTTGAAATTCTGACCAATTCAAGTTAAGGAAGTTTGCCCAAATTTGAAAAAGATGTGTATATGTTTAGCCTGGCTCCACCAGACCATAGCTCAGCATTATAGTCTTGAAACCCTGTTCACATTAACATTTGCACAGCCACTCTCAAGTGTGGACCAACCAGCGACCAATGACAGTGGGTCAGTGCATTGATGTCAAGAGGGTTGGTATAGTTTTGTCAGTGGTAGAGTTTCAGCGCAAATGGTGGTCAGTTTGAGTGTGATGATGTAAAAGAGTGCACATCTTTAAAAGAGCAGTTCAATATTTATGGGAGAAGCGTATTTAATTGTTGAGTAGAAGATCCATAAGATGCTCATATCTGTCCATTAAAGGTGCAGTCAGCGATTCTGCAGAAAAAAACGTTGATTTGAACTCAACAGCCCAAAAAAAAAAATACGCCCGTCCCTTTAGTACTTCTTCAGAAGCTCCGCCCCTCCCAAATTCAGGGACACACATTGCCACAGCAATGACATCAACAACGGGGCTAGCTAGACAGTCCAGCCTTATGCGGCGTGTAATTTGATGACTCTTTCTCATAGTAGAGACAATAACGTTGTCGAATGAACGAGATGTAAGAACACAAACAGCATCCAAAACACAATGGAATAAAAACTAGCAAGTCTTTTTTTTTTAAAGTTCATTTATTTAGCTTAGTTATTTAGTGACTGAAGAGAAAACTGTAGCTTTACTACTTTGTTGATTTTCCTGATTATCAGGAGAAATTAAAACGAGCTTTTTCTCGAGATAACAAAATATTTAACTTGTGATCTCGAAATAATTCTTACTAAAAAAAAGATGATTGCACACATGTCCAAACGGAAAGGAAAGAGCGAGGCCAGTAATGACCCACTTTATCAATTCATTGTGCAATGTGTGATGGAGGAACAACAAACACGCCTTTAGAGAACAGCACAGGATGTTTATTGATGAGTCATAGCAGATGACAAGACAATGAGCTATTTGTTTTGAGAGTAGGTAAGCAGTGATTACATGTGAACTATTGATTTTCCTATGGAGTAGTAGTGTAAACGATACATATAAAACACAATAAGTGAACATGAGACGTCTTGTCAGTGGGTAGTGGTTGCTACAACTGCAGAAGGAGAATCATCTTAACAGCCAGAGCTCAACAGGAAAACTATAATTTCCTCCAAAACTTTTCAATAGTTATAAAGTGCTGCTCAGAACTGCAGAATTGGACTGTAACAATTAGTGGTTACAAGGAAAAACAACATTATATATATATATATATATTTTTGCTCAATATTCATCAGTAGTTTCACAAGCAGAAATCTCATTAGAAATTAAGAAATACAATAATAACCCTGTGTTAGAATTAAAAGGAACGAAATCATTTCCGTGTGCTTCGCACCATCGAGACATTCGCAACCTTCCCTTTTTCCTGCTGCTGTTGACGTAATACCGCTCGCCTCTTATTCTATAATACACACACAGGAGTACACGTACTGTAGATTACTGGGTTTACGACTGTTTTATAATGAAATTGAACCACAAGACTACAGCTGCCAAGAGACTGAGAGAAAAGACCAAATGAAATTCTCAGAACGCCCACGATTTGAGAACCATTTTTTTCTGTAAACAACACATTTTAGGCCAAACAAATAATATCCACCAGACTGAGGACAAAATATTCTGCTAATACCAAATAAATGTTGCTGTTCACTATTCTTTTGCTTTGTGTCAATACAAAAATCAATTGTTCAACTGTTCCTGTAGCTGTAGCCAGTCAACTTATACACACACACACACACACACACACACACACACACACACACACACACACACACACACACACACACACACACACACACACACACACACACACACACACACACACACACACACACACACACACAGTAATGTAACACATATGGCCATGATCAAGTAATAGAAAGATAATTTTTCCATTTGAATTACTTCAGAGCTGATTTAGTAAGAAATTTAACTTATTAAATTGAGTTTATTTCAATCCAAAATGTCAATACAATAAAAAGAAAAATATACACTATTTAAAAATTCATGTAAAAAAAACATGGATTTCAGCATCATTACTTGAAGTGAAGACATTAACCTCAAAGTCTGTAACAAACAACACAGTCTTCTCTACTTCATAAAACCATCCAATTAAAAATGGATTAAAATCATGGAATTCTGGTTAAAAGTACAAACGGTTACTCGGGCATTAAGGGTAGAAACTTTAGATGCATTAACCTTCATTACTGCAGTACTAATTATACTGCAAACATGGCTCTCCTCCTTTCACATCCCGTTTGGTGCTATGATGAGAGCAGGGGCTGACGTTCAGCATAGGTGCTCTGAAAAATAAAATCCCACATAAAATACCATTAACACATTAATTAAACAGGTTTATAAACAGACAGATGAAGATATATATTCAACATCAATAATAATATTAACATCTGTCTTTTTACATCATTGGTTAATTTGACACTAACATAATTTGGGAACATAAATTTGTTTACATAAAATTGAAATGGCAAAAATTTTACGTTTTTTTCTGATGTGAAGAGTTTGTGCTTCTGTGTTTTGTTGTTATATTGTTTTTGATGAAACATCGATAGGTTTTGCCACTTTTCACAATTCTTTTGACTTTTTTGAGATAAATCAATTAATTGCTCAATAAAAAAAAAAAAAAAAAAAAATATCAACAGATTAATAAATAGTGAATAAGAATCATTAGCTGCAGCTCTAAAGCCTTCACAAACTCATTCATGTCCATCCTCAAGCACTCACCTCAGGGACTTTCTGCTGACACATCAGGAACATGAAGATTCCTCCCAGAATGATGCCGAGACCAATCAGCATGAACGGAATGTTCTCCACGACATTCTGCTCGACAACAATCACCTGCATCTTCTTGGCTGACGTGTCGTCAATGACGGCGCTCTGACACGACGGTGAGAGAAAAGATAACATTATAAAACATAAGAAAACAAGGAAGTGGATGAGGACACTCTGCGTGTGATCTTCTGAAGCCTGAACATGGAACTCAGAGGAGGTGCAGAAGTCGAGTGTTCGCTCAGACCACTTAAATTACAAAATGCTGAAGGATTAATATGGAAATGGTGTCTTTAAAAACAACAGTCCCCCTCTGCTTTCATTCCATGCTAGATTTAACTCTGCTTTTAATTTTAATTTCTGACAAAAACAAGTGCGATGCGCACTGAACAACGACAGGAGCAACTATTAACTAAACACAGGCAGTTCATTTCACACAGTAAATACATCACTGTCTGAGCCAAGCAACTACGAACACTGAAATTGACCTCGTTTATGACGCAAATACAAACATTTCAATGTGGGGCAAGAAGTGTAATGTTTGAATGATGGCATAAAGTAGTACATTAACTACAGAAAGATTTAATAAGTGTGAAAAAGGTCAATAAAAGTCTTTGAATACAGCGTTGGATTGGATTTCAGTTGATGATGGTGACTTATGATCTGCATATAAACAAGTGCTCAAAGGCAACTATGACAGATAGTGTGAAATTGCAGTGTGTGTGTGTGTGTGTGTGTGTGTGTGTGTGTGTGTGTGTGTGTGTGTGTGTGTGTGTGTGTGTGTGTGTGTGTGTGTGTGTGGTTACCTCATTGAGATAAACCACAGGAAAGACCACTGTCCTCACATTTCCTGTTTGACTGAAAGAATAAAATTTAATTAAACAAATAAAACCACTCGCAATGTTTCTCCTGCTGACCAATTTACATACGAGGTACATCTAGAAGACAAATCGTGTCCTACAACAACAAAATCTTTCTGGGCAAGATGTTCACATTATTGTATTGATCAATTTTTTTTCTACATAAGATTGATAACGTGTGCAGTGTTCACGATAAATATTTGGACAATCACGTGTTTTTTGTTCTTCAAGCTCTTTGTTTTTAGCACATTATTTGAAATAAAATAATGCACATGATATCGAAGTGGCCGGTCTCAGCTCTAGTACGTTTGTGCCATGTATAACTGTGTGGGCCCCGTTAAGACTCACTGCCCAAATTGTCAAGGATCAAAAGAATCTGGACACCTGGCTCCTAATCTTTCTTGGCGAGCTGTGCATCAATTCAAATTTAGTTCTCGCACAAATTAGTTGACATTTGGCTGACTGAGAATTGAGTGTTTTTTTTAAAATTTAGATTGAGGTGGTGTTGCTGTCACTAAATCGACAGTTTACAAACGAAACGAAAACAAAACACACAGGGAAACTACAAAAATGGCAAACGCCCTGGAAGACCATGGAGCAGGAGAGGAAACTCATTTTCATGGTGAGAAAAATCCTATATTATCGTGTAACTGCATAATAAGTTAAGATTGCTCATTGGACAACATTTCATGATTCAGCAGGACAATGATATAAAACATATGGTCAAAGCAACCAAAGAGCTTTTCAGGGTGATGAGGTTTATTATCCTCAACTCGCCGAGACAGTCACCTGACTGACCTGACTGAGACCCCGCAACAAGTAAGAGCTGAAGGTGGCTGTGGTGAAGGTCAGGGAGAACGTCAAAAACAAGACACACAGTATCTGAAGATGTCAGCAGGCAAACAAAGTACTGTCAAAAAAAAATGATCAAACATGATGATTATTGTTTGACTTTGTGTGTCCAATTACTTTTGAAATCCTAAACTGCGGGCAGTTCATGTTTAAAGGACTATATTTGCACAATAGTGACATAAACACATTCAGATTAAGCCTGAGACTTGGCACTTTAATGTAGAACTCATTATTTTATTTCAATCTGAAGGGAACACAAAAAATGTGTCACTGTCCATATACTTAGTCTGACCTCAAGATTATCTCACTGTCAGGACTGTCCAAAAGTCCACTCATAATGATGACGGTGGCATAATTGCTTTATAGTTACCTTCCTGGCAACCCTTTCCAGGAAGTTGGTTGTCATACAGCTGTTACTGCTTCATGTGAAGCCATTAAGGTTACAGTGGGATATATTTATGAAAACCTGAGTAGCATTTGAGCTGCTAGTAACATGAGACTGACCTGAAGCTGGCAAATCTTTGTACATGGACATTAACTTGGAGCCGCTTGGCTGCTTGCAGGATGATTCCCGTTAGCTGCAAAATAATTGAACTTTGTTAGGAACACATCACACCTTCCACTCCTGATGTATGAACATTTATCCCTAACTATCATATTAATAAACACTCAGCGCCAAAAAAAAAATGTTTTCCAGACACCATGTATTATGTTCAAGATCTTTATGGTGCCAATATTTTTTTGTTTTTCATGAAGCTGGTGGGCAGAGAGGATTTAAGAGCAAACACACTAACCTACATATAAATACACTGCAGTGCAACAGTTTTTAGATGTGTAAATTCATTAGATAATACTATCGGGCAGGCATCTGATCAAACCCAAATTAATTTTGCAGCATGACAACAACCTCAAACATACAGCCTGAGTCATAAAGTAAAGTAAAGACCTATTGGCAACATCATTGAGTCAGTCTGGGATCACATGAAGAGACAAGAGGACACAGACACAACAACTGCAGCAGTTTCTTACAAGAACTTGAGTAACAGTATTTTTTTTCATTTTCCGCACTTTGTATGAAGTTAGCTGATAAATAAATATCGTCACTGTTTTTGTAGTGGCTCCAATGTTTGCACAGTACTGTTGTAACAGGGATGCATACGTTTTTACTGCAGTTGAAAAAAGCTTCACAGCTCTGAAGTTGGCGGTGAGGTCGTGTTCAGGGTATCTAACCCGGCAGTTACGACAGAAGTCAGAGGACTTTGATCAGTCTCAATAATTTCATGCAGTAGTACATCGAAGATTGTAGTGCGGGAGGGAAGATAAACAGACAGAACAGTAGCTTGTTGACCGGGGTCAAACACTCCTTTTGAACTTATGATGTCACTGCATTTCATGTGGCCACACATGAGGCGTAGTTGAATTAGAATAAAGAGAAAGTGTGCGGTCACAGCTGCGTGCAGGACTTCTATCTGCATCACAATCCATTTTTCACTTAACTGATTTGAGAGCTAAGCATCTATTTATTAGATAATACCTTACAAATAATGTCACTGCAGATGTCTAAAAATATACTGCATTAAAAAAAAAAAAAATTGTTTCGATACAAAGCAGGTACCTCATGGCTTCCAAAGAAAGAGAATAAAGAGAGTCTTATATTTAGACCTTGACTGATTTATTTTTGCACAGTTTGTGTCTGTGTATTCTTGCAGAATGAAGTTTGTAACCGGGGTCATGCAGTGAGCAATTTATTAACTCTTTTTACGACTATTAGGAAATATCGTTTGATAGGCGCATTTTTAACAAATCATTTGCAGTACTTTGTCTTTGTTTTTGTCCTGGAGTGTTACAGTCAAACTCTGTCCTGAGCAGGACTTCAATGTTTGAATATCATTATCAAACATGTGATGCAAAATACCACCAGTGACAGAAAACAAAGCAAAACAAAACTGATCTTGCAAATAGGTGATGCATCAAATAACATGGTTCTGGTTTTCTTTGTCTTATGCACCACATCATGGCTCTTCCTCACTCAAACATATTTGCAAATTCCCCTAATTCTACATTTATAGTTGGACAGATTTCCTGCTACACGTTGGGTGTTTTGTTCATTCCGTGTCCCTTTATAAAGGATTTACCCGAAGTTCAACCAATTTATTACAGTGAGACTCGTGATAAGAGCTGTTAGAGCTTATCTTTGGTGACAGCTCCGTACCATGTACCTCGGCTTTAATTTTTAACCACTGTTTTAAAACAGAAGCTCTGTTTCATGTTCACAAAGCTGAGCTAGGTCACCATCTACTGGTAATATTTTATACCACAGGTTTTAAAGGTCCCACATTGTATAAATTCAGAATTCATTGTCTAGGTTACTGTATTGATCGTGTGAAAGCGTCAAAATGCTAAGAAATGTCCAAAGCTTGCATTCAGCAACTTTGCCGTTTCAACTTCTGTAAGTTTGTGATGTCACAAACTTGCGCTCATGTCCTATGTCCGTCCCCAGCCTACTGCCCAACCTTTAGGAGGAAAAAAGACACTGAGCATTCACTCCATCGCGGAACAAGACCAAAGAAAACCTGTGGTTGGCCTGGGTGTGCGTCACTCAGAAAAGACACAGCCAATCAGAAGAGAGGGTCATTGACATCAACGTGCCTTAAAGACGCACACAGAAAACAGCTTGTTCTTGGTAGAGCTCCAGAAAGAAGCTTTAAGAGAGGAGATGTAAAACTATGTTGAGATGGTTTTTGGTACTTAAAACCACAAAAACATCTTCATATGGATACCAAATATGGGACCTTTCAAAACTACTGACTACACAGCTTCCAACTTTTCTAAGGGGAAACATTTTTTTAAAGAATTTTTCAATTTTTTGAATTGAAAGGCTCACCACAACATGTGTACAAATGACATTTAAAGTGTGAAAGTTGTCATTCCTACCGGATTAATATCAAGGGTCGTCTGGTGCTGCTCCTTGTCAGGCATCATGCCAAATACATCCTGAACAAACTTCTCATCTGCCTGGTAGAAGTGTGGTGAAGACATGATGATGGGAGCTCCTAAACACACGACAAATTTAGTGAGAATAACAGGATGGAAGGTATCAAAGAGCAGATTCAGAAAAACTGGTTCTAGTAAAGAGCCAAGACTGTATTTCACTCATGACAAAGCAGCTGTGTTGGGAACATTTTCCCGTGGGATTGATTTATTTAATACAAACCCACCTTGTTTACATGGACTGACATTGAGCAAGCCAGAACCCAGGCAATTATCAGCAGGAACACAAAACCCTGTGTTGGCTGGGTTCAAGGTCCGGTTGGCAAACACCTCGCTTGGGGGGCTGAATCGGTACCCTGGAATCTTCTTCACTACCACGTCCCCCTCATACACAGCGTACAGAGACCTTGGAAATCAGTCACATGCTGGTTATTCTTTGGAGACAGAAATAATTATGTGAAGGCTGACAACGAGGGAAGGTTTGCGTTAATATCGAGCATGAGCTCTGTGGTATACTGATTTACAGAAAACCTGCACGGTTTTAAATGTTACTGCCTCATAAACCTTTTTACCGTTAGTCCTTTCAAAACCTAAGTCAGCAGTTATCTGACCCGTACATGCTGCACTTTCTGATTCCGATGTGTCGATACTAACAGACGGCTGATATTTGTTGTTTTAAGCAGCATTAAATAGGTTTTAAGTTAACAGTGGCCTCATTCAGAAGGTTAGACCTGACCGGTCATGCGACCAGTCAGGCTGAACTGGTATCCTTAATCCAATATCTGACCTGGATAATGTCAAAGTAAAGGCTTAGACAGACTAATGGGGAGGGGTGGGGGGTAATTTCACGAGCAAACTCAAACTAGGGGAGTAATACCAGAAAAACTTTATTGAAATTACTTTTAATTTTAATTCAAAATATTAAAAAAAAAAAGAAAAAAAAAGTGCTTGGCTGTGAACAATAATTTAAACTGACAGTTTTGACACAAAAAACCACATTCTCTGCAGATAAAAAAAAACAAAAACATATTTGTGTACTAAACTCATAAATCCTGTTCCATCATACATCTGTCTAAATTTTTGTGCCTTTAAAAGTCCTGAATCCATGAAATATGGAAATAGAACAACAAAAATAAGAATAACATTGTGCAGAGCATCATTTTAACATAAATCCATGAAAATGTATATATATATATAAAATGACTCAGTGCTATGAATCATCCCTGGAAACATTTCATTTTTCAGTAGTATGGTGCTTCTATGGTCCACTCACCTGCACAAATCAGAGGAGAACATGTAGAGAACCTCATGCTTGGTGATGACCGGATGGAAAGACGCTCCATTGGTTCCATTAATCATATTACACTCATCAGACGTCCACCAATTCAGGGAGCTGCATGTATAAACAAACATTTTAATACTATGTGTCATGTGGTAATTTTTGGGTCTAAAAATCTGAGAGTTTAAGGCTTTAAAAAGAGAGTATCCAACCCCTTCTTCATTTTTCACTGTCAGCTTTGCTAAAAGACTGGAAACCAATTTATTACACAAAAAAATATATCTTTGAAATGGTTCAAAGGTGAATACTGGGAATGTTTGTAGGTCAGAACAAACTTTGGCGACAACATTTAAGGGCCGTATCGCAGCGTTAAAGTATGTTTTTGTGATTCGAAAGAACTATATAAAGCCCCTTTCTCCGCTGCCGTTAGAGGCTAAACTTAACTTCATTCAACTCACTTTTGTTTGTTGTCCATAGGCCAAAAGTAATAGGCACCTGGTAATATTTTCAGTATCACTTCCGCTGAGGTTTCCAGTAAGCTGAGCCGACACTAACAGCTGACATGAAATCAGTGCAGACCACTGATTAGTCAGAGCGAATCGTCACAATCAATGTGTCACTGCGTGCGTGTTGCAGGACATCCGGCGCAAACCTGCCATTGTTAACCAGCCATGCTACTTTATAGGCTGCAATATTTGTTATTGACCGTTACGTTCAATTTATAGCAACCCGCAAAACCTGCCATGATCAGCGGAGGAGCAGCAGATGTTCCTCTGTTTGGCTACCAATGATATCCTCCACCGCCCCATTGATGGGGTACAATCAGCAGCGGAAAAGGAAATCCAGAAAAAGTAGCAGGTGGCAAGTCGAGCTGGTAGCGGCAGTGGAAGAGGGGCTATATTTTAGAAATCAGGGGATTTCCCAAAACTGCATTTTAAAAGGGCAGCATTAGCTCGCTAGCAAGTCAAGTAAGAAAGATCATCATTATACCAAACTAAGAGACACAACAGAAGAGTCTGAAACAAAGAGGATTAAAAGAACAGCGGAGATAAAAGAAGGCGTGCCGGTGCAAAAAAGGCGATTAACACTGGTGTGTCTTTTTGATACAGTAACTCTGGGGACAGACACAGTGCCTGTTCATCAATCATTACATAGAGTCATATCAACAGGATGCTGTGCTTCCTTAATGTAATCAAACTGAACAAACTAGCGCTGATTGTTTTCCTGTACGCAGACACAATCATTTGTTGTGCATGCATTTAAACTGCATGTGATCAATGGTTCTTGCACACTGGATTTACACAGATAATTCTGTTATTTCGAGCTGGAGGCGAGAGGAGACAATCACCTTTTGCCGTTCCATTTGTCCACTCTAGCAAAGTCCTTGTAGTCCTGCTGGCCGGTGAAGAACACGTATTCTCCATCATTTGAGGCATTGTTCTGAAAATTAAAAACAAAACAAAAAGATCATATCAACAAAAAGATTTCACTCTAGAAATAAATGAAAACCCAAAAGCATCCAATTAGAGTCAGATATATGACTTGTCCAAATCTTATGATTTTGTTTGATTCCAATCAGTATGTATATAATTAAACGTCTTTTGTACCATTTTATGCATATATATTTATATATATCTATAGTAGAGTAAAGTCTCTACAAATTTTACAATTCCATATTTATATGCTTAAATGAGACCTTATAGAAGAGTCCAAAAACATCATCCAGCTGGGGCTGAAAAGCTTTGAGGGCTTTAAGAAGGCCATCTTCATATCCCCACAGCAGCTCTCCCACCGTGCGGGTGGTGAACAGGCCTTCCCCCCCGGACTTCATGTAGGAGGAGATCAGATTGGCAATAAGGGGATCATCCTTAAATTTCTCCATCACCGTCTACCAGAAGAAAGAAGAGATGGGACGTCTTTAAAATCAACCTATTGTGTAAGGTGCTAAATTGCTCAAGTTCCATAATGAAGACCAGGTAACAATGAATCATTTACATAAGTAACATATTAAAACCTATAGGGAACATTACAGCAGGACATACTGTACTGTACACACTATCTACATCTAACATTATAATTCTGCAACAGTAAATGTAAATCACATACAATGAAACTAAAAAAAACCAAACATGAACACCGGAGAGAACGGTTTAACCTTGTTTGACCAAAAAAAAAAAAAAAACTGTAAAATGTCAGACAAAATGTTTTTACTTGCATAAAGTTAGTTAGTTAAAAATGATCTAGAAGACCTACTAATCTTTGATTCTGTCTTACCTAATAATAAAACACAACTTTCTAATTTGTATGTTTGCTGATCAATAAAATAAAAAAGACATAATGCAGGAAAATAATTGTATTCATAATATATCATCAAACAATGCTCTAACTGCGTGGCTTGCTTTTGCTCACCACGGCAGGAACGTTAACTGTCCTGATGAGGTCGCTCTCTGGGCCTCGGGACTTGTCAAGCTGGAATATGTAGGTTTTAGTGTTGACAGCTTCCACTTTAGTGCCATTATCCTGGAAGCTCACTTGCTCCATTGGCCGGTACTCTCTGAGTGGAAAAATACAATAGTCAGCTTAAAAGAAATAGTTAGACATGACAACAAGTTCTTTGCTAGTTTGTTAGGGCCAAAGGTGAAGTTTGTTTGGAGTGACCTGATGTCTCTAATTTTCTACCGGCAGGATGAATCTATTTCCGTGGTCAATATTCAACACAATGTTATATTACAATTATTACAATATATGAAATGTATTCATGTTGCGCAGTCTCCCACTTGGCAAATGAACAATTCATTACATTTCAGTCATAATTTCACATTTACTGTACATATAATATCTGCATTGTTTGCCATTGCAGTTATTTTCCTTCTTAACTTAAATTCCTGTCAAAAATCCACATCCTTGCAGTTAGTGAAGCAGTTATTAAAAACAAATATGAAACTGTTGACCAAAAAGGGTGAATATGTACTCGTCCACACAACTAATCATCATCTTCTCGCAACTTGAAACATATAGATGGACATTTAGGTCAGGAAAGTTAATAACAGTGGCCATTTCCAAACAAAGTTCCACAAACTGCTCCAATTGAATTGATGCAGTGATGCACAGCACTGCATTTTATATTATTTTGCTTCAGCTTCCAATACGAGACAAATTTGCCCAATAAAGATTTAATAAAAAAAAAAAAAAAAACATCAGCTGTGTGGGTTTACAGGATAATATCATAAACTTCAGTATGAACAGGGTGGGTAAGTGTATCACATGGTAATTCTAAGCCACAATAATGCTGAGTGAACACAATTGTATGCCTGGCAGAAAAAAAGGAAGGACACATTATTCTCAGCTGTACAGAACTCCCGTGACTCTCAGTGCCGAGAGTGGACAGACAAACAGACACAGGATCACACCGATATCTCTTTGCATCTGTCTCTGAAAACTGATGCTTTCGTTTCTGCAAAGACGTTAATTAAAATCAGGGCAGAAATACTGCGTTGAAATTTTGTTTTCTAAATATTGTAAAAGTAGGACAAGGCCTGTTTTGCCATCACTATGAGATAAGTTTCTTTTTCCCCCATGCAAGGCCATAGGTTTACTCAAGAAGACCATTAATTATTCATTTGTTGATTGATTTCCTTCAGTCCTTTCTTTTGGTTTTAGCAAATCTAACGATCAGCTTCTTGCCACCTTTGTACCTTGATAGATGACAGACTTAGTTTCCATTATTTGAGTCATATATGTGCAACTGGCCTGTCACAAGTATTACACAACATCCTGACTCCCAATTATTCATGCTGACCCAATCATTTTGCGTCATTGTAAGAACTGTTTACATACATTTGTATGAAAACAGCTGGATAAAACTGGCAGAAATGTCATATTTCCATCACGATTTCCACCTTGTTCTCCACCACTTTAAGTATAACTGGGGCTCTATTATGACTATGACTTCATCTCGTTGCGCCCCATTCTACCGCTACTGTTTAATGGCAGGAGGGGAGAATTAGTGCCACCAGCTTTAATTTTGATCTTGGTGATTAATTAGCTTATAGGTAATATTTGACCGACCACACTTTCATGAGCATTTACATGACACTCACATCATGGATTCAGAAACAAAACCCCCCAAAAACCAGCCAATAAATGCCTCTTCTTTATTAGGCGCATGTGTAGTATTAAACTATGATTAAGCTCATACTATAATACGGACATAAACGGAACAGAAAAGACAATAAAATCGTGAATTGCAAACATTTGTACGACAATTATTTGTTAATTAAAATGTCATGAATGTGAAAGCCTTTTGAGTACCTGCAATATTCAGACAGTGATGAGACAGCATCTGACCACACAAATAATGTCAGAACTTTTCCCTTTTAAACGTCGACACTTTGGCTGTTTGTGTTACTTTCTGCAAGTGTGATGTTTGGGAGATGACTGGAGAGAAACAAAAGTTCCTCCTATTTGTCTCCCACCTGTATGTATACGGTCCGATCTCCACCACGGCCGGCCGGTCCCCATCCAGCACCTCTGCGGGATTTGTCAGATTGAAGAAGTAAAACTGCATGTAGATGGGTGCGGGTGGATTCTGCCAAGACTCAAACGTCTCTGTTCCATTTTCCAAAACGACTTCCTGTGTGTGTGGGTGGGGTGGAGAGACAAAGGGTACTGGGTTAAAAAAAAAAAAAAAAAAAGTGTGACCTCATAGGAATAATCTGCTGATGATAAACCGTCTCAGGTCACATGACAACACAGCACCGCTGCGCAAGCCTGCTGTATCATCACAGTAAATGGCGAAACTCACCATTTACTGTGATGATACAGCCGCTTTTGTAACAGTAAAAGTAGGTCAGTGAGGTGAGGGCATCCTAAGACATGATCTGAATTCACTGCATTTGAATATCACTGGAAGTTTTGTCGTAGTAATGCAAAAACACTTCAGCAAATGTTTCATTTTCAAATTAACTAATACTCCTAACAGCTGGAAATGTACTGTAATCACTTTAAAACAAAAATATGACTAAATACATGAAGCAAAAATTACATTCCTGAGTGCGAGTCATTTGTAAAACATTTACCTTCATATATAAGCTCAAGACCTACAAAACTATTCAGCTGCCATAAAGAAACGAAACCCAAACACCCTGAATTTGTCGTTTTGTAACATCAAGCTCAAATAAGCAAACACTGCTAACACGGCAGCTAATCTAAAGCCTACTTACAAATCATCATCCTTAAAATAAGACGCTTACTTTCTCAACCACGGATTGTAGGAAATGCGGGAATACGTTGGATAAAATCAAAGAAATGCCGAGGATCAATAAGAGAACAGAAAAAACTCCGGCGCTGTAAATGCAACATGATTTCAGCGGCATGATGAGACAGCAAAGACGTGAGCAGCCGCAGATTTTCAGTGGGTTTCCTTCTTCCACTGACTGCAGCGAAGGAGTGTTTCTGTTTTTTTGTTTTGATGTCCCAGGAACTCTCTCGACCGAGCAAAGACTCACTTCCACATTGAAATGCTTCACTTCACTTCCGCTTTCTTCGACAGTCGACGGCTTCCCCCGAAGTACGCAACCGTGACGATTCACAATGGGGGTGATGCGTGAGCTCATTTACCGATAGCTGTTCGTTATATAGTGCTCAATTTCTATATTTGTCTCTAGACAATTTTTTTTAAAATTTTTATTATATATATAAATAAATAAATAAATTCACATCAACTGTTTTTGAAGGCGAAAACGTGAGGCTGGTATTCATCTTGAAGATGAACACTCTTTGTTTCTGGTCACGTAAAAAGTAACGTCATTAACGTAACCCCAAGTCAGAACATTTTGTGAACCTTTTTATTGCAAACCTAATTCACCATCAATATAAAAGAGTGTGGTTGCATTTATTTAGATGGGACTTTGTTTTACAGTAGGCCTATTACAGCAAAAAAAAAAAAAAAAAAAAAACTGAAGACGAGCAAAACTGGAGCAACAAAAATCTCCCTATATATTTTCAGAAATCTCTGTCCTTCGCATATTTCGACAACCGTTCCATATTAATAATATCATAAAACGTGCTGCGTTTGTGGGATCATTATATGGCAGTCCAGAATCTCTCCCAGGACGTGTTACTGGGCCGGTGTTGGTACCTCATATGTGGCCTGCACCCTTACAGCAGTATTGGATTTGACTTAAGTACATTTGCTCGCTCAATCTGTCTAAGTGCTCAACCCAGAAGATAAAATGAATATCATTTACATGTTAGTGTTTTACGATATAAATCAACACGCCTTCTCCACGTATTGCTTTCTAGATGCCTTAACTGCAATTTCTGGTTTACTCTCATTACTGATAAACTAAATAATTGATAGAGTTAATAAGATGATGTTAAAAAGATACACAGCTTTGTTTAATGTTAATTCTACAATGGCAGGGACTTGTTCTCCATTAAAAAAAAATCAGAGCCCATTGTAACACTAACCTAACTTTGCCTACCGTCCCTCATATTCTGACTCATAACTTAACCCGACTAATTATTGAACTAGCCAGCAAAAGTAGCTGCAGCTAACATTTAAACAGAGAAAGAAAAGGGATCCAAACTGCAGTTTAAACACAGCAAAAACGTAATCACAACTAACAGAGAGAGCCTCTCGATTGTATGAAATAAATATATGTTTTTAACAAACAAATGTCCACGCCTCGCCCAAAAGTGTGGGCTAAGTGTGGGCTATCCGCTTGGGCCCCATGGCTTTGCCCCCATATGGGACGGACAATTCAAGCTGCATGTGGGCCCCACATGGGCCCCAGCCTAGGCAACAGGCAAACATTAACGTCTTAGACTTCAAAAATATACAATTTCTTCTCCAAATCATAACTCTGGTGACAATTTGATACAAGCCAGTAGTTTTAGTGTCAACTTTACCATGTCAAAAGTCAGATTTCAGATCTGTAAATGTAAACCAAGGAGATTTTGACAAACATTTTCCTGTGTCTTCCGTGCAGGTCCAAACAAGAGAAATGGGCCCCAAAAGTTCAACTTTGTGGCAGCTGGTTTGTGGTCACTTTACTTGTGAAGCAAAATAATTGAATTGCCTTGCCAGGTGGGTCGCTCCCTAATGGCATGCAAACCAAGTTGACAACATGCAGACACGAAGGCCTGAGGACCATCAGCTCATCTTTGCACTGGTGGCCCTTTGATTCCAGTGTTGTTTAGGCCCACTGATTTTGTACACCAATTTACACTTTTCTGTCCTCAATTTTTTTTCAACATCACCATATCTACAGTCAATCCCTCCATTCTCAGTGATAAAATACCCTGGAGCAAGGAATATAATTGTCTTGAATCATTTACTGACCGTACTTAAAGGACGCAGACACCTGCACAGGCTTAAAAACATGCCGCTTTCTGCATTCTACCACACATTGAAAGACCTTATACATAATTTGCAGTTTGCTTTGTTGAGTAAACAAATTAAAATTGCACTTTAAAGTGAAGATAGAGCTTTTTTTTTTTTAATTTTTTTTAATTTTTTTAAAACATCTACTTTCTAATCAGATCAGATGAAAGAGCTGGTTAACGACTAATTGTAAGAATGGTGGTAAGGTCCCCAGGTCTTTCTGTTAATATCCTGTTAAGGTCTTTGAGTAAGACACCCCAAGTTCCTCCCAAATTCAGGCGAGCACCTTGCATGGCAGTTCTGTGTCAATGTGTGTGACCTCTACAGTGAAAAAGTGCTATATATGTGCAAACCATTTACCAATGACATCATTCTATTTGCGGAATACAAATATAGTAACCAAACCTGACCCCTGCTGCCATGCAGACGATCCGTTTGAACTCTTCCCCTCCGCTAGGCATCTCAGACAAATCTCTGATAGCTAAAACTAGATGACAAATGAGCAGCTTCTTCCAACAAGCTGTCTCCAAAAAAAAAATCTTATGCCACCTGTCAATGAAATATGGTCCTCACCTGCCATACAAGTGCATATGTGTACAAATTTGTCTGTAGGAGTGTACAGGTTTTTCTCAGAATGAAAAAAAATTCAGTTTTAGATACATTTATTTACATTTTGGCCATAGGCTATATTTAGAAGTATATTTTTATACTTATTCATACTTATATACTATATATATTTACACTTTAAAGTTTAATTTCAATCTTTTTATATCTTTGCTCTATATAAGAATGTACTATTTAATGTGTTTTTTTTTTTTTTTTCACAAGGCCTACTGGGAGCAGCTGGAAACCATGAAAATGTCTTGCGTGTCAATACTTACGGAAGCACACTGCAGCCGCATAAGAAAAAATATTGGCAGTTTAACTCATAATTATGACTTACTATCTTATAATTACGAGCTCTGGACCTCATATATATGAGAAAAAAATGTGCTTCCATAAAAACTCAAGTGCACGTTGTCAAATAAAACAATCTTGAAGCAGCTTCTCCACTAGATGTCACTGCCTTGACATTTACTGAGAAACCACTGCCTACATTCTTTGCTGCCCATAAACTGAAATTATAGTACTGTTGAGTCCAACTTTCATATAAAATAGGCCACACCTTGGCCAGGCAGACTAACCAATGAGCAGCCACATGCCACTCTGTCCGTGTCTCTCATTCATTTTGTTTTTATTGATTGTTTACACAGAAAATCCCAAATAACGTAAAAAAAAAAACTAAAAAAAAACCTCCCTTACTCATTAAGTACATATCGCCAGTATGTTTGAAATAGGCTGTGAATGAATTATGGAAATGTTTAATTTAGTCCCCAATAGTCAGTCACACACACACATATGACACAAATCCAAAATTGGAATATTTACTTTTGAATTAGTGGTTTTGGTATGACACACAGACATGACATACCCATAGAATACATTGTCTCATCTAACCAAATTATATCAGCATTACAACACCACAGCTCAGACAGGTTCTTACCTGCATTAATGTGTTTCATTGCAGTGTTGTTGCGACATAGGCCCATAACATCAACATGACTTGTTTGACTAGCAGTCTCTCAACTTCAGAGATGATACACACTGAGTTTACACATGAAGATCAGGTAGCGCATTATGGGGAATGTTGCATCTTTTGTCAAAACATTTAAATATCTTGTGGGTTTTGAGGAGCTTTGTCAAGTCTGAGATGCAATTTGTGAAATATAGGATTCAGATTTGTGTATCTTGACCTATATTAGGGACAGAAAGTCAGGATAGCTCAAACCCAGCTGAACAGATTGTCTTCTTTTTTTTTTCTTTTTTTTACTGTCTATGAGCTATTAGATGGCTTTGCTGGACTGCAGTAGTGTTGAAATGTGGTTCAAATATTTGTAAATGTGTTGGTCAAAATATTAGAAAAATGGCAATGAAATGCAGCTCAGTTCAACAACACTGAAAAATGAATACTATCTCTGACAGGGTTGAACAAAACTAAACATTATTATATCTTTGCAAAAGTAAATTTCATGGCTGAACCAGAAGCTTACTGCAGAGATCCAGTCAAAAATGTCTTCAAACATATAACCTACAGCAAATTTACATAATGTAGCAGTTTAGTGAAGCAGTAAGACATCTTCTCTTGCATTCTACTCAGTGATGAAAAACGTATTCAGATCCTTTACTTCAATAAAAGTAGTAAAACAGCAGCAGACTCCATACTCCATTACAATACTTCATTAAAAGTCAAAGTTCAATTTAGAAGCAAAATATTGTATTTTTTAGTCGTATCAAAAGTATAAAATACTTCATTAAAAGTCAAAGTTCAATTTGGAAGCAAAATATTGTATTTTTAGTAGTATCAAAACTACTGGTTTGGCTCCTCTGACTAAGGCCTATATGACAGAATTGTATTATTAATACTAAAGCATCGGTGTGTAAGCAGCATGTTACTGTTGTATCTGCTGCGGGTGGAGCTAGTTTGAACTACTTAATATCCAGTTTTCTATCCAGAGACAGCAGATCCATCTGAGGGGTCGTCAGATGATTACCGAGAGAGAAAGAAGAAAAAACTAAGTTCTGATCCACAAATCTGTTTTACATTTTTTGACTTTTTTTCTCTGATCTTTGATTTTTTTTGGTGAGATATTGGATCTCTGGAACATTTATTGGAATTAAACCATGTGAAAGGTTTAGAAGGATAAATTACTATTTGGTGGTGCTGTTAACAACTCAGACATCTGAAATGTGGCCCTGACTACACGACGAGAAGCTAAACGTCAGAGGCCAAAAAGGTTGGAAAATCAGTCTAATCTTTCTCGTTCTCCAATTGACGTGATGTATTTTTTTTTAAAAAAAATTTTAAAGATTTTTATATTATAGATTGTGTCAAATCTCCATCTTAAAAGCAACTAGGAGCAAGTTGATGAATAAAAGTAGCGGGGTAGAAAGTAGCCACAATAGTTCCCTCTAAAGTTTACCTTTGGAGGTAGAAAGTAGCATCAAATAGAAATACTATATAATATAATATAATATAATATAATATAATAAGTAAGTAATGTAAATTACAAGTACCTCAGAATGAAAGTGCAGCACTTGAACAAATCTACTCATATTCTACTTGATTGTATTTGAGCCGTGAGAGTGAGGTTTTGTGGGGAATACCCCTTTAACCGCAACATGAATGGGGCACAATGGAGAATAGAAGAGGAGGCTCGCTTGCTGCGGTCACGAGAGCGCAGGGAGCGTGACGTCACTTTCCTAAACCGGGCAGCAGCCGCTGAGTCCTGAGAGAGAGAGAGAGAGAGTTGGACAACCGGGAGTCCGTGAACAGCTCAACTTTTAATGTATGCTGGCCGAGCCGAGCCGAGCCGAGCCACCGCGTCGCGTCGTGCTGTTTTCTCCTCCTTCACGCATCCTCCTGCTTCACGAAGGCTCGCTGGTTTCTCACTTGTTCACGAGCTAAACTGTTTTAGGCTTTAAAAGAAAAAAAAAAAAAAAAAAAAAAAAAGAAGAAGGAAAAAAAAAAAAAAAAAAAAAAAAAGAGCGGTTGTCTTTTCTTTTATGTGTCCAGCCTTCCTGCGACTCCCAACACACAGCAGGGTAAGTCTTGTCCGGTGTTTTCCGTGCGATTTGGTTTCAAGGATGCGTTCGCGTTTTTTTTTGTTTTACGTAAGAGCCTCCCAAAACTTAGTGTTTGGGAGTCTCGGCGGTGAATGAGACGGGCACAGCTCCCGTGCTGTCCCGCGGCGCAATTACAAAGCGTCCACTCTCGTATTGTTTTGTTGGACAAGGATGCACGGCGCCTACATTTCACAGCCTGCTTTCTGGTGCAAAACGGGTCGCAGCTTTTACCCGCGTTTGCTCGCGTACTCACGGCGATCGTGCTGTTTAATGAGCGGCATGCAAATATGCACAGCTTACGCTCAGGTCTGAACTGCTTTTTTTTTTTTTTTTTTGGCAGCAATTCAATTCGTGCAATAACAATAGTTTGACAATAGATTCCGCTGTAAAGTTTGCTCTCCTTCAGGGGCATCTGAGAAAACACATTCCCCTTCGTTTTGTAAATGAGCTTCTGATATCTACAGAGAAATGTTCAGTCTACTACCACTTCTTGGTTTTTGCATACAAAGTCACTGATGGACTGCTGTTGCTTCTATATATATATATATTTATTTATACACACGCACATTAATTTGACTGGGTTGAATGTTGCCAGAAGAGCTCTGGACATGGCTCTTCATTACACATCCACCTAGTATACATTAAGGGCTATGATTAATCATTGCATAGGTAAAAAGATTAGCTGCTTATTAGTCTTTTAGATGTCAGAAAATTGGAAAAAAAAAAAAATGTCGAACTGTGTTTCCCAATAGCCGAAGGTGCAGCCCAAAATGTCTTGTTTTTGTCTCGACCAACAGTCCTCGACCATAAGAGACTTTTTTTTATTATCGCGGAGGACTAAAAGTACAAGAAAATATTCACATCAACGGTGCTGTAATTAGAGAATTTATGTATTATTCCATAAGAAAATGTCTCAAAAACAATTAATGCATTTTCCAAAAAGTTGCCCGTTCCATTTCTGTCAACCAACTAATCGATTTATCAACTAATTGTTGCATTTCTCGTAAACATTACCGTCTTCCCGCATAAAACTAAAGACTGAGATCTGAATAACTCTTCCTGACTTTGTATCTTCAAAGTCTTTATGAATTTAAAACTGTTACTCCTCCAGACCACACTGCCAATAATCATCGCAACAAGTCTCAAATTGCTCACATGGTGCTCGCAGATGAAATACAAGCAGACACAGAGGACCCTGAACCTGAAGCTTAATTTTGACTGGAAATGTTTCAAAGGATATTTTGGGGATAAATCATCGACAAGGTCATTTCTGGCATTAAAAAAAACACGTGATTTTGCTTCAGGCGGTTAGGGCACAAAAATACCGTCGCCACCAGGCATCCCCAGGGGGTCAGTGGCGATTTATAACATCCTTATAGGAAACGATACAAAGCCAGATACCATTTTCAGCAACAGGTTTAAATTAGGTTTGCATGTGGTAAGTCCGTTCCCAAAACTGCTCATTAATCAAAGGGGAATAAGTTAAATGTACTTCAGGTTTGTCACAGTTCAAGCATAAATCTATAGTCTGTTACTGTTGCACTAGAAGCCGTGCTGCTAATGAGGCTTTAATAAACACCAGGTTTTACTTTTTGAAAGGCAAATTGTTAATTTATTCACAATAAATCACTGCTGATGCACTCCATATTTACACCCCATACCGACGGTAGCTTGTGCGGATGTAACGTTACAAAATACTTCATAAGTCAAGTACTTCAGTCTTCAGAAACACTAAATCACATCTGAAATAGGAGCTAACAGCAATGCGGCTAAGTTTAAACGTCTGTGTGCTTGTTTTTGTTTTTTTTCTTCGCAGCCTCAACTGAGCGATTGAGTGAGTGACTGCATGGATCAGACTGAACATGAAGAGCCTCAAAGCCAAGTTTAGAAAAACTGATGTGAGTACTGCAACATGTGTTCACGACTATGTAAATTGTGTGTGCATGCAACCCATGTGTGCACATGTATATGTCTGCATGGATGACTCATTGTCTATGTATGCACGGCTCGAGCAGTTGGGAAATGATTTTTGGCTGAATTTCTATAACTTTGGGGGTCAGCAGCTCCTCGCGGTTTGTGGATATTTTTGAGAAAGAATAAATAGGTTCGGGAAAAAAATAAATAGGGTTTAATGATTACGTCCGAGTAATGCGTTTAGAGCTCTTGTAAACAGAAAAAGTGTTGCATGCTGGATTTCACGTGTCAGCTCCTGTTGTGCGTGTCATGACAACGTTACGGCCTTAAAAGGAGGTCACGACGTTGTGAAACTCATTTACGGCGTGATATGATGCAGACCTTTATACAAACAGATAGCATAGAAACCTTTTATATTGAGTCGTGTTGGAAAATGACTCGACGTTGTGACATGGATTTTTTTTTTTTTTTTGTGTGCTATTAATCCCGCATAGACCTCATCAGTGCAGAGTCACTGCTCCAGATGAGGATTTGATCCTGCTGACTATGAATCAGTCTTTTGGGAGAAACTTCATGCTGGTTCAGTCCCAGTCTGAGATGCTCCACAACTCACAGGAAGTGAGGCGTCTCCGCAACGTCTGACTCATCTGTTGTCACGGTGACCCTAATGACACAGAGCCAAACGCCAGACAGGAAAAGTCTGGAGGGCTGTGTGATGAATGGGATGAGTTTTAAGCGATGAAGGGCGTGTCAGAAGTAAAGAAGTCGGCGAGTGGAATGAAGAATGTGAAGTTAAGGAGACACTTTGTTTATGTAGACAGTTTCCATGAGATTAAGAGTTTGTGGTGGGGCGGGATGGTGAGCTCCGGTTAAATGGCATGTTCTGCTGAGACAGAGAGCGAGACTGTCCCGCGCAGGAAGAATTAGGCGGAGTATATCCCTGCTTTTATTCAATTATACCCACAACATACTGTGAAGCATAACTACAGCAGGGATTACTGTGTAGAGAGCCGCATGTCTGCAAGTGGAGAGCTGATCAAACCCCCCCCCCCGAGACCCACCTGTAGAACACCTATGAAATCATTCAAATGTGCAGTTACAATTGCTCATAAGGAATATAAATACAAGAGATATACATATACAAGAGAAACTGACAAAAATGGGGGGCGGGGGAGGGATGCCTGCCATTTTACATGGCCGTTGTGCCTAATATTAGTAAATTACTGCAAATTCAGTCAGCTATGTGGGGGAACACAATAGCGTCCATTGTTCTGGGAAACATTGATTCCAGTGTTGGGCTGCGTCGGTCAAATAGTTCCTTTTTCGCGAGTAAGATGGATGAGGTCTGCCTCGTCCACGCGTTTTACAGTAGAAAAAAAAAACACAAAAAAACAGTATTGTACAGTAGCAGTTGTAAAATGTTTGAGATCCTTTTGGAGTGAAACGCTCATCCTCACTAAAATAGGCAGTCGTAGGCGGCATGAGAGAAGACGAGGAAGAACAGTGGATGTGAATGTTGCTTAGAAACACAACTGATGTGCCATTGGCTGCCGTGCAGGCCTTTGCAGACCTCCCCACCCACGTAGATTGTCGCACTTTGATCGCTTGGATAATTGTTCGGTTTGTCTCCCGTTTCATGAAATAAATCTCCCATTTTCATATCTGTATGTTGATACGATACAGTTTGGAACAGAAAAGCTTAGCATTAGTCACAAGCAAACTAGTGATAACGGTTTTCTGTCTTATGACCGTAATAGGGCATCTATACGGTATGCCATCATTTAAAAACTGATCTGAATGCGAAAGCACGTTTATTTCTTTGTTTTTCACGTTTTATGCCCTCATATATTTTTAAAAACAAGAAACCTTCAGTATGGCACACGACAGTCATTTGCATGCAAAATAAACTTGGGCTAAACACCCCCAGTATTGCAGTCCTCACTTAGTGATTCAAATTAATGGTTACGATTATGATATGCAGAAAAAAATAAATAAAAAGTTTTACAGGCCGACATGTTGAACCTAGCCAACAGTCATTCCACTGCTTTTTATAGAAACCTTGAACAACTGTAATAGAAAGAAAAATATCTCTAGTTCTATTTCAGGCTGCGAGTGTCAGTGATAGATTACTCAGGAATGTTCCCCCCAAAACCAGGCCTTCATTTTTTTTTTTTTTTTTTTTTTTTACAAAATAACAGAAACTTACGTAAATAACTCCTCGATGAAGCAAAGACCTTTCCAGATAATGTGCAATGGAATCTGCGATTCAGTGTCAAATCTTTACTAAATGCTTGATTTGAAGGATCCTCCGCCAGCTCGGTGAACTGAATGAGTCAGGGAGCCAAACCTTTACTTGAACACCTCTCTGCATGAGGCCAGAGAGAAGAGAACAGGATGTTTAATGATGGTTATGTGATATGGGATGCTCAACAGCTCGATGATAACGCCAGATAATAAAACCTTAATTACATTTTACATTTTTTTTTTTTTATAGAGGGATAATAATGTAAATCAAATTATCACGAGCCAGACTACAATGTAGTTGACAGCTATCAAATATTCCAGCACTGACTTGTTTAAATGCCGTCTGTTAAGGCAACGTTAACATTTTTCCATCGGAGTATCAGTGCATCCTAAAATATCAATTATATCATTCAGACATGTTTACACAACATGAAAACACATAAGCACAATGATTAATGTTACATGTTTAATTCCAGATTACTTACACACACACACACACACACACACACACACACACACACACACACACACACACACACACACTGGTCAGACCCGCACACCTTAATCTATTTCACATCCTGAATTTTTCAAAACATGAGAAATATTTAATGCTGACCTGCAGGAATTGCGTAACACCTGACATGCAGAATTTTCTATTATATAAATACATTTTATAGACGAATGATATCTTAGGGTTTGAATATTAAACTCAGTATTCAGTGATGGCGATAGTTACGAGGAGGGAGATAAAGAATGCGCACAACACCAGATCACCCAATATACCATTCTCGAATGAAAGACTCCGCCTCTTTAGTCTCATGCCAGGAGTCTTTGATCTGGTTTCGGTGCTTTTTTTTTTTTTTTTTTTTTTTTTCTATTTCTATTTCATATAATGTTTTGTAGGTTATTGTTTGATCTCTACTCATCTTATTTGTATGTTTTCGAATGCCTTTGTGCGTCTTGTTAAATGCCTGGCTACCTGGATAAAAAGTTGAAAGTTTGTATGGTGTTTAAAAAGCTTTTAATTTCACAGGGTCAGAGAATATATTTATAGGAACAATCTCGAAGATTTTGTGTCGAAATAACGTCTATCTGTGAATGAGGTAACACAATGGTGATTGATCCTTGGGCCAATCGGTGACAGGCGTTGCATTAGCAGTGTTACAACCGGTGTGTTCATAGCGACATTCCTGTGAAAAATCACAAGCGTTTCACAGTAAGTGACGGGTTTTCCATCAACCAGCAGTGATTGTTCCGCCAGAGAGCCAAAGCTGTGGCAGTGTGGTTTCTTTTTGGGAAGCTGATTTTTCCCATGGAAAACGTTCTTTTATCCATGAATGTATATTTCATATCACACTCACAAGTTAAAAAAAACTATGCAAAAAAAACATAGTGATGACTAATGATCTCAATCCCGCTCGAGGCATCACATGACTGCGGTCAAAGCTGTAGGAAAAGCTAATGGAACAGGCTCACTCTAAAACTGCCAGCTGACTGACGACACACTGTTTGGATCTCTGAGAAGCGAAGTCCAAAAACACATCTTTAATTACTGCTTATCGTCATAGGAACAAACAGACCTCCGAGATTTGTCTCAGTCATCAAAATACAATGACAGAAAAACTCAAATATGTCACTGCTGGCACAGAAAACTGTGTTTGAATGAAAAGCCACTTAATTAAGTCAACATTTCTCCACCGTGGCTTTACTACACTTATGTCATCTCCTCTGTTAAATATGAGAAAAACAGATCTTTCCGCCCACATTGTGTTTGGCGAATGATTGAATTATTTTCTTGAGCTAGCAGCATGTTTGATTGTTGGGAAAAACATTTGAATGTAGAAATACCATGCAAAACTAGATTAAAACTGTACAGCCAGGCAGACTCAGCAGAATGTGTCACCAGGTTAAGGAGATCAGCTTTCTCAAATGCTGCACTGTGAGGCTAAGTAGTGTGAAAATGCGCCGCCTACGCTTAAAGTGCTGATGCATTTCCAAGTTTAACATTAAACAGTGTTTCTGTTGCACAAAAAGATAAACCGAGTATGACGACAGTCAATTTCTGCACTGGGATCCGTGTGAGTCTGTGCTGGTTTGACTTTGGTCACATTATGTGTCCACCAAAATTCTGTGCATACCAGCGCCTAACAGGGAACAGCACCGGAGCAGGTGTGTAGTTATGCAAGGTCAAAGTGAATCGGAGGAATTCGTGTGTGTGTGTGTGTGTGTGTGTGTGTGTGTGTGTGTGTGTGTGTGTGTGTGTGTGTGTGTGTGTGTGTGTGTGTGTGTGTGTCCGTATATGTGTTTTGTTGGTTTCATGTGTGTCTGCTAAACTCTGCACCGGCGTGTTGAAATGTTTGTATCAGCCTGAATATGTCTTTGGAATACATTAATGACATTTTGACTAAGCCTATTTAGCCAAACAAACAGAGTAATTGGGGAGAGTGTGTGTGTGTGTGTGTGTGTGTGTGTGTGTGTGTGTGTGTGTGTGTGTGTGTGTGTGTGTGTGTGTGTGTGTGTGTGTGTGTGTGTGTGTGTGTGTGTGTACATGTGTTAAGAGAGCAGTGTTTCAGACAAGCAGACGGTGTAATCTGGTTTCTGGGAACGGCTTTGGCAATAAGCCACAACAAGACTTGGAAGCATTTTGCTTTTGCTCATGTCTGAACAGTCGCGCGCATCAATAACTTCAGTTACTCCCTTTGTCCTGTTCAAATTGTCAGTTGTTGATTTAATTTATATTCACTTCAGTCAATGTCTCTGCATCTTCACATGTAAAGAACTGAGATGGGCACACAACCTTTGAAAAATAAGATGATGTTCAAATGACACCATGTTGTCTTTCAGTTTATCAATAACCAGGTCTGCTTCGGTAATTACACTAATCCACATTAAATTCAAGTTTGAACTCAATTGTTGGTGATTAGTTGTTGTTCAAATATGAGGCAAAGCATACTATTTATTTATATGAAGAGTTCTTTTAGATTTAGTTGGAATAACATCAAGATTTATCTTCTGTACAACCAGGGCTGAGTAGGAATTTTTCAAGATGATCGCAATACCCCAAGACTTTTCTTAACCTCAGAATTTGCGAAATATGATATATATTTCTGCAAACCTGTGCTTTTGTTTGACAAAAGAAGCTCAAGATCTCAAATGTAAAACATTGTGAAAACACAAGAAGAGCTTTGCTTAAAAAAATACAGTCGAACACTTGACAAAACTTTGATTGCGGCTTGCATTTTGACGGCAAATCTAAACAAACGTTCAGTTCTGGTTGTCAGTACTTGAAAAAAAAAAAAAAAAAAAAAATCACGTGGAATTAGTGAAAGAAATCTTAATTGAATCCCGCAGCGTGCCGTCGAAACTTTGAGACGACATTAACAATTTGGTCCGTGCTGTTCGGCCGCAGTTTCTCTTGACTGTCAGACCCTTCTACCATCCCCCAAGCTCATTATTTACTAGCTGCGCGGCTTTGAAACCCGCACGCGCGCACACGCACCTACATACTGCATCGGCGTGTGTTGTTGTCTGCGTGTCCTATTGTTGACAGCGGTACGAGTATTGAACACGCAAACCAGCCCTTCATGCTGTCGCACTGCTTAAACCCGCTTCCCCAGATGCTAGACTAAGCGGGATTACTCGAGGCTTACACGCACACACACACACACGCACGCACACGCACACACACAGTCAAACCCATTCATACATTCACATCCATGTGTATAGACCAGCATCTACAGCAGACACACACCCCCACACCCCGTCCCGTTATCATCCAGCCTCTGTGTCTAATTGATGTGTGGATTACGCCGTCTCTCACTTCACGCAGCTGTTTCGTAGCTTCGGTTCATCGGAGCTACACGACACCGGAGACTGAACTGCACATTTACTGTTTGCTGTATTTTTGGCACCTCCAAAGTGCACACGGTCTGAATATGGCTGTGTAAATATTGAAGGAGTGGAGCCCTCCTTATCAGGAGTTATGAAATGTGTCTGCTGTGTCAACTGGCGCGGCACTGCAAAGGAAATCGCATGCTGATGATCCGAAAACATTTCTAAAATAATGGCTGAAGACATTAAATCCTAAAAATTTCCCAGGATTCTTAGTGCGGTACATCGTGGGAAATATAGCCATTGGATATATTGCTTACAAAATAAAACATGATACAAAATAAACATCATGTTAATGCAGCAGTCCTTCAGTTATAGAAGGTTTCTTTTTTTTTTTTTTTACTGAACTACGGCTAGAAGCATCCCCACTTGGCCGTGTTTGATTTGGCCCAGACTGACTTGGTTTGGCATGTAATGGTTTGTTCTGGCTGGGTGTAGTGAAAGGGTATTAGTCCTGGGAGTGACAGTAAAACATTCGGGACAGCCCGGCATTAATCTGTGAGAGGAGGCGGAGGAAGGGTGTGTGTCTGTCTGTGCGTTGTCAATAGTCAGCAGGAGATGCAGCAGCCCAGAGGAGAATTATCACCCTATTCACACTTTCTCCATACAGTATATTCAGACTATATCCAACTAGAGAGACCATTCAATAATAGTCAATGCTGACATAAAAACACATGATGTAATGGTGATATAGGTTCACAACGCTTACCGGTTTAATTGAATTAGAACAGTCAGGAGCTTCAGAAACCACGCAGCCAACCAGACCGCTAACTGTCACTTGGGTTTTGCTCCTCTCAACCAGTGGCATGAACAGAAATAGAGCTGAAAGGATTAGTTGATTTTTTTTTTTTTTTTTTTTTTTGGTAGAAAATCATCAATCCAGCCACATAGAAAATGTTTTTTTTTTTTTGTTGAATCCTATATGAAGAGGCAAAAGTCTTTTGTATGTGCTTGTCTTGTCTGTAGCTGCTGCTTTAGTCGCCTCGGTTAGTTACTTGATTGCACTTAACTACTGCGCTCATTATGCTGAAGTTTTCCTCTTGATTTTGTCCACACAAGCTTAGTTTAAATTCACCCCAAGGAAAGTCTGAGGAAACTGTTTAAACAAGGACTCAATTGAAGCAGGAAGTGTCCGTGGGATCTGTCTATTCCTTGTCGCCTGTGTACATGAACTACAGCCTGAAACCTGCTCATCAGCCACCGTATGAAACACCGAGTGTGCTAAGAGGAGGCGGGTGTGATTGCAGTGTCTGCATGTGTTTGCATGCTCATTTATGTGTGGGTGTGTGTTTGGGCATGGGCTAGTTTGTTGTCTGACGTGGATGTGAAGACACCAGTGGTGATGCAAGGTGCTCGCCTGCTGCTCTGCGTACGAGAATGTACGAGTTTAATGTTCTTGAGGAAACTGTTCGCGGTACATCCGACACGGCACGACTCATTAGACATGACACGATCATCCTGCACTACATGCAGATGAAGTAATGGTGTCAGGCACAACTAATCACTGATAATAATGACGGCACCAGTAAAACAAGATAGAAGCAGATAAGGGTGGGTGAGGAGAGTTCAGTTGAAAGGTTTAGGAGTTTTAAGGAATAATGAAGAAACACCACAGTGAAGTAATAATAAGGAACAACAGCGGATTGAAGGAAGAGATGATAAAAGGACAAAGATAAAGGACGAGAAATTGCAGATGATGGGGAAGAAAGAGTGCAGGATAGTGGGAAGGGAAGTCGGCTCCCAGCCCCCAGCTTGGTTTAGACGGGTTGTTTAGTTTGGCCTTCTCTGAACAACTGGAACAATATTCACGCTAGAAGATGGATGGAGGAAGGGGTTACACGCAGTTCACCTGAAAAAACAGAGACTTTTGGCATTGCACAGCTTGATTTGCTGCTTACTTCCAAGAAATGATTTTGCTTGCAAATGTTTGAGGTGTGTTTTTAGTTCTGTCTAATGATTTAAGTGATGAAAGTCATAGACAAGTTTATGGATACAACTAGTTTAGCCCAATATGCCGCGCTTGGAGCTCACCAGAACGATCAGAGGCTGTGTAATGGTTTTTTTATTTTTTTTATTTGACCCGACAGTACTTTGACTCTGTACACTAACTGTGTGCATGTGTGTTTGAACTGCCCGGCCTATCTTGACTGAAGTGAGTGATACTGTGTATTTTTTTCCCCACTCTGCTGACTTGAGTGTAATGAGGCTGGTTGCTTTCCAAGTCAGACAGTGTTTATTTATAGGGCAGGAAAGGCTATTTGTGTGAGGAGGAAGTGCTGCACGAGAGCTATTTTTTTTTTTTTTTTTTACTGGAGGTCTTCTCGCCCCATACAGGTCCTACACGGGACATCTGTAGCAATCCTCCAATTTAAAAGCGGACTAAAAGAACATTTCAATGACAAAACTGTGTATTTACAGACTGAAAGACAATCCACTGGCTGTATTCTTGGGAGGTTGGCAGTCGTTACGGCACTTGGGACAATAAAATATAGTGTGAATACAGTCACAATGTCTGAAATCGCATTTGAACTTTTCCACATTGAGCTGGTTCCTGTATTAACAGCATATCTGAGTGAGCACATGGTTGCGGGTGGGAGGGGAGGGGAAGGGGGTTTCACTCTACAGTCATGGTGGCCTCGTTCTTGTAACTTCACTAGTCGTTTATGAGAAGAGCACACGTAAAGGAGAAGTAATTAGTGAGGTCAACTAAATCAAGTCGTGATGCTCGGGTAAGGGAGCCGACGGATGAGATGGTGTTTCCCTTTTTTCTGTGTGCGCTGTCCTGAGTGGAAAGGCAGAGAGAGAGACACTTATAAAACAGTAACAAGATGTCATCATTCTTTGATTTATAAATGGGGCTGCACTACAGTTTTTGAAACACTAAAAGTACAAAGTAGGAACATGGTGTTTGTTGGGGTATGCTTGCCATGACGTCGCTCTCAGCTACACTTCTCAAGTTTTTATTGGACAAGGTTTTTACAAGAATGTTAAACATGCTATAAATACTAAATGAGTTGTGGTTTTGATAACACAAATGAGGTTAAAAATAACTGAAATAAGGACTTGAATGGACTACACAGAATGCTGCTTGATTTTCAGGCCAACATAGTCGTGTGATACATTTAAATCAATTAAACATTAAAAAAAACAAAACACAATAATTCTCCTTGGCAGACTTCTTCTTGGCAAAGTTGGTGCAAAAGCAAGCTGCTTCTGGTTCTCATTGGTGTCTATAAAGGGGAACGCCACCATTTTTTACACATAAAAGTCTGTTTACAGGTCTTGGGGAGTACTACTGCATATGTGGGGAAAAAGTTGTATATGAAGCCTATTGTGGTTGCAGGGGGAGCTGCGTGGAGTCTGATAAATTGTGATTACGTGAGTAAGGATTGGTTGTGGCTGACATTACGAATTTGGAAATAAATATAAAAATCAGTGGGCCTTTTGTTAAGAGAGAAGTGACCTTGCCAGACGTCTGCAGCCGGTTCCTCATAACGGCCTGATTCTAGTGTCCCGAGGCGACATTTACCCACACCGGTTGCATTGTGGGTAATGTAGGCAACAGATTGAAACGTGAAATCTCTGGTTATGTTCCATTACTGTTTAAATTTGTTTTCCCAAACTCTCCATCGTAAGTCTGACGATGTTATGGGAATGTTAAATCTAGTACTCTCTCAATTAAACAATTGGAAGATGATCATGAATATGCAAGATGGTGACTGGACTACAAGCAATAACTCGATTTGAGAGTAAAATATATTTAATGAGGAGAGGGGGTGGGGGTAAAATTGTGGAGAATTTTTGAACGCGGTTGCCAGGCTAGAGAAATGTTCTCATGCTGTTAATTAGTTTCATTATCTAAACGTGCGGCCCACACTGGGTAGTATTGTGAAATACATGGCAGCGTCTCTCATTATAAAAGAAACCATCTGGTCTTTGTTTAACAGTTCTGTACACTAACTCTGCTCAGTTTCATTCTCAGAGTCTCGTAACGTATTGCAGTGTGTGTGTGTGTGTGCGCGCGCGCGTGTGTGTGTGTGTGTGTGTGTGTGTGTGTGCGCGCCCGCTACAGAGGCGGCCAGTAAGCGGTTTCAGCTGTGGCCCGAGAGAAAGGATGTATTGTTTGAGGAGATTTGAGGATCTGCTTTGTTGCAGATAAGAGGTTTGAAGTTAACAGCCACTGCTGATCAAAGGGCAGAGATACTGCAGATGTGTCAATCTGTCTTTTCTTCACCGTTTCTTTTCCTCTCCTTCTGTACAGCGTTAACTCTTCCATCCTCTCCTCTGCTTCCTGCCCTCCTCCGTCTCTGAACCGCCCTCGAACAAAGAATATTCTTTTACCTTGTGTAGCTCTGGATTCCCCTCTGGAGTTAAATCGCGTCGTCTCCGTCTCTTGCCACCCGTCTAACCTACTTTTCTTTCGCATGTATTTATTATCTCTCATCTCCGCATGTAATCCCGTAGACGACTTGATTCTTATTTACATAAAAGACAAATCTGGGTTAGTGTGTGAACTGTGTGTTGGTGTTGTGATAAATCAGTTCACCTCTCTGAGAAACCGTGAGGAAGGAAAGGCGTTTCCTCCCAATAATCTTGTGTTGCTTTGGTTGGTTTTTTTCCTTTTCTACCTGACATGAGTTGACTTCGGTTGTTTTTATTTCTTTTCCATCCTTTCGGCTTTCAGCGAATCAGTCTCTCTGTAGAGTTCCTTTGTCTTATCTATTTCCCCAGACAATCTCTCTTTACGACAGACTTTTTAGTTTTTCTTGCCGAGCCAACTCAGCGCATGTCGGTCTGCCCGTTTTTTCCAACGCTTAAATCCAGAACAAGATTTCCTGACAATTATTGACCCAATCAACATAAAATTTGTTAGGGTATTTTTTTCATCCCCCATTGTCTTATTACCTTGGATTTTGGTACCACTGTCAACTCGAACCTCCATCGCACAACTCTTTAATCCATGACAAGACATCTGGAAAAGTCATTCCTGGACTTCAATGAAATTTGTCATGGATATGCGTTGGAAGTTTTCTTATCTTCCTGGGAAAACGGTTTTATTTTTCAGTTTGACCTGGAAGTGCGCAGATCTGGCGAACAACAGATGAAGGCCTTCCAGTGTCTTTCCTTATCAGGTCAATTTTACCAGTGAAACTGAACCAGTTGTGTAGAAATATACATAAAAGTCCAAATCAAAGTAGAACAAATTGTATTCTGTATTCTATTTTTTTGTTGTTTTTTTTGTTGAGGAAAATCCTCAAGTTCGTCTAAAGTAAATGTTTGTCTGTTAAATCCATCTGCTCTTAGCTGTTGAACTCTACAAACATACAGCATATGATGTGGTGATTACTCTTTCCTGATCGAAGTTTGTTTTTCCTACTGAGAACTGAGGAGGTTCAGGGAAACGGAAAAAGCACAAATGTTTACGCAAAAACCATTAGGTTAACAAACACGCTTGATGGGCATCTGTTTTCTTTGCCATTCAGTGTAAAACTGGAGTAACGACTGAATCCTAGAAGCTGCAGTTAACATAATTTGTTTCCAAAACTTCAAAATCGGACAAACCGAAAGCTGTGAAACACATGTGGAGAAGAGGGGACAGAAGGAAAGAGGGAGGTAAGGAAGAGAGAGTCTCTGAAATGAAACAACACAGGATAATAAAAAGAAAGTCTGATTTATACCGCTGTAAAATCTTTGACTCTCAGAATGTGTTTCTCAACTCATTAAATCCTCTCCCTTACTTCTACGCTTCTGTCCCACGTCGGCTGCTCTCTTGTTCTTGTCCTCGCAGCCGGCCTCGGGCCTGGACAAACAAGAAACACTTAGTGTTATCTGAACACTCTTTGTGCGTCTTAATGAGTGTCAAAGCTAAAGACAGAGAGGGAACACACACCCTGATCCCACTGTAAACACACTGAGCTGCAGCACAAGAGACAGAAGGAGAGGGAGAAGCCGGAGGAGAAGCAGGCGGGCAGACGGAGCGAAAGGAAACAACAGAAAGCAGGGGAGGAAGTGAAAATCCTTTTTACTTCCTGGTTGGACACAGAACAACACTGCTCTTATTGGTTGATAATCTCAGGATCAGTGACTCATGATGTGTTACTGTGGCAAACCCGAAACCTAAAAAAAAAAAAAAAAAAAAAAATCATATCTTTTCTCTGCATTTTCAAGAGCTCGTTCTTGAAATCTAGCCCTATCAGCTTTTTTTTTCTCCACACCTGTTATCTAATTCTTTAGAAAGAGACGTCCCTTCAGGACGTGGATATTTAGTTTCCTGCTTGCTCTCAGTCACTAATACACTTGTCTGTGTCGTGGAGTCAGGAATGCCCTCGAACCATAGATACTTCAAAAATATTAGTCCATGAAACCAAAAATAAAAGCCACATATTCCTCCAGACTGTAAACCTGATTTAATCTCTTGTTTTCTAATGACTTCATGCCAATATTGTCCTTCGCGGTGGCCCGCTAGCTTACACACGAAATAGGCAACGCTTTCTTGTGGAGCTCTTTTTTTTTTTTTTTTTTTTTGCATTGTTCAATTACTTTCTATTGGAGTTGAAGCCTGCACTGATTTTTTGCACCATTTCTGCCAGAACAGCATTATTTCATCAGCCTCCCTGCGATGACGCTCCTTCTGCACGCGGCCGAATGTGGAGCAGCGCATTCCGCTCCACTTAAACCTGTCCAGTGCGATGTACTCTAATGTCACGCTGCTCTGTCATAACTGCCCTTCATTTTCTTTTTAGTTCAGCCTATTAAAATCACAGAGTCCATTAGGCACGATCACACTATAGAGTACATAAGTGTTTGCCCTCTAATTTGTTCTGAGTGCGAGTGCCGGGTATTTATTTTGGGCCGGGTCCATTCCACTTTTTCTCTTGCATGCAGCTCTTGTTAATGGGACAATCACAGGAGCATTCGCTGCAAATGTCAACTGTACGAGATGTTTTTTTTTTTTTGGAAAGAGAAGTTTATTTTATGTTAGTATTGTTTTGATGAATCAAAGTAAGAGTGATCCACACACCCTTCACCTCCCCAACTGTTTGCAACAATCCCAAACAAATGATGTTATCGCCTATTGTTTAATCAGTTATTTCCCCGCTTTTGACTCTTGCTGCTGTACAGCGTGACCGGCGCACTGCTCCAGTTTACAAAGAGGAAGTTCCTCTCAATAGGAGACAAGTGAAATTAACCAGGAAAACTGGAGGTGAACTTCTGAGACGCAGATGTGTGGAAAAGTACTCTAAGTTGTGCAGATGTTTTAAGACTGTTTCTCTCCGTCCTACAAGCCCCTTTGGGCAATAATACATGGCATGGTCATAAACAGTAACATCTGTTAGGTAGAGAAGGGAAATGTTGACTTTACACTGTGGACACAGTGGAGGTTCAGGTGAGGTAAATGCTTTGGAAGAGTCGGGTATCTTTAGAGTAAAACTGTTGTCAACTAGGCAATTGTAAGAAGACACAGAGTAATGCACCATCCCATTCGTTGTTTTTTTTTTTTGTTGCCCTAAATGTTCTGCAGTTTCTTGAAACAAAGCAACTGACAACCAATGACTGCGTGAACAAATCTCTACTGAAGCGAGTACGCGGTGCTGCTAGTCCGCTAGCGCTTCCAATGAAGTGCAAAACTCTGAACAAATATATACAACGCATCTCTTTTTGTGGTTTCCCTTCATTGTAAACCTTCACTAACTCAACTCTGATTTCAACGTGACTGCGCGTCGTCACAGGTTTGTATAATTGAGCCCCTTTCATGACGGCTTTGTTCTGTCTCCTTTGAATTTTGTGTAAATCGTGGGTGGGTACATTTTATGTATACAGTAAACTCGGTTTTTCATGAATAAAGCTTTTTCTCGTGTCTCTGTGAGACACACAGTATCTCCAGCAAACTTCTGTCGATCAACGGAGTGCATTTCCACTCCAGCGTTGAACAAACATTTTGCCTTTTCAGTCATTGTGTCATCTGTGACATCATGTTAAACCCCTACATGTTTAAGCATAGGCTCATTTTATTTCTAAAATATTTAAATGGTTACCAACTAATGAACTAATGGATATATAATTGTAATGTAATGTGTTTAATGACTTTTGTTTGCCGTAATTAGATGGCAATATTTCGGACACGGGTCAGTTGGACCAATTTTTAGGCCTTTCATTAAGACTCTGGAGGACCACGAGGTGGAGCTTCATGTACCAAGGGTGCTACACGTACCAAAGTCTGTCAATCACTGCTCTAGCGGACCGATGGGTCCATTACATTCTTTGGCGTGATACTGGGCTGAAATATCATCTTATACCACGAGTTAACATTTACTGCTTTAGTGAAACTTGGACACCGAGATGGTTGGCTTCATGGAGGTATTTCATATTTCGCTGCTGCTGTAGCTCAATGTACTGATCTTGGAACAGATATATATATAAAAAATATATGAATTCATTTAGACTATGAATATTGAATAGGTATGCATGCAGGACTCAATTTGACAGAAATGAGTTGTTTGATCAAAAGCGCTTCAGGGAAGCTGGAGATCGTCTCAGCAGGCACCGGATGAAAGTCAACTTGGCAAGTGGCTCGTCAATCATAGCGCTTCACCTGAAGCATGCAGGCAATGTAGAGTTAACTCTCAGGGCTTGACAGCGAAAATGAGTAGATTCAGATGGTTCGAAATGATAAAGAGTCACATGAAACATTTAGGGAGTTGGTTATTGTTTGTCGTTTTGTTTATTTAAAATCTGATATTACTATTCAGGTGCATTTTAAACAAGTAAAATAACGGTAGGACTTTTTGTTAAGTAGTAAGTGTCCCTTCACCATCCTTAAGACCTGACTGTTCCTTTTATTCAGTCTTTCACTTTCAGGGCTGGGTTTGTTTATAACTGCTGTTTCCGGATCACAAAGGCACTCAATTACAGCAGTAGGTTCTGCCCTTCCTGGTATCCACAAAACAAGATAAGGAGAGTGCTGGTCAGTGTCACACAAGTTCTGTCTCTGTTTCAGTTAAATGTGTTGCATAATGTGAACAAATAACTCATGAAGTTTCTCTTACATTTTGTTTGAGGATTTTGGTAAAACCCAATACAAACAGAGTTCAAATGTACATACATCTTTATCGTTTCTGGTTTTATACAATGCTCTTAACTGTAACTAATTTTAATACCCGACTGCCTCAGTATCTTGCCTGCTGATTGAACAACACATTGACTGCCTGTATGAAAATCACGAGACTTTCTATACCAGCAAACTGGCAGGCAAATCCAGCCCTCCTCCGTGTAAACAAGAAATCCTAACCACGACACCATATGGGATGTGTCCATTATAACTTCAGCGAACTCCTGTGTCATGTTTCACTGCGTACCGATCTTAGTGACAGACATACAGTAGTGACTTATTCCTGACTTCTCGGTTGCCCTGAAAATTGTGTAACAGTAAGCCGCCCAAGACCTGATTCATCATTCTGTGTAAGGATTAATTCAGATAGTCGTCCAGATAACAGTCAAACATGTCACGAATACAGCAGTTGCAATGACAAATACAAGTAGTCAAACATTTCATGTGAAATAGCCCAAACATGCAATAAAATGTACGACTCAATGTTCTGGAAATCAAAGCAAAACTGCCCATGTAATGAACCCTTGTGATTCGTGACCACCTAATATGTGGAGTTTTCATACATATCTGCCGACACAGTTTTGTTTATAAGGACATAACTGTAGTGGCTGGGAGTCCTCAGAGGACTGCGACTGAAAGGTTTCTCTGCTGTAAACTAGAGGTTTTGTTTACATTTAGTGCTTCTTAACAAAATGCTCTGTGTCGTCTTTACTTGCACAATTTCTAATTGACTTTAACATGCTTACCACTGTACATGTGTTGTAAGGGAAAGTTTTCTCTGAGCCTGTATTTAGTTTGATTAATTTGACCTAACCCTCAGCTCACAGACTAGGCAGGACACCTGGTAGACTCGTCTTTCCTTTTCACATGTTTCTGTTGGTGTTCAGCTGAATGTTTTTTTTTTTTAACCAATCTGTTATTTCCAATCTGCCAGAGGACGATCTCAGTTTACAACACCTCTAAAATAGTATCTTAACTCATGCCATAGTGCTTTGAGGCCTGGATCACTAGAAGCTATAGATATCGTGTGTGTGTGTGTGTGTGTGTGTGTGTGTGTGTGTGTGTGTGTGTGTGTGCGCGTGGGGTATTTTTCACCTCCTCACTGATCTATGCTAATGACCCTGTGGCCTCTGCTGCAGTGCTCAGTGGTCATCCTAGCTGTGACAGAAAGGACTTTTATAGCCCTGCATTTTTCCACCAGCTGTGCAAAATGTATTGCCGTGGTTGCATTTGTGTGTTTGCCACCAAAGCTATTTGCACCCTGTATCGCTATGTCGGCTGATTGCTCTCCCAAAATAGGGTACAGTTTGCCACTACAGGTATTTATGGAGTCAGAGAGTTCCCCTCCTTGTCACGTGTAGGTCAATCGGCCATGAGGTCAAATCTGATACCGTACTGCATCCTAATATGCACAGGTGGTTGCTGGGAGAGCTGCTGACTAATGCACCCGTGTTGTAGACATGTCGGGAGCCGTGCCTTCAGACCCTTCCCATTTTCTGCTATCAGAGCAAGGAAACGTTTACAACCTGCTCCTTTAATATAATTTTCTCTAAACATGTTCTCTATTGTCTTCAATATTGTTGATTCTCCTGGAAATATATATATATTTTTGGCTATGTTGCATCTTTCCTAGTTCCCATGGGTTGTGTGTTTTTTTAAGCCAGCTCTTCTGTATCTTGTACCATCAGACTGCTGTGTTGCAAGATAGTCTCTGTATGAGATCATTCTCCAAGCTTTCTCTCTATCTGAGCAGCCTGTCAGTGATACAAATGTGGGGCCATTTGGTTTGCCGATGTGTGTGTCAGCGAGCATGTTCACATTGGATGCTGCTTACGTGCGTGTGCGTGCGCGTGCTCACATATGAAAACAAATGTTTTGCGGGGGCCACCGCAGAGCCAAGAAAACATTCTCTTCCTCTGAGAAACATTTCTCACATTTAGGGCATCTCGGCCATTTTGACAGCAAAGTAAGATTTGCTAATGCGCCTGTTAACATCTGATGACCGCTTACAATCAGCGTGTATTGTTATTATTATTATTATTATTATTATTAGAAGAGCAAAGGTAAATCTGACGCAGCATAATTTCATAGAATGTATTGAGAGAGATGACCTGGTAGCCGAGTTGTTCCTGGTTTGATTCCCAGCTGGTTGGACCTTTACTGCAGGTCTCCCCACATTACATGTCTATCTCCTACATTATTATCAAATAAAGGCATAAAAGGCCCACCAAAAATCTAAAGAAAACACAAATTTAATATCTTTAAGTCAGTAAAATATTTTTGATGATACTTACTTGGTCTACTATATTATGTTTTTTCCCTCCCTTTCTAATTTACTACTCTAGCATCTTTTGATTTATTTCTCCTATTTGGTTCTTTGTCCTCCAGGTCAACGAGTGGAACAAAAACGACGAGCGTCTGCTCGCTGCGGTGGAACATGGCGAGGTGGAGAAAGTGGCATCCTTACTTGCCAAGAAAGGTGCTAATGCTGTAAAGCTGGACAGCGAAGGAAAATCAGCGTAAGCATTCTTCGTATTATCTGCACAAAGCATGCACAAACGTGTCTTCGGTGCAGATTTGGTTCGTAGTTTTTTTTTTTTTTAGAACATATTTGTGCTGTATATTAATTCATACCTTTGCGTAATCAGGGCATGAATCCCTTTAGATCAATAGACACGACTTTTCCATGGAGACAAGAAAGTAAAGTCACAACATAACTTCTGCAAAAACAATGACTTCTACAGAGCAACTAGTTGAAATTTAGAGAGTCAGTCTGCAGTGACTTCTCCAGGATGAGTTTGGGGGGAAAACAGAGTCAATGCTGCAAACTCAGAAGCCAGAATAATGTGGAGCTGACAATGGTTTAGTAATATCTAATAGGCTGCACATTACAAAGGTTGGATGAGGAATTGCGTGATCGTAGTTAGGACTGTTATTACAATTATTTCAGCTTACCGCAATTTATTTTGCATAATTATTCAAATTGTTTCCATTCATCTGTATAAAAACAGCTGGATGAAACTAACAGCAATGTCAGATTTTCATCACTATTTCCATGTTGTTTTCTACCATTCGAGGTTTGTCACATCTACTGCTTCTGCTGTGGTTTAATGGCACAAGCAAAGAATTAGCGCCATCTCAGTACATTCTTTATTTAGTTTATTGGTACCTGTCAGTGTCGGCCGTTTCTTTGTATATTTAGGTTGTTATTTATGTCATATCTTCCCTGTGAATTTTTTTTATACAAAGTCTAAAGGACAAAAAGAAAATTACTCTTTAAACGATATATGCCAATGATCAATGACAAGAAACAGGCTCTGCTCCTTCAGAAGGTGTATAATTAATCTATGGCTTAGGTTTAAACTATGATAGTGGCATAAAATAAACAGGAAAAGACAGCCAAGTCATTATTTGCAATGATCTTGGATGACAATTAATCATCAACTAAAATTCCACCATCGTGACATCCCTAATTTTGGTAAATGAAGTGTCCAGTAAACCTGTAGTCGCTGTGATTTTTCTGTTGTCTTTACAATTTAAAAATTACACATTCCACTCCAGTATACGCTCAAGTCCTCAAGTCCTCAAGTCCAGGGTTTATGTAACTCCTTTCATGCTCCACCGCACAATGTTAAAGATGAATGGCCAATCTAAAAATATGTCTGTTTCTTCGTTCTTGAAAGGTTGACATTTTGCAACTATTCCCTCAGCCTCCTTGGCATTCAGTGTTTTGAAAGCCAGCTCATTTTCTGCAGAGGCAGCGGAGCTTGCCTCATCAGCTGAGACTGTTGATAACACAGAGGCTCAGTGTTAATATTTGACCTCTTTCTTTTTTCTGAAACACAACACCCACTGACCTCAATGTGTTGAGCAGCTCACCCAGTGCCAGGAACATCAAGACACACATGCAGATTTCTCACATGCTGAAACAAACCCTCAAAAGGTTTAAAAAAAAAAAAAGTATTCCACCACTAGTTCACATCCTTGACCTTCTCTTTGTGTGCGAGTACAGCACAGAAACACGCAGAAAGATGAAGACTGGCAGCCTTTGTAAATCATGATGAATGTGGTGGTTTGGAATCGCAATGCTCCAATCTTTTCAGGAGGCACAAAGGAGGAGTCGACACGAAAGTATCTCTATGGTGATAAGACCTGATTGAAAGAAAAGTGGGCATAGTTGTGAGCATGTGCGTGTGCGTGTCCTACGTACACTAAGAGAAGGTTGAGCATGTGTGGTGGTACTTATTTATTTATTTATTTTCATTCTGCTCGCTGAGGTGGAAAGGGCTTGTATTGATGTTCTGCTACATACATGCACAAACAGGCACGAACAAGTCAGACAAAGAGCACTTTTTGCATAAAGGCTGATATTAACTTATGACATTCTTGGACGCAAGGCAGTGCTTTACCTGTAATACTTAAAATAACACAGTTCAGTGGGTAAGTTCATGTTGTGAAAACTGTCGGCACACTGTAACATTGCCGGTATATTGCTCCTGTCTCATTATGGCGGCTGCTCAATTCCTGCTTTTTTGTTAAAACCTTAAAAGTCCCATAATATGTTAATAATCTCGACGATTTTCATTTCGATAAATATCTGTTAAGTTTCTGGTTCTAGAGGGTAGGCGGAGCCATGGCAACAGGCTCACTCCTCTCCTCAGTGAGGAGGGGCTCTGCTTTAGTCTAAGAAGACATCCGTAAACACAGCCACAATTACAACTTATCACTATCGGTGCCGTCAAACAAAACTGAAAGCTTCAATATTCTGACTTCAAAGGAATAGTTTGATATTTTTTGTTTACACTATGTAAATGTCTTGTTGGGGGTCAGATGAGAACATCTAATTCATCCCAAACTGTATTTATTTATGTATTTTTTTATTTAATTTAAAAAAAAATTGTGTGTGTGTGTCTAGTCTGTGTGTGTGTGTGTGTGTATTTATTCTAAAATAATTATTTTGTATCTATCTTATATGTATTTGTAAATTTGTTCATATTGTGTGCACTTTTTGTTTTTTTCTTGCTGCTGTGACGACCGAATTTCCCGACTGTGGGATTAATAAAGTCAATATTATCTTATGCTTTCATGCTAAATATGAAGGCTACCCATGCTCTGTCCAAAGGTCATACAATCTACCTACAAAGCCACCAGTTAACACAAAAAAACCAACGGCAAAACAACAGACTGTAAAAAGTTGCTGAGCCGGCCTAAAGTTAATCCCTTGCAAAACCACAAACAATTGTTTTTTTCACTTTGGTTTTTGTACAAATTAAAGAAATACGATTTCTTTAAAAAAATCTTAGGGCTAGAGCTCCATATTTTACAGACAGATGTGAGTGATGCAATCGTGTTATCTAATGTTAGGCAAGAAAGCAAATATATGTATTTCTGTAAATGCAGAACCTTTTCGTGTAATGCCACTTCGTAAAGACAGCGAGAGATCAATATTCAGCATTATCTGATAGGACTGGCAGAAAAGGGGAATTTTTGACAAAACTTTCAATTTACTCTCACGAATGTAGCATCAGGTCATTATTAATGCTGCACAATTCTTTGTGTATAAGCTGTAAAAAGAGAAACATCTTTTTTTCCCCAGCTGAAAGTGAAAGTGCTGTGTTTCTAATTAGTTCTTTTCTTTTGGTTTGTGTGTGTAGTCTTCATGTAGCAGCTGCTCGTGGTCAAACAGACTGCCTATCTGTCATCTTGGCTCATGGAGCTGACCTGTCAATCACTGATGCTGCTGGTATGTATCCTAATTATAGAATATACGAGAATTGTTTAGACTCTTCTGTATTTGTGCATGAATATGATACATTTGTTCTTTAAATACTGTAAATGATAAAGTATAATGTATTAATCTTGTCTGGCACTTAAAACTAACTTAAGATAATATTTTAGGTCCAATTTATACAAAACAAAACTCAAAAGAATTCACATTTTTATTTCAAGTATGACTGTACCACTTTGTCACTAAAATCTTTGGCCTCATGAAGCTCTTAACTAAGGTCTTTCTTTAAAACTATGCTCAGGTTTTACTCCCTTACACCTGGCTGCCAAAAACAATCATGTGGAGTGCTTCAGGAAGCTCATTCAGGTAAGGTGCCCCCAAGTGAAGGAGGCTTTGTTTCTATAAAATCCCTGTTTTTAAGGTCCTGGGCCACCACTCATTCTTAATGCCCTGAACTGTACAATAAATACAACAACTAGCTGCAGGCTATCAAGCCAGATATTTATAATAACGCACAATGTGGTCCGACAATAACAGAGTGGTATTTCGTTGAATGCAATTTCTAGATGTATTTTACACCAAAAAGCACTAGAAATATGAAACTAAGAGTGTTTTAAGGACAGTGTGTATCAGTGTCCCACAGCAGGACTTTGTCTTGGATGCATTACTCAGAGCAGCAAATAAAAGAAGGCGTGAAAGCACATGAACCAGATGAAACCTACAGTCTGACCATTTTGTTAAGATGTCTGAAAGCAGTTTCGCTGCTTCATTTCTTCAGTCTGCTGCGTGTGTGTGTGTGTGTGTGTGTGTGTGTGTGTGTGTGTGTGTGTGTGTGTGTGTGTGTGTGCGTGTGTGCGTGCATGCGTGCGTACAGATCAGCAGATCTTAGCAAGAGGACAAACACACACACAAACACACTCTTCCTGCTCTGATCTGCTGACCAAACTATCTCATGACTGTCAGCAGCAGCTCAGCATCCCGGCTGGTCTGACATCCACGCTAGTCTTGCTGTCTGCTCGTACACAGCACAAGTTGTAATGCATTTTTGCCCGAATTTTTGTTAGTTGTTATCCGACTTGCTTTAGTGCTGTCAATAAGTAATGCCACTATTCATAACATGTGAAGGAGGTAGTAACTGTTAATAAACTATAAAGAGAAAAGAACAAAAACATGTAACTGCTGTAATACATTGTTTGCTACGCGTGTACATCTCCGGTAAATTTAATCTAATGTCGGATAAAAAAATTTTTTTAAATTTAAAGCACCAATGATAAACATATTTTGCCATCAGTTGTTTGGAAATTCCTTTATGTGTGTACTATTTTTCTTAAGAGATCAAACAGCTGACAACCAAACTGTTCCATGATAATATGGTAGTTTGTGTTATTTGGCGTGTTTGTGGTCTCTCAGTGAACTGTAGGGATTCACTACATTGGTAATATACACAGCACTAGATGTATTGCATGTCACAGACACCTGTTTTATTTAACAAAACAACTTTCCTGTTACAATCCTCCAGAGTAAATGTCCAATCGATGCTGTAGACGGCTCAGGAAAGACCGCTCTCCATCACGCTGGTGAGTGTCTCTGCAATCTGAGAGTTAATTATATAAAAGTGCTTTTATTGAAGGTCGGTCTGCTTGGAGAAGGACGTGGGAAAATATCTTGCGAGATTAGGTTTAAGATCTAACTTTATGTGGATAAAACCATCTACCATATTTGGAATTAAGTGATTAAACGTCATTTCGGCCACGTTAGGTTCAATCGAACATAATCCTGTTTTCTCATTGTCTGACTCTTGTTTTATTTCATCCTCAGCTGCCAGTGGGAACATCCAGATTGTCCAACTGCTGTGTGAACTCAAAAGTCCAATCAACCTGAAAGACGCAGTAAGTATTTTTAATATTACTTCCACTCTCTCCTCCCCAGACTTATTTTTCCTGGCATGATAGAAGGAGGCTCTGAAACAGAACTAAGACCACAAATATGCTCGACCGAGTCTCATTCATATCACTTTCTGCCGTGATATTTCCAGGGAGGAATTTCTTGAAAGGATTCACTTTGCGCTTTGGCTTTCTTTTGTGTTTTTCTGCTGTCAAAAATCTAATTTCCTTGTTTTTAGTGTTGTCTGCAACTCTGTATTCTCTCTTGAAGTTTATGAAGAGATTAAATGAAATATACTTTAAAATAGAAATTAATTGCTCAACTGTTAATCTGCGGTATGTTGGATCCTCGTTAACGGACATTTCCTCTCGTTTGTCCTGTTTTAAGATTGATTACTGTCCATTGTTTGTTTGCGTGAAGTAGAAGGTCAGCGTACTGTGGGAACTCAAGCCGCAGACATGTGGTCTCCATTGCAGTGACGCTCCATGCCTGTGGTTTTTACCCAGTTGGGGAGCGTGAGCCCAAAATGTTGTACGTGTGTCTGTCTGTAAGCTTGTAAAAGAAAAAGCAAAGTGAGAGAACGGAAATCAAAATGTCGCCCGTTTCTTCTAAATTTGTATTATCACGTTCGAGGGGGATAGACGTTGATGCAGTGATGCGACACACAATCGTGAGCCTCCACGGGCGTTTTTACTTCGAAGCTGCGCGACCAAATTTTGCATTTCACTCAAAAATGCGTATTTTCTAAATTTACACGTGAAAGACGGCAGTCATGTTGTTGTACTCCAAAGAAAGTGCTTTAACGCCGTTTCCTGTTGGAAGCAAGGGAAAGTGTGATGTCACTTTGATCATCTGCAAATGTGTGTGCGAGGTTTAAGCAGCTCTGTCTCCTGTTGGTGGACATATGCCGCAGACAGAGAAACTCAGAATTCATCTGGAACATATTGCCGTATCTGCCGTGTTTCTGCTCTGAGCGGAACATGCCAGCTTGTTGGCCAATGGACTGTAGCGTATCTGTACCTGATCTACTTTTGACTTCAATAAACACACAGCAAGACGTAGAAAGAAACGGAGAAACATCTGCCTGGTCTAACATACAGTAAGTCGGACAATGTTTGTAGAAAATGATTTATGTGTAAATTGTGCTCAGAGACTGTTATCCGACTGTAAAACCATACGCTTGCTGTCGGAAAACAACATGACACAATTCATAAACACGGCCTCGTAATTATTTTTCATCCGCGCGTTGGGTTTGAATTGGTCAAAAGCTCTTGGAAAACAATAGAATAGGCAGCGGTAAAATGTTAATCCATTTAGGGGACATTCTGGATATATATATATTTTTTTTACTTCACAACATTTATTTAATATTTTCAGTTACTAGATATTTTTTTATATTGCAATTTTACATACATATAAGCTTATAAAATATGATGCAATGCTATACATTGAGCTGTCCTCCACCTCGAGCAGCTACAGCATTAAAATGCTGTCTATGGATTAATAATAACTATTGTTATAATGATCTAATTATATATATTTGTGTAACACTACGGTATTTTTTTTATGCTTTGAGTACTTTCACTTTTAATATTTTAAGTATATTTTTACAGAGAACACTTAACAGACTTTTTACTTAAGCAACATTTTCAGAGCAGGATTTTTTTACTTGTGAAGACATTCTTACATTATAGTATTGATTCCAATACTCCATAATCAGAAATAAACAAGATTCTACTTTCTTTACTCGACAAAACGGTTGATAATACAAGAAACAGCCGCAGAGTGCTGAATACAGCGCTGCAGTAAAATAAGAAACAAAATCTAAAAATACAAAAATCTAAACTGCTGAAAAACTTGATTATGCATAAAGTGAGCCTGTAGTATACAGTGAAAGTGCAGAATATTACAAAGTGTTAGTGGTTATCATAGCTTAAAAGTTTACTTCACAATTCTGTCTTCTGTCCTGCTTTGGGGAATGAATGATGAATAGCCCGAAGAGTTCGGCATGGCAAAATTACAGTTTGCAACGAGATAAAAAAATAAAGCATGAGTAGATATTCAAACAAAGTATACAAGGAAGTAACTTAGTGAGTGCTTTAATTAGTTTCACCAGTACTGGAGTAATTAGTTTACTGGGTTCAGGTTTGTAGTAATGATTCACAGCCTGGGAATGAGGAGCTTGTTGGGAGTGGGGGTGGAGGTGTGTGGGGGAGGGAGGGGGAATAATATATTCACTTTCACAATTCACAATAGATTGATGATAGATTTTAATTGCAGTCCAACTACAGCAACAAGATAAACAATACATACATTTAATCTCTGCTACAGTTTGACCCACAAGGGAGGATTCAGAGTTTTTGGTTTGGAGATTAAATTGTTCATATAATGAATCTTTTGGATCGAAAGATGCCGTTACTCAGAATACATTAAGATTTAAAGCCAGTTTCAACTCAGCAAATGTGTGTCCAAGTGCAATATTGACAATATTGTTCCATGAGAAGTGCATTCGGCTTCAAACAGAGTCATGTTTTTTTTTTTTTTTTTTTTTTCCGTATGTTTTTGATCGACAGGCCTCTCAAACTGTAACTTGGTTATGATTGTTGCTGCATACTTTCCCCACCTCAGCTCTGCCCAGGAGATACACTGATGCCCAAATTTGGGTAATCTAGCTTTTAAACAACTGACAGCATGACAGCAAATTGCAAACAAGTAACACATTCAGGCACATAGGTGGTAACACACCTGCGCACCCGCATCTATCCACACACACACTGAATCTATTACACGGAGAAGAACAAAATTAGTTTTGTCTTTCAGATTCCAGAGAAGTTAAAACCCAGACTGAGCAGAGCAGACACGGGGCTGTTAAAGTCTTTAACGGAGCTCAGAGGAACCCAGAACATAGTTTTGTTCTCTGTGATGTGTGGAAACAGCAGCCTTGTAATATAAAACACACAACTACGCTGACACACTCTGCTGTTTCCCAAAGTTCTTTTAATTTTTCCAGTTGAACAAGACTTTTTTTTTCTTTTTTTTTTTTTAAACTTATACTGTTAACAATACAGATGGTTTGTGGACATGTCTGTTAATACAATTTATTACCGAGTTCTTTATTGTTTTGCGTAGATTCGATATGCTGTGTTTAAAACGGCCTTCAAAGCACTCTCTCTAGCCACATTTATAATTTCCTAATTTAATATTGGCTCGGTTAAGATTGTTTTTTAGGCAGCAGCTTCTTCTAGACTGGACGCCACCCTCAACAATCTTAACCAATCGGCTGTTAGGGTTGGACTTTGGTAACATGAGGCTGGGGTTAGGTTAAGGGTCATACTTGGGGTTAGGATCTATCAATCCTGGTGAAAAATGTGGGATGTTTCATGAAGTGCTGCCGTAGTCGGCCAACTCGGAGCAATAAACTCTACTGAGCCCATTCATTTAAAACAGCAGTGCTATCATTTGGGGATTTTCCTTTGCTCATATTTCTCTCTTTCTAGAACATACAGCGCTGTAGAAAGAAGAACAGCGTTGCCCTTCTCTGTCTATCTGCTGGGAAATGCATGTTCAGAGGGAGACGTTCAGTCTGTTTTCACATGAATGTGAGCTTTCTCTCACCACACAGATAGTTACCATACTCCGTGTCAAGGCCCACATCCTGATGTCGTACTAGATAACTTGTATATGGGTGTGTGTCTCCATATAATTCTGGGTTATGTAGGTTTGTGGTCCCCCTATACGACGATCTCAGTCATTTCTAATGTTTTGACAACGTCTGCTCATCCCAAAGGACGGCCTCGCTTCCTTGCTGTTGTCAGCCAAACACGGCCATGCTGAAGTCTGCAGCGCTTTGCTGGACTGTGGCGCTGAAATCAACACGTCCGACAGCAGCGGCAGGTAAAAACGCCGTCAGCGCACACACACACACACACTCAGACACCGAAAATGTCATGTGCGACTTGTTCTTGGATATTGGGTAGACGTTGAATTGTTGATCAGTGTGTACATTCGTGCATATGCACCTGGGTGCTTACGCTTCGTAGGACGGCCGTGATGCTTGCAACCGAGTCGAACGCGGTGTCTGCTGTCGAAGTCTTGGTTCAGCGAGGAGCAGACCTGTCAGCTGTCGATTCAGAGGGCCACGACGTCGTGCATTACGTCAAGCTGTCCAGCAACTCCGAAGCCAAAACTGCCCTCATGGCTGCTGTGAACAGATATCCGGTCTCAGGTGAGAGTTATGAACAAACGCACAGCACATACAGTTGAAAACAAAAGGGCAGTGTGGACCCCCCCCATCCCCCCCCCCACTTTAGTAAACAGACAGAAGACGGTGATGGATCGGGATTGTACATTTTATGGGCAGTTAAATGTCGCTCTACCTGCTGGAGACATGTATACTTGTTTCATCTCTTAAGGGCGTTGCATTGACGGGTTATTTCTCCAGAAGACTCACCCCGGGCCTAACCTCAGTCCTCACCCCAACTGGAACCAAAAAAAAAAAGCTTCTTGAGCTTAACATTTAATGGTTGATGCTGTGAGGACCAGCCCTTTGCTTGTTGGGTGCCCTTCAATGTTACTGTTCTCAGGCCTTTTGTCCCACAACATCATCAGTACCAATAGAAAACAAACACACAGACATACCGCCTCTGTGAGGTAGAGATTAGTACTGCACTGGTTTAAACACCAAGTCAACACTGTCATCTGTCGGGGAACTCTGGTTACTGTTCCTTTTTTTTTCTTTTTTCTTCTTTTTTTTGTGCTATTTTGTGTCTGCTATACTCAATGAATGTTCACCTACAGTAGATAAATGTTTGACACTGAAAGAGAAAGCCTAAATGATTACAGTTTTTAACATGCTCTCCACTTTTGCTGTCCTTCCTGTGTCCTTTGACAGATGCCAAGTCTCCTAGAAGTCCTCAGGTGAGACATCAGTCTATTTTTTGATTTCTTACTCGCATAAAGGCATTAAAGTTGCTGAAAGAAAAATGAAACTACACAGCCGATCAAGTATTAACGACAAGTCCTAAATTAAATATTTTCTTACTAGAAGAGGATTCATGGGTAAAAAGAGCGAAAAATGATTAATACAAGCCAACTTAAAATGTAGTTCAACGTCGGCTTCTCTGACGTGTCAGTGTCAAATTTCTCAGCTTTAGTTGCCGTTTTTTGAAAAACACAACCTAATTCGCTCCGTAGCACTGAGTGATTGACTCTCCTTTTACTAACCAGCACTGAATCCCGCCTTTCTTTTTCTCTCTGCCTCTTTTTGCTGGCTCCTCAGCATGATCAAGTTGCTAAGCTAAGTGATGAGCGGATCACAACCCCCAAAAAACGAAAAGCACCTCCACCTCCCATTAGCCCACTGCAGGTAAACGCATGTCTCTCTGTGTACCTGTCGGCTTGTATCACTGTGCCACTCTTTATAATAATATTAATGCATGTCTGCAGTTTGTCACGAGTACAGTTTAAGAGTGTTTGTGTATATTCAATGTTTTCGGACCGGAAATTCATTTTTCTTTAAAAAAAAAAAATTATGGTGTTTGTTAGTATACTCATTTCATTTATGTACTAATCTGTCTTTTGTTTACCAAAGTTTAGGTTAAGTAAACATCTAGGGCAGTAATAACTTTTTTTTTTTTTTTAAATTGTTGCATCATAAAATAATGACATTTTAAATTATGTAGACTGGGTTTTAAATTATAAACATAAAAGTAGTTACTGGTATTTAACACTGCTGATCGAATATTGTTGAAGTTTATGGGGGAAATTAATGCACAAATTGTTCACTTACTCTTCACTCAGAGCTCTGGACCCTCTTCTCCTTCAGTCATTACATCTGCCGGCACTCCTGCATCCAGCAAAAGTGACACTCCCAAGAGATTCAACTACAAGGTAATACAAAACCATCAGACACTGTTAACAAATGTAATAATATTAAAACTGCCCAAGCCATTACTTCGTATTTTCCATGTAGGTTTGTTGTTGAATGTCGTGTACCAGTCAGATCATTTCTTGCCCTCAGCGTTGATGTGCTTTTTTTTCTCCCCTCTGCTGTGTGTTTTTATTTCTCTTTCCCGCCACCCGTCGCTCCTTTCTCCTCCCCTTCTTTCAAAGGAGGATGAAATTAGAGGAACGGCACTGAGAGACGAGGTCGAGAAGCTCCATGAGCAGAGAAACATGCTGCTGGAGACAATCGAAGACCTGAAGCAGACGGTGGAGACGGTGACTGGTCCTGAGCTGGATACCAAGGTGATTATTTATCAATAACGCGACAGTTACTTATTTACACTACGCATGAGCAGATTTCAAACCAGGTGTGTTAACTAGAACTAAAATACCTGAGCAAAGTTAATGACATCATAGTAAGAGAGTATCAACACACATTGTAGAGGGCTGCACATTCAGCTAATGTTTGTTGTTATACAAACAAATTATAAATAGATCATCTGTAACTTTGATTCAAGTTTTAAGTTAAATATAGATAGATATTCTTACATGGATATTTTGAACTTTGATTAATCTTAACTCTTTTCTATGCATTATAAAGTTTTAAATCAACACTACTTGTCTAAGTTCAGTACTGTACTCCGACAACAGAAGACTGCTGAACTTTTTCACCTTCGGCATTCTTGAAGGAGGTCTAACCTAAGCTCAAGACGTGTCACGACTCGCGTTGTTTTTCAGCAGGTAGCTTGTGGTCCTCAACGTTGCCTTTATACTTCCGTGTGGCATATCAATGTGTGTGTGTGTGTGTGTGTTGGCAGGTCGAGCAAAGTTTTACAGCATCTGCAGCTCTGGTTTCTGCTCTTCAAGCCAAGGTTACTGCTCTCACTTTGGAGAACCAGCAGCTTGCAGGCAAACTGAAGGTATGTAACCCACTCGCTCTCATACTCACGAGTTTAACCATAAACAAATAACCGAACATACTCAAAGTGACGGCAGCACACTGCATATTTAAGCCAATTAATGCTTCCTATTCTTCACGTGAAGGCAAATAACTTATACTACAGCAAAAGAGGCATTTCAGAGTTCGCAGATGATTTTTTTCCTTACAAATAAAAATTACATTTCTCTGTGGCTATAACAAGGCAATGAGCAAGTAATGTAGTTATTGTATAGTAGTAATAGAACATGTAAATAAATAAATAAAAATACATGTAAATGAACTTTAAGGATAAAAGGAACAAATGAAAATATAGAACAGGTTCACGTTGTTTCAAGTCTGTCTTAAAAAAAATGGAATCATCCGTCCTGCTCCTAATGTGTTTGAAGAAATCTTCTGTTAATAATAAATTATGTAAATGCGGTCATCAATTGAAGCTGTACTCCTGTTTCTTTTACACACAGTAAACTATTTTTTTATTTGAAGGAATCTCCATATAGCTTTTTACAAATGTTACAATTCAAACTCCTCCATGTAATGACAGACTTCAGCCACAATAATTTCACTCGTACAAGAGATTGCTGCCTTGTTTGTGAGATTTTTAGATTTCCACGCTCCCTTTCTAACTCTTTCTCTTCATGCTGCAACCTTTAACTCACAGAAACATCCGTCCCAGCAAGGAAATGAGGACTTGAAGGACAGCAGTCGCCCAAACAGCATGGCCTCCAACTCCTCCTTCCACTCTACCCAGGATGAGTTTGAGTCACTGCCACAAGTGCCCTCCACCACCCAGGTGGGCGGAATCAGAGTCGAGGAAGAGGAGAGTGAAGGAGGAAGAGGAGGGAGCGAAGAGGAGATCAGACTGCTGAGACAGGCACTTGAGAGCGTTCAGATAAAACTGCTTGAGACCAGGAAGGAAAACCGTTCGCTTCAAGCTCAGCTGAAACCGGAGCACGGCAGAGAAAGAGAGGAGGATGAAAGCGTCAGAGAGAAAGGAAGAGAAGAGGAGTTGATGGAGAGTCTGGCGGAGCTGCAGGCAAAGCTGACGGACACTCAGGAGAGATACCACCAAGCCATGGAGGAAGTAGATGATATGAGAGCACAGATGGGAGAAGGTGAGCCGATGGAGAAGCAGGAGGTCCGGAAAAGCACGTCGTCCACACTCGAACATGAAGTGAAACAGCTAAAGTCCCAGCTCGTCCAATCAGGATCCGAGCAAGATCAGGCAGCGCAGCGAATCAGACAGCTGGAGGAGGCGCTGAGGAGGACGGAGGAGGACACACGGACCATCAAGGAGAAAGAACAGATGACTGCACAGATGGAGGAGGTGTACAAGGAGGCCCAAGAGGAAGTCAGGATACTGCAGGTGAATAAAGGATTCTTCTGTAAGACTAAAAACGCAACTTTATATACTTTTTAAGTTTTGCGAATTAAAAAAAAAAAAAAAAAAAAATCACAACGATTTTTCCTCAGTTACCTCAAGCAGTATCAACTGAGTCAGTGTAGGTTGAAAAAAAAAAAAAAAATCTTGAATTATATAAAACCTCTAGTTTGTTTCTCGTCTACTGCTTGAAGCAGGCGGCTCAAGGCTGCATTAGTTGTTGTAAGTGAACTTTGGCTAAATCAGAATGAAAGTAAAGAGAAGCAAAGATTAAACTGCTCTTTAAGTCTACTTCCTTTCTCTTTTCTAATGGCACATTCCCTTCATCTCTCCGGTTATTCATTCGTGCTGTTATTTATTCCTCCGCGTTGTTCAGGAGGCTCTGCGGGGCACCGTGCCAGTGGAAGCTGCAGCCAAAGACTTTGAAGAGATGAAGGCTGAGCTGAATGAGGTCATTGCTGGCCTGCAGCGCCGCCTGCTGGAACTGTCGCACTCCTACAGCGAAACCAAGAGTCAGCTGAGCGCCGCTCAGAAGCACCTGGCCGACGCCCGAGCTGAGGGCGGCGCAGCCTCATCTCCCTCCTCAGAGCTGCAACAGGTGCAGGCGCTGGACAGCAAGGTGGAGGAGCTGCAGGCGATGCTATTTGAGACCGAGAAGAAGTACTCGGCCACGCGAGAGGAGATTTCGCAGCTGAGGCTGGAGGCGGAGGCTCAGGCACAGAGCTCTGTCGCCCTTGCCGACCACACGCAGGTGATGTCGTCTCTGGGAAATGCCATCAAAGAGCTGGAAAGCGAAGCAGAAGCCCTGAGGGCGGAGCTACATCAAAAGACCACGCAGTTGGAGGCTCTTCAGAACAGGTGGGGGGAGAACAAACATTTTCAGTATTCGGCCTCCGTCTAATCTTTCCTCTCATTGATTACATCAGAACTAGTACATATCCTGTTTTAAAAAAGGTGACTGAGCTAAACTTTTCGACAAAAATGTAACTGGAGCCTCTGAAATACCTGATTATAAGCACGTTTCTTAAGGTATGTTAAAAAAATTAACAAATGCAAGTGAGCAGAAAAGACTGGAGCTGCAACAGCAGCGACAACGCTTATCAAGATGGTTTCTCCTACTCTGGTGATAAGGTTACCAAGTTGAATTTTTTTTTTTTTTTTGTTGCCTGCTACAATAAAATGCACTTGAGCACAAGTGGTTCTTGTATCTCCTTCACAAACAGGCTGACGACCGAGAAAGACGTCACTCCAGATGACTCAGTCTCTCGTCTGGAGCACGAGACCATGCGGGAGCAGCTGGAGGGCGAGGCGAACCATCTGACGCAGCTCCTCCAGGGGGCCCTCAGGAAGCAGGACGAGATGGCTCTGGAGGCGGCTGACGCCTGGCAGAAGGTGGGAGGAGAAACCAAAACAAGATATTCACAGCGGAGAGTTCGAAAACATTACAGAATCATTTAAAGCCATCCAGTCTTTAACGCTTACTTCTCCACCCGTTAAGGCGCGGGATAATGGCGCAGAGCGGGAAGCCCTGCAGGAGCTGATGATGACGAGGGAGAAGGTGAACCAGACGCTGACCTCCAGACTGGCGGAGTCCCAGGACGCTGTGTGTCAGCTCAAGCAGCTGGTGGAGAACCACGTCGCATCTGAGAGAGAGAAGAACAAGAGGGTCAGTAATAATCTAGAAGAACGGTCACCGACTGTGAACTTACTGCCACACGATTTGTTCGTTGTTTGTAACATAAGCAAGAGTTTACCCAAACATTCAATCTCAATGCAGTCAGTCTAGTTAAAGCTTTTTGTTGTTGTTGTATTTTTCACATTATCAAACTAACTGTACTTTTTTTAAAAAAAGTTACTTGTTGAATTAACCAGATTTTTGTTGTTGTTGGTATTTTTATGTTTTCCCTTCCAGATAGATGACCTGTCTCGGGAGGTGGGGAAACTAAAGGACGCCTTAAACAGCCTATCACAGCTCTCCTACAGCTCGTGCTCCCCCTCCAAGAGACAGCAGCAGAACCAGCAGCTCGAGACGATGCAGCAACAAATCAAACAACTGCAGTATCAGCTGGCAGTAAGATTTCTTCGACCTATCGTTAAATAAAACACACAATATTTCCCCATTTTGAGACACAAAAGTGACCCATCAACACTACGGAGCCCCCAAAATCAAAATGTAATTTAGTGATTCAAAATAAAAATGATGGGTTTTAATGTAGGATTCGGAGAATTTTTCAGTCACTGGGGGCAACATCTGCCCCTCCATCAGTTTAAAAAAAAATTTTTATGGGCGTTCTGAGATTTCTCGGGGCATCTTATGTTCCCCTCACCGATTATAATTCAGACTCCGGCTGTTTCTGTGGTTGAATCTTCGCCTGGCTTCACCAGACTATATTGCTCACAGCGTCGGTTGGAAACCCTGCTCAAAGTAACGTTTGCTCAGCCACTCTGAAGGACCGGCCAATCAGCGACCAGCGTTGGGGTGGCTGCGTTTTGGTCACGTTGAGAAGTCGAGCATGTTTTTCTTAAAGCGGCTGCAGCGGTGGTGGAGTTCTTGGCTGGTTTCAGTGCGTTTCTGATCGATTAAAGCTGCTACAGTAGTTTCAAAATGAAAATGAGGTCCACATGCGTGATGAGCATGATGTCACAGGCATCATTGTGACAACCAAAGCACGGTCATGTCTACAGTCACAGTGACAGCTCTGCCGTCCCGAGGTTTCACATAACCGGAGCTCCGGTCTGTCTCAGCAGAAAAAAAAAAAAAAAAAAATGCTTAACTTATTACGCATTACGCAGAAATAGTCAGGAAAAAAAAAATTCTAACTCTGACCTTCCAAGGGCTCCGTACAATATAAATATTTCTTTCTTTCTAATTATCTTTCAGTAATAAAGTTTGTTGCTCGTGTTTTCTTTGTAGGAGTCAAAGAAGCAGCACAATGAAATAGTGTCAGTCTACAGGATGCACCTCCTCTACGCGGTTCAGGTAAAACCATCTATTGTTTTGTTTGTTTTTTAGTTGACTACAGATTGCCAATCTTAATTTTTTTTTTTAAAAGGACTAGACCACCCAAATTATGAAAAGAGGATTTTGCCTCTTTACACGTTCTGTCTTTTTATATGAACGCGGTTCAAATTAATTACGTGAATGTAGCGTGTGGATTATCCAGACCAACCAGGACGTTATTTGAGGAAAGAAATATGTTTACTTATTTTATTTATAATTTGTCATTGGTTTGAGCAAACACGAAGCAATTCCCCTTTAAAACCTGCTCGCATCAAACCAAACCTACAGGAATGACTGAACGCCACTGGAGGCCAACGGGGAGTTTGATATATTGCATGTAAATAGACGTCGGTATTTTATTTCATTGCTGATCCTGCGCCGTGTGCCTTCAGGGTCAGATGGACGAGGACGTCCAGAAAGCCCTGAAGCAGATCCTGATGATGTGCAAGATGCCAAGCCAAGCCAAGGAGGCCTGCTGAGACTCACCGGGAACGGTTTCCCAAAAGCATGTCGTCTTGAAACTGACGACGAGAAAGCCCGACACCCGGTGCCTCTGGATAAACCTTGAGTACTTGTTTGCAATGAATTGGTTTACAGTCGTGTTCGTTGCCTTTGCTAGTGTCATTTTTGACCCGTTAAGATCTTGTGCCCCATGTACACCTGATATTCCCGTGATCTGTACCTGGGTAACTCGACTGGACACGTGACGACACGCGGCAAATGCAAACGCGCGAGCCGGACCGTGTTCGGAGGTGGTCCGGCTCGCGCGCGATTGGCTCAACCAGGAAGATGTTCAATCTGAAAACGGCGCGCGCCGCTTATCTACAGTTTGGGGTTTCGGGTTGAACGTGTCCTTTTTTTTTTTTTTTTTTTTTTTAAATGGTGCAAAACGAGGCTTCGAGGTTCCTTTTCTCTTATTTGACGAGTGTGTCACAGGTGTTAACCAATCAGCGGTGACGTTTATATAAACCCCGCCATATTTAAAGGCGGTGCACTTTTGTAACACAAAGTTTCGCTGGTGTGAGTGCAATCACCTGTACATTGTGACCTCATCAAGTGGCACGACTTTTAATGTCGTCTAACTCAACCAAACCCGACAAAGACTGCAGGTACTAATGTTAATGACGGCTCAGCAAAAAAAAAAAAAAAAAAATCCCAGGGAGTAGCCTGGCCTCCCTTTACCTGGGGACGTGCCCCCGTTTGTTGACATGTCAAACTATCAATACCTAATTTGCATATTCCGATTTCAGGGCTCTCAGGAGCATCACAAGTCATTTTGGGCACCACCTAAGCCGAATCATTGTGGGGAGCATCAAATTAACAAAAGTACCTTTCCCAGATCGAATGGTTCAGTTTTTCCCTGGTGGGCTCCTTAAACAAGTATTGTTCGGTTGGGCGTTTTATTTTAAGCTCCAGCTTTTCAAAATGTTTCGAAACTTTTTTACAGATATTTTTTTAATTTTTTTTTTTTTACTAATAATCGTAAAAAGTAATGTGAAGTTGCGTATTTGTAACAGAATAACACAGATTTCTGGGGACGGCAGCCTCAAATCCGCCTCCAAATACACGCGCCAGAGTCTTCCACAAACGTTGGGAAAACACAAGAGGTTGGTGTGAAATCGCGAGGCACAATCAACACGTTTTAACAACAGGATAAAAAGCAAAGGAGGAGTAACGGATCACGCGCGTCAGGATCCAGATCACGCGTTTATACCGGGTGTAAATGGGGGGCCGTGAAGGTCATAAATGTTACGATGGAAGCTATTTTTGGGAAACCGCAGCCCGGCACACAAGATTCTGCGCATCAAGCCCAACCGATCCACTCGGATGAACCAAGCGGCTGTCCTGTGTGCACCAGCCAAATGAATGATTTCAGTACGTGCACGTTATTAACGCCACACCGAGAATGTGCAGTAACCTTAAATCACACGCAGTTGCACAAGTGTGATAAATCAAACATTCAGTCCTGTGTGTACTGTGTCGTAAACATTAATGTGCGCGCTGATCGGTCCAACGGAGACGGTGAGTTTGTGTCTGTTACAACATGCACTTAAGAGAAATAAAAGAGAGTTGGCGCTGCTTTTAATAGTATCTATTTTATGATACAACAGTGTTAGTGTTATTTGAATTCTGCTCAAAATGTTGTCCACATTTTCCTGATACAATCTAAATTATTTGTGCCCTCTGAACAAGTCATGTGACTTTGTCCACACAAATGTTTTTTTGGTCGCACTTCTTTGAAGAAAAAAAGCATCATACGGTTGTTTTTTGGTGATATTTTCCTATTCGGCAAAACTGTGTAAAACTATATTTTACTGAATTGTATTGCCATGTCATGTTTTCTAAGTTACTGTACTTTGATGAAGAGGTTTGATAGCTTGTGTTTTTGATGGCCTTGTTTTGTGTGTGTTTGTGTGAATGAGAAACGTTCCTCGAGTATAACGACGCACTATTTGTTCTAGTGACACCCGCATTAGTATATTTTCCTGTTATTATTCTTATTTCGCATATAAAAAAGAGTTGATTTTAACTGTTTACTGTAGAAAAACAAACAAAAAAAAAAAATAATTCAACTGCAACACAGGCTCAACAGAACGAGCTGAATATTTGTGTCCTTTTGACTCGGTGGATAGTGAGATTTTAAATTTCCTCCTCTCCTGTCTTCTCTGACGGTTTGGTCTTTTGTGAGCAGATTCTTACTTAAAGAGCATGTCAAAACAATTGGCCGAAATCAAAAGGTTGCGTTTCACGTAAAACGAGACTTCTCCTGTCACGTGCCTGTAATCACACAGTGTTATTTCTAGTAATTTCACCAGGCTTCCTTGTGCCATCTTTATTAATTTATTTACCTGGAATGTTTTTGTTTCATCTGCTTTGTAATACTTCTGTCTCTTCCAGTGCCCCTTGGTAGGTACAGAAACACACTGTACAGTGTTCGAGGATACATTTCAAACGCATCTCTGAACTGTTCACACCACACTCCTTTGCCTTAGCGCTGTACTTAAGAGCCACACGACCTTCCTGCTCAACAGCGTTGGACACCGTTCAGAATAAAAACGACACCAACACTGTTTGACTGGAGTCCGATTAAATGAGTTTGTATCCGAGTGACTGACCGTCTTCTTTTTTTTTTTTTTTTTTTTAAATAGTTCACAGAGATTTGTTTGACCCCGAGTAGAGCCTTTGCATGTCTTCGGTTGTAGGACGCCATGAACAACTTCCTCTTTCTTTCTGTAGGCCTTGACTGAAATGTTTCGTACCAAGAAAGGGAAAACAAAGAAACGGCTTCTCTCGGTTGTTTCGTTTACTAACAGTTTTGTGGTGACGAGAAAGAAAAAAAAAACAACTGCTCATTTGCCAACTGCATTTTACCCTAATTAATAAATTTTCAAGATACTGTACCATCAACTGTGAGTTTTGTATTTCCTTCCTGATACAAACCACGATGTTTAAAAATGGCCTGATTATAGCTAAACAAGACAGTTTCCCACTTTGAAACTTGAATAGCGTTTACGACAATACACAGTTTGTAGTCATTGAAAAAATTGTGGTCTCATTAGTTCGTCTTGCAGTTTTCCCTGTTTTCTACAAGCCGTTATAGAGCCAAGAGTCTGAATAACACATACACATTTTTAAAACAAAACCGCGACTCCGACGCATCTTTTTCCAGGCAAACTTAAACAAATCAAAACTAAGCATTTCCAGGATTTGCCACTTCTAAATCGGCAGCATTTCCAGTAAAAAAATTAAATTTCTCCCAAATCACACAGATTTCACAACTGGCTTTTCACCAACAAATTCCCAGGGAAAAAAAAAAAAAAAATACCCCTTCTCAAGTACCATTGTCTCTGGGTAAACAAGATGATAAGACACAAATCAGGGCTTTAAGTCAGATGGAGACTACTTTGTTTCAGTTCACATTTGCCAGCACTGACAGAAGCTACCACGAGTTTTCTTTGTTCATGCGAGAGTAATTAAAACATTTACTTCAACGTGACTGTGTTATGGCCAAGAGCTGGAGCAGAATGAAGACTAAACGGGTAATTAAAATGGCCACTAGATGGCAGCCGTTGCCAACACTGGATCCCTTACGTGTCCCATAAAGTGGTCCCCGCTCACACGTTTTTACATATGGGAAACTTAAAAAAAAAAAAAAAAAGGTGAAATAAATGACTGAAGAAACATCACAAACTGAAAGCATGTTCATAATGAAAACTATCTTAATACTGTGCTGTGATCATCCGGGCTCTCCATCAGCGTCATCGGAAGATATCCAAAGAAGTAGATACGTACTGGAAGAGAGGTGTTTGACCACTCAAGAGACATGAAGGACTCACACCAAGGCACAGTGAAGCCGTTTTGGCTTCTCGTAGTGGCTCAAACGTTACACCGGTTACACGTTGTTGTTTTGTTTTCTTTAAATCTGTCAAGGATCCTGCAAATGCATTTTCTTGATCATCCTCCAAACTCAGAAGAAGAAATAAACACCCCCAGAGTTTGAAATACTCGGCAAATATAACAAAAATTATAAGATGCATTGTTTTGTTTTCCTGTCGGCTTAGGCACCCACCATGCTCCATGTCAACACTCTGTCCTCCCTCAATGTCCACTCAGCTTCAGCTCTCAGAAGTCCAGCCAGCCTGCCTCCCGAGTAATTTATCTGCCGCTCTGTTTCCTCTAACCGGTGGCACAACCACTTCGTTTCCTGCCCTGGCTCTGTGTTCTGCCCGGTGGGCAAACGCAAACGCACACGCACACACACCTCTGCCTTTACACGACAACTTCCTGTCAATCTTTGCTTTCCCACACGTTCTGCCCTCGGGCCTCAGGGGTTAGTGCAGAGAGATCTGGTGCTGTGATCCTAATCCAGTAAGGGCCCATATTTGTCAAGCATCCCGGGACTGCAGTGGGTGAGTGGCAGCATGAACTCTGCTCAAATGGTTCAATGTGAAGATATCTGGCGGAGGGGGGGGGGGTCGTCAAACATATATTTTGGTCATTTCTGTGTTTGTATTTGGTTATTCATCTAACATTAAATTGATTATTATCAATTATCGATAATTCAATTTTCAGATAACTGAATGATTAACGAAATCATATTTCAAACGGAAATGACAGACTCCCTCACTGCAACTACTCAAAAATGTTTTTTTTTTTTTGTCTTACATGATAGAAAACTGGTTATATTTAGCTTTTCTACTGTTTTCTAGAGAATTTAAAAAAAAAATCTGTTTATTGAGAAGTAATCTGCAGATTTATTTGTGATAAAAAATAATAATTAGTTACTGGACAATTTGGAAGCAAAGTTGCCCTAATTTAAATATTCATAAGTAAGATATTGGATCTAATTTCTCTGTTATTTGTATTCCTTGTGTTTCTACCCCTGCTTGGACAATAATTTAAAACAGAGCCTGTAAAAGCAAACAGCATTTGAGATGGAGGTTTAAGAGATTAATGGATTTAACCATATTACAAAAGATAAAGAATCATGAGAAGACCCAGGACTGGACCCCGTGGAGCTCCAGATGGCTGCTATAATGTATAATATACTCCACAAAAGGAAAAGCACAGCTTACAGTATACGATACGAGTTCAGAAATGAGGAATAGACACCAAGTTCAGACGATGCAAAGCAATCATAACAGAAGGTTAGAGCCCAGGAGAGGAAGACTGTGACTGAAGGAACCCATTCGGGGAGGAAATGAGAAGTCGTCGTGGCCAAGAGAAAAAAAAACACAAAAAAAACATGGCGAAGCAGGAGCAGCAGATCAGGAGAGAGGGACAAGTGTATGTGATGAATCACTGGAAGGATGACTAATGTGCCACTGAAACACTCCTCTGAAGTAGCGCGCAAACTTGTATCAGCTGCCGAAGCAGGCCGAGGAGAGGAAGCTGCTGATGAAGAGGTCAGTCTTCCAGTTAGTTTCTTGACAACCACAGCTCACTAGCGATTAAAAATGGCAGCAATAAAGGAGTGAAGCCGCCACCTCGCCACTGTTAGAGCATTTTTAAATGCTCCACCCGTGTCTTTGCTCACTATTTGTTTAGACTGTGTATTTCCGACTAATCAGGGTGTGTGTGCTTAGTAAATATTGTTGAATGGCTTCTTGCTCATGTGCGTCACAGGCCATATGCTGGCTCTCAGTGAGCTGGCCTGCGATATCTGCTTTAGTGTTGGTTCTTGTATGCGCCAGAAGTGCGTATGTGTTTCTACTTTTGTGTTGATTAAGTATTTCCGAATATTTTTGGCTGGTATTTAAGACATCTGGACCGGGACTCGTTTTCGGCGACTGTGGCACATTTACAAGAAAGATTTATTGACCTGCGTTCATTGTTGTGTGTGTTACCAGGTGCGAGACAGGGCTGGCTTGTAACCAGCTGCTCAAACTCAAATCTGAAACCATAAAAGCTCGGAGGATACTCTGCCTGCTGTCAGCGGATCAATATGCGGTTCGCTGAACCTACAGTAATATTTAGCATCATAAAGACTGAACATCCCTCCACTGCGGTGTGCTTTTTCCACCCACTGGGGGAAATATACAGATCACCATCTGTGTATGTGCAGGTCCGGATGCCTGTACTTTCACAGTGCTCAAAACTCTTTCAGGCCACTCTGACGGCTGATGTTAGCTAATTTCAGATTCACGGTATCATCAGATACAGTATATAATTAACTGAAATACAGATATGTCTGACAAGTTCACGATTCTATAGTTTTTTATTTTTTTTTAGTGTTTTTTTTTTTTTTATACCAAGACAACAAAGGAATATCCTGCTCGGGACATTTCTTGGTTGCATTGGTTAAGAAACGTTGGTCATGTTCATTATGAAAATCAGACATCGTAACATTACACGTGTGACACAAAATAAGAAAAAAGTATAATTCCTCTTTAAAAAAAAAAGTAACTCCTGTTAAAAACAAAAAAAAAGCTTCATTTCATTTCATTCATACTGCTGCTGGACAGAAGCCATCAGTGTGTTTATTTTGTGCGTTAAACAGACGGCACGAAAACACTTTGTATTCCGGGTACACAAATTTAAGTCGGCAGACATGTTGGCGCGTGATGCATTCGCATGCTCCAGTTATTTCCAGCGAGTGCAGATGTGAAGTGTGCGGTTCGAAACAACACTACCCTGTCGACATTCAAGTACACAAGTCAGTGTACTAACACGGAAGAGCAGTATGAGTGTACCACACGAAGTACGCCATTTGGTACAAAGCAGAAGGCGACGGGCCTACAGGTAAAATAACCGAAGCTGCCTCCTGAATCGCAATCTTTTTCTTTTTACTTTCAGCACGTACCGCCACAACCACTACAAAGTATGTACTGTTGCGTGCAGCATGCATACAATTGGGAGATGCTTAGCCATGAAAAAGCACCTTGAACTTTGACCCTCTCGATCATATCCGTCGCAATCGGTAGTGCAACATTTTAAGTACAAGGAAAAAGGACGTTATCTGCAATAAGTGCTACGCTTAACGTTGCACTTCTTTTTCTTCTTCGTTTTTGCGAATTGCGCCACCAGCTCAGTTGATGTGACGTATTTTCCACTGCACAGAGGATTGTGAATCAGAACAGCCGGAGAGGCATGCTGGCCTGCATACTGTAGTACATCCTGATATTTTTGGCTACTGCCATTCACATGCTATGTATTGGGACAAATTCAATATTTTGTCTGGCATACTAAATGGTATGGTAGTGTCGGTATTGGAACGCACAGCGAATACGCAGAGCTTGCTGTACACCAGTTCCCACTACAAAACAAAAGCAAAATAGAGTGAGCTCAATCCTTCTCGTCACACGGCGTCTCCACAACAAAACTCACGTGACTCTCCATCGCCAAAAGACTTTTTGTTTGTCGAGTTGAGTCCAAAATTATTCTACTGTGACATGTAGTCGTGTTCTCAGCAACGCTAGGGACAATTTGCTTTTGGCATCTGGGCTCCCATCGACAGTTAGGGGTTCCAGTATGTCAGTAATCTTGGCCCTGATAACTGCTTGCATGTTTCCAAGTCATGTTGTCATCAGGGAAGTTGGAGGAAGAAAAAGAGAGCGATTCCCACTGATCTGTGGCTCGCTCTTTGGCAGCGCATCGAGACCACCGGGGTGTTTGCATATATTTTAACGGCAAGTCTAATGGTAATGAAAAAAAAAACAACAACAAAAAAAAACAACATGTTTGACACATTTGTGAATTAAAATCTTCTTTTTGTTCCCGCCTTCAGATGACATCCTCCACCTACCTCCCCGCCTCCGTTCCTCCTCCTCTCTCCCTCAGCCTTCTCGTCCCTCCCTTCTGCGCGCACATCCCCACGGTTTGTTAACATGCTCACGTTCCATCTAATACAACCGCATTTTTATTGTCGAGTAATTAACTGATGTGTGCAACATGTTGTCGCGCTGTTCCGCCACCAAATGTTCTCAGTTTGTCTAACACGGGCTGGCCTTGAAATAAGACCCCGCAGTAGACGAACGGAGGGGCGTAAGAGACGTATGCAGCTTAATTGCTGCAAGATGTAACCTTGCCTGCAGCCTACTGTGGCCCACAAACACACACATTCATGCATGTGGGGAGCATGCGCGCGCGCACACACACACACACACACACACACACACACACACACACACACACACACACACACACACACACACACACACACACACACACACATAAAGAAAGCACGCAAACATGTGCACAGATAATATACGCAGTAAAGAGAACACAAACTGCTCAAAGAGTGTTACTAAATTACAACATGGCTGGAATTGTTTTTTCAGATGCATTTTTGTGTTTGTTTGCTGGTGAAAAACAGGGTTTTAATTCAACTACAAGGGCGTGCTTTGATGGAGAACATTGAAAAGTATTTCTCTCTGAAGCAAACCAAATGGAATCAAACCAAATCAAACTGATTCAAAATCTACGGCTTGCGTTTCCTGCAGGCATCTTACGACGGCCTTTGAACCAAAGTCTAATGGATAAAAGATGATAATAACGCAAAGATGCTTTTACATAATCTTTGTTTGGCTCTTGATAGAAGCCCACAATGCATTTCTGAACAGACATGATGAGAGGGATAAGGACGATCAAACGGAAACAAGGTCCGATTTGATCTTTTGTTGGAGAAACATTCTTAAAACCACAGCGAGCTCCTCTGAAGTACACCATTACGTCTGAATCCATACACAACATGTGAACGTCCATCCCGATCATACAGTCAGAACCGATACGGACACGGTGACCGGCACGCAGAAGTCGCATAGAGAATCAATTGGGGACGTTGGAAAAGCAGCGCACTGGAACATTTCCTGCGGAAAAACATACATTTTAGGGCTCAAATCTAGAAAAATAAAAATTGCAAAAACTTCAGAGCCTTCATTGTCGCTCCAGGCGGGACACCAGAATGACATCACACCAGAATGACATCACAGATTATGGCCTTGGCCTTCTGGCTCGCTTTGGGTAGGAAGGATATTCGGATCCCTGAATAAAATTTTTTTTTAAAAAAGGAGAGAGATTTGACGTGTGCTTTGTTGTGATGATAGCAGATGTGATTTCTTAAATTTGAGTGGTATTCCCCAACAACCACTACACCGTGTCTGGGCACGCTGATGATAGTCCCTGACATCATAGTGGCGCTGACTGCGGCAGTAACCCAGGTCACTGAGATACAGTTACACTCCCGACTCGGGGAGACAGCAGACCACGGAGAGGTTCAGCAGCGTAGTCCTGCAGTGAAATACTGCAAGTAGAGCATCGTAAAAGCCCTTTTTATGTTAATATAATTTCAAATAGCGCAATTCATAATGTATCCGTCTGTGCTGATTTAAGAATAGAAGCTACATAAAAATTAAGAGATTTAAACATGTTGAGCTTCAGAAAAAAAACATGACAGCGAGCAGTTTGTGGAGGTAGAATATTCAAATACTTGTAATATTCAGTGTATACTCAATGTGCTGCGTCACAGATCAAGCATGTTGTTTTCCTCTGTAATAGATGTGGGATAGTTGGATGAGATCTCTGATCTGAGAGAGTTTTGGCTTCAGATCCAAACCCTGGAGATGTTTATTTCTGCATCTGATTTAGCACAGAGTGATTGCAGCAATACAGTCTGGAGGTGGGGTAGTGACAGTGGGCAGAACAAGGCCTTTGATCAGCCTATTCTCCTGTTAATGTTTTACATTAAACCATCTTACAAATATGTTAATGGTGATGTTGGCTTACATGTGTCCCTGGGCTCCTACTCTTTAAAACCAAACCAATCACACAAGACAATATAATGATATGATCATGTGTATACTGTGAAAAATATGTGCATAGAAACATTTGGCAGGAAGCCACAGAAAGGAAAAGATCATGGAAGGGGAAAAAGTGTTGACGTTAAGCCACGTGAACGAGGTCAGAAATCAACTTTATTTGACTATTTATTGTCCAAGCAGGAGAATCACTACTTGCAGCTCACACTATCTTTCCCACGGGTCCTTTTTTTTTTTTTTTTATTCCAAACAGACTTGGTGAATTTTCATGTATCACTTAAGTGTGTACCTGCGCGCTGAAATAGTGGAGACCCTGTGATTTAATTATCCTGCCCTGTGCCGCCGCTCCCGCTCTCGGACAGGCTTCCCGGCCTCAGTCCCTCTCGTTCGCTTCGGCCTCCCCACATCAGGTTCTGATGAGCCTAACTAGAAACACGTGTTCCACGCTGGCTCCCCCGACAGATGGGACAATATCATATTATTAATGACAGAAAGAGAGAGACAAAGGGAAGGAGGGAGAGACGTGGGGAAGGAAAATCCTCCCTCCTCAAAGGCTTGCTGGTCTTAAATAGCTCAACACTGAGCTGCCGCTGCTTCTGAGGAAGTTATTATAGGAAAACAGCACGCCTGTGTTTGCATATGGAATATCCTCTCAATCTAACTCAATACTCCACAGGCTTAGCCCCATGTCACTCCTCTCAAAGCTGCTGAACTCTGGACCTTGATGCACGTGTCTGACTGTGGCAAAGAAGCCATGAAGTTTGTGGACTTCTGGTGATTTGTAGTCTAGGGTTCGTCTGTCTTTCAGTTAATAACTGATAACGCAGATTTCATAGCAAATTAGTCTTACTTAAGATAGTCGAGAACTCAGACCCCGAGGAATGGCAAAGGGCAGTGAGACGGTTTTGGTGTAGTGGCCAACCTGCGTTATTACAACTTCTGTGGTCATCATGTGACACTCAACCAAAAAAAAAAAAGAAAAAAAAGAAGCAAAAATAAGACTATTTGATCCATTCCATTTTTATTTGTAAAGTAAAATTTTTTTTTTTTTTTTAAAAAAGCTTGATTTTATTTTATCCCTTTTATCGTGTGCGGGGAACCAACAGGAAGTGCGGATGTTCATGCTCACAGCCGGGCACCTGATCCATGGCTCAGCCCAGAAATCTTACAACAAGGCAGTCAGGCGAGAATGGGAAAACATTTCACTTTCAAAACTCTAGCAACCGGTCTCCTCGGTTCCCAAATGTTTACAGTGTTGTAAAAAGAAGTGCTGCAAAACATGCTTCTGTCCCAACTTTTTTGAGAGGTGTCGCTGCCATCAAATTCAAATTTGAGCATATATTTTCCCAAAAATTTAATTTCTCCATTACAACATTTGACGTGTTGTCTCTGGTAAATTTTCAATTAAATATGAAATTACATGATTTGTAAATCATCACATTCGGATTTTATTTACTTTTACACAGCGTCCCAACTCTATTTGGAACCAGGGCTGTACGTATCTTTGTAAAAGTGGAGCCTGGACAGTTAAAGTCATCGCTCGACCTCACTAATACTCATGTTGCAGAAAAACATTTCTTCTGATAATTTTGGTCTTGACTGAATCAGCCTTTTTGTCAGATTATTGAGTTTATTGGGAAAAGTGGAGACACAAGAGGAAAAACGAGATAATGCAGAAAAGCAATTTTGTTAAAGTCTGAGTATGTCTTCTACTCTCTGGTGATGAAAAGTACTGCGTAAAGGTTTTGAGCTTTATAAATGAAGCTGCGCATTTTTGGGGGGAATTTATATTTATCAATCAACTTTCTACAAAGTGCAGTATAGAGCAGAACAACTATTTGATGAGACACCTCTCACCTCTGTTAGTACTGCATGATGGATAAGAATCTAACATGTACCATACATCACATCAGTGGCCTGGTTAAGGATTACGGCTGAGTCACAAAGGCCAGATTCACCTGCACTGAATTACTTGGGGAGCCCGAGGCTTCGCATCCCGCCAGCGCTGGAAACGCACAGCATGTTCAGATCGTGGCGGTATGGGGCCGAATCGCGGCAGAAGTGGATGCAACCTCGTCGCTTTCAAGAAGCCACGGTGAGTTCTTGTGGCCGAAAAGGAGCCGTGAGGTTTTAAAGTGTGGCGGCTGACAGAGCAGCATTAATGAACATGGATCTGGAATGAGGAATAATGGGTGTCCACAGACTTTTGTGCACGCTGCTGCAATAAACAGACACCCCTTGAACTGAACTGCACAAATACTGTGCACACACACACACAAAAAAAAAAAAAGCACATGCTGAGCGACAATTAGGTGGTCTACTGCCTTAATGGCTTCTTTCACCCCCAGTCACCACTGATTCACTTTGTATCAAAGCACCGGAAGCTGCATTAACACTGAGTCAAACCACCAGAAACCCCCCTCTGTCTCTCTTTCATTTGCCCTCTCGCAAACACACAACACTTACAGTACCACGGCATATACACAGGAAGGGGTCTCTGAGTTTGCAGCCAAGTGACAAAGAATTTACAGGCGTGTTGTAAGGACCTGCAGATCTAAGCGCGTGTGTGTGTGTGTGTGTGTGTGTGTGTGTGTGTGTGTGTGTGTGTGTGTGTGTGTGTGTGTGTGTGTGTGTGTGTGTGTGTGTGTGTGTGTGTGTGAGAGAGAAAGAAAGAAAAAAAAAAAAAGGTCTGACACTTGTCTATGAGTGCCTTATTAAAAAGGTGAGAAGTGAGTGCAGTGTCTGGAGGAGGGGGTTATTTGTGCTTTTAAAAGAGGACTTCAAAGGGAGGCTGGTGTCAGGGCTGAGGGGCATGGGAGTGAGAAAGGATGAAGAGGATGAAGAAGAGGAGGAGGAGGAGGAGGAAAAAATAATAATACTGCAACCGATGTTGGGGGTTTAGGGGAATAGCTCGGAGAGGGCGGGACTCGGGGTAAGGTCGTTTTAGGGGTTGTACGAATGATTTGGAGTTGCACTCCAAGTCCCAATCCAATCAAAACGTGTTTAGGTCAATGTTACTGCTCTGGGATGTTTGAACCATATTAGTTTACACATCTATTTAAAAAAAAAATATGTATGGAGGGTATATTTAAAAAAGGAAGCCATTGAACAAGATGTTTTCATTAGAGGAGGGAGACCAATGAAAATAAAAAGTAGCAATACTGTGAAGTAACGTGTTAAAGAGGAATAGATTGTTGAGACAAAAGTCTTAAATACATATAAATAAATACATTTTAAAAAGGATAAAAGAAAACGTGGCTTTGCACATGTTATTGCATTTTGTTGTAGAAAACATCCACTATAATTACTTTCAAATACTATGTAATCACTCATGTGAACATTGATTATTGTGTGTTGTGTCAATTGGCTCAATCTGAGTTTCTCTGCAGAGAAGCCATCTTTTATACTACTTGGCAAATCAGCCATAATAATAGCAAGAGCACTTAGCTTTAAAGGGAATGGGAGATGACACTCTGATTGGTTTATTTAATATACACACCTATTATTAATTAAGAAACCACTCCTTTGAACCAGGTGCCTTGCTTTGCACTCTTAATCTGCCATTAAACTAGCCAACGTAGATTTGGACATGTCCTAAATGTGTTTTAGAATATGAACTTAGATTGTTCAAATGACTCGCGTGATCTCCTTTATGGCACCACATTGACTTCTAGTGTTGCTGTAAAAGAAATCGACTGATCACTTTTGGTGTCAGTAGTTTTTTTTTTTTGTTGTTGTTTTTTACTCACCAGATAGCTACTTATACAGCCTCAGACATGTCATGTTTGTATGTCACACACCACACACACACTAAATAAACTCAGATCAATATTTAATAGAAAATAACATATTTACTTTAAAAAAAAAAAAATTGTATTTGTTATTTTGGTTCAACATCACTATCCAAATTATTAGAAATCCAACCACTCTCCGACAAGAATCAATTCTCTCATGAGCTGAGAGTCCTCGTGGTCTCTGACCCCCTGATTGGTTGTGTTAGATGTTAGCTTAATGTAGCATTGATGACTGGACATTATCATCATTCTAATTAGACCTTCTGACAGGCAGCTGTAAAGCAGATGGTGGATTGCAGCTCTCAGACTAAACACTCCGCAGCCAGAGGAGACAGATTCACATCCTCTGATAAAAAAAAGAAAAAGAAAGAAAGCTGGGCGTGATGGCTGTATACTGTCCACATTACCTGTTTATCCAACAGTTTTTGAAAAAAACAAAAAACAGCAAAATTATAGAAATTTCAATGTAACACAAAATTTTGTTTGCTGTTTTCAAGTGTTCATTTATTTATTTTTTCAGACGTTCATTGCTAAACTTCCTCCTTTTCCCCTGTTTTTCTTATCGTGACTATTTCCTCTGCAGGTTAAGATGTTTTACAAGTCAGCCTAAAAATCATAATGCATTATTACTGATACAACTCACAGCAGTGTGTAAGCAGTTTTCACCACCTCGACTTGTCTCGACAGTAAAATGTTGCTTTATATTAATGAGAATAACAAAAAGAGCAAGGTTTTCACAATAGATGTTGTTAATAACACCCTACAAAGGAGCCAACCATCTTAATGAGCGCTCATACTTTTCAAACATAAATCTGCAATGACTGGTTTTGTCCACTAGACGGTAAAAAGCTGTAAACACAACAAAGACCTAAAAACTTTATAAAGTCGATAACTTATTTGCACATCCAGCAGCCACCTCATCAATGTAAAAAAAAGCAATATTCACTCATCTTTTAGCTCAGTTTTTGGTCTCTACCACTGTGAATATCTACAGTAGCTCCGATGTTACTAAATTCGCCACTATGTTTACAAGCCAGTCATTAATTTTGTCTGTTTATACTGTTTGGTGATGGGCGAGTAGTGTGCAGTCTGTCTTTAGATCTTTTTCCACTTAAATCAGCTGACTGATGCATCTGGAAACAACACTGACGAGAGCACGGAGTGAAACCAAACAATACACTTGTAGGCCTGAAAACCAAAACAATGAGTTCTGTAGAAACTATAAACCTCTGCAGTTCATCCCCGCAAATACATGTAGTCATGTGAGGACTTCTGAATGCAAGTACATCTTTCACTGCACTATGCTGCTATACATCTGTACGAACATTAAACCTGAGGGAAGAAATTCTCGAGTGAAATCTTACCACAAATTAGCAACTCACCTTCATCCAAAGAAGGTCTGACATCTGTTCAGCTCTGTTGTTTACCATGAATTTTAGTGACATTCATTACATCTGAGTTTGCTTCGCTGAGGTCAGCACATTTCGAATGGAATTCAAACCCTATAATGAACAAATGGTGTAACAAATCCTTCAGAATCAGCACCAGTTAAACCACACAAGCAATATGTATAAACACAGTTTCAAATTTATGGTCGAAAAATGAAAGGTGCAATTTATGTCCATGAAGAAATGCAAAACACTCGTAGACTCGTGAACCGCCTTGTGCTCCACATAAATTCAAAACCCCCATGAGCGAGAAAACATGGGCTCAAATAGATCCAGGTGTGTAAACTGTCATGCTCTACAGAACCAGCACACGGCGACAGGTGGAAGATACCAATACACATCAGAAACTACAGTCATGCTAAAATCCTGAAAAACATCACTTTCTCATGAGCCGACTTTATTAGAGCTGCCCAAAGCTTTGCTGAAAATTTCCAATACGATTTTGAATTCACTAATGAATCTTTCCACTGATTTATACTCCATCCATGTTATTTCACCTGACACTGATTACTCTCCTCCTGGACAGATGGTTGAGCAGCAGCTGCATTGAAGGATTTTACTCAACCGCAGCACCAAAAAATGAAAATGAAAATATCATTTGTAGCTGAATCCACTTGGCCCAAAGCACGTTTGTGTCTTTTTCCATCTTTGAAAAAGTATCTCGGCACTGTTTAAACCATTTGTCTCATCTAATGATACATTAGGTGTGCCATCAAATATCCTTCTTGGACCATATTATCAGGATAATTACAGTTCAGAGGAGTTCAAAATATACACCTGCATCAAGAGCACTTTTTAAAAAAAAATCCTCCATACACACACAGTCAGCCTTCAAACTAACGGGCTGCCCATGCTTACATGACATTGTAATGTTGGCCTCTGAGGTACTCCCTTCCCAGCACCCGTCTGACAATAATTACAATGATTCATTTAGTTTTATTACAGTACAGACATCCCTCTTTGTGTGTGTCTTGGCCTGCCTAAGTGTCACTAAGTGACGGGTCTTTAATTACCAGCGCAAACAAACGACACCGCGTACATGTGTTCTGGTTTACTGTAATGAGTGAGACGGCAGCATGAAAATAATGTTGTCATCGCAAAAAGGATTACTGAAACAGAGATATCAAATTCTGGTTTTTATCTTCCCCGACCTGTTTTCTCTACATCTTGTTGTAAAAAGCAATCATCATTACTGTAAATCTGGTAATCCAATCTGCTGGTACAGCACTGCTTTGATCCACTGATCTCGATGAGGCAACGAATCTACGTGTACCAGCGGTAATGAATTAGATCTAGAGTATCTGGCCTGTGGATTCCCTTCTCATCAGAGCCTCACAGCAGTTTATCCATGTGTTTCTGATCAGGTAAATTAATCACCGTTTATCTGACTGAGGTTAATTTCTCACTGGGAAAAAAAAAAAAAAAACACCCCTCAAATCAGCTTTTTGTCCACATCGTGCTCTCCGTCTCTGTCACCTTCTGGAGCTTTGCTTGTCAGTGTTCCTTCGCACAGCGGGGTTGAATTACAAACCAAACTTGGTCTGCTAGCTGCAGTCAGGTAACAGGCCAAAAGAGCCTGAGAGCGGCCGGCGCACACGTTCGAGCTCTAAGTGGTGTTACAGTCATTCTGTACGAGTGTGTGTGTGGACCAGAAACACCAGGCGGTGTGAGTAATGCCTTAGCCTTTGGATGTCTCTCATATGAGGCGACGTCAGAGCCTGTTAGTAAATGATTAATCAGCAATGTTATTTGGGCTTATGCTGTCTGATAGCATTTTTCCTGGAAGCTCTGGAATTCGTCTTCACAGCTGGACTTTTACAAGATCTTTCGGCACTGCAAGGGAGTGACAAACGAAGAGTGCTGCAGTGTTGCAACAGTTCAAAAACCTCTCGGACAGCAGGAATGAATCTGATACACAATCTATTAAAAATCGAGACATCTAGTTGTAGCTATCTGGAGAGTAACAATCATGAATGATACTGAGAGAAAATAATAAGAGCATCGACAATAAGTCCAACAAACTGTAATTAGAAAGCTTCCAGGGTTTTTAATAGTTTTTAATATGTAAATATTTTCTCTATCAGCCAAAAACTAACACAAATAGTTGCATTTTCTAAAGTATCTTTGTGGTGATGTAACTTGCATTTATCGTCTCTCTCTCGCTCTCTCTATCTTTCTTAGATAACAACTTCACCACTTGTCTTTTTGTTCCAGACAAACTGTTGTCATGACATCATTGGCCGTTTCATATATCACAGCCCACCGACTCATCTCAATGCCCCCCCCCCCCCCAAAAAAAACACAGGTCACTACTGAAAGCTGACATCCCTAAAAGCTTTAGCTCATTTGCTCAGTTTGTAACAAGACAGACTTTTTTTTGTTTCTCTCTCCTTCCGGAGGATTCCTGCAGTATTTAAAATACACATTAATTTAAATGTGGTTTGAAAACAACATAACAATCTGAGCAGATGTGGATAGCGTAGCCAAAAAGTATACTCAAGTAAAAATACTGTTACTTTGGAAAAAACACAAATACTCCCATAGAAGTAAAAGCGGTCCTCAAAATAACTAGTTGAGTTGGTGTACACAAGTATCTACTGTCAATTCGTAAAGCAGAATAACAAATATACCAGCACACTGAGTGAATGTGCTACTGAGGTAAAGAAGTAAACATACACCTGTATTTATGACCAGTTTGTGATCTAATATCACAACATCATTTCCTGATTAGATAATCTGCTACACCAGAACAATATTTCCAGTCTGTATCCGTAAAATCCACAAATCCATTATTTATACCCGCTGTACCCTGACCAGGATCAGGGGAGCTGGAGTGTATCCCAGCCGACATTGGGTGAAGGCAAGATTCCCCCTGGACGGGTCACCAGTCCATCCCAGGGCCAACACAGAAATACAGACAACCATTTACAGTCTCATTCACACCCACGGCCGATGTAAAAATCACTAATTCACCTAACATGCATGTCTTTGGACTGTTGGTGGAAGCTGGAACAGCCGGAACAAAAACTGACGTAAGCACGGGGAGAAGGTGAAAACTCCACACAGAAAGGCATCCCTTTCATTAAAGGTGATGCCTTTCGTTAAATGAATCCTTAATATTATACTCCATTAACTACCAATACATAAAGAATTTTCTTTTTAAATCAATGTAAGCACAGAGCTGAATTGTATGGTTCAAGTTACTGTAGTCAGGGGCACTATTGTGATGGTTATAAAGAATCACCTAGTAAAGCCAGGAGAGCACGCGGGCTGGAGGCCGACTACCTTACAATCTTAAGTGATGCTCTTCGCTGGGGGCAAATAAAGCCAGTTATTAAATGTAACTTTTTTTTTCTTTATGGGGGAGTTGGACCTGTCTCACTGTTTTTCAGGGTCTGTAGTGTTGAATTATGAACCAACTCACTCCAAAGACGTAGCAAATGTATTTTCTGTTGTGCCACGAATAAACTGTGATGGGAAATGTGTTCCGTGCGTGCCTGTGGGCTCCTGCATACAATTATTATGACTAGGCAAATAAATCAGCAAATCAGTTAGATTTAGACATGTGAATGTAACGCGTGACTACACACCTCTGGATCCAAGTTAACGGAGGGTAACATTGTAAATACATAGAAATCGACGTGTGAAAGTGTTTGCGCAGTTAAGCAATGCTATCATTGAGGCAAAAAAAAAAAATTTTGGTGACTTCACTGGATGAGAGTTTTTGTATCCTTGGCACCCCTTTTCCACCTCCCAACATCAAGAAGACTCCTCTTGATTTCACGGTAGTGGCTGGATATGCTAGATGTGTGGGACAGACGTATATAACATCAGGCGTATTGACAGATTTACCACCACGAGGATCACTGCATCGGCTGGGTTAACACTGAAACAGATGTGCACGTTGGGAATTAGAGTTTTGGACCGGCTGAGGTTTATGATTTGACAGCACCGAAATCATTTTAGTAATATTAAAATTATAGTAACTTTTCAGGAACATAAGAAAATGTGTGTTTGTCTGTGAAAGAGGAAAAAAAAAAAGAAGGAAAAAGACTGAAACAGTTCTGACGTAGAGGCGGTGCGGAGAGACAGAAGAATGTGGGTCACCCTGTCCTACTAAGTTACTGGCATCACCTACTGGTCCCTACATGTTGAACTGACAGCGGCTATTAGATGGCTTTAATAGGCTCCATGCAGGCCGAACAAAACCGTTATGCCATTATTAATTCAAATCAAACATATCTGAAGCAGATGATTTCAAATATGCTTCTGCCATTTTACAAAACGGAATATTTTAACAGTGAAATATACAGAGAGCAGCTGCACAACACTGCATCCAATCTCAAAATGTCCATTTGATAAATAAGTTAACTCTCAGTTGAGACTACATTTTTCTCCACCAACCATTGAGCCACAAGTTGTACGGGTCATCTACGAGCCACAGGGTTGTCGGTTTGATCCCCTGCTCCTCCTGTCCGAATTTTACAGAGTCCGTGGGCAGCTCTGTTACTAATAGTGTGTGAATGACAGATACATGGCTTTATCCATTAAGGTATAAAAGCACTATAGGTGAATAGATTTATATTTCCCACAAAAACAACAGCAAAGAGAAACAAAGTGCCGCTGGAGAAACTTGTCAATTAAATCAATTAGTTGATCGACAGAAAATTGATCATCAACTACTATGTTAAGCGATTCATTGTTTTGAAAAAATGACAACATTTTCTGAATGCACCTTCTTAAATGTGAATATTTTCTGGTTCCTTCAGTCCTCCGTGATAATAAACTGAATATATTTTGGTTGTTGGCTGTTGATCAGGACAGAAAATGAAACCCAAGTGTGTCGTGGCATGATTTCTGAAAGGCTGAAAGCCACAATTTACAGCTACCACAGCCGATCAAAACAGGAAAAAGGTGCAGCAGATTTCCCTCTTCATGACAGGTAATTACTAGAGAAGCAGGAGTGTCGGGTGTCTTAGGTGTAAACAAACATCGTTTTGGGGCATTTTCACTGCTGATGCTGTTATTTATTTTGGTAGGACAGTTTTACAATGGTCAATGACAGGAATGTCAAGATGACTTTTCAAGATTTGGTGTGAAACCTTTCAGCCCCTGCTGGAAGTCAGTCGATGAACACACAGCTTCGATTTTAGTGTGATTTCCCTTCAAGGGGCATAACTGGCACGTTAGATTATTGCATATTTTGTGTGCATGCGAGAGTTTTTGTTCAAGGGTGGTGCTAAAGGAAAGGTCCAGAACAATTCCTCCTTTTCCACTGCTGCTTTGCTTTCACCTCCCTCCATGAATGCCTGATTTACCAATGTCACACTTGGGTTCACTGCAAAACTTCGAGGCATCTGACTTCACACTGAATTTGTAAACGGTTTAATAGTGTTTGTTCTAAATTTGGTAAGACATACTGATGATATTAAAAAAAAAAAAAATGTCATGTTAAACTATGTTGAGATAATAAATGCAATCAGCAGCCCCGCTGTCTATCATCTTAAGAGGTGAAAGATGTCTGAATCCGAGAACTTGGTGAAGGATGAAGTTTCAGCGGACCATTATCCAGGTCCCTCCTGTTGAGTCAGCGGATGTCTTGTCTCGGTCCAGTGGAGCAGTCAATGTCAGGTTCAAGATTAAATTCATAACCAGACACGATATAATGAGGTTTCAAACCAGCAACCCACTGGGACAGGGCACGGTAATCCCCACCAGTGAAAGGTTGAGTAGTCATTGGATCACGTGTGTTTGTTTTAGGCTCAGAGGGTTCGTGAGGGTTCCAATAATGTTTTGTTTCTCAGATTACTTAGTTGCCGCTTAAAAAGCAAATGTTATCTATCAATGTTCATATTTCATCTGTCAAATATGTAAAAGACCAGGATAGGAAGATGTTTGTGTCCTAGACATTCTGTAAATGTTTATGTGCGTCTTGAGAAATGATATCCTGTGTTTTGTGAGCTCTCTTTGAATGAAATTTACTTGCCAGTGAGAGAAACGCAGCTCATGAACAAACGTCAGAGAGAGACCTGAACCAAACTTCACACAATTTCCTTCTTCCTGTAAATGCTTGCAAAGACAAATGTCTAAAGTGGAGATGATTGCAAGTTTGGTCACACACTCTGTTACTTCATGCTGCACCACTAAGCAGACCACATGTAGCACCATGTTTTTACCACAGTCTTTGCCTGTACAGTCAAAGAAGCAGAAAGAGTATTTTTTTTTTTTTTCATGGATTCATTAATAAACATGCAATAAGGTCAGCTTTCATGCATTCCCCTTTCTGTCCTCTGTAAGCGTTTCCCACCAATCCACAGCTTGCCTGCACATTAGCAGGTAATACTGCCTTCCCTCGAGGCCTGCTGTAAGTGCGAAAATGCAAAGTCTCGAGGCAGCAGGGTTACAAGTGTTCCCGTCGAGTCAGCTGAGCTGCTGGAAAATTACACAACAGTTACGGTATGAAATGAAGGAAACCACTTCTGCAGAGTTTGTTGTTGAAGAAAATAGCCGCCAATAAGAGCAGCAGGTGGTTAATGATAATACAGTTTAACTTTGTAGCCTGCTCAGCTGTCTCAGTCACTGAGCCCACATGGCTAAAAGAGATGCAAAGTTAATGTCGGCTTGTTGGCCTGCTGATGATATGCATTACAGCAGATGCTTGACAGATCACATCAAAGATACACTGCCGTCCTCATCCAGTCTCTGTGTTGGTTTATTGTGATCGGGCCACATCTATGGAGTTAATTTCCTGCCAAAACTTAACAAACAAACAAAGCATGTTTTACAAATGGCCAAACAAACACAGCATGGCTTACAAACATAAAACACCATTTACAGACTAATGTATCTTGTTTACCAAATACAAAACATAGCTAACAAACAAATACACAACATATTTCTGATAAATCAATATTCAAAAACGAATTCAGCATGTCTTACAAGTACAAAAAAATGTATCTTACAAAAAAAAAGCTTGACAATCTTTCTGCTGTGGTTGTGCAGATGATTTTTTTTTTTTTCTTACAAAAGTCCTGAGTGATCAGCCTTTGAAAAATAAATAAAATGCAATATTTTTGTTTGAGTGGAACGTCTTCAAAAAAAATAACGTAAATAGGGTGTAGTGCCCACTCTGACAAATTAGCATATTATAAGTCTACTACAGCTAAACACAGCAAGTGAAGCACCAAACATCCGGTGCATCCATGGATCAATGACCAATAGCTTTCTCACCAGATTAAGTACATTTCGTGTCAGAGACGTAGTGCAAAAAACAGCCGTCATCTAAAAAATTACAGCTGAAGAACAAGCTACTCATCAGCTTTGTTAACGGAGAGGGTTTTCAGAGTTTGATGGCATTTGTTGTTACAGTGTGACTGAATCCAGTCGCAAATATCAAATAATATTTTTCTTGAAATGCCCATTAATAATACAGATACAAAGTTCAGAAGTATTGACGAAAGAGAAGCGAGGATAGTGATAAAAGTGAACAAAAATATAGACAAAATCTGATTGATTTCTCTTTTTGTACGCTTTGTTGTTAAGCACCCGAGATAGACTATCTTATAGTCAGATTAACTGTATTACACAGGTACTGATGTAAACATCATTTTACGTAACTTGAAAAAATAATTTACTATTTCAAACGGAATGCCGACTTAGTTGGAGGTGTAAAAACTGCCAGCAGTGAAATGACGTGCAACCTGTGGGAGTGGGATTTTCATTGACACGAAAAAAGCAGACAACAGCTGCGTATTACTGAATACAAAAAAAATATGGATGAATTTCAGGTACTTTGACTGTAACTGCAGGACTGTTTGTCTTCGGTGCAGTTTGAGTTAAAGAACAAAGCAATATAACCTGATAACCTGACATGTAATAAGTAATGTGGCCATTAGTTCCAAGGATTTCTGTATGTGATTTTGTTTCCTTACAAATAGTTTCAGGTAAGAGGTAATGTTACCAACTCTGCTGTAGCACACAAGCACACGCAATCTCTACAACACTACAGTGTCGCTCTCTGGCTGCTCCCAGGTTGCCTCATCAGTCATCAGAGTCTCAGACAGGACCGACAAACAAAACCACTATACAAACAAATGGGACACGACATGTTTGTTTGTTGTGCATAGAGTTCATGACCGGTGTTGCGGTGATTCCTGTTAATTCTTTTCTGTTCTATTAGCCATTAATCATCTCTTTGGGAAACATGTGCACTTGGTCAGGTCTGCATCCAAAACATCAAAGATCTTTGTGTGTTGTTGCCACCATGTGAGGGAGTTGGCCTCGGTAGACACTTTTTTTTTACACACTGCAACAGGGTATTGCCGACTCACTGTGTTTGTGTGTATGCGCGTGTCTGCAAGAGAGAGAGACAGAGAGAGACAGAGAGAGAGAGAGACAGACAGACAGTCTAACCCATAGTGTAGTTTATGTTTTGTTGCCTCCATATGAGCAGCTTGGCCAACGTTGACGTTGACACATCCTTATGGTGATGACAGACAAGTCAATATGCCAGTTGCCCTGGCCACCATATGGAAAGCCCCTTTGATATTCACACAGACATGGCTGAGCTCCAAATACTGTATATCACTGTCATATCTATAAGAGTTTTCCAGATCTGAGACAGGTTATATATAGTATTATTTAAAGAATATGCTTTAATATCATTTCCTTGCCGTGTCGCCATGTTAGACTGCATTCACTGAATACAACTTGACAGCTTTCGTCCTCTGAAGGAATAAGCACACAGCCATGTTTTAAAGCTGCAGGTAGGCATCTATTTTTCTTTTTTTTCAGCATTTTGTATTTCAAGTGGTTTGGGAAACACTAGACTTCCACACCTCCTCTTGGTTCTGTATTCAGGCTTTAGAAAATCTACCCCACGAAGGAGAGTTTGAGAGCAGATGCGTGCGCACGTCCCTTCAGTTTGAAGCCGCATTCAAGTGCGGAGAAAGAGTTGAATTGAAAGCGATGTTTTTGAGCGCATTGTTCATCCTGCAAAAGCATCCAGCAGTCCCCGCCGGTCACAGACTCTACCACTGAAGGTCTGCGGGCGACGACAGCCCCAGGCAAAAGTTGTCACACGTCTCAGGAGACCCACAGAGAAGCTAAGGGGAGAGCGACAGAAAGCAAAGGGCCAATTTTATTTTCTTGCCCCACCTCTCCCGAGTGAGAACCGTTGAGACTGGGTATAGTGGGATTCACCTGCAGTCAGAGCATTGAGGAAAAACGGTGGGAATCCATGAGTCAAGACATCAGCAGCTGGACGAGGGGAAGCCCAGCCTCACTGTATTCTTTACAAGCACCAGACCGTTGTGATGAAGAAGCCTGATGACTCCTTTTATGTGAGACCAAGTCTCATGTCTAATGGCTCTGTCATTACTGGAGAGTGTAAACAGGAGAAAACACTACATACAGACATGGGATTAGTCCTGGAGGAAGTGTTTGTTGTGGTTTTGAAAACCGCAGGTTCATGTGTGTGTTTTCTGTGTATCTGTGCAAGTGTGTGCCATCGCTGGTAGCACAGATTCTTCTTCCGACGCTGTAAATGTAGTTGCTGTCATGATCCGTGGCGTGATATCAAAGTGACTAAGAGCACATGATCACAGGTGTTCACACTCGCCTTGTGAAAACTTGCGAGACAGTTATTACAGACAAATGACAACAACTATCATCAATCAACCATCACAAACAAATTAAAACGGAGGGAGAGTTCTTTACACGTGTTTGTGCGAATGTCAAAACACATCATTGCTCCGCAGAAGAGAGAGAAAAGTTATTTTGACCGTCGTGACTGTAGATGGATCACAGCTTCCACACAATGCTACTTCAGCACAGAGAGGCAGAAGATCAGTGCTATATTGTTTATATTTCAGTTTTATGACGTGAAACTTTAAAAAGTGATCGTAAAATTGAAGGAATGATGTTTGATGTAATAATTTAATTATTACACCACTAAATGAATCCTTGTAGTTTCTGACTTTATCCAATGAAATATTGTAAGACTTGGAGAGTGTAGAGAAAACATGACCCTGCAACAAACGACCACTGGTCAACCACTGCTTTTACCCGTCTACCTATACAAAACTACAGTGTTTACTATTGTACTAATGTACACCTCTTTGTGGGACCCACAGGACGTCTGCAGGGTGTACTGAGGGTTGAAGTATGAAAAATGTGATGTAAAACCAGTAAGCGCGATATTACCTAGAACCACTCATCATTACATCACATTCTGACTGTACTTTACAGCGATAGTGTTTCCCACAGTTTGAGATTTTACTTGTAGTGGCGTGAGCAATCGGAGAGGGACCGATGTGCATGCACAGATTCATGCAGTTTAGAGGGGGAGCGTCTACTATGGCTGCAATTTATCGCTGCAATTTTCCTTGAATGCCTCACATGCAGGCTATCGCCAGACGCTAGCTAAGTGGCTACGCACACAGAAGCTGTGCACACAATTCATGTGTGGCCAAAATAAGGTGAAAAGAGTGAACTAAACACGTCACGTACAGCGTCGGCAGATTGTCCACTAGGTTACTGATCGTGGATGGTGTTGTTCTCTCAGATAAATAAACCGTACAAAGTTCTAAAATAAGTCGCAAAATATGCCTGAACGGCACGCCCAGGTCAATGGATGGACCAACTAATCACAAATGATGGATTCATTCAGGGTTCTTTTTTTCTAACCCTCACATTTCCCTTCCTACTGTACCTAGCCAGCGTTCACCACAGAGGTATGTAAGGTCTCCCGACACATTTGTGACTTCAATAAAAATCTGGGGGCTTTGGAAAGACTATTCAGGACCTGCCGATATCTTACATGCTGCAATACAGTTTCAGCTGACTTACCGAAATAGAAAATAAACAACAACTTATGGCTCCGTTTCTCTATCTTAGAGAACAGGGAGCATCGTTCAAAATACCTGCTGAAATCATAGAAAGAAAGTAACAATCTATCTTGATTGGGAGTACCCACATCACAAGGCACAAGAAAAGTGCTTAACAAGTTAATTCAAGTGCATTTCAAGTGCTTCAAAGTACTTTCAAAACATATTCCTCCTGTAGTTCCCCGTCTTTCCTTCTCAGGAATGTCTTCATCTTGTCTGCGTGGACTCTTTTTGCTTTGGTTTGCTTGCGTGTCTAGACAGAATGCATTTTGCAGGGCTTTGAATCCTCTCTCTATTGTCTAGCTGTGTACCTGGGGATGGCTGGATGGCCTCACCACATCACAGGGCTTTGTCTGCCTCAGTTTGTTCTCTCATCAGAGACCAGACGTAATTGCCTTTCAACTTCTGTCGTCCTCTCTCTCCTCACTAATGTGTCCTGTGTGGGGGGGGGGAAGTCTCCATCTGCCACTTCAACATATATGTTGACGATAAAGCTACAGGTACCACAGGTCACCTGCAGACTGAGCGTGTGCAGAGAGGCTAGCAAAAGGAGGGAGGTGGGGTTGTTAGTGACCCATAAACCTGACACCTGAAATCCTACCTTAGTACATGGAACAAGACAAGTGTCTGGTTCCAACTATAGTCAAAGTAATGGACGAGAGTGGGGGCAGTGTGTGTGTGTGTGTGTGTGTGTGTGTGTGTGTGTGTGTGTGTGTGTGTGTGTGTGTGTGTGTGTGTGTGTGTGTGTGTGTGTGTGTGTGTGTGTGTGTGTGTGTGTGTGTGTGTGTGTGTGTGTGTGTGTGTGTTATAGCCTGGTGTGGGAGGTTACAAAATCCTCTGTAACATTAGGAAGGAGCTAAAGAATCTAATGTCTCACTCTTTTATTGAAATCTCCCCCTAATCTGACCTTTATGCAAAAGGTATGCGTGTACATAACTGTATCTGTGTGTGTGCTTATGTTTAACGAAGTGTGTAAGGTTGTAAATGCGTGCATTCGTGGAAGGTCAAGAGAACCCTGAGAGCCATCTTTAAAATGAAGAAAAGGTGCTGTACTGTGTTGTCTAAAGCAGGAGTCTTTGTGTTTGAAAGGTCTGGGAGCATTTTGGCCAAATAACCCTGGAGCGCCTGTTAACACACAAACACACACACACACACACACACACACACACACACACACACACACACACACACACACACACACACACACACACACACACACACACACACACACACACACACACACACACACACACACAGCTGGCCTCCATTTTACCTCCTCCCTGATGCAATCCTGAGCGTCATGGCAGACACTCAGATGTGTCCCCTACAGAGGATTTCTCCAGTGAACTTTGGTTACCGTGAAGCGTGGTGGCCAAGATCAGAGACAATCTCAGATATCAGCACCGCGGTGGCGATAAATCTAAGTATTGAGCTCTCACTACTTTTATAGCTTTTACTTGAATCTCTGCCGAGTTTAATTTCCCTCCTGTGCAACTGTATTAGGCATATCAAAGCTGTGTGAAGTTACCCTCCCAAAAAATTATAACATTTCGTACTACTTCAATGAAAAGCGTTATACTGGTGAAACTGCAGGATGCTTTTATTGTGAAGAACTTCTGGGAAATATAATCAATCATCACCGAATCACCAGAGCTTCATTCAAAGTTTTGGTGAACTACTTTACTTTTGTGTGTCGTGCAGTGGAAAACCACTCTGACTATCGAGCCAGCATGGCTCTGCTGATGGCGACTGCTCAACGGCACAATTTAAACTCACCACAATGGGAAAACTCTTACTGAATGCAGAGATGCTTATATTAATGCTTACCATATTCACCATTTTAAAGAGCTTTAGCATTCTAAAATTTGCAAACTAGAACTTGAGCAAAGAATGAGCGCAAGCAAAACTTTGATAGATGTCAGTGAATTACCAAAAATTATAAAATGTTATCCTTCGCAGGCTGTTGAGATGTTTCAGTCATGGTGGACTACCACAGACCTCTTGATACATGCTACTAGCATGGCTAAACAGATTGAATGTAAAAGGTTTGAAAAACTAGTTTTCTCCGCACAGTACTGCATCTTACAGAAATACCTCTATAAAGTAACATACAGTATAGCGATGCAGGGAACACTGTACACAAGGGTTTTTACAGACTTAACAAACACCTCTCATCTGTTTGCCTGTCTTCAGACAATACAATGCCTCATGCTCCTCCTTCCTTTTACCAAATCAGCATTTCATTGGTTCTTCATCACGCCTTTTAATGGCAACCACTGATTGGTCACAGGCCTACTCTGTTTGAAACTTCCTGCCCCGTGAAATAAACAAGAAAACCATGAGAATCATCAAAGACAATTACCTCTCCTGCTCTCTCGCATCCTCCACCACTTTCCCAGTTTGAAAATCCTCCCTCGCCTCACTCATCTTCTGTACCTCTTTCTCTCTACAGTACATACATGTCGGCACTGTGCCAGATGTGCCAGTTTATACTGACTAATAGTCTTTATTACATTTATGTAAAAGGTGCTCACTTTAACGCTTGTTACATTACATTTAAAAGTAGAATATGTAACTTTTCTCCACTAAAATATCTGAAAACGACCCGACCTATGAGGTATTGTTCAGTTGTGCATTATCCCAATTTTTTCAGAAAATGTTCAAATCCAAAGGAATCCGTAATTTCAATCAAGGTAACAATTTGTTTCACTAATTCACCTCTCAGTGGCATTATATCCACTTTACACTTCTATTTTCTATAACTTCCAGGGAAACGGTGGATACGGTGGGCCGGCCCGCAGCGGCTACTGGTGGCTGGCTAACTACATCAGCCAACAATTGGGTTTCCATAGCTGAAGCTGCACATGTAATTCACTGAGCCTCCATGATGGCAAATAAACTGCATTTATTACAAGGACCTTTATCACGAAAAGACGCAGAGAAATGGCAAAACGTAAAACACGCCGAGCAAAAGACAGCAGGAGAGTAAGAGGGAGCGAGAGAAGCCATCGCTAACTGCAAAGCTAAAGATCGATTTCCATCTGCAATAAACATGGCTGTTTAACAATAAAGACAACAACTCCCGTGATCCCACACTACTTCACGACATCTTCAAGCGCCGTCCAGCAGCAGAAATGAAATGAAACAGACTTATTGCTCGACATTAAAGGCCAAACCAACAAGAGATTTAGAAACAGAATACATTGATACGTGCTAGAAAACCCTGAACGTTTCATTGTATTTTAATGCCCCCGATAAAGCAGCAAAGATACACCCAGTTTCTGAAGAGTTCCTTTGAAAATAAAGCTATTTAATTATGGTGTCTGTAAATATTAGTGACATTTGTATCACCTGTGTGCTCTCATCTTCTTTTATCTCTTTTGCCTTTAATTCCCACTGAAAGCTGGATGGAAGCAGCTATATGATTAATTTATCCATCCACTCGCTTTCTCTGAAACCAGAACTAATCCACCCGTTGCATTATTCACCCGGAACCAACACTCCCTGTCCCCACATCAATATTTCAGTGAAGACCATGCACCTCCACTGAGCTTTGTCCAAACAGTATGATGAGTTAGAAGGTGTATGGTGGACAGATCGAGCCAACAGGGTTCTTCAAAATTACCAATAGAGAGAGGCAGATTTTTCTTTCAACACCTGCTTTACGTTCCCTTATTTAGCACTGAGAAGCAGCATACACACGTTTAATAAATAATTTCTAACACACTATAATAACACACTTTTAAGTGCCAACAAAGATAACTTCTCCTATCAAGGCATTTTAGATGAATACTATATAAATGTTTTACTGTTTTAATCTGTTTGTACACCAGCCTCCACAACGAGTTATAGTTGATGATAGAGCCATTGCTAAATGTTTAATATCTGCTTATACCATACTATGTTATAAACCATTTAGACCAACAAAAAAACACCAAGAAGACTAAAACGGTATACGCAAACAAAATTAAGAAGATTTGTAAAATCACAAAGCATGCAAAGCAAATGCACGCTTGCACGCAACTAAAACTAAACGGTGCACATTTCGGCAAGCCTCACATTTCACCCACTGAACTCCCACCACTAACTATAAATGTACAAATCCTTCATAAATACTGATGTACATATTGGTCCTTTGGAGGATAAAGATGGCGTTACAAAAAAACACAGCGGGACAAAGCCACAAACAAGACTATTCCAAAAAAGCAACACAGTGGTCAGACATGAAGGTGTGCTTCGCTGCACACCACAAGAACCTTTGTACAGGCCAGTGGAGACAACGCAGGTCACCGCTTCATATTTGTTTGCATCTTCAAGGAGACGTAACCTGGTAATAAAAGACCCAAAGCGGGTATGGCCGCGCTCCACTGAGGATCGTCTCCAGTTATCGAGTCCTACTGGGCGTAGACTTTAGGTTATCTTTGAAACTACTGTAGCAGCCTTTAACCAATCAGCATTGACCACCATATACCAAACGGAGCCAAAACTCTACCATTGCCACCAATGTTGGAATGACTCATCACACTGATTGGTTTGCCCTTCAGAGTGGCTAAACAAACCAATGTAAGCAGTGTCTCCAGATCACAGCAAGACTGAACCTGTGAGTATAAGACGAACGCTGCCAGGCTAAAGGAGACGTACAGAGCAATGAAACTACTGAACAAATCAATGTTAGAAATCTACCAAAGCTCTGGTCTCCAAAAATCTGATGCAACATCCAATGACATTTGGTAATGAGCCAGCATCAGGCACTTAGGAGGTTGAAGAAAGGTAATTAATGCATTAATGCAGGAGAAAAATAGATAAGAAAAATGTGTCTTCGAAGCACAAAGGCAACACAACACTGCTGACCTGAAATGTGGACAGACGTAATTCGAAGTTCGATATAAACTGAAATCAAAGCTGTGGGAAGGATTATTACAAAATCTGCCTTTGACATCTGTGTGGCCGATTTTCCTCATCCTCCAAACTCTGTGGACATTGGTCAGACTTTCCTCCAGGTGTGCACATTCTCCCATCACGTACCCTTTTATAAATATAAACTTTTCCATGGGAAACGGCGTCGGCATCTTTGAAGCTGTGTTTTTTTGCGTCTGAAACAGCTACAAATGAGCCCTCAGATCATCGAGTTCATTTCATCGACTAAGGTGGCTGCCAGTGAGTTAACAGACCGACAAGTGATGGAAATGAGCATCGCTACCAAAGAAAATGTATCATGAGACTTGGGATTCCAGTGGCAGTGGTGTTTAACATTCCTGCTTTTTAGTCTCCTGCATGGGCCACACAGTAATTACTTCCATGTAGTTAACATTATTAAAATATGGAAGCTATCCCAGCTTGAAGAAGACGAATTAGGGGAAGCTGTCAGCGGCACGCCGGGCAACATTTCAAACTTTGGGTTTACATTTCAGAATGTAAACTTAATCCTGGACGTGGCACCAGCTGATATTCGGAAACGCAGTTTGTAATTTAAGACGATAGGTGACAAATTAAGTATAAAAGTGTCTGCAGACGGATGTGATGAGATTTTGTGACGTCGGATTCAAAACTTGAGTACGGCCCAGTTAGTCACTGCTTCTTCTCCTGACAAGGCTTTTGCCATTAACCAGCACCAGTTTCATCTGTTCATCTGTCTATGACCTCTTTGTTTCCACTGACAATAATTCTTCATATAATCCACATTAAACATTAACGAAGATGTTAGTTTATAGTCACATTACCGAGCCAACACACAAATGAAGCAACAAATACGATTATAGAGGCCTGCAGTCGTTAATTAAAACGACACCTGCTGCACACACTTCCTCTGTGCTTTGTGAAGTCAATATTTCTGGGCGTCATTTGTTTGACTATATGGCTCATTGTGGCATCAACGCTGCCGGTGGATGGTTGTATCTGTAAGGCAGATGTCAGAGGGTCATGTCTGTTTCACAGATGCGATGTTTGGTGTCTAAAAACCAAAATATGGCAGCACTTTCCTTCAAATGTATAATTAGCTCTGTTATGACTTCATATTGAGTCATAATTCTCACCATGGCCCCAAGAAATTAATGATTACTCTTCATTGTTGCTTTCAGAGGACGGTGGGAGATGAAGAAGAACAGCAGCCCTGCAACAGACCGCTCTCTTTGTTGTTTGTTTCCATTCTCTTTAAGTCCTCCACATGAAGGTGTGGTGAGAATCTCCTGGCCGTGATATCTTTATCCAGCAATCAACTGGATCAGCCCTTTGAGACAAAAATGCTCACCCCACAATAACATACTCATGTGCAGCTCATATGAAATTGCATAATGTAGTTTCTAAACTATAAAACATTCCAGTGAATGACAGAAACCAGATTGTCAGAACTTTAATGTGCGACGATGTGATGCTATTTTAAATTATTACTGAAAGACAGTGCTCGCTATAATGTGTTGTTTGTTTGTAGCTTTAGGAAAAAACATATGATCATAAACCTACTTCTGCTTCTTTTTTATAAAACATTGTCATGAGGAAACCATCGGAAATACTGCGGTGTGTGAATCATAAAACACCCTTAAACCAAAGCACCATTATTGTTAAATGTCAAAGTCTCAGAACATCTTTGTTTATGCAATCTGAAGGTCGTGTCTCTTCGCTTGGGAGTCTGGCACCCCTTCTGAAGCTGCCTGAGAAAGAGGTGTTTACTCGCGTTTGCTGCAGTTAACACACTGAGCCGAGATTGTTTCCATTTCAAGTGCATGTAGTACATTCCAATGAAATGACAAAAATAATGCATTTAGTGGAAAGGCGGAAAAAAAAACAGCTTTTAAAAGGACTCTGTGCTGATTCATTTATAATGGCGACTATATACTCCATGCTTCCATGAGATTGTAATCAAAGTACTTGGGATTATTAAGGTTGTCACTGATGGTTTGCATTCACTGACATTTATTTATCCAGCAGCTCGGCCGTAACTGCAGTGTATCTGTAAGTTAGCTTATCGTCAGACCCCCTTTTTTCTATAAGTGCTTTAATGTGTCTGTAATTAAAGTTAACTGCCAGGGCCATTTCTAAAGAGCTAGTTTGAAGACCATAATGCGTTCAAAGCCACCAGCTCAACCGCAATGAAACAATTAGAATCGCTGAGCCAAACTGCTGGTCTCTAATGGCTGTCTCTCCTCCTAGGCACGAGCAATCAGGACTTATCCAAGGCATGACCAACGGAGCCAGAGGGGGGCTGGAGTCGGCTCATCTGCTCCGGAGTCCGCAATGCCGTTGACCTAAAATCTGCCTAGCTCTTTGGAAATAAACAAGATCATAGATCTTCGGTTTGGGCGCTGATCTCAGACCAGTACGTCGACTCTGCGGGACTTAGAAGTTTGGCCTAAGATTGAGAAGCCATTTTAAGCCAAAACCACGAGACAACGAGACTGACTCATTTCTTTCCGACGAGAGGAAAAAAAAAAAGATTTTGAGAAATGTCTCTACATCTAAAAATTTTGTACATATTCATCATTAGCGAGGCTCTACTTTTATATCACAGCCTAAATATACGAGACTACTCTGACAATGCAATTATACGAAGTCACTTTTTTTTCAGCAAAAATTTGTAAGCAAATTCTCTCAAATATGAAAAAAGTTATAATACTTCTGCTGTATTAAAATGATCTGCACTGATTTACTTTTCAATCACATGTAACTCATTGTAGAGTAAACAACATTTGTATGACAACCCTCTCCAGAGAGGGAAGCCCCTACAGCTTTCCTACGTAGTTCAGGCAACAAAAAAAAAAGGAGTCCAATATGTGGAGCTTCACTGCATCCAACAAATTGTTTTCTGGTGTGACGAAACATTTTTTCCCCTCATGGACAACTGACTTCCAACATCTGAGTCTTGTTAGGTCTGTTACACAGAACAACAAGACTGCAGGGCAGGGCAATGAAGAGATCAGTCATTCATTGATCAGAGACCGATTATTAGTTCAATAGCGATTTGCGCTTGCTAGTACAATAGCAATGATTACAGAGTTTGACATCTTCAGCACAGTGAAAGGAGGGTCAGCATTATCCTCTGTGTTTGTGCGTGTGTTGTTGTCAATCTACACCCCAAATTCAAGCTACAGAGCCACCGACCAGATGTTTTTCCTCCTTTTCCCCTCTCTCGCTATATCGCTGGGTATTTTTCTGTCTCTTTTTTTCACACCCCTTGTTTTTTCCCCTGAGAGTTTCCCCATCACATGGGCCAATTTATTCATTTCTGTAGGTTTGGTTCATATTTAGCTGAGTAGGCTTGAGTACAGTAAAAGCTTCTGTGATCAATACTGTCCTCGAGGCCGACCTATAACTACACAATGACATCCAAAACCGATTAATTTGGATACATACAAGACTTTAGAGCAGCAATTACGGAGTATTTTCATCATTGATAAATGCTGATTATTTTGCCTCATCTTTTGTTTATTTTTTGTCCATAGTAAAATATGTCCGTTAAAAATGTATGAATTCAAAGTACTTGTACCATTTCAACTGTATCAGCTCTGCAAGAAAAGACGCTTTTCAATTTACTCTCTGTTACAGCTGACTCGGATCCAAACTGTTTTGTGCAAAATACTGGCTCACTGTACGTGCACGAGTTAAATCATTTGGCACGCTGCAGAAAGTCCAACCTAAAGTGCCCCACTACGGGAGTCTGTTCTTTTCCCTTCTGGTGTATCAACACTTCTTCGTACTCAGTGTCTTCCTCAGATTATTTATCATACCTTCCTGCGATTTTCCTCACACTATACTCACTATTGAAAAATGTCAAACAGCAACTTGGTAAGACACTAAGAAAAATGTGCGACGTTTTCAGGAACGAGGATTTTCAGTGACAGCTTCAGCCTGTTGAAGGACCACACTGTAAAGTGCTGTCCGCGGTGCTGAATGTTGCCAAAAGTTGACATGTAAGTGGTCCTCCGGTACCTGAAAATATGAACATACACTGCAAATAAACATCTCTGATAACTGAAAAATGGATTTAAGTCATTTTTTCAAGCAACAAAGTGAAGTGAATATTGTTGGGTTTTGGACTATTGGTTGGATGGCCAAATGAGGACCATAATGAGTCGAGTGCGAGTTTGAAAACATAACATTTTTCACATTTAATGGACTAAAAGGTTTATTAAGAGGATAATCTGCAGATTTAGTGATGAATAAAATAATTAGAGGAGTCCTGTTTTTAAATCCTGGGATTATCAAGACCAGAAAAACGTGAAGTCACTTTTGTCCATACACAGTAGTATCGCCTGCCTATTACATAAAACTAAGTTTCCAAATTATGCAATGATTGATCATCAATTCACCATGACATTTTGCACAGTGGTTGGTCTTTCACCAAAACACACCGTCAAATCAATCTTTGCCATCTGCAAAGTTGGGCCCTCAGCGGGAAATAGAAGGCTTTAAAGCTGACATGAATGACAGATTGTTGGCAGCACCCAACATCTGTCTATTTTCAGTGAGAGTTTCCCCTGTACAGAAAAATACTGGCCCACTGTACATGCACATGTCTTTTTCATACTGCTATTTCTGTGCAACTGATGCATCCCCAAATTAAAATGTACTAATGCGCAATGGATTTACACAGAGCAAGGAAAAAGAAGGAAGAAAGAGGGGAGAGGAGAGGAGAGGAGAGGAGAGGAGAGGAGAGGAGAGGAGAGGAGAGGAGAGGAGAGGAGAGGAGAGGAGAGGAGAGGAGAGGAGAGGAGAGGAGAGGAGAGGAGATATGGTTGTTGTCTGACAATGTGAAAAGGAAATTAAAAAATGGTGAAACCAGACAGCAGACCTAGATTCTTGAAGGGATAAAACGCAGCAACACACGTAAGGGTCAACTTCCATCCAAAACACAGAGATGTTTATCTGAAGATGAAGCCCTAAATGATCAAGGTAAATAAATCACTACATGCTATCTGTCAAAACAGCTGAGGGGAACTCGACTCGGATCCAAAATGTTTTGTGCATTTGCAAATAAGAAAGAGAAACACTTTATTGGTCTTGAGCAATCATGTGTCATGGAGGGGCGAGAGTTGCAAGGTTTTTACATTGTCTAAATAGGGGAAGAAATGCAGCAATTGGCTGATTTGTAAATTGCAAATGGTAAGATCCCTTTCTTAAAAAAAGAAATGAATGTCATTATCGAGCTGTAATTCAGACAAATCAGTAAATGATTTACAGCAGGTACTGATACAGTTGGATTGACAGAATATGCTCCATTTAGGCAACACTGTTTTGTTGCTGCTGGAGTTTGGCCAACATTTAATATCTCAAAAGTTGGACTTGTTTTTCTCGATAAAAAAATGTTTTTTTTTATAAAGAAAAGTACAGAAAATCAACTTCATCTTATTAGCACTGGTATTGAAACATTTCAAATACCCATCCCTGATCAAGAGGACCTAAAACATCAGGGAGATGGACCCAACAGGAGAGAGATGAAGTATTTTCTTTCCTTCTTTCTGACCTGCTCTGCTCAACTGGTGGGGTTTGGTCTGGGAAGGGGAGGAGACAGAGAAAATAGGGGGAGAGGGAGGGAAAATGGGGTGGGACAGACCACCCCCCCTCTCCAGCACACACACACAAATTTACATGTGCAGACACACATGCAAGCTCATATAAATGTACACAGCTCTTCAAAGCCAAGTGGTTTTAATAGACATCCAATTACACTAAGAGATGACATCTGGGAAACTGCGGCAGATAAATAAGGTGAAAGGAAAGACACGATTCAGTCACCTCGGAGAAACTCCAGATAAGAGGCAGGGAGAGCGCTGCTGATAGAGATAGGCGAGAGAGGGAGAGGCAAAGGAAAGAGGGAGGGGGCCAAAAGAGAGGGAGCCACACACCGGAGGAAAGAAGAGAGGCAACTCACTGCTCCAGCATTCAGACTCTGAGAGGCAAGGACAGAGGACAGACAGGGAGCTCAGCTCACACAACAAGAGATGGGGAGAAAGACCAGAGCTGGAGGGCTCAGTTACACACTTAAGTAACTTCAAACTAGCTCAGACACAACAAGAGAAACAAAGAGCGAAAAGAAGAAAAGAAAAGAAGAAAGTCTGGATTCTGACTTTATTTTTGTGGTCTGCCTTGCTGGATTTCTTTGGACATTTTTATAAGAAGCAGCATCAATCTTTTTTTTTTTTTGACTTTTCCTCTTTATTAATTCATTTTGTACTAAGCACTTTGACATCTTTTATTTAACCTCTTCTGCCTTCCTGTTGTCCTCCTCCCTGGACTGAAGGAGATAAATGGTCCTGGACATGTGTGTTTGTGTGTGTGGGGTAGATTTTAGTAGCATATATGAATGAACTGATAACGTGTTTTTGTCTTCGGAAGTGAGGTGCACAGTCTAACTTTAAAAAGGGGCTTTGAGTGTATGTTTGTGCAGCAGTCTTGGGAGGAGAGGGAGGCAAGGGGTCCTTGAGACGAGCCCCCAGTTGTTCTCCTTGGGAGATGATCTGAGTTATGGATGTTGACGCATTCCTGTGGCACTTCTGAGGAATAAACAGCACCGGGGACTACAGCCGAGTCAGCCACAGCACTGCAGGCTTTACCACCACCACCACCACCACCACCACCAACTACATGACCATTAACATCACTGATAACTCGACATCTGCGACCAAAAACTCCTCCTTCGACCTGCCGCAGCCGTGTTGTCTTCCACAGGTCTGAACACCTACAGTCCCGGTGAGGTTGTGGGTTCCCAGTCGGAGGAGGTTCGGTCGGTCGGTCAGGGAGAGTTTCTCCCGCTCTCGTCCCCTCTCCTTGCACCCAGCTCAGCATGCCCCAGCCCCTGAGCACCTCCACAGCTCTCCCAGCTCCACTACCATGTGTAGATGGACAGTGACACAAGGTGCACCGGTCGCCTGGTTCTCCTCCTGCTCCTGCCCCTGCCGCAGACCTCCTTCACTCCTTCTCTCCGTCACCTTCCTGCTCCTGCTTCTTCTGCTCGGACCTTCCTCCTCCTCGCCGCTGTCCGCCTCATCGTCAGACTCTGAAAAGAACCGCAATGCACCTGGAGGGGCTTCTCCTCGCCTCTCCATCTCACACCCGCTACCTTCCTCATCACCCACACCGCTTCACGCATCCTCCGCGAGGCTGCCACGGGCGACCAATGTGTCATCGTCAACGGCAACGATCGTTGGCCGTCACGTGCGGAGCAGCTACAAACATCTGCAAGGAGATGTGCGCAGGAGGAAACTGTTCTCCTACCAGAAGTTCTTCCTTCGCATTGACAAGGATGGAAACGTTAATGGCACCAAAAGTGAGGACGATCCATACAGTAAGTCTGCTCCCCTTTATCTTTACATGTCTCCATTAATCCTTTCCCTTATCAACAGCATTTAACCTCATAGATTTGTGAGAATTATAAATCAATCTGGAAATTTTTGTACTTTCAGCATAATTTAAGAAATCAATAGGCAGACTTTTGGCTGCACTTGAAGGTGATAGAAGAGCAGCCAAGCACAAAGGCCTCACTATCTGTCAATGAGAACCCTGTGGATTAAGACGCACTGGTCTGGCTGGTGTGTTTATCTGTGGACACTGATGTGTCTGCGTTTCCTGCCTCGGCAACGGAGCATATTAAGACAGGTGACTGGGCGAAAGAACAAATAACTGAGCTGCACGCTCTCTGCCTTTTCACCATGTGTAGCGGCAGGCCCATTTGCCTGACTACAAAGACTTTGGGAGAGGAGTGCATGACAGTAGAAAAGCAAGAGAGGAGAGGAAAAAAAAAACAACAACGAGTAAGGCAGGCAGATAAAAAAAAAAAAAAGAGAGAGATGATCCCCTGGAACCAATTAGAAATCGCCCAGAGAAAGTTCTTCCTCTTTGAGGAAATATCTAAAACACAGCTATTACCAAACCCCTGGGGAGAATGACAAGTACACTTATTCCTTACTGCTATTGTGCTGAAGCTTTAATAGTGGTGGGCATATGCTAACTATGAGGTTATACTGACTCGCATGTAAAGTAATAACCATGCGATCCCTGCTCCTTTTTCTGGTCGGGCATTTTGTGGGCAGTGAAATATGATTTTAACCTTTATTTATCCTGAGAGGGGTCACTGAGCACACATGCTCGTTTGTCAGCACCACTCAGCATCACATTCGCACAGTTCCACTCTTTCACACTGGGTAGACTCAGTTCTTCTGCAGCCGGCCACTGACAAACTCCAGCTGAGGTACCTCAAGGTGCTTTAAAAGTACCACTGGAGGTTCTAAGAGAGGAAAGATCACGAACGCATGAATCACCGCAAAAGGCACAGGTATAGTGGAAACTATAGTATCCTGCAGATCTCAGCAAGGCATCCAGTCTGTACGCTAGCAAATATAGATAGTTTCAATGGCTTGTAAGGATCATCAAAAGGAGTTATGACTGATCGAGAACAGAACATCAGCTGTTATCATTCTGTAGTCCACAACTTTATCTTCTAGTTAAAAACATCTGGAAGTCCTCCAAGACTGCCACAGTCCTCTGGTCTGTGAGCAGCGCAGAATAGCAGCATTACCTAAGGGCATGTTGACAGTAGTTGTTGAGGGAGAACAGACCATTACTCCCACACATTTACCTGCCCAGAGTTCCCCTGCCAGCTCGCTCAATTAGATGGGTGAAGTCCAAAACACCAGCTAATTTCTTTAACGTTACAAAACAAGGCTGTCGCTGCATTATGTCTGCCGTGTGTTTTTGAATCTGTCACAGTATGTCAAGTGTATGTGTCTGGCAATAATCTGTATAAATAGTCTTTATCACGAGCACACCTTCATACACGTCGTAGGTTTGCATGCATCTGTATGTGGGGCTGTGGTGCTGTACAAGTCTCTCCTGCTGAGAGCGCGCACACACACACACACACACACACACACACACACACACACACACACACACACACACACACACACACACACACACACACTAGAGCACAGAGAGGCCAGTCTTGCACATGGCCTCCATATGGCAAAGCCCACTTTTATTAGGGCCAGGGCCAGTGTGAGTTTGTGTGCGTGTGTGTGTGAGCGTGTGTGTGTGTGTGTGTGTGTGTGCACGTGTGTCTGTCCGTGTGTGTGCCACTCAGACACCAAGGCTCTGCCAGACATGGCTGAAGGAATTTCAATTAGCGTCTCTTCCTCCCTCCCCTTGCCTGCAGTCCTCCCTGACACACACATCCTACATGTGCGCGCGCGCGCGCACCCACACACACACACACACACACACACACACACACACACACACACACACACACACACACGTGCACAGAAAGAGCTCGACCATTAGGGCGCAACGTGTCATCAGGTCATGGCATTAGAGGCACAATCCATCAATTTCAACAGCTCTTGCCACTTGGTGGGAAGTTGGTAAGAAGTTTCCAGTGGGAAAAAGAAATCATAATATGAAGACTTGGACACAGAGGCAAACGTTTTCAGGGCTTGGCAGCATATTTAGTGAGCCTTTCATCAAGCCGCATCTACCCGATAGCACGTGCTGAACGTGTTTCACATTGAGAGATGATGGAAGGAAGCATGGCGTTAAACTGGAGGGATCTGGCTGTGATGAAATGATGACTGAATAATGTGCCTGCACATCATCACGCTGTCCAGGTGTTTGTGCATGTAAACAGCATTTGCATCTGTGCACAAGCTTTCATGTAGAGCAGTGCTTAGTGTAAAGCGCCACCGCCTGCCATTTTGCATGTGCTCTGAAATAAGCAAAGAACAAATTGTACCCTTCAGACTAAACCAAACAGAGGAAAATTAGATTCTAACCCTCCAAACTGTGAACATGGATGTGGGTTTTTCTCATGACGATTCCAGCTCTCACGCTTTTTGGTGTACATCTAAGTTTCAGACACGTTTTTTGTTTATTTTTATACCTCAGACTACAACATTGTTCATTTATACTTTGATAGTTTTAGAGCCAATAGAACTAAAACAACTGCTTCAAAGCAACACACAGACTTTTCAACAAATTAGCTCTTTGATGGAGGTTTCTGGCCTCTGCTCATTAAAAACACATGGCTCTTGAGATAATGCAAAGCCAACTTGCAAAATTTTGCCTATATGTTACTACAGGGCTGTCGTGATGTTAAGTTGATGATTCATTTTCCTACAAATAATTGTGATTAAACAAATCCACTCTCTTTATTCTTCCTTTAGCAGACAGCTTGTTGCAGCAAATTCAAGAAACCGCCTCCTCCTCGTTATTGGCCTCTTCCGTTTCATCTGGTTTAAAACCAAAATGTTCCCACAACAGTGCTGTGGTGTTTGGCTTTGCAACTAAATCATTGCTGTTTGTGTCGATAGATGCTCAACAAAATAAGAGTTGGTCAAAAATGGGAGATTGAGTGCGTTGAGATAAACAGTTGGTGGCGCTAATTCTCCACTCGCGCCATTAAACCAGAGCAGAAGAGTTAGAGGGCGCAATGAGACACAGTCATTAAGAGCACCAGTCACACCACAAACTGATGTGGAAACAGTGATGGAAATATGAAGTTTCTGTTAGTCTCATCCAGCTGTTTTATACAGATGAATGGAAACGATTTTAACGATTAGCAAAATGACCACAAAGCTCGATTAATCGCAATCAGGCAGGCGTGTATTAATTGTGACAGGTCAACATGTAACAAACGATACCATATAATAGGCCTATTATAACAGTGCGCTAAAGTTTCTCCAATGTGTCAGAGCAAACTCAGGTGTAGAACTTGACCGGAAGACTTCATTTATCAAAAACAGGCCACTTCTTCAGGGGAGCATTGCATTGAAAAGTCGTGAAGGTGAAATTGCCGTAGTTATCACGGCCTAGCAGTCTACCAATGTTCCGGAGGTCAGATTGCAAATGAGCGTCATTAGACGTGTCAGAGGTGATGAAGAAGTTCGAGCCGTGGCTCCGGGGACGAGGCTGTCCTCCACAGCCGGGCCTTTCTAATCATCTTGTCAAAGTCCGAGGCCGGCACATCACTCAGGGTTCAGGGCACGCGGCGTGAATGGCTGCTCACTGGTGCATGTTGATGTTTGTCTATTTTGCATTCATGCGCTCAATACCTATCTATCCAAAGTCACCTCATAAGACCTTCGAAATGAGACGCTCCGGTCGCAGTATGGAAATGTTGCGGGGCTGCCATGTGATTAGCATTGATCCTGCCACTGACCATAAGCAACAGAACCGTCCTTGTTTTCTTCCCTCCACGCCATCCCACAGACTGTCACATCTTGTTTACAAACAAATGAATATAAGCAATGAAACAAATGGACATGTGTTTGCAGTTGGACCGCAGGCTTGCGCTCGTGCACGGCTCGATTACTGTTCAATGGTGCCGACTTGACTACAGTTGGAGCTTTGATTCTCACTGTGGCCATCGGGATCGTAAAAGCTGCCACACGCATTTATTGTTGACGTTAATCACCCATTAATCAGCACCCACTGACATGGATGAATCTAACAAACCATAATTCATGGAGCTTCTAATACACTGGACATTATTCTGATTTAGTGCAGGTTTTTCCATGTCCAGGCTAATTACACAGGTCTGCCCCCACTAGTTTGACCTCTACCTATTGACCCAAGTCAGGAAGCTTTGTTAATGGAAAGGTCAGTGCTCCACATACATGTTGAGCATCACTTTTGGCTGTTGGTTTGCTGCAGCTGATAGATTCAAATTTCACAATCACAAGTTTGCAAGACTAAACGGAAATTAATAACATAATGGTCTCTAATAGCTTTATTTACTTTTAAATAAAGTTGAAAGGTTTTTGGATAGAAAAATCTCTCAGCGCTGCAATGTTTTCACGGGCATCAGTTTCTCAAAACCAGACAATATAAGACAAATATCTAGACTACAATTAAGGAAACTTAACACCAGATTGTTGAACAATTAAGAAACAAGTGTCTATGTTAAAAATCGTTAGTTTTGACCATGTAGATAATAAAAACTTGGTGGCATTGACAGTTGTTGCAAATAAGTTACACTCTGCTGTGCAAGAAAGCAAAATGCACCAAGAAATGTCACAACAAGTCTCTTAATAAATGTAGACTGCAGAACAAATTTGTCTTCTTGAAATTTGTAGGTCTTCAAAACCACAACAATTTCTTCATCTTTGTCCGCTGCATCTGTAAACCTCCAATGACTCAGCAAGGTTAACGCAAACCAAAATCCTACCAAGTGCTGGCCCTCCCTGAATTTCTTAAAACATCTTCTTGAAATGAATTCCAGCCTTTTCCTTCTCTGTTTTTGGATTTTATTTTGCCACCGTGGTCTCCCTGCGTCTCTGCTTGATGAGCGAGTGTAGGGTTCTCGTGGGAAAAGGTAACAGTGTGGCCCATAAAAGAGAGTTATGAGGAGGTACTGGATGCACCAGAGGTTAGTGTCAGCGTTGCTTTTCTTTTAAAGTTACTTTGACATCTTCACGGACTCTTCTCTCCAGAAGCCGTAAATAAAAGGGGTGTGCAAACGTCACCACAGGAGCTTGTTCAGGAAGTGCTGAATCGAGTGCTCGTAAAGCTATCAGAGCCAAGCACTGAAAACATACAATAAACATATACTACCTACACACTCCTATATGTGCTCCCTCCGATCTTCCCTGCAATGACACTAACTTTAATGTTACTTATGGGAGTAACAAACAGGGCTTTATTAAGATTCCTCCTGATTGGTTGTAAACAAAAGTAATGGAGAACCATTCAAGGTAACGAGTGAAATTAGTCAGAATCGATTATTTATTCACCGTATAACACCTTAAAAGAAACAATCTTCCTGTAAGGCTGAGCAACTTTGAAGAGCTCTGATGAACTATTTTCAGTTTCATGTGGCACATCTTCCCTGTGATGTTTTGTTAATATCCCAAAAGCAGCAGGAGTCTGGATCAAATCATATCAGTTGTGAATCATGACTTAAATGATCTGCAGAGCAGAAACATTACTTAATATTGATTATCTGACGAGAAATGGTTTTTTTTACGGTAACTGATGGACAGCTTTGACCTTTACTAAATTACTAAATGAATAATGAAATCAAGTCCAAACAGTGATAACTTTGAAAACTTTCAAAGGCTCCATTATGAGTTGTTATGCAATACATTCTCTGGCCTATATATTATCACAGGATGTGCAGTGTTCATCGGTCTTTATTTAGTTTAGGTCATTGATGGTCTACATGTTATTGATTAACAGTTATTAAAAGAACGTCCTCACATTTGACACATAATTTCTAAAAAAGATAAGCTCCCATACACTTAGAAAGAAACAATGTATTTCACCTGGCATTTCTAAGTTGGAACAACTTCACAAAATTGAATAAATAAAACAAATGTTTATGTAAACTTAACAAATACAAAATAAGGGTATAAAGTAAACCTAGCTTAGGACTAATAGTTATATTTGCTCACTTTTTTTTTTTAAGGCAATCAATTTCCTAAACTTTTTAAAGTAAGTTCAAATGGTCAGATTGTTGCCATTGACCTCCACTGATTAAATATGCAGACTTGATGCAATAATTTCAATGAAAAAAGATTAAACTTTTCAGGAAAAACTGTCATTTTAAACGGAGAAGAGCATTTTGACTAAGAAATCTGAGAAAGTAGCTGCATTAAAAAAAAACATAACCCTCTTTGTCTGGACTGTTCAGGGGTCTCTTTCCATCTCACACAGCTGTGAGTTTTAAAGTCTAAGATCGAGACGTATTTATCGCCCTTTAACCCTGTTACTACCCGTACAGGGTCATTTTTGCAGCACATGTGTGGGAGTTTACTTCACAGTTAATAAAACATATTTGCAAAGATATTTCTTCACAGTCAAAGTGTTGTTTTTATACTTTGAAAGCAGTGTTTTTCGCCAAGAGTCACTGAGGACAATGACAGGATCTGTCTCATTTTTCAGTCACTGTTTACATATTCTCTGTCATCGCCGCTTCATACTTTCCCATAAATTCACTTCCTTTTCGATTAATGTGTCAGTTAAGACAGGACCGAAATAAGAGACAGATTTCTGTAGGCAGACCAAGGCAGCCCTGCCACAAACCTAACCAGTCAGGCACCACCTTAAACAAAAGTCTTTCAGCAGCAAATGATGTGTCTAAGATCTGCCGCTGCTTTGGAGCACTAGAGCTCTCTGAAGAGGAAACGGCTCCAAACATCAAGAGTCCATTACTATCCGCAAAGTTGGACATCTTTGTTTTGATGGACAGCCTTTTTCATTGTGTATGTTATGTGGAAGATTCTTGGAGAGGAAAATCATATTCTGGAGAGCACGGAAGAGACAAAAAATATCAGGATGGATACTTTGGTTTGCAACTAGTTCTCAGCAACTAACACAAAAATGAAGATTTTGTGCAAACTCCCATGCACTGGTATGAAGTATACTTTAGATAGATAGATAGATCGATAGATCGATAGATCGATAGATAGATAGTTTATTAATCAGATACAGGAAGTAAATAAAATAACATAAAAAATATTAAATATAAAAATGCACAGTATATACAATAAAATAGAATAAAATAAAATAGAATAATTAAATTAAAACTAACTAAACAACAGTGCAAAGTTTTTTTTTTTTTTTATAGACTTTACCACACATCTGAAAGTTGCATTGAAGTTGTGGATACATCTGCGGGCACAGAGTTGAATTCCTGAAGTTTTACATACTCACAGTCTATATTATCACTATGGAGGGACATTTACCATATCATTTCAAACATGCAGTGCAGTTCTTGGTTCATCTCAGCAGCCCAACAGTTTGTTGTTGTCAAAAAACAAACTCAAATCACAGCAATGTTCAGAACTACAAGTTGCAGTATTTTCCACATCAGCAACACACTCATCTTTGTGGCTCAATGCCGTAACATTGTATGCCAGTTTGCTCCAGAGATGATTACAGATGGAAAAAATGTTTTATGAAAACAATGCAAAAATCAACTTAAAATATGAAGTCCAATTATGAAAAAAAAAAGTTAAGTTAAAACATTAGGACTTTTATTGCTTGATCTGCAACATAATTAGAGGCTCCTCTGGGTTTTATGTTGTTTTAATGTTATCATAAGCAGTCCATTTAAAGCTCTATCCCCTCAACTGGGCTCAACAGTGACCTCTTGCAGCAGAAAAACTATTTTTCTGAGACATGTTAACTCTTAACCTATCCAACTTTTAGAGCTGCAAATTATGATGTAAAATCTGTAGTTTGATAGGTTTTATTTATTTAAATGTACGAACCTATTTGAGACATTTTTCCAAAGGAATTGTCAAACTTTGGTTTAAATTTCTCAAAACTGATGACTTACAGCTATTCTTTGTCATGTGATTTTAGTAATTTAATATCTGTGGGTTTTAGACATTTGGAGATGGGGAAATTTTGATATGAATTTTTCACTTTTTTTCCCCAGTCTCACTGAAAGAAAAAAGACAGAGTCACCAACTGAAATATAGAATATTTTGACGTGACTGAAACATGCACCCGAAGCCTAACACTGAAAGTGTCATTTTGGTGTTGGCCTGGTGCCTGTGAACAGGCTGGATTCATGGCCAGTAAAGCAGTAGGAGGTGAAGAATAGCATCTGTGACAGATAACATCCAGGGCTGCTGCCATATAGACACCACATGCCCCCCCCAAACACACACACACCTCATGTTCCTGCTCTCCTCCATACTCACCCCTGACTGACAGACACACACACACACACACACACACACACACACACACACACACACACACACACACACACACACACACACACACACACACACACACACACACACACACACACACACACTGCATGAAAGTGAGCTCTTAATGGAGTCATCAAAGGTAGAGCAGAGAGCTCAGAGTTGAGTCCAGAGAGGCATCTGGACAGTCTGGCTGTTTGAACAGAGCAGTCAGGAATGCCGTCTAATTACTCTGTGTGTGTGTGTGTGTGTGTGTGTGTGTGTGTGTGTGTGTGTGTGTGTGTGTGTGTGTGTGTGTGTGTGTGTGTGTGTGTGTGTGTACTGAATGTGTATAAACATTAATGCATGTGAAATGAGAGAAAAAGATATGAGGAAGCAATGCAAAGAGAGAATGTGACAAACTGGATAATATTTGTGCATGTCCGTGTATAATATTTGTGGTGTAAAAGATTTCTGAAGCTGAGAGTCTGTCGGCAACGACTCAAACCATAACAGTTGGGCAACATCGAACTGGCAGCTGAACTGTGAATGAAAAATGTGTGAAATGCAGACAACCATCATAGCTCTTTGCCTGAAAACATAACTCCTGCCGTGTCAGGCCGCTGAAATGTTTTGACAGAAACTGGCAGCTTTAGCACTTTATTATGTTACAAAGTCAACTGTGTTAAAAGAATCACAATTTCTCAGGTGGTTGTGTTTTTTGGTTTTTGTTCCCTCCTCTCCATCAAATCACTGTTAACATCACGGCAAATTTCTGTTGGTTTCTTCCCAGCTACTGTTAAACGTATGACATAACTTGCTGTGGTCTTGCAGCACTCGGTAAAGTGATCTCCAAATTACGCGAGCTGGACTGACGCATCGCACAAGCGAAACTTCACGCTATCTGTTGGCTGGAAATGTGGTATTTTAAACCATAAGGCTTTCACTCAGGTGATCAGTTTTTTTCTTTGATTTTGGAATAATCTGGGTTTGGTTTCCTTTAGGCCAGTTTTGAAATGACACATAGATTGAACAGTGGGCATATTCGCCCATTTCAAAACATTGATGCGAGTGTTCCTGTCAGTAAAGGAACTAAAACCATTATGGGGCAAGAATAAGCTAAGTGGTACCAAGTGCAGGTCAAACAGAACAATCCTGCTAATGTAAAAAATACTTTAGAAGAGACTCATTCAATGTAACGCACAAAGAGCAAAAACACCATTATCTGCTTAATATGATTTAAGACCCAGAATTGTAACATGTTTACCAAAAATTCTGCTTGGCTGTATTGAAAATTAGAAACAGGCCTCCGTTTTCTCGGCTACAGTGAAACCCGTCAACCAGGCGGGCTTTGATGTGGCCACTTAGCACAGGATAATACTGTTGTCAACCACATCAGTCTAAACCAATACCTCAATGTTCCTCAAAAACACACAATATCCAGCAGTTCGTACTCCAACACAATATCTTCACTAAGCAATCCGCACCACCGAGAGATGTTTGTTCTCTCTCAGATTTCTTAAAGAGCCGGAATCATTCAACTAAATAATGCAAAGGAAATTGTTTTAACCTGTCAAAACTATGGGTGGCCTCAAACGCTGCATCAGCTAAAAGTACATTTTGCTAAATGTTTTTTTACTTAAATGGCCAATAAATCAATTCATATCTGATTTAAGCATACTGGTGGTCCATTTTTTTCTTTTTGAATTCTTCTATTCTTTTGTGTCCTTTTTTTTCCTGGAATTTATTTTCATTTGAGTCTTCGGTGGTTAGATGGATGTAAACTCTCATGTCTCAGTGAATACGAGACGTCGTCAGTCACTGTGTTGCTTGTTTCAAAGAGAAAAATGATCTTAGTGTTTGGACCTCAACTCGTGAAAATCTTCTATTAAACCTTTAAAAAAAAAAGAAGCATATAATAGGGTTGTTTGTGCTTTATGAAAATTTTGGATCTCACATTTATGTCTCACGTCTAAAAAGACCGAGAGAATTTGTCACTGCAGAGAAAGACAGGCGAGCCAGGGGTTCATCCAAATATCTGAGCATTGGATGCAGAATAAAAGAACCAAAACCATTTCCATTCCTCTCACTGAGGGGAGTTCATGACACAAACTAGTCCACAAGTGACAATATTTCACAATAAAGAGCGGGACCTCTCCAAGCTGCAGGCACGCAGTCGACCCACTCACAGCGGGTCACCGTGTCGAGATCACAAAGTGAACAACCACAGTATAATCTTCAAAAAAGAGGCTGGATAAACGGTGGAAACATTTTCACAACCTCCCTTAACCTTTAGGTTCAGCTGGAGTCTCACTGACCATGTTTCCAAAGGGGCTGGCCGGAGGTCGACGGGAGGTCTGCACATGTGTGTGCGCGACTGGAAGCATGTTTTTATTTTTATATTCATGTGTGATTGAGCTGATCTGCCAAGTTGCACTAATGATTGTGTACTGAAACCATAATCTGCATCTCAATTACACTTTGGATGAAGTGCAACAGCAAATTATTTCAATAAATAACCCTAGAGTAGTCTTTATTTTGTCAATGACTGTGTCGGGGCAATATACAACCGTTTCATGTGTGGATCACCTTTAAGCACCGCCTATGATCGTAAAGCTGCCTACATCAGTCAAATAGTGCTTTAAGTTCAATAATGAATGTAGGTGTGGAGACAGTCTCTTTTCCATCACAGATTTCTCAAAGAGAAATCAAAATGCACTTAATGGGGAAACAAGCAAATAGCAGTAACTTACGCCAGACAGTCATACGTCGTCAAAAAACTAGACCCTCTGGTCCCACAAGCTCGCTGCTACTGTACACCAGCATGTGAAGTGAAACTACAGCCTCAGGGATCTCAGTGAGGACTAGTAGGTAAAGTCAGGTCTGTCAGATTGAAAGACGTTGAGAGGTTAACCCTCAACCAGAAAAACAGAGATAAGATTAAAACGGGTCAGAAGGAGCACTAAGGTGAGAAGGACAGAACGATAAAAAGACAGAACGTAAAGCAAGAAAGGGACAGAAAGAATATTTACATCCACCCGGATTGATGTGCATTTTTACTTTGCACATAAAATAACAAAGTTAGACTGCCAAAAAAAAAAGAGAAAAAAAGCTGAAATGCAATGGAAAAAGACAAGGCAATTTAACTATGGTGTGCACAAAGCATTTGATTTAATTGTCCTCTGAAGCGTCTGCTCCACTGAAGAAGACAACAACATCAGATCTATGTGAACCAGTGAGCAAAATAGTGTTCCTAAAATAGATACTTGAAACAAACATTAATTTTGTTTTCCCATCAGGTCATCCAGGTCATGATATATCAAAGTCTTATCTAAAGGTAGTGGACTTGCTTGAGGTTCTTGAAGACATTTCACCTCCGAGAGGCTTCTTCACTTGTAACTGACCGGTGGGGAGTCTCAAACTTGTATCCTCTGGTGGTGTTCTTAACACCTTCAGAGTTGTTTGAGGTCACATGTGAGTCGTTGACCCATCCGGCCACTATGCGAGTCGTCATGGTCACATCTGTTATGGTGTGAATGTGTCTTGGGTCGTTGACATGCCCGGCCATCAAGTGGGTCGTTGGGGTCACACGAGTCACGTGTGCTGCCTTTCACTGGAACTCATGCGAGCTCATGGTTACGACACTGGAAGTCGTGTGCATGGTGCTTACCCTTCAAGTGGTTTATTTTTGAATAAATATTTTTGCGGTTTCAATATAGGCAATGTTAAACAAAAGGACAGAGGGAAAACGTGAGGCCGTAGGGACGTCAACAGTTGCAGACATATTAAATTACAAAAGAAAACTATACATGAATAAAACTACAATATATTAAGTTACCGTCCAACAAAAAATTGACATCCATGGCTTCAACCACTTTCTGAAAACGCCGGTAAACACACTCCAACTCGTGAACTCTGAGCTTTCAGGAAATTCCAAGGTTCGACGTTGTGAATACGACAAGAGAAGCGTTCGTACGGATTCCTCTCATGAACACGGTAAACAAAACCCCATTTGAAGGCAGCCAGGGTGTGAATGGGTGTTAAGCTGCCTGGTGCGGGATCTCAGGAATGCACTGTAAGTACATAATGAGAAATGAAACGTCCTCAGGAACCTCGATCAGTTGCCTTCAGACAACACTTCGATCCATTTATTTTAAGTTTGACTGGTGCTATTATAATACCATGTTTCAGGTTTTTCTTCTGCAGTAATTTAATTGCACTTGACTGGAGAATTAGCACCAACTTCTTTAAATCTCTAATCAACCAACTTCTAATAATTTGGTTAAAATTATTTTTATTGAAAGCCGATTGAGAAATTTTCTTGCCTATTAAGCAAAGGTTAGTGAGATAGAGAGAAACATATTATAGTATAAACGACCATTCATAGCATGTGGATTTAATATGAAGAACAAACTCTACCAATATCAACAATCCGCCGGGAGTATAACCATAACGATGAATATCACATTCGTTAAAGCTCCTGCTGTGAACTTTTAAATCTAGATTTCCATGCACATCATGGATTTGACCGAGTCGCACTGGAGCTGAGATTTGGCTACAAAATCCCTCAAACATCATAACGGTCTTCATGAAGTGGTCAATGAACAGTTTCTTCATTGTTAGAAAGCCAGGTTGTGTTTATTTGAACTTGTAGCTCTGTCAGTGTAACGCTTTGGGTTTGACTGGCAAAGACCATTTTGGCTAGCTGTTATGGAAGTTGTAGTGTTTGCCTGTTACACAGGTGTTTGCCCTTGGTAATTCCCTCCCAAAATTTTGATAGCGGCAAATGTCCATGCCTTTTAAATTAAGTAAACCCTTTGCTATTTGTACTTTCAGGTTGATCGTAAAACTCGTTTTTCCTTTGCACTTACAATCATAAATTCATAATAAAGATGTTGGGCTGAGATCCAGGGGGCACAGGAAGGGGAAAAACAGAATAAAAGGAGCAAAGGGAAATATACATTAACAGCGACACGACACCAATAAGACGACGTGTTGAATTAGAGAGTTGTACGTTTTAAGGGCAATGTGGGCATGGGACCAGAAGTTGAAGCTCATGGTTGCATGTTCATGCATGACTGCATGTCTGTGACACAACCCCAGGTCTGTGTTATCCTCCCAACTCCTTGCCGTAAACTGCAATCCAAGCCTTTTGTTGCAGCCCGGCTTTTTAACTCACGGGCAGACGGGCTGCTTCTGGTAACTGGTAAAAGGGCCATAAAAGAAGCCCTGTGCTTTTGGTTTTTTACAAACCACATCAAATGGGAGGAGGGAAAAGAGTTTGAACAGGTGGACTGGCCTTTGGTATAGCACAGACAGATCTTTTAGCTTGTTTTTGTTTTTTAACGGATCACAGCTCAGAAATGTCAGCTGTGGAGCAGCGAGATGGAACATTTTGAACCTGATAGATCAGTGTTGTGTTGCGGTGCATGTCTGACTGAGTAATGGACTCAACAAAGCACGCCAGCATGATGCACTAGGAGCTATGCAAAATCGTCTTGAAGTTTAGAAGTTTAACAATCCTTTCTTGATTAAATGAGGCAACTATGGGGAGAGATACACGTTTCAGCCAAGAACATTTAACAAAAAGACAGCCAGAAACTATAAAAAAATAAAAATAAATAAAGAAGGCGAAATTGTTTGTCATTGCAGGTTGGTTAGGTCACGTTAGTTTTAACCCACTTTAATGTCTCCAAATGTTAAAGTCTCTCAATGCTATTGCAAAGCAAGTGGACCAGGAGGATGGCTATTAAGGCTGCACTGTAGGCCAATGCTCTTAGATCGATCTGTCGCTACGACAAGCTCTAAAGCGCCATTCTCTCATCTTTCTGTCCATCATAAACATCACACCAGGGCTGCAGGGTGTTGCAAATCTGTCTGAGAATGATAAAGGAGGGATGAGGGTAGGAAAGGGGCACCTGGTAACAAGACAGGTATGATTCACATGGCAGGACAAAGTGAGAGTCATTTGCTTGATCTTTTTTTAGCTTCTTCTAATCACAGTTTCTATCAGGATTCTTACTGCGTCTTCCAATTTGGGGGAAATGTGGAAATATGCGCATAACAATTTGAGGTATACCTTCTATCCATTTCTTTGATCAATCCAATTGAAGAAATAGACCTTTTGGGATACTCTGAAAAAACTGTCCCTGTTTCTCACTCTGCCCTTCTTACAATTCCTGCAACTGGGCTGGCCCCTTTAGCTAATCCTCTCAAACCCCTGATAGTTTTATGGCTTGGTGTAACTGACTTTAGGATGAGAGAAGAAAGGGCCGGCGACCACAGCTTAAACCAGTAATTGGTTCAGGTTTGAAAACTGATACGGACGCCCTGACCTCTTGCCAGTCTGGCAGCCAGAAAGCCTCTCTCCTTGTCCGTGTGACTGTCGGCTTGCCTGGTCAGAGTAACAAACACAGAACGCAGAAATGTTTTTTCCTGGCTTACACCTTGGTCCCAAGGCATGCAGCCCATAAGCTAACGAGCAAATGAACAGGGGGCAAGAGGCCGGTCTGAGGTGTGACTGTCACATAGCGAGAAAAAAAGGAGGGAGACAAGACTGCGGTTCACTTGTGAAGAAGGAACCGAGATAATTCAGGTTTCTCTTACGATATTTTGGGTTTCTTCTAATGAAAATCTATAACACTAGCATAGTGATGGATACAAACCAACATTATTTTCACATTTCAAACTAATACTACTACTGCCAAACACCTACTTTTGTGATGTTTCATTCACAGTCTCACAGTCATTTAGTATATTTTTTGCAACAACACTAACGTGAAAAATCGATGGCCAAAATTGTAATTTAACTGAACATAATCACGGAAGTCATTTACAAAGCAAAAATGGCACACGCTTATTGTTCCTCGCTTTTCAAAAGTAAATCGTTTCCATTGTTCTCTTGTACGTAAATGTTAATTGCGTAACATTTGGTTTCGGAGTAATAGACGGAACAAACACACAAACCAAAGAGCTCAACAAAGCAGTCAGGAACCGTGTTCTGGCCTATAAATAGTCGACAGTATCAGCCAAACAAAAAGCTCTGCAGGACTGAAAGACACCACAATGTGAATGAATGCAACAATACGGAGGAACTGATCTGCCCAAAGGTTTGACATGTTTGTCTCTCTGTCTTGCTGAACCAGGTATTTTGGAGATCAAATCAGTGGATGTGGGAGTGGTGGCCATCAGGGGGCTCAGCAGTAACCACTACCTGGCAATCAGGAAGAACGGAGGGCTGTACGGAGCGGTGAGTAGCAGTTTTAGTATTATTTCACTATGACTTGCCACCTTTCATGTAAAATATGGACTCGTTAAACCAAAAGCTTCTCGACCTTTTGCATGAATACTTTTTGCAGTCTTGTAACCGTTAAATGAAACTGATGAGAAAGTCAAAATAAGTGAATCAAAGTCTTGGAAGAGAGACATTTCTCGCTCTAAAGCGGTGACTCTGTGGCTTTGAAGTTTCTTGAATGCTTTCTAAAACAATGAACAAGGCTGCAAGACTCACTATTCCAGAAACAGGAACCGCAGTTAGTCAATGCGAGCTCTCCTCTCTGCTACCTACCTCTCCTCTCCCCTCCATTCAGAAACAGGAAATACAATCCTTCAGTTTCTCTATTCTGCTTCAGTCCCTCTGGGGAGAGCAGCCCTTGTTTCATCCGTTTTCTCTCTCTCTTTCTCTCCCTCCTTTTCTTCATCCCATTCTCTCCCTCCTTCCCTCCCCCCCCTTTTCCTTACTTTGAAAGACCCGATTTTCAGCGTGTCTCTCCGGAGCCGCAGATGAAATGACACACGGTAGAAAAAGAAAGAAAGAAGGAAAGAAAAAAAAAAAAAAGAGAGGCATTTTGTTGCATGGCCTGAAACTGAATTCCCATGACGTCTTCTGCACGGTGCAACACAAGTCATAGCAGTGCGAGGGTGAAGAGCTGGGGTGAAGAGCTGGCGTTCCATTACACTTGATGGGTTTACACAGTGACTTCTTTATCCAGTATCCAATAATTGAAATCATTGTTTCATTATATCGCCAGATTGAGACACGTGACACAAAGAGTTATGATTGCCTTTAGCTTTTACCATCTTTACCATCAATTTGAACAACAATGAAGGATGGATGATGAGCTCATCGTGCAGCTACTCTGCTATTACATGTAAAGATTTTCTACCTTTTAAAATCTGATCCAGTGTCACTTAGTAAAATGCTGCTGACACCGTTATTTTTAATGAGTCATTACCATAATTAGATTTTAACTGAAAGGCAGCCAGCACACACACACACGTGCACAGCTTGGTTGTACCGAGCTCCAGTGTACGTTCAAAAGCTGCAGAGCGTTTGTAAAATATTCTCATTTTGCTTTGGGAACATTCAGTTTTACTTCTGGAACCAATCTGAACAGCTGTGGCCAGATACAGAGAGAGAGAGAGAAGGTGTGTGTGTGTGTGTGTGTGTGTGTGTGTGTGTGTGTGTGTGTGTGTGTGTGTGCGCGCGTGTGTGTGTGTGTGTGTTTGTGTGTGTGTGTGTGTGTGTGTGTGTGTGAGAATATCAACTGCATCCATTTAACTTGCTGTTTAAGTAACGTTAGCCTTAAGCACAAGGGTAGCTTCCAGTAAACTGACAAACGCTGCTCTCAGATCATTTTCTCTTCGTTTACCAGTGGGTGGTCACTACAGCAATGGAAGCCACGAACTTAGTGTCACGATGCTCTTCGCTGGCAACGAGCCTGAACCTTGAAGATGTCACATTGTTTTCTAACCCCACTGTCCCCGTCCCATCCACCAACCCCGCACCCCCTAAATACCGACACACAAACACTCACAACAATTCAAATGTCATCTCCAGGTTTTACAATTGGCCTTGATTTCCCTGGGGGTTGTTCTTAAGCAATGGCTGACCATTTGTTGATGCATGTTGTCACAATAACTAAATTCTCAAAATGTTGTTTCTGTGTTCTGACAAGGCCCTGAGGAACAACTTAAACATTCGTAAGCATGAACAGAATAACAAAAATGACAAACAACAGTCAAAGCCTGAGATGTGACAGCTGTTCACTAACAATTATCAGGACACTGTGACATTGAAGGACCGAGAGGAGGAACAGATGACAAGATGTTTAAGATTGGGATGTAGCTGGATTTTAATAGTGTACAGTTGTGTTTCTAGATAAAAGCCTTGTGACTTGGGAACTTGTTATGTTGAGTTCATAAAGATGCAACATGTGGCTGAGAAATCACTATATCTGGTGCACCACCACCCATTAAGTGCAGAACCCAACTCATATTTGCCATCTTTATGAATCTGCTTTATTTTTATTATCAGTTATTAAAATACATTTTCAGTATTTGATCAGTCAAATTAGGACAACATTACCATCACAGTTTCCTAAAGCCCAAACATGTTTAGTTAAGAAAAAAAAAAAAAAAAAAAAGGGTAATCAGTGAGGAGCTAAAATTAAAGAATGTTTGGTCTTTTTTTGTATGAAAAAACAATTGGCTATAAAAAATAGTCATACAATTTTTGCCATGGGGATAATCAATAAATAAACTAGTTGTTTCAGCAGTGCTTGTGTTCTGCGACACATCGTGCATGTCTGCTCAGGCTGAACAGCTAACGCCTCGGTCACACAGCCAGCACCGTATTTTGGCAAGTTTCAAGTCACTGTCTTTGACAGACGTGATCAGAGTAGAAAAGGCAGCACAGACAATGAATATGATCTATAATCTTTAGTATAGTTCAGTTCATTTTTGCATGTCACATTTACATTCTGCCTCTCCTCCACAGAGAGACTTCGGTCCGGACTGTCATCTGATTGAACGCATCGAGGAGAACAAGTACAATACCTACGCTTCAGCCAAGTGGCGCAACAAGAAGAAGCACATGTTCGTGGGACTGAACGGCAACGGAAAGCCAATGAAGGGAAAGAGGACGCGGAGGAAAAACACAGCCACTCACTTCCTGCCCATTGTGGTACAACCACGATGATGGCTGGACATCTCAGCCAAGGCAGAGCTCTGCAGACTGCAGATTGTGGACACATTTCTGGAGTTACAGTGATGGCTACATTGGACAGATCGGAAACTGATCTGTATGATGCACTGAGGAGGAAAAGAAAGGAAACCTAAAGACATTTTATCTCTGTTGGATAAAAACATTTCTATTTTTAAAGAAAGAAATAAGATATATCGGTATACAATGTATATATTATTTTCTGTTTTAAGTTATAAAGTACACTGGCACAGTAAAAATATGGAAAGAAATGACTTCTGTGCCAAAATGTGATTTAGCAACTCACATTTCTAGATTTGTGTACACGTGAAGTGCGTGACTGGGAAGAAATAAAATGAAGAGAAAAGAGAGGAACGCAGAGGAAGTATTAACAGAAAGCTGACCGATAGAGAAGGAAAAGAAGAGATGAGAAAGGCAGGAAAGAAAAAGATTGCGGAGTCTAAAGGATTTAGTCAGGAAAGCACCAACACAACAGCAAGTCTAACACTATCATGTTTTTTTCTTTAAATTTATTTATTTTGTGTAATATTTAACAAAAAAAGAACAAAAACACAAAAAGGACAAGTTATTGTCGTTTTTACATTTATGCTCCTCTTTTTGAATACTAATCATTTAAACCTGAATAAATATAAAGAATATATTTGTCTTTAACTTGTTTGACTGACTTTGATTGCTTTTTAAAAAAAATTCTCAATTCATTTAATGGTTTCATTTTTACAACAAAGACAGAAATATATAGACATATAAACCATTCAAGGAAACTATGTAATTGACTGCCCCAGATACCTGATTTAATATATCCTTTTGCTCAATGCTCAACGGCAGAGCAGCAGAAACTTCTGCAGGCCAACTTCTGGTCTATGCTAACTTGAATGGGAATACAAAAAATGCTATCTTTCTAGACTTCCCAAAAGTTATCGAATTGAATGGATCAATTCTGATAGTGGAATGAGCCATTTTACAGAGATTGCGACTCCTTTCATGTTATTGAACCATCGTTTTACAGCCGCAACAGAAGCGATGGAAAAGGCTGTGGCGGAGCTTATGACATAAATACGTGATGACGGGGTTTTGGTGACTATTCTTGTTGCCATAAACGGGAGACAAACGTTCCGACACTACAGGTTTAAATCGTCTTAAATCATTGTCCACCGACAGCTCTTCTGGAGCGTCCAACCACGTGTATTCATCAGAGAGGAATTTGCTTTTTGAGTTGATTTGAATACTCATGAATAGTTATTATTGACATTTGACACAGAAAACATAAAATATAAAAAAATATATGACAAAACAATCATAACTCATGGGGCGCTTACAAGCCTTTTCTAAAGCTTTTAAACACATCTAATGGTCTTCTTTGGCAGTTGGACCTTTTCTGGATGGATCAAACTCATTCAGTGATGTGTACTGTGTGTGGTTCAAAGCTTCAGAGTTCATATTATTTTGTCAAACTACTACTTTGTGACATTTCATGCCTAAGTAAGACAAATATTTTGGCAACTTCAAAACATCATAATCATCCCTCGAAGTAATCAGGGTTTGTAACAAACTGAGTGAGCCAGTGCAGTACTTTTAAAACCGGGGCTTGAATCAGCGATCTGTAAGAGATTAGACTTTTGAAAGGAGCCCAGCAGACGACCTGGCTGATTAATTCAGGGGTTTGCGTTTCACGCTGCAAAAAAAAAAAAAACCTCTCCCTTACAAGTACACATGGCAAACATGGCTTCCTGGAGGATAAACACGTCTTTTAGGTGAGAACTGCGAAGACAAAACAGGGTTTAGAAATGGCCGACAAAAGTGTGCGCCCACCGGCGGCTGGGTAAAGACCCGTGTGCATCAGTGTGGTCTAGCAGCTGGGAAAAGCCTCCTCCTTGACCTTACATGTCTGAAACCTGTTGCGGTACCCCCCGAGACGGAAAGACACATGGAGCAGGGCATATGGTATAACGTAAATATCACTCCTTTGTTTATCACCTGATTCTAATTAACTATGATGTCATGTTTTCTTTATTCTTCTTGAGCTTTCCCTCTCTTTTTCTGTAACTCGTTCTCTTGCGTTGTTGCCGTCTGGGTCTTGCGATTTGATTTCCCCCTGTGCCGCCGCGTTCACGCACACCCCCCTCCCCCCCATTTGTTTTTTAACTTTTGTCATGTCTCGGTAAAGTTCAGACAGATTCCAGCACTTAACGGGATCAAACGTGGAGCAAGGTTATCACACAAACACACACACGGTCTCCCCCTCTGCCCAGGGCTGCAGCAGTTGTAATTTGTTCATTGCATCTATCACTTTCAACCCTCTCCCATCTGTTTCAGTGTGTACGTGCTCGTGTGTGCGTGTACGTGTGCGTGCAAGTTAATTTCCGCGTATGATGAAATCCACCAGAGTCGCTCCGTCCCGCTGTGTTTATTACAAAAAGGTCCTCGATCCTCTTATTGTGCTCAGGAATCCTCAGTGTCTAACGTTAATGTCAAAACCTGAGTAAGTATGATGCATCAGAGCGACATTCAAATTTCCTTTCATCCTCCTAGGGCATCTAGTCCGTTGTTTATATGATTACTTGGGTGTTCTGTAAACGACATATCAAGTACAATTACTTTGAAATGTGTTCAAGACACCGATACCCCTCCCCCCCCCCTTTTCTCCCTCCCTCATAAAGTTCAAGGGCTGGCATTCCTAGCCCAAGATGTCTTTATTATTTGGTGGTACGACTTCAGAGATGTAAAACATGCCATTTAAGTCCGACATGGAAATCTGGACTGAAAGTTAGATATCTGAGACAAATTCGTCCACCGGTTCATTCGGAGGACCTGGAATCAAGTCTGCATATATAACACGTAGAGACCCCTTGGAATAGCTGGATGTATTTTTATTGCAACTTTAACATGACTTAATGTGCTCTTGCCTTTACCCGTAATGCACAACAAGGCCAGACATTAAAAGCAGGGCATTTATTCAAGACAGATGTTTCACACTGATTATCAACCTCAGTGATATCTGAGTTAGTCTGTTCAGCGGCACCAAGCCACACATCGTTTCTCCCGTTTCTGCAGTGTGCCGAACATGTTCCTAAAACTGTTTGCAGTGTCATTTTTTCGTGTTGTGCTTGGGTATGTTTGGTTAGTGTTTGGTTTGTTGAGGCATGTGGCGAGGCTCAGTATGCGGTTTCTGTTTTGACTACATCAGGATCTATCGGACCTGTGTCGGACCTCAAATGAAACGTACACCATCGGCTTCACACGTTCACAGCTCCTCTGTTTGCTCAGAGAGTCTTGTGGCCGTGCTACCTGACCACAGCAGCAGCTGTGAATATTTGACATCCTGGTGAGAGGGGGAGAGAGAGAGAGAGAGCCGGGGAGACAGAGAAGGGAATATATATATATATATATAGAGAGAGAGAGAGAGAGAGAGAGAGCGAGAGACTTGTGGGTTTGGAGGAGAGGTGAATATCTGAAAGAACCACAGTCCTGGGGGCATTTACAGCAGTCAAGGGGACGGTGGAGAGGGGGGCACAAGAAAGGGAGGAGGGGAGATGTTTGCTGAACGGGATGCCAAGGGGGGGCGGGGGAGGAGGAGAGGGGGGACGAGTGGGTGAGAGGAAGAAGGGGTGATCGGGGTGATTAAAGAAGTTGCCAGAAAATATGGGGCAGGAGGGTGGGGGGTGACGGGTGACTTGAAGGGGTATTTGCAGAAGTAAAGAGGGTGGGGGGGGGGCAAAGAGGCTGGGGGGGAGGGGGGGTCAATCATTGAAAGCAGACCAAGGGAGTTCCTGGAACCCAGAGGGTGAACCAGGAGTCCTCCTCCTCTCATGTTCAGCACATTTGACTTAATTCTCCATTTGGTCCTTCAAAGCGCAACTACTTTGTCGTCCTTATCAACACCTTTTCCCCTGACATTACACCTGAATGAATCCATATTTTGTACATTAATGAAACATATGAATATGTATTAAGTGACATGGGCTGCTTGTACTGACAGACACACCAAAACTTAGTCGACGATCAAGTCTCACCTCTCCAGCCAACACTGTTTGAAACAAGCTCTCATAAACCAAGCTGTAATATAAACAAACTTGTCAATCAATTACTCAAGAAAGACAAACATTTACCTGTCTTGTACTGTATGATATCTTAGAAGTGGAAGACCAAAACACAGCAAAAAAGAAGAGCAGTTCATCAGTTACTTGTTAGAGACGCACGACTCCAGGCCTCTGAATTGTTGACACACAATCAATTACAACTTAAAGTGGCAGTTATACCGTCATGTCTGTGAAAGCTCTGTGGTCCTCCACGTCAACATTTGTTCACAGGTTGCAGCAATTACTACTGGATTTATTAAATAAAATAAAAATTCTAAAGCCGTTCGGCGCAAAATCCGATGAACTGCTTTTTGAGTTAGGAGAGGCTCAAGTATGAAAATGAAAAAAAAATTAATGCAGTGATTAAAGTATGCACAAGGTTTGTAATTATAAAAAAATATCTTTGGTTTTGTTGCCTCGGGGTTTTTTTTAACCATCGACTGCGAGTCCACCAATGTTACAGAACTGCAATGCTAAATTGTCCAATTCTTTCCATGAGTAATTATACACAAACAAAAATAATAGTTAACACTTTGTAATTGAGGAAGCTTTCCTTGGAACAAATAAGGCTTTTGTGCCAAAAAAAAAAAAAAAAAAAAAAAAAAAAAGGGACACAAAAATGTCAATATATTTCACATGTAAATATGCTTTTGTTAAAATTTATATCAAAACCAAACTATTTGCAGATGCAGTTGCATAATTATGAGTTCAAATCCAGATTTCCTTTCCTTTTTCCCTGGATTCTTTTTTATTTTTTTTTAAGTGTGGTGTAAACAGACCTTAACACCTACAGGTTTAAACCCAGAAATCAGCATAATTCCATCTCATTTGTAAATGTGCTTTTACACACACCGTCACATCAAGTAGTTCAGTTCACCCCCTGCCTGCCCCTTCACACAAACACACACATACACACACACACACAGCTCTGCGTTTTTGGTCTCCCTCTCTGTTCTGGTTTAGAGGTAACCTGTACCTGGAGCGCAGCCTCAGCTCCAGCTCCATCTTAACATCTCCTGAGGGCTTCAAGTTTCCTGCAACAGGTGGCTCAAACATTTGCCTTGGCCTGCACTGAGGTGAGGCCTCTGTTTATCGCTTTGGAAAAAGAGTGAGGAGAGTTAGGAGAAGGAGAGAAAGACAGGAAAAAAAAAAAAAAAGGTGATAAACTTAAAGCGTGTCAGCAGGAGCAAGAAACATCCAGGAAAAACCATCCTGCCACAAGAATCCTAAAATGTAAAATGTGAGTCACTCAAGCACAGCGTGTTTCATCTCAATGAAGATAAAAAACAGAATGTAAACATGTATTTTCTATTAATATTTCAGACAAGGCTTTGATAAACCTCGAACATTTTCCAGAGCTGGAGCCAGAACAGGACCAAATTCTTCTCCTCTCATCTTCTATATCTGCTTCACTTAATCCATTTTATTTCTACTTTCTGTGCACTGCTCTGCCTCTCCTCACCTTAACTCCTCCACCCCATACTCTCCAGAGGAATATGCCTGCAGTCTAAATGAAAATATATTTGTTGTTTTCGTTGGCCTTCTCTCCTCAAACTCCACTGGCGTGATTCAGCCTCAGACCCAGGGTCGCTGGAAGCGGCTATGGCAGCAGAAAGCCTCTATTAGTCCTTGATCACTGGCTGCCTGACAGCGGAGTCAACATGCAGGGCATTAGGACCTGACATGGGATCAAATAAAGGCTAATTTATTGGCTGCTTGCATACGGTAAAACCACATTAACCATTGCCTGTCCTGGTTTTGTTTTTTAATAATTAAATTTGGTAAAAACTTAAATAAATGACCTGATTAAATGAACAAGAGGGGAAGTTATTTTCTCCTCTGCAAAACCAAAAAAGGAAGAAAAAAAAAGGACTTGTAATGTATTTTTAATGAACAAAAAAGAAAATAACACTCTATTGGGGAATTCTTGCATTGTTGCCAATCATAGCTGGTATTTGCATTAAAAACTAATGACTTAACACCTGAAACATTAGAGTTTTTTGTGAACGCCATATTGGTTCAATTTATAGCCAACATGGCTGGCAACTACATTTGTTTTTCCGTTGGAAGGTATTCGCTGATTTAAAAAAGGATTTGGTTGAATGTCATGTTTACCCTGCAGAGAGAAGATTTTGGTACAGAGCATTTGAAGCTGTTATGATAGAGAATACCTTTAACATCTGCTATTGATTTAAGTGGATTCACATGAAGGAAAGTGTCTTCAACCGGATTAAAATCACGATATCATCCTCCCTGACGACTGGACAGAATTCCTAAATTGATGTGGAGGTGTTTGTAGGACGGATTAAAGTCATCCAGACACCAAAACACCCGGCACTCACGAAGTGATAATGGTAAGCATACAGAAGGTCACTGTATTTGTAACACCGTCTCTGTTCTTCATCATGTATCACAGGAACCAAGTGCCACAGTATCAAACAACAGCGAACCTCCTAGTCTGAAACAATATTCATTCCAAGTCCTGAACTTGTTACCTCCACTCGATCCCTTCTGCACATGCGCAAAAGTCGGCACATGCATAGAGTCTAACATCTTTTACGACATTGCTCAATCTATTTTTTCCCCCATCACTTTAATTCTCATTAGTGATATAAGATTAAACAATGATTAAGCCATTCCACACAGCACTCTGCTAATATCCAGAGAGCCGGAAAATAAACCCCACTACTGGACAAGGTTTTGCAAATCAAAGTCCTCCTTTCAGCGGCAGCCGTGAAGTGTTTCAACGCTGTAAAATGTTTACACACGTGTGCTACAAATTGGACAGGAACGCATAGTGTTTCTCAGTGCAAAGGCGTGCACGTGCGAAGAACAGATCGGGCGGCCAGCAAGGATTGAGCATTGCTAGTTGTTTATGAAGCAGTAGACTTCATTGAAAAACGCTGAACTGCAGTATTTTGATGCCAGGAAGCTTTAACAGAGGTGCTTGTCAGATGGTTGAACAGAGTCAAGAAACCCCAAACCTCACACCTTAATAATGTCTCCAGTTATCAAGTTTACACTCGGATGCATCAATATGAATGCTTTACACGAGAGGCAATCTGAAAATGCGCCTCGCTTAAACTACCCTAATTCTTAAATGCATGTGTATTTGCAATCATGCAAAATGACACATACACGCATCAAAAGCGATCCCTGTCAGTTTGAAAGGCATTTTGTGGCCATACAGCAACACGAGGAATGTAAACGTCCACATATTAATGGCCATCAATCAGACTCTTTTACATTTGGACTAGTCCTTATCCAAAGCCCTAATATTTCCACGTTGTCTCTAAAAACTGTATTTCACCGTGTATGTTGATGCAGATCCAAATCAATACTTTCAAACTGTCTAACACATGAGAATTATTGCTATCCTAAATCTTCCTCTGGTCAGACTGTTGGTAATATGAAGATTTGTGGCTTGGCTTTGTGTCTTGTATGTGGTAAGGGTCAAGAAAAGTAAGAACAGACTGAATGTGCTCAGCATTTAGGTAAGATGGCAAAAGGAGTGAGAGGGGGTTTTGTGGTGATGTGGGGAGATTGCTGTGGTATAGGCCTATACGAGCGTTGTGGCAGGACTGAGCTATTTCAGGAGATTTAGCGTGTGTGTCTTGTAACTCATTTATCCTAAGTTACATGGAGTCTGTACAATGCAAATCCATGTGAACGGTTCATGAAAACTGAGATAGATATGTTCTGTTTTAAATACGATACACCCTCTAAAATGTCCTCAAGCCATCTATTTTCATTTCAAACTCTGACTCAGACATTCAGTCTTTTCGTTTCCTTTCCGAGTTTGAAATTTCCCCTGTTCTACATCCACCTATCCTCAGCATCCTGAGCAAACGCTTCAGTTGTTTTGTTATCTACAACAGGTATTTTGAACACACAGTGATCATTAGCAGTCAATACAATTTAATTCTTAATGTAAAAAATCATTATGACATCCAATGTTTTATATTTCAGTGTAACAAAAATTGCTGATAATCAAATCTTGTACTTGAGAAATTCTATTACTCACTAATGCCTGTTACAGTGGGGTCTAATAAGTGATTTTGTTTTGACCGGACCACAGCAGCAGGTCACCCTTATAAATGCAAATGTCTGTCACTAACTGAGCGAGTGATAAAGTTAAATCCATTGGTCGAGACTTCCTATAGCCCATTTCAAATTAAAAAGCTCTTGTTTCAAATTGCACGGTCTTCATTTAACCCCCATTTAGCAAAGCTTCCTCTGGCTGTTTCTACAATTCATCTCATGAAGACTCCTGAACTACTTCATTCTGTAGAAAGCAAGAAAATCAACACACTCAAAAACAGAGACTCAAAATAGAAAAATAAAGTTCACAGGATTAGTTTGTTTCTGACTCGTGTTTTTAAACCTGCTAGGGATTAGATTAGTTACACAGTGACCACAATTGTATGATATGTTGAAACACAAACCACCACCATGTGACCAGAAGGTCAGGGTTAAGACTCAAGTTAACTTGCAAACCCACCAATCTCACGCGGTGAGACGGTACATGGCCCTGGGAAAATGAGTTCACCCATTTCTCTCCCCTCCTCTCTGCTTCAGTATAAAACAATGCCTGCTTCATTTCAACCAAGCATGCTCCTGCTGGGCCCCACAAAAAGGGCAATCATGGAGAAGATGAGACCTGTGATGGTTTGGTTGTGGTGTGTGTGAATGCACACATGTGCGCACATTGCATGATGTGGTCTGAACAGCACAGGGCTCACAGGAACCTTGATGAGGTTTTCAGAGAAGCACTTAGCCTTTCAGCACAGAAGAAGATATCTCATTGATGTCATCGTCCTCATGTGCTCCATGCAGGAGTATCATGGCCGTACTGCATCTTCAACTCATCTCCATTATAATACAGGTTCAAGACGCTCGGAGGAGCACAGGCACTTACAGGGCCTATTTTGAGATCCCCAAACGCAACTCAACACTGACATGATGATCAAAATGCTATCTACAAATCTAATTTACTTGCGGAATTATAAACAATCAACAGCCGTCCTTGTGCAAGTGAGTCATACGCTGTATTTCTACGCTTTAATTTAGTTGCAAGTTTTTATTTGTACGTATCAAAAGCCGATGTAAACCAAATTCATGACAAAAGAAGCCATTTACACTGAAGCCACACAGGTGGAAAATAATGCAGTGTAACTGATGCTTAGTTTTACTAACCAACAGTGATGATGTCCCAACAGCAAGAGCATCCCGAGTGTACATAGTACAATAAAAAAGAAAAAACAAATCTTGTGGCAAATGTAAAACACATGTTGGCTCAATCTGAACGCAATAAACAGCTTCTGGCCCCATGTCCCCGATTCCAGCCGTCATACAAGGCCAAGCGTAGATAATAGCAACGATGACTGTCCAAAACACATTTATTGCATTTAATTATTCAGCACGGGGCATTCGAGGCCCCCCGAGGTTATGCGAGACCCAATCATTTACTGTTAATCACACAGTTTGAAATCCGAATGCAAGTCGTGTGAGAGTTTAGTGTAATCTTAGTAATGACTTGGAGTTCTCTCTGATATGATTGTCAAATGTTAGCCATATTGCCATGCTGCTTTATGATGATAAACTAAATTATTATGTCATTTTTTTTGATACAAGGTATTTCTTAGTTTGTCAAGTTTGGTGATGCCACGTTCCCCACCGATGTAAACTATTTTATATTCATAAAAGTTTTCCTGTTTTAACAGCATTCAGACTTTGACTTGCTCATTAATAAAAGTAGCTAGATTGTGTCCTTAGGAGACTTTGGCTGTCTCGTGCTCTCAGGGTGCCCCCACCGTCTGGCACCCTGATTCACACATAGACACACAAATCATTGCTGCTACAGCTTTAACAAATAAAATGAAAGACAAACTTTCCACGCTACATTCTTGCTCATATTTTTCTAGACACTGTGGACAATAGCACCAGACGTTCACTTCAAAACTAAAGCGTAAAACAAAAGGAAAAAGCCCTTCCTGAAAAGATGTGGCTTTATTAGACTGTCAAAAATGATGGCCGGCTAATAGGAACCACAGGTCGCTGGGGACTCTGTGGTCTGAGTCTAATGCAGTCTGCCTCACAGTCTTTTTTCCGGTGGAGAAAACAGTGGTTATGGCAGAACTAGACTAGGATGGGCAACCACAATGTCACTCACAGCACTGTGCCCAGACTCTGTGTGGGTACATGTGTGAGTCTGCGCTAACAGGCACTTCTATGTGTTGTAAAAGCGCCCGCCCAGCATGTACATCTGCGAGCGTCTACAATATGTGTGCATGCATGTATTTTTGTCTCTCATCCATCATCTCAAGCTGCAGCGGGACGACTAACCACCCCAACGTTTCATCGCGACAGCATAGGGACTGTATGAGGACAGTGGTGGTTCACGCTGGCATTCTTCGTCTGTCCCCTCAGGTCACCTAACGATCCAGATGTGAGATAGCTCGTACCCCCGCAGTGACTCTGGTGGTGTCTGCTGAGGACCTCCAGCAGTTCAAAGTGTGCTTAGTTTGCAGCTGCTGCATTTGGCGGGAAGCGTCATTTTTCTGGAATTCGTTAACCTCTGTTGTGCCTGTGTGTGCGTGAGTTTGTGTGTGTCCCATAAAGGATGTCAGACTATTTCATAAAGGGCTCCTAAACGCTGTGCTGCTGCCAGCTGTTTGTTTAGAGAGAAAACAAGCTGGATGAGACTCTTCAATTTCCTTATCTCTGATTCTCTCTGGGAATTGTCCAATATCCTCAGTGTGTGTGTGTGAGACGCTCTGTGTTCTCCTGCAAAGTCCAGTCTGTGCAACTTGCATTCACAAGCAGACTCATTTGCTTTGCTTTCCATAGTAACAACCTCCATATGGCAGAAGTTATGATGTTGGTCTTCTTGCATGAAATCAGATCAGATACAAATGATGACGGCCTGACTTTACATCACACACACACACTCACACACGCACACGCACACACAAAAAACAAACAGGCTCACACAATTATTGATACTGTTACATCCATACCAATTAACAAAAACTACAAGGAGCTACAGACACACGACAATTAAACAAGTGTGCATCCACACACAGACTTAGGACACACAGGCCTCACTGACCAAAGCTTCCAGGTTTTACGTCCATTCGGGAGATCTACCCCCTCACTGTGGCTTACTCAAACCCCCGTGTTTATAATGTAAGGAGTTTCTTCTGTAACACACTGCAGTGCAATAAACTCAGATTAAAAGATCTTTAAATTAGTAAACTAGTGACCGAACAAAACAAAAATGAAAGAGTTTTTTTTTTTGCCTTTTTTGAAGCAGCTTCGAACAGATTTTTTTTATTTTTTTTATGGTTGGACTACTGTACTACTGTAGCATCTAATCTCAGCGCAACGCATGTTTTACTGGCGCCTGATAGTAACGTATTCTACTTCTCCTCTTTTTGTTTTAAGGATAGTTGGCAAACAGCTTTAAGGTTCATTACTGCCACCTTCTGGCGATAGTAACACATTACTACAGGGCACCTGTAAAAACAAGTAATTATATATTTTTCAGACAAGACAATAGTCACATAAACTACCTGATTTTTTTTAAAGCTTTAGTGACTATTCAAAAATGTGAAAACCATGAACTGTCCCGACAAGAAACCAACTTACGATGACGCACATTTCTTCAAGCAAGTTGTTATTTTTTTCTTGGCTCATGAAGTCATTGGCTTTCATTTCCTATAGTGTTCGCTGTAGTGCAGGGGTCTCCAACCATGTCAAAGAGCAACTTTGACAAAATGAAAGTGTCCGAGAGCTACATGAGTAACTTTAACATGGATTCACATAGATGAGCTCCATCAGACAAGCTAAATAAGCTTCTTTTATGTGGAAAAATAACAAATCAATACTTAACACACATACTCAACCAGTAGCTCACAAGCCTTAACCCTAGCGGATTCAGCTTGTCCGGACATTATGTCATGACTTCACCTATATATAAAACACAATGACATTCTTTCCCATCTCTGTGTGATCTGTCTAATCTGATCATTAGGGACATTTACTATAATATGCATCTGATCTCACTCGAACCAATGGGACATACGTGTGGAAATTTTCTTAGCTCACATTTCCTTTTCCCATTTTGTACTCTCAACTTTATGCTCTTTTCAGTCTTCCCCTCTTCTCGGTACTCTTCCCCGTCCTGCTCATCCTGCTCTGACTGCAGCTGCCCTCAACAAGACATCCTTCTGGCTCTCTCTCCTTCTTTCTGTCTCCTGTTGTTTTACTAGCAGAGCAACCCCGGCCAGATGTACTCTATATTCAGAGTTTATCTTACCTTGGCTTTAAAACGCAGGTCCTCTGCATGATTAAAAAGAGCCAGGGACTGAGAACAGACTTCAAAAGTGGAGGGATGAGGCACCTCGGGGAGAGAAGAACATGGGGAAGGAGGAACAGGCCGAGCACTTAATGATGTTATGTTTATTTTCAAGTGTGTATTTACTTGCTGCACTGATGCTATTTTCTCTCATTATCAATGTCAGAAGAAATCCTAAACTCTACCGACTTCTGAAATAAATCTACTGGAGCAAGAAGAGTATACATTTTATTATATAACTTTTATTGTGTTGCTAAAATACATGTTATCTTCAGGACCTAATGAAAGCCCAACTCCAGATGTCATTCTTACAGTCCTTTGTATTTCTATAACAATGCATTTAAACAACCTGTTATGAATTCAAAATTCATACCGAAAACTGTATATTGATATTATACTGCTGCTGTCTGGTATCTTCACACATTCAGTTTTGGCCTCCTACAAGCAACAGCTGTCTGGCCTCAAGCTTTGCACAGTGATCACGTTTGAGGGATGAAACCATCAGAGGACAGCCCAACCCTTCACTCTTATATCAGACACTAAGGTATATCACAGTCTGGCCTACAGATCAATTCCTGGGCTTTCCCAATAAATTCACTGCAGTGCACATTGACCTAACAACACTAAACAGACAATACATTTGAAAATAAGGTTATAGCTTCTTATTGCTCTGTGCACGTCACATTGTTGCGCAGCCTTCGCTTGCAACAGGAGTTACTACAGGATACTGAAACAATGCCATCTCTGCTGGATGCTACTTCTCAAGATCGGTGTGGCAGCCGTTTAAATACCACTGCTCCACAAACTATACAGAATTTTGTCCATTAAATTAGTTTTAACAAAACACTCAAGCATTGATTTCATTGCAAGGGATCCATAAAAAGATGTCCAAGGACAGCCAGAGACAAATCGCAGGATTGTTATTTATGGTGCAGGAGGTACCCCTCTGGGAGGTGGGTGGGTGGGTGGGTGGGTGGGTGGGGGGGTCCCCATTTTGAGTTGTATGTGGCCACAAACCTTGAGGTGTCGTTGACCCATAATTAAACAAATCTGGGTGAATGAGAAGTCCAAGCACCGCCACCACACTGAAGCTCCCCACAGGATTGTGATGTGGTCTTGCTCTTAATTCCTGTTTGAACACAAGCTAAAAGTTGTTCAGGCAGAATGGAAGCAGAGCTGAAAATGGGAACAACAGATGAATCCACAGTGACAGTTGCATCTTTGTTTAGGTGGCCGAGCATTATTGCTCCCCACAGATCGCCATGTAGACTATTGTAGCATGGATTCAGAGTGGAAAAGTGACCCATATCTTCTGCTCAAGGCTGATGCATCACTGAGTATTTTACAAAGGATGTGACCAAGAGATATCTGTAGATTAATTTTTCCCACAGGTAAAAACACGTTTTCTTTACACCATTTATACCAAATATGCATCCCATGTGCATTCAGAGGTTGCTGCTCGAGGACACGTCATAGGTCAACAAATTGTGGATATGGTCTATATATAGGCCTGTATGTTATGTGTACAGTAGCGCTGCCCCTGACCAAAGATTCTCTTAGTCAACTAGTAATCGTTCAAGTCAATAGTCGACTAGCCATGGCATGTTTATGTCATTACTTTAATTAGTGACTTCCAGGGTTAACAAATGATATTATAACTAACATTGTTAACACTTGCCTACATTAAAGAAAATAACAAAATCCTGAGTGTGACTCAAAACACTGCACATTTTTGGTTTTCCTGCCACTAACTAACAATCTTTTCATCGACCAATGTTTGGTCGGCTATTTGAGGGCAGCCGAACATGTACAAATATCTACTGTGTCTGTCGTAAATACAACCTTAAATCCACCGATATTTACCAAGCAGCTGCATCTGCAGAATAAACTGATTGAAAGGTTTTACAACATAATGAGGGCCAGCAGCCTGATTAAGGATCATCTTCAGACTTTGAAACCCAAATCCTCGCGGACAAAGACAAAGACAGACACACGCGTACGCACGCACGCACGCCCTTCAGCTGACTCTAATGGGTAACAGTTTTAAGGAAAAATACAGTACAATATTCACTGTAAACTATTTAACTATAATTTGAAGACCGCCTTCCATCTGAGGCTAGTTCAGGACAGACCCTTTAAAACAAGGACTTCACTAAAACTGGGTTCTTGGTGTACTTTCTGGTTTACTATCTTTCTGACTTGTATTTCATTTCAATGGCTCAGAAAACACGTGGACATGGGAGGACATCAATCTGATAGCATGAGCTCTGCTTAAATTATTAAATTAAAAAAAGTACCTAATTACGAACTTAAAGCAGGGAGGCAACATGCTGATAGCTTTATCAGTGGGTTAGTCAGCTCTATAATAACGTTTACCTTATGTATGGCTATAGCTCAGCATTTGTTTTCATTCCTAATTCATCTCCCAATTATTTTCTCAATCAATTGTTTTATTCATAAAGTGTCACAAAACTAAAATAAATCCTGAAGTGACAATGTCTCTGTCTTGTACTCTCTAAACAACAGTTCAAAACAAATATATCCAGTTTACAATGTTGGAAAACAGAGAAACTCCTCTCATTGGGCCAATTGATTCATCAACTAACCATCGCAACTTTTTCAGCACTTTATGTTGTTTTTGTACTTTTAAATTTGCATTTTGATAAATAAATGTCACTTACGAATACTAAACTGTTGTGATGCTTAAGTGACCCGGGCAAAATATGCTAAATTTAAGACTCTCTTTTGCCTCAGATCACTTCAAATTTCTTATTGTTTGTTTCTTAGTTCCATCTGTATTGGGTTTGAGTACAACCTCTCTGGCAGTAAACAACTTTAAAGATACTTTTGTTGTGTTTGCTGCATGGCTACACCCTGCTGAGAATCCAAAAAGACGTACAGACATGTTCAACAGGTACAATTCTAAAAAGCAGTGCAGAAAATATTACACACAACAGATTTAGGTACGCGTTATGGTTTTGCAAGACGTCACACCATTACAGCCAGGACAGGAGAGTCTTATGAGCATGTCACTCTCCATGTATATGTACTACAAACTACCAAGCAACCACTCATGTTTCCTCAAGTTCCCAGAATACACGCCGTCGCAGTTTACACATGACACCTGAGAGACAGAAGCAATGCGTGGAAAACTACAAACACCAGCGTATCATCCAAGTGTGAAGCCTCGCACAGAACTTAGCCCAGAGCCTTGGACCAACCTGCTCATCAAAGACAGAGGGGGAATTACCCTGGCCTGCATGGTGAACACACACACACACACACACACACACACACACACACACACACACACACACACACACACACACACACACACACACACACACACACACACACACACACACACACACACACACACACACACACACACACACACACACACACTCCTATATACAAACACACACATTCAGGCAAAGACAGACAGAGGTCTAATGAGTCCCAGCTGTGAATGGTTGCGTGATACAGCAAGACAACAATTAATGTGGAGAGGAGGCAGGACATGTTGATCCACTAAACAAAGAGAGACGGAGAAAAAGAAAGCGTGAGAAGGTGAGAGAGATTGGGAAGACGTAGAGTTGAAGGGGAGAGCAAGAAAGTCCTATAAGCTTAAAGACATACAGAGATTCAATTACTTACAGCAGAAAATTCATTTTACACTTAATTATCCAAAATATTTTAACAGTTTAACCTCATAAAATTGACCTCGGTACTGTCAGTGCATGTGAAGTCAGTTTTTAGTTGTGTTAAAAGAAACTCATGTTGAGGTTACTTTCAAAGTTTTCAAGTCTCCACTTAACATTGAACAGAGAAGGTTTGTGGGAGTTTGATGTCAGCGTGTTTAACCTCGGTCTGTAAGGTCCAAGTGAAAAAAAAAAGCTACAGTATGCTGTTCACAAGTCAGAGAGTGAAAACGCTGGAATCAATCGGAATCAGCTTTTTTCCTTTTTACATTTTATGTTCCAGTATTTGTCCATATTCCATCTATACACGTAGAGGAAAACTAGTTGAGTTTATGAGGCCCTGAACAAGTAGTGACCAGGTGAAACAGACGAGGGTGGTTTAAAAAGATTTGAGACTGAACCTGTTGCATTTCAACGGAGCGCAGCACTGTGATGTGAAGGAAGCAGAGGGAAGTTAGAAAGTATTCAAAGTTACTTTGCTTGATCAACGTCAGCATCCGAGTTGCACGAGTTTTTGAGACCACTGGCATTTGCACATTTGCTATGACACCATTGACTTGAGCAGTGAGCGCACATCATATTTTCAGACTGTAAGCACGAAGTTCAACTGGGACGTCCTGAGGCGTCTGACGGAAAACATTTGGTGCAAACCATCTGAACTGTGGTGCAATGACACTTCTTTCTCCAACATGATGCGCGTTTTTAATGTGCTCCGAGTGGGCGCACAAAATTCCTCACCCTCAACAAAAAAAATCATAGCCCCCCCCCACCACCCGAGCTCACCGAATTTAACTCCCTGGGATTTCTTTCTGATCATCAAAAATTTGACACAAATTTAATGCGCACTTTCTGCTGAAGTTTCAGGTCCACGGTGTCGTCGCCAACGCGCTCGTACCAAAAATGCGTGTGACTCAGGGGATTTTGATCAAGTGACACAACCTGGAATACTGAAGGTTATTATTGCTTCTCCCTGCTCTGTGTACGTCACTGTGCTGCGCTCAATTCACATGCAACGGAAACAGTCCCAGAACTCTCTGATCTGCCCTCGGAGGCCTCATCTAAATTCCATTGTCCTGCTTGGTCAGTAACAAAGTCAAGAAAAAGAAAAAGAAAAAAAACAAAACTGCACACGAGACAATGAAAACACCAAATACAGTGTCACTACTTGTTTCTCAAACCCTAACTATTTCTTTCCTCATTTCTCCATCTAGAAATCCATACAAGTTCTGTAAGAATGTCATCTGGGCTCAGTTCCAGACTGGCCTCGGAGGAATAAAAATGAATCTATTTCCATATCCCTGTAGGATAAGAGAAATGTGTCGGGATAAACACATTGGGAGGACCGTGTGTTGATGTTCAACTGGCAAACAACTCAATAAGGGGAAAGCTGAGAATGACGAGCTCACACTGTGCAACGCCCTTATTTCATGTTGTGTCTATTGATTAGTTTAAACTTGAAAGTTGTAAGATGATGATTCATTTGACTGATATCCATCGAACATGTTTTTTTGTCGCCTGCTGATCATTGCTAAATGATCCAGCTAATCAGAAATCAACTTTCCCTGCTCTCATGATTTCTTTTCAGTGACAGTATATAATCATTTAACGGCACCTAATTAACTGACTATATAAACGAATAAAAAAAGTAATGTTTCAAAAGGCAATATAAAGTGTCGGGCCTACTGATGCAGCCAGGAGAGAGCAAGCCAAGCTGCATGTGTGAATGAGTATTCAGAAAGGGAAGAAAACCCTTTTTCCAGATTGAAGGAGTTGCTGGAAAAGACTTGGTGACATCATTGTGCTTCAGTGAAAAAGAGTTGAACTGACTGTTCTTTCAGAAACTTTAGCCTCCACAAAAACGTACTGCTGCAGTAACGCTAAACCCTTTCCATCAAAACTGTAGCAGGTCAGAAAGAGGTGAATATGTTAACATGTTTAAGAGACTCATTAGTGTCATTTATGCTTGCGATAGACATATCGTATGTGTCCCAATACTTTGACCAGTTTGAGTGAGTAAAACACTTTGGGCCTGATTTACTAAATGTTTGCGCGTGTAAAATCACGTGCAAACTCCACAGCACCCGCAAAAAAATACCCAAGCAGATTTAACAACGACGTGCAGTGAGGATTGCTTCTTTCAAATGTGCAATTTAACACACGTTGTCCATTTAGTGTGTTTGCCTGCATGCATATGTAATATTGGCCGTTTCTACTTGAACGTGCAACAAATTGGGAGGGGAAATGTAAATATATAAATTTAGCACCCGCAATGATATTTACTAAACCTGAAGGTAGAAATAGGAGAAGTGATTGTTGTGTATTTTAGTACGACTGAAAGGAACCTATTAATCAGATGCGCAAATCTGGAGAGACGGCTGCTCTTATTGTGGTGAGAAGGAGACGCAGAGAAACTAAAGAATACGCAGAGAACGTTGTTTTACACCCGCGGAAAAATATTTTTGATGGCAGAGGCATAAATCATTCAGATATATCGTCTGTCCAGCGATGACATTTCTGAGTTATTGAATGAACTGAATGATGATTTAAAGCCAATAACAAGGAGGAATTACGAAATACCAGCAATTAAAAAACTCACCATTTTACCGCCTCTGGGTCATTCCAGTGTATCGCTATGGGAATATCCCACCGAGACCCGTTTGCCGTGCGTGCCGTTCCAGGTCCTCAATACTATGTCCTGCAGAAATTACAGGAAGAGGCTACATAAGGTTCACAAGCACTCGCGAGGCACTCAATGAAAAGCCACCTGCTCATCACAGGAAGCGCTGAACCAGCAGATCAGTGTTTGTTAAAGGATCTCATCCTCCGCCCGTTTCTTTTGTTGGCTGATGTTTTATTACAAGCCGTTTTAATTTTTTGCCTGATATCTTGCCATGTTCTCATAATTTCATCTATTGATCTTTTTGTTATTCCCACAGCATTGACTTCCTTGCTGATGATCTCCTATGTAGCGTTTTGTTCTTGTTATATTCATATCTATTCATTTCAATGGGATCAGATTTCCTTTTGCTTTTGCTTTCTGTCTGTTAGAACTGGAATCCCTTTAACACACAAATACCTCATTTAAATTGAGCGATTTGTACCTCATCTCAAAGACGCAATTGCTCTTAGTAAATCACCAGCAAAACGTGTGCAAAATAAATGTGGAAACCTTTTGAATAAACATGAAATTTAGTACCCTCTATTTGAGATCTTAGTAAATCAGGCTCCTGCAGTACTAAAAACAACAGTAAATACTTTGATATAGTTCTGCGTTGCACCTGTCAGCAGGTAAAATGCACTGCTGGCTGAGATAACCACTTGCCTGGTTTTCACTGCAGACTGTAAAACAAACAAATAACGCAATAATCACCTCCCCACAAACATTTTAAGAGGTGAATTCAACCACACAACAGCAACAGCAGATGGTCAAAACTGATGTAAACACACATTCTCACACACACACACACACACACACACACACACACACACACACACACACACACACACACACACACACACACACACACACACACACACACACACACACACACACACACACACACACCATGAAATGCATAGCAAGGGAGCACATAAACAGTGTGATCCTGTACAGTTCCTTACCCTCCATGCGCACACATACATTCAGATACACACACACACACACGCACAAACATAATCAGGCGTTCAGATTAGGCGAGCTAATAAAGCTTTTGGGTCGCAGCCCAGAGAGGGGCTGGGTTTGAGGGACTGTGCAGAGTAAACAGAGCTTTAAAAACAATAACAAGTCACTTGTGAAAGATTTGGAGTTTGCAGCAGTTCTGTGGACTAATAAACTTTGTATTAGCAGGTGATTTTATTGGGACCCCAGGGGAAATGTGTGTAGGTGTTTGCTTTGGGAATACAACGGGGATCAGACAGCTGGAGGCCTAGCAGGTTCAACATGATATATTTTCATTACCCGGCTTAACTAAGCCGAACAAATGTAATCACGCTAAGCAGTCACACGATGGTGGTTATCAAATCATTAATTCAACCTCGAGTTTTCCAATCCAGTGTTCATATAAAAGGGGCGGTGTTTGTAGCATGTGAACAATTACAAACATGGACAAATCTACTGACAGCAGAGCGGTGCATTTTACAAACACATTTAAAAGGTTTATAATATCATTGCCCCATCATTAGGGCATGAGTAGATCTGATTACAATTACATTTGTATTTCATTAGCTTAATGTGTTGCTTATGGCATATATGACAATTCCAGTCTTATTCATTGTCAAACAGACTGGGAAGCTGATAGGAAATAATAATAAAAACATAATTCAAAGCGTTAGATAGGATTACTTTTATAAGTACAACAAGGACAAACTTCAGTGCTTCAATTACTCGGTTGTAGGATGGTATCGGTATACAAAAGCACCACGAAATAGAATCCGTATCTAATAAAAAAAAATTGCCAGGGAAAGCCAAAAGAGTTTGCCATCTCTGAAAGCACGAGACTCTCACTATCAGCGTACTGAGCTCCATCTTTTACAACTGGTGGTGCCCTTGTCCAAGAGGATTGATCGGCCAGTAGGCGGTGCTTTTACACTTTTTGAACGCTTATCTTAAACTTAACCTGCGCTGGAGCAGGTTAGTTATACAGAAGGGGCACATTGGTTCAAATGTGGCTGGTCATGGTTACAAGGATGTCTGTATCGTTTGGTTCATTTGAAATCAGATATGAGAGAAAAAAAAGAAAAAAAGAAAAGCTATGGGGGGGGGGGGGCATTGCACCAACAATTTAACTTTACCAGCCTCATTTCAGTCTGTGGTGCAAGTAAGATGGGTTTAGTGTTAACTCTGACGATAACGGGGAAAAAATGGTGGATAAAACGGCGACTGTGTGTTGCCAATACTTAAAATATAATGAACCATTTAAGAAGACATCATCCTATTGTGTATCTTAACAGTGCCAGAAGGAGAGAGTCGGGTATGACAAAGAGCTCCTTCTCCCCACAGCATTTAATCAGCCTCTCCATGCAGATTCAGATTGGGCAAAATCTGGAACTAAAGCATTGGGGGTGTTTATAGCAAATTATGTGCAGCCCTATTCAGTTGTGAGAGGATACAGGATTTCAACCAATGATAAATGGCATACAGCATTGCATTCGAAACTTCATCAACACACATGGGAGCGGACATGTCAAAGAATTGCTATAGGTTGCTAGGACAACAGGGCACACAACAGATCAGTGAATTTTACAAACACTGAACGTGATCCTTTAAAGAAGAAGCAGAATTTAAAAACCTGTCTAATTATTACTGATTGAATATTTAATTTTCACCACATTTAAATGGAAATCGAACCTTGGATAAAAAGTGACAGCTCTAATAGACATGCATGTGCACACACACACACACACACACACACACACACACACACACACACACACACACACACACACACACACACACACACACACACAGATGTACACACAGTCATGTTGTGTTCCACTGAAGTTCAGGTCACCCCACCTCACCACAGTCCGGGAGAGAGATGAAATAATGTTCACACTGACAAAGAAAAAACACACTCTCCATCCAAAAAATGAGCTGGGAAAACAGGCGAGCAACACAGCTAGTGAGGTGGAAAAGTATTCCTCATACGAAGAATCAGCACAAAAGGCCAGGCACGCTGGAGACTGAAAGATGTAGCCACAAAATCCTGGCCCTAGAAACCACACAAAAAACAATAACTGTTGATCTATGGAGGATAGAAAAAATATCAGCCCCCCAATGCATTTTAATGCAAAGTAGTAAAATTAGAATGTCTGTCTAGAAATATCCGCTGTCTTTGTCCTAATCCGAGTGAGCAGTGCCAATATTAATACACCTCTTAGAACACAGAGGCAATGTTATTTCATCTGGATATTGAGTATCTGTGTGTGTGTGTGTGTGTGTGTGTGTGTGTGTGTGTGTGTGTGTGTGTGTGTGTGTGTGTGTGTGTGTGTGTGTGTGTGCGCGAGAGTGTTTGCAAAATTACATCTAGGAACAGCCGAAACGACCCCGAGAAGCCAAGTTTAAAAACCACACATACACAATGGAATCTGCACTATGTTTGTTTTGCTTTGTTTAATTCCAGACCCCCAGTATGAGGGCTGATAGAACAGTGAAACAGGAGCTGAACAAGGGCCAGGCGCAGCCAGGAGTGAGACTAAAAGTCCTCACTCACACCTTCCGAAGCCTCCGCCGATGTGTACCTCTTCTGTCATATTTACTGCGATCTTTAAACTGTCATTCAGCAGAGCAGGTCATTGACCCAAGCTGGGTCGACACCAAAGAAGGTCATTTTAGGGACTGTAGAGTTCACCAGCGACAATATCTGAGTAGCCAATAAGCGTCTCGTAAGTTATTAAGAACCAGATAAACTATATCCTTAAAATAAAAATAAAAAAGTTTTTGAATGATTGAGCTAAACTCCCAGTCACTGGACCTTCATTAGGACAAATGCCCTTAAACACTTGCAAAACACTCGATATGGGTATATTCTCCAGAGACACATTGTCTCTACAGTTTGATATCCCCCCCCCCCATTTAAATTGGATGGAGTTTATATTATGGAAGCAACGATGATCATTCGAGTAAATTTCACCTGCATTTATATGAAATACTCTTGAAATCCTGCCAGAAGCAGAAGTGCTCTTTACTGAATTTATGAAGTAGTAACTGACTCTTCCATTATAGATATAAAGTTAACGTAGAGTTCAGTTTTGTTTTGAGGGGAAAATGGTAACAATGCGACAACTGTACTCAGAAACCTGTTATCGCCGATGGCTTGCACCACGGCACGATGACTTTTCGCGACTACAATCACGAATGAATGTGACGAATACCCACAGGGCTGATGGAAACGAGTCAGAACTGCCGTGGCATGAAGGGCAAAATGGAGGAAAAGCTGTTATTGTGTTTGTCTAAATTCCCGAAGTGTGCAATCAACTTTGTGTTTGCATTGAGACCTCGGGAGGAAAGCCGTATCTTGGAAACACTATTCCAACCAAAAGGCATATCAGGTGTTTTAACAGTCAGGTAACTTGTAGGTAGACAATATGTAGCCTATTTGACAGATTTGTTCCATGGTTTCCTGTCTATTGCTCCTCAATAGCTGCAACAATCTAGGAGTTGTGAAAACTCCACCTATTTGGCTCCGTCCTCCACGACTTCCTCAAACACTTCACATGTTCGCTGAAGCCAACAGCGAGCGCAGTGTAAATCGCGCTGTGTCTGACAGGACTGTATTGCAAACAACTTTGATATTGTTTCACAAAAGAAGCCCAACAGTTGTCAGAGTTTCTTCGGGGGAAAGACCTTATTTAAAGACCTAGACAAACGATGCTGATTTAGACGTGAACCATGGTCACTGATGGGAGAGACGGATCATCTGTGCTTCTCTACTTCCAAACAGACAGGCAGGTAATTTTAGACTTCAGGAGAACAAATTGGCCTCTTTCACCCACTCAAGTCAATCAAGAGAGTACGGGGGACTGGAGAAAGAGGTCATCAGACAGACAGGGTGGGTTAAACACTAAACAGGAGAGGATAACAGAGATTAAAGAAGTCTGTATTAAAAAACTAAATGATAGAAAGTGGATAAACAAAGGAAGGGATAGAAAAATAAAATGTGAAAAGAAATATGTCTCTCTGTTCTCCCACTGGTGGTCCATGTTCCCTTTTCTTGATTTAATTGCCCGGGTAGGAGTGAGATCAGAGCGACAGTTCAGCAGTAGGCTTCTATCAGACTTGAGAAACAATAACAAATAAGAAATTAAAGAGATGAGAGAGAGGAAGAGAAAAAACAAGCGATGAGAGTAAAAAGAACTAGAGACCGGTGATGCATAAGGAAAAGGCACATAAAAGAAAACATTTGGAAAAAAAAGGAGGAAGACTGAGTGCAAAAGCTTAACAGAAAGAAAGAGAGGGACTGAGGAAAAGCAGAAACAAGTGGAGCTGGTGGTCCATTTCCTTGTTTTCAACTATATTTAATTACCCAAGTAGGAGTAAGTTCAGTAGATCAGTAGTAGGAGTAGCAGGCCTTCATCAAAGCAGCAGTCACTGCTTATTAGAATATTATTACAGAACAGCAGCAGCCAGCCAGTGGGCTGATTACTGACTGGGTCCAACGGGAGGCCTCATTTGACTGGAATGTACGGAGGCTGAAATGGAGAACAGGGATAAACACAGAAATACCGTTTATAGACTATGTATTTTAATTTGCTTTTATAGAAACGGTGTCCACAGGAGAGACACTGAAAGACCGGCTGTCCTTTTTCATTACAATTTTTTTCCCCAACTACTTTAATTGATCTCTTGTATATTATATAGTATGAATTTTGAATTGCTTGGATTTTCTGAAACCCTAAGATCCAGTGAAAAATCCATTTAATGATCATACATGACCAACATTTGCAACTAATGGTAACAAAGATCTCCCAACTCATCCTTTCTGCTATTAAATCTAATTAAAAATGCCAAAAGAAATGCTGGTATAGATCACTGGATGAGCATATCCGTGTTAAAAAAAAAAAAGAGCAGATTTTACTCAAACGATCCCTCTTCCCATTAAATATATACAGGGAAAGAACACAACCTTTTTAAAGACATGGACAAATACCCCAAAGCCAAAACGCCAACTACGAGATCAAAATACAGAGCCAATCTAGGAATACCAGTTCTATGATGAAACACAAGTAGAACAGCATGCTGGGCAATTAGCATTACCTACAGGAATTCAGATCACATCTCCTCCACCAATCAGGACAAACGGTGAACTTGGGTTGACTGGTTGGTTGACTGGGTGAAATTAGGCAAAGCAATGCCTGATATTTATCCTCAGATTTGATATGGCTGGTTGATACGGTCCTCTACCACACAACACGCACACGCACACACGAACACATTATGAGCACGTGAGCGGTACGCCTTGACAACGCAGGCCAACACAGCATCTCTACAAGCTTACGCACACACACACAGAAACGCGCGCACACACACACACACACACACACACACACACACACACACACACACACACACACACACACACACACACACACACACACACACACACACACACACACACACACACACACACACACACACACACACACACACACACACACACACACACACACACACACACACACACACACACACACACACACACACACACACACACACACACACACACACACACACACACACACACACACACACACACACACACACACACACACACACACACACACACACACCTAGTGTGGTCCAACCGACGACCACCATGACTTCATGAGACACAAACACAAACCACAGGCATTCAGTCATTCCTGACTGAGAAAATATTCATGTCAAATTTAGATTTAGTAGAATTCAAAACATGTGTGTCTGCAAAGTTAATACACAGGGGCAGTGCAAATGTAAATGTATCTATACACACACACACACACACACACACACACTAAAGTTTTTCACCAGTTTTATTAAGAATTCAATTCAAAGGCTACATCTATCTCAAATTGTCGTCTTCTTTATGATCAGATTCTCCTTTAAATATTTTTTTTTTTTTTTTTTTTAAATGCAAATAATGGGACCAAGCCTACATATTCTATAAACTATGTTGCCAAGTTGGATATCCACTATTCAGCATGCATGACTTGGAAACTGTCTTTTTACTTGTCGTCTTTCCTATTCCCATCACTCTCTGTCTCACACAGACACACTGCATTAATACGCATACCAAATCTGAGGTGGCAGAGTGTGTGTATGTGTGTAAAGGCGTGGAGCAAGTCGAGGTTGGCCTAATTGGAGGTTGTTTGTATGTCTGGGAGAGCGCATAAATGATGGAGGTAAAAGAAAAATGAAAGAAAGGGAGGGAGCAGGTGGCCTCCTTCATCTGGACCGCAGCTGTATGCAGCATGACTCACACACTCCTACCTTGACCAAAAGACACACAGACACACACACACACACACACACACACACACACACACACACACACACACACACACACACACACACACACACACACACACACACACACACACACACACACACACACGCAAGTGTACGCGGACATGCATCTTCAAAGACACATTTGTGACTGTACAACACTGAAAACCCTCGAGACATCCTGAATCAGACCACAAAGATCTCTGTGTCACCCACTGCTGTTTGCTTTGATGCCGCAGACGACAGGTTAAGCTATTAAATTAAGAATATATGTACATTATGACAACAATCCTTTGGATGGAGGACCCTTTATATACAAACTGTGTTGGTTTATATCTGTAAGATTTGGTCATCGTTTCAGTCCATGATTATCCTTAACTTTCTCCACTTCAAAATGTCAAACTGTGCACTCGGGTTGAAAGAAAATTGCATTTAGATCACTACTTCAAATGAAGTTGATCATTAATGTCATCAATTATGATAAAAACACAACAAACTAGCACAAAATATGACCTTAAATTCAGAAATTAGAAAGTAAATTACTTCCATTTTTCCTTCATTCAGTCTTTCTCAGCTCTCTTCCTTTTTCTGAGGGGTGTGTGTGTGTGTGTGTGTGTGTGTGTGTGTGTGTGTGTGTGTGTGTGTGTGTGTGTGTGTGTGTGTGTGTGTGTGTGTGTGTGTGTGTGTGTGTGTGTGTGTGTGTGTGTGTCTGTGTGTGTGTCTGTCTGTGTCTGTGTGTCTACATGTGGAGGGGACATGGGGGTGCTTGCCCTTCAGGGCGTAGTTAAGGTCCTTTGGAGCTCGAGCTTTTTTTCCCTCATTTCACTTTGATTCCTGGAACACTTAACATTACACATGCATGAGCACACTCACACTCACACTCTCTTAACTAGACATGGACTCTTACTGACAACAAGTTGGGCAAAAGCTCAAACGCTGTATTCAATTAAACCAGCAAACGACACCACTCCTCATCCCCCATCTCCTCCAAATCACTTTGTGAATGTTGCTTTGATTTTAATCAAATTTGGAGCATGGCAAAACCAAAAAGGCGTACAAAATTCTTAATTTCATGGTGAAATAAATTATGCACCAATGTTTTTTTTGACAGGAACTTGAGCTGGTGATTTCAAAGTCTTGCCAAAAGCGTGTTTATTTCATACTGAGGAATTACACATTTTTACTTATCCAATAGATCATAAACGCCATAAATATTTATGCAAAATGTGCATAATAACCACCAGGATCTATATACACGTAGGGGGCTTTATAGTGCAGACTTGCCTGCTGTCACTGGAATTTGAGCTTCCCACATTGGTCCAGATGATACACATCATCAATGCAGGATGGAACAGCAAAACAGTTCTTGGTGTCTGTCTGTATGTATTCATGTCACACAAAAAATAAGTGTATGTCGGTGTGAATATGAATCAGTCCAGAACTAAAATGCAACAATTTTTCCTTTGGTCTGGATCAAAAGAACTGAACTACGAATGTAAAAACACCCTTAAAGTGCAAAAGAGTGAATTATTTGAGAAACAAAAACCATGAACATTAAATGTTTTTATGTTGCACTACCAAAATTGTTTTGGACATGGCTGTGGGTTGAGGGATGCGGGGGAGGGGGGGGGGGAGCTGTCTCTTGTTGGTATGGCTGGGAAGACCAGTGCTAGACTTGAAAATCTCTGAATGAGGGTATTGGTCATGGAAAACATTGGGGAAATTCCTTGATATTTTCAAGCAACATATAAATTAATGAAATGCCTTTAAAAGTTGGGTAAACTAACACATGTGGAGGATTTGTTGTGTAAAATGGGGCAGAGTGCCTTCCTGACCTCTTCTGAAGAGCATTCTTTCTCCTTGTAGCCTTTTTGTCCACACTTTTTTTTTTTTTTTAACAGTCTGACTTTCCTACATTCTTCATGGCTTGTTGGGATTCCATGTCTTGGATTGTGGTCTCCCTTTGCCATGATGGTTATTTGACTGAACCTTGGCATTGCTCATAATCTGAATTCTTAACATGCCCTTTTCCAAGGTTGGAGCAACAGAAAATTATTGAATTTTCCATTGTTAGGCTACAGAATGCTTGTTTAGAGTCAAATATATTGTGTGTGGTTTCCCCTTTTAAAGTATTTGAATACAGTTTAAATATTTTTAATTTAAAGCAATTTAATCACCATTTGTTATTGTAGATGAATGTGACAACGCAGACCCAGACAGAAAGACTGACCACACTCTTTACAAACGTTACCCTGACTGAGCTATAATCCTTACGAACAGGGCTGGTACGGGCCAGATTTTGATGAGACTCGAGATGAAGGGATGCTACAACTTGTATCTTCCTGATTGGCCGAAGGGATGACATGTTTAATGTTAACCAGGAAAATTGCAAAACAAACAAAATAAATAAAAAGCATACACAATATAAAAGAGCATATGTCTAGCGTGCAATACAAAACTTAGCAGCAAGCAGATATGAACAACAAGAAAACATGTGTTAGCATGTGTATAGCACTATAATAAAGACTTGGCAGCCGCACACTCAATCCAGGCCTGGATATTGTTAAGTTATATACAGTGCCATTCAGGAACACAAACAGCGCAGAACACAAACAGTAACATAAAGAATGTATAGATGCGGAACAGAGAGCCACCACCCACAAAATGTCACTCATTAGTTTGTGATAAAAGAGAACGCTACTTCACATACAAAGTTGGACTCTTGTTGTTTTTGGCACCTGCTGCTTGCAAATATGTAATGAGTCTGCTTTGGAGATCGGTGTTGTAGAAACCATCCTGTCAACCGCTATGTTTTTCTTCTTAAATACGGAATTTAAAGAACAAACTCCAGGAAAAACTTTGATTGATGAGGTGACTTTTGAAAAAGCCAACCACATTACAATGACTTAAACTAGGTACAATTTACTAGATCAAGGGTTCTCAAACTTTCACTGTTGTCGGAACATAACGACGCTCTACAGTGTGCCACCACGACATTCAGGTCAACAGCCTTTATCCTAAACTAATTTCTTTTCATTTTTCCATTACAATAGCAAACAGTTTGCTGAGCTGTGACATCATTTTGCTGATTTATTGACAGCAGTTGTAGCGACACTGACATGAAAAAAGAAATGGCAGGACGTTCTACCAGCTGTCAATCTGAGATATACAGCCTCTGACAAAGGTCGTACTAATAACTGTAGCTGAAAGACTACAGAGTGGTTGTCCTTTACTTTTCGAACCAGAACTTCATTGAATTCCCTGAAACCTTCCTCAAGAGGAACTGTTTAATTAACCTTACAAACACCAGTGGCTTTTTGCTTTCAACGTGTATTATCTGATATTATGTCAATATGTACGGGGTCCAACATGGAGAGTGTGCGCACACACACACACACACACACACACACACACACACACACACACACACACACACACACACACACACACACACACACACACACACACACACACACACACACACACACACACACACACACACCAGCAGAAAAGCCATCAGCTGGGTTTTTAAAGAATTCACCCTGAAACATGACTCCAGTACGACTAGCATATAAACATTTCTCAAACGCTGGTTCCAGAAAAATAATGGTGAAATCTGTATTGTGCAAAGAAAAAAAACACAGACAACTTGAAAAGGGTGAAGAAACCGTTTGTTTGTGTTTAACCTAACCTCAAGGCCGAATTCTGCTCTGACCTTTTTTTTGTTAATAGAAGCCATTGTAATGATTATCATCTAAAAGAGCAAACGTTGCCACATCTCCCAACATTTTCATCATGACACTCTGTACTGTTCTACACACACTTACTTCATTCAGGATGTGTATTAGATCGCAGCAGTCACCTTCTTTCTGTTGTTCTTCACTTCTCAGAATAGTAAAGGTAATCGGCTGGAAATGCGTGTAACAGACAGTTTTGTCAATATTGATATAATCTCAAACTAAACAGTGCAGGAATGGAACGTTTTTCCTCTCCAGCCTCCTTCCATCCATTCACTGCTTTCTTCCCACTCATCAAAATGAAACTGGTGCGCAATCACAAACAGACAAGATGTTCTACTAATGGATTAATGGAAGGAGTCAAATAACTGAATCTTGGATTTGTCTTTTCTATAGTGTGTATACACCACATTCTTTATTTTCAGCTCTTGTTTCTGCCACCTGCATTTGCCCCGTCACATCTTTTCCCCAACTTTCCCTCTGGTTACGTCATTTACACTCCCCTCTCCATTTATCTACTCTTTGTCCTTTACCTCATTCCATCCATCCTCCCCCCCCCCCCTCCAATATCTCTCCCACCCATCCTTTCCTCCATCACTCCCACAGACCCATCAGTGCTTTTCTGACTCCACGCTTGTATATCCATTAGTCAGTGTTATCTTTATGTCAACAGTTCCTCTCAAATATTTACAATAGTCCCTGGTGGGGAGACATCCAGCCACGGGTGGGATGATTCACCCTTTGTTAACGCAAGCCCCACAAAATAACTCCATATCACTCAGAAAAACATGCACATAAATAATGGGCTCCCAAAACACGTTTGTTATACTGAAGCACTTGACATTTAAAAACAGGTTTTTGTTAAGTCAAAAAGAAGAGAGATCGAGCTGGAAAGAAGCAGGAAAGTGATGCGCAGCTGTGTTGGACTAAATGATTGAGCTTATCTCAACATAAGTCAACATCAAAACCACTGAAGTAACAATAACCATAAATCCACAACCTGATAATTTCCTCATAATCATTGTCTTTATGAAATCCTTACGCTACTGATGATCAAAACTTGTTAATCTTTAGCTACAGATTAACAGTTCAGTCTAGATATGTTAAATAATTAGATATGACTAATGGCTGCAGCTTGACAATCACATCTGACAGTAAGCCATATATTTGTTATATTTCAGGAATTGGCACCCAAACAGAAGAATGTCTGCGCCTCCTTAATTGACCAAAATGTGGCTTAGCGCATTGCCATTAACGGCGTAGTCCAGTGATTTAAAAAAATAAATAAATCCATTTAAAAACGTTCTAAAAATAGTTAACAATGACAGCTTTGTTCCAGATGGTCTGTGTTGCACACACAGTGCCGCAGTGATTGTGACAAGGTACTCTGACCAATCAGACTGCAATGTTTTCACGTTACCTTTTAGTACTGCAGCTCCCATGGAACCTCCACTAAGGCGATACCAAAATAGTACCAGGTACTATTCACAACTTCAACCAGGTTAAAAACAAAATAAAGCAAGTAGAGCTGAGCTGACCAGAGCTGATATCAGCATTGGAAAAGAAGCTTAAGTCCAATAAGCGTAGCTGTGGCAATAGGGAAGGCAAAAAAGCCTTGCCGTCTCTGTTCCCTGTAACTTCCTTCAGTCATTACCCACAGTTCATGATTACAGGTCAGGGTAGGGATGTAGACCAACTGGTACATAAAGAGTTTTGCCTTATGGCTCAGCTCCCTCTTCTTCACTACAGTCCAGTACAGCGACCACATAAATGCTGCTGCTTCTCCCAGCCTAATGAAATGAAAAGCACTTATTTCATACACAATCAGCCATACACTAAATTTTGACGTAGTCTTGTTTATTGACATTACTCGATAAGTGTGGGTATGGAGGGGGGGTTCAACTCTTTATACAAAATCAAACTGTAACGATGAGAAGTAAACGTATTTGCTTTGATGTGAATTGTAATAAGCCAGAAAGTGTCGGGACCACTGTTGCACACCAAAGCTAATTTCAGCTTGAGCAACATCGTTTTATAAAAACTGACATTTGATAACATTTAACAAAAGTTGTTCTTCTCAAATCAAGACTGGTGACTGCATTTACCCACAATGCAACAGTAACACATTCTTTTTAAGCACACTGCAGGCAGCAGCAGTAGCCGAGGCGAGAAAACAAAGCAAAACATATGCTTGAACTATACGCCAGCAGTGGCAGATAGACCACCACCAGGTTGACCACAGACATGCTGCACGTGTACACTGCAATACTGATATTCAGGGACACCCGCTGAACACTTGCACAAAAGTCAGGGAAGTAACCACATATTTTAATCTACATACAAACGCACACGTGTCGCGCAAGCAAACATGAGCCCGTGCTTATACACATATACGCACGTATGCAAACATACACACACATGCAATCAACGGAAAATGGATCCCGTGTGAGTTACCGGTTAACTCGGGTAGATAAATAAAATGTTGGCGGCAGCAAGTTTATTTGAAATTTCTCTCCATCTCCTTCACTTTGTGGTGTCTCTCTTGGCCCATCTTTAACCGTGGCCTCCTTCTGTATTTGTTTTAGAGGTGGGACTCTGTAAAGCTGTTCAAAGAAACACGCGCGCACGCGAACGCATTGTGTGTATTCACACACATTGTACAGGCAAAAACACAGACATCGCTTTGATGTCAGACCTCGCGTATAAAATCTAGAGTCAGCTGGTGCTTCAAATTAAAAACTTGTTTCCTCTGAAACAGTCAATTCTGTCTTTTCTTTTGCACCTTTACTGAATCTGAAACTTAAGATTAGAGAGATACGCATGTGATCAGTAACTTATAAAAAACTATTATCCTGCAAATGATCTTTATGGTTTCAATAATCAATGCTGTTGGTAAAGGTAACTTCCAATTCACCAAGAAATCTGGAAATGTGACAACAAAAATGAATAAAACCTGTAAATTTACAGCGTGGATATACATTTCTTTTGTACAATATTACAGCACAAGGGAGAATTAGTTCTATTAGGCCTGGCACCTAAAAACAGGACCATGAATGCAAGGAAATCTAAGCTGTTTCACAAACTTTTTTTTAACAGAGAAAAATGAATATTATTTAACTGGTTTCATGAATCAAATAACTCGGTGGTATAGAGATATTGGTTTTCCAATGGGCTCAGTGCACATTCAAAGGATAAAATGACAACAGCTTTGTTATGAGGAATTATTAGCAATATTTAGATTCACTTTCAGTTTTTCTTTTATATGACATGGATTAGATAACTCAATGGCTTGTTTATAACTTGTACAAGAACTTTCATAACAGAATAAAGCCATAAAAATGGCGTTAAAATAATAAAGATTACTATGAAAAAAGTAACATTTTGTATGTATTAAACATGTATTAAAATTGAATAAGGTGCCCTAAAAGGGTTTTTATGTCTGCCGCTGCTAATAGTTGGCAGTAGAAAAAAAAAAGCTAAACTAATGAAGGGCTCTGTAAATAAGAACAGTCTTTATTACTTTGAATAAGTACGTGGAGGAGAGCAGAGAAACAGATGAAGACAGATTAAAGTAAAAAGTTGGTATTTTATATTATTGTCATCATGAAGTCATCAGTTTAGTTTTGATGATTATGATGATGCACGTTCCTGGGTAGTCTTTCAGCCCTTGCTGCACTGGTAGTAAACCTTATACCTCCATAGACTACACGCTAATCAAGGAACACACACACACACACACACACACACACACACACACACACACACACACACACACACACACACACACACACACACACACACACACACACACACACACACACACACACACACACACACACACACACACACTCATTCTCCCGGCCTGATGCTGGCATGTGTGACCAAGGATGTGAGGGGTAACGTTTCAAAACGCACCGCCAATTCTGTTCAAATACAAAGATGAAGTACCCTTACAGGGACAAACACGCACATCTGCACCAGAAAAAAACGGGGGGAAAAAAAAAAAAATTGGAATAAACATCCTGAACTAATGTGAGTGAATGATAGAAAAATTATTTGGCAGCTAATAATAAAAGTCGGTCTTGCCTAGCATTATTGATAGCTCTAACAGTTACAAACAGCTGACTGCATTTTGTAAACCAGAATATAATATTAGCACACGAGTGTGAGCCAATGTACAGTATAACAAAGAACTTTTCTTTTGTTTCGCTCTTTATCTGGATTTTAAAATGCATTTTTCAAAAACTTGGAGTCTGTATACTGTTCATCAAATTTTGGCTCTGTCAGTCTTCATACTGTACATCAATTCTGTGATCACATACTGAGAAATATCATATTCCTGTTTGTTACACAAGTTCAGAACTGGTCTCAACCGGTGCTGATAAAAGCATTATCAACACAGTCATGGCTATCTTATTTCTAATGTTTGGAGAGGTTTGCTCAATTTGACATATCAAGACTGACCTGTCCAAAATTACAGCAACAACACATGTTTTGTTATGTTTTAGGGTGGACTATACTCTTTATAGACTCTCTGATTGAGCCATCACCTGTTCTGTGACTTCTGAGATCTGACACTAAGAAAATATGAATTGTCAAATATCCATACTTGGCCTCACATCTAACCGTTTGCAAACTTTTTTACTCGCTTCCCAATTCTTTGTATTTCGTAGAAATGCAATGAGAGTCCCTGTTCTTATCACCCAGTGAGACTTATACAAAAAGTCCAAACAACATGACATGTAATGCCAAATTGAATTAACAGGCTGGCCAGTTAGAGAGCAAATTAAAGTCTCATAACAATGAGTCAGTAAACCTGTGGAAGGTGTTAATACAAAGACTACGCCATGTGTTTTTGAGGATTCGGTGTCCATTTCTGCAAAATCTCTTGTCTGTGTCAAAAGTCATGTTGAAAAGACAAGTGTAACTGCAGCTTTGGGCACCAGAATTATCTTCAGACCAATGAGAACTGGTTGTGGTTTCTGGGTTTAGTCTATCACCAGGACAGACACAGGAGAACATTCCAAGAGTCTTTGCATATTGTATTGGACACTGGGACAAACCACACTTAAAATCAAAGTTGAACAATATTTCTCCTCACGTAATAATGAAGAGGCTTTTCAGACTTCTGTGTAAGGCGCAGATTCACATGCCTCAGATTTTCTGAGCATCCTACGATAGATAGATAGATAGATAGATAGATAGATAGATAGATAGATAGATAGATAGATAGATAGATAGATAGATAGATAGATAGATAGATAGATAGATAGATAGATAGATAGATAGATAGATAGATAGATAGATAGATAGATAGATAGGTAGGTAGATAGATAGATAGATATACACACACATTTTCATAAAAAGGCAACCACTAAACTGGCAACACCCACTCTGCACAGTAAAGTGGGCGGAGCCACCGGAAAGCCTGAATTCCAACAAACATAATCCCTTTCTCAGCTGACATTACCGGCTGGGCTCGGCTCGAATCTAATCTGTGTTTTTTGGATTTCCATTGTTTGTAGATGGTGTGTGAGATCTGCCACTATTTCAGTATAGCCTGTACGGCGGGCTGTTCTCAAGGAACAGGGTTTATCCGCTCGATTTAGGCTCAACCCCAAGTGCTTTTTCACAGCGCCTTAGCTGAATTATTACAAAAAAATATTCAGAGTGTGTGGTGAGGACAAGGAAGAGAGAGCATGCAAGGGTGCGGGGGGGAGAGAGAGAGAGAGAAAGAGAGAGGGAGTGAGGGAGAGAGCACTCTCTTAGAGCTTAGGTGTAGACGGTGTATACCAGATGTCCACAATCACATCAACCAAAACAAGCTTTCAACTTCAGCCAGAGTTTATTTTCTATGAATCTGCTGGATTGAATTACAATTGACATTAAACCGAAAGATGGCAAACAAATAAAGTCAGCCCAAAAGAATAAAATTGGGACCATAAGTAGGAAACAACTACATGATGAGTGTAATAAACATTTTAAAACGCTTGTTTTTCATGGCTTTCCACAACTACAACACTCCACTGCTTTTTCTCATCAAGTCCACTGCAACAGCTGAAGAACATCTCGTGCTGATGCTGTAACACACACACACACACACACACACACACACACACACACACACACACACACACACACACACACACACACACACACACACACACACACACACACACACACAGCCGTTCCCGCATGCACAGACACACACACAGGCAGGTCATGGCCTCTTATTAATATTTCCTACTCTGGAGTGTTCTTTTGGCAGACTGTGCTGTGCTCTTGCAGTGTGTGGTCTGGCCGCACAAACACATCAGAGTTTCACCAAAAGCTCCCTAAATTAACTTTTATTGCCATTCTAAGACGTGACTCATTGGACTGTCACACTAATAAGGGCTTCCCCTACTTCTATCCCATTTTTCTCCCGTTCTTCATTTATTTCTGTTACCGCGTCTGTCTTTGAGCCTTTCTCTAGTCATCATCATCCCTGCCACCGTGCCTTCTTTCAGTACCACGTAGTGTAACGTAACGATTTATTCCAAAAGCATGGTGTGATTATAACAACATTGTTTGTCTTTTTTCAAAGTTTCAACTGACCTAATTTTTCCTGTCACGTAACAACATTTCAGTCGTGAAATGAATGAGTGCCCTTTCTGTGGAAGTACTACAACAAATCCTCTCGGGGGAGAGGCACACCCGTACAAAATGTCTGACTGAAACACGAGCGACTATGGGTTTCCTTTGCCATATGTTCACACTGATTTCATTGGTGATACGTTTCAATTGGTGAAGAATACATTCAACCAGAGTAAGAATAAGCCTTTGAGGTTTAAGATCGTGAGTGATTGTAGGTGCTTTCAGAAGAGGTATTTATAGGTTGTCAGGCCATGTTTTAGGACAGAGAGGGACTCTGCTGACGGACCTTTAGTACAAGCACAATAGTGGCCAGTGTTACAGTAAACGTTTTGGGCAGTTTCCTATTTTTTTTTTTACTATTAGTGAAGGTAGTGTGTGTTCATGAGGAGGAGGATTTAAAGATCCTTAGCATGCCAGCAGTATGCTATGCATGCCAATGTTGGTCTGCCAGTTGGTCTATTGGTCCACCTCTATGGTCCAAACTGAATTATCTCAATGACTTCATGAAATAAACTATCTTTGGTTGAGTGCAGACAGTAGAGTTGTGCTGAATCCTCTTTCCCCACAGGAACTGTTAAAAATCATAGAATTAACATTAGTAAAACATTAGCATCTAATATAACCTGCTGTTTGTCCTTTAAACTGGAAATCAGATAACATGGGCTACCTAAATGTTTATTACACTGAGGTTTACTGACGGGAGTGTCAGAATTCAATAGCCCCTCACACTGGTGCACACAAATCATTTGTCACATTTGCACTCAGTAACTTTATCCTCCATATAAGAGCAAAATGCTTGCACTAAAGAGTCCTGCTTAAGCGCGGTGCCTGAGCATTTTTGCTTCTCTTTGCCACTGAAATGAAAAAAAAACTAAGATTTTACATCCACGTATTGAAAGAAAAAAAAAAAGCAACAGCAATAAAAGACAGACTGACTTGCATTCAATGCAAAAACAATTCTGAAAACATCTGCAAGGCACAACAGCTCTGCTATCTGAGTGATTGATTTCAAATTAGCTTCTCGTCTGGCACGATGTAACCGCTGTTATTTTTCTCAGCCTGTAATCCGTTCATCATGTCAAAGTCTGTCATATATAATTAATCTCTTTTTATTTGGCATGGTATTAATTACTCTGTTATTGCTGTCTGTTTGCAGTCAGCCTAAACTGTCAAAAAATATATATTTATGCACCGGGTAAAAGAGTCCTTGTCTGTACCACCATGTAGTGTGATGAAAAATGAGGGTAATGTCGCATCGTATTAAGTCTGCAGACCGAGTTTACGAGCTGTGTTGAGTGGATGATGTGCCAGCTGAACTGGTGTTCTGCATTCGCCCGTTTATATATTGTACGTGTTGCCGTCAAACCTCCATCTCCTTCTCTGTTGCAGTTGTTGACAATTCATTTCTCAAACAAGCGGCGTCCAAATATATGCTCTGTGTTAATTAAATGCACAGTTAAATTATCTTCCCATTTTCTTAGCTGTAAATAAAACTTTGCAGTGAGAGATGGCGTACTAAACAGCGACGCTGCCAAAATAAAATCTCCCCAGTCTGTATGGAGCGGAGTTCAAAGGGGGATATTTGCTCTCAGCACTTTCTAATATTCTCACTTAACACAATAAATCCCAGATGGTAATTATGTTTTTGCTGATGAAAGTATGTGGTACCATGGGTCCAATGGAAACAAAAGAGACTTGCATTAATTAAAGCACTTGTTCAGGTACTGACCAATGTTTTGTTAAAACAATTAGATTCTGCATATGACTACTTAAATAGATCCGTATGACAAACAGTGTGTGTGAGCATAGATTTCCTCAGTAAGAGTGGAAGAAAAAGACTGCTTTGTGTTTCAAAAATTCAAGATAAGATGACTCTTTACCGTCTCCTCTTGTTCAGTGTCTTCATCCCTCCTCCATTATGGTACAGAACGTCTGCTGTCCATCCCTGACACACAAACATAAAACACTCCCAACCACAAGACCTTTTCTGTGCTTTAAAACTCTGGATTATACAACAGGAGTAATGGTATGGGTTTCAACTTTTCCCACCATCGACATCATCATTAGCTGCCCACAACACTGAAACACTTCTTCAGCTTCTTCCTACCGTCATTCCCTCATTGATATTGTGCTGTACACATTCCTATTTTTAGATACACTTTGACTTTTTTTTTTTTTTTTTTTTTAATCAAATGGTTTATGCGAGTATTGTCTTGTCTTGTCTCGTCTTATTTTCTTTGTTTTAAAGGTAGTGGTAGTTTTTACCCCGAAAAGCTTGTTTGTCAATGCCCATTAAATAACAAAAGGAGGAGAAGAAGACCAGGTTTCTGCGAGGCTCCAGTAAAACGAGTGCTGCACTATGATATTATAGGCTACAAACAGCAGAAAGATGCAGAGACGACAAACTGTCAAAAGGTTCCGTGTGAAACTGCTCCAACAAAAAAAGATGTGCCATCTCTGCAAGGTAAAACTAGCACATCATAAGTCTACCGCGGGTATGCACAGTTATTTGACAGTGAAGCACCAAGCGGACAGTCCATCCACAGATCAACAATCCATGGCTAACTTTGACACTAGATGAAGTAAGTTTGACGTTAGACCTGCAGAGCAAACAACTTCACCACATCTTCAACTCAAAGATAAAAAATAATGACTTCTAATCAACTTTGTCAAAGGTGAGGTTTTTAAAGTTCAATGGCATTTGTTGAGGTCGAATTTGTGTGTGTGTGTGTGTGTTTGGACAGTTTTCAGTTAATAGTCAAATAGATCGAAAAGTAGTTTTGCATTGAATGCCCATCGTGTTATTATTTGAAAAGTATGTCGTTACAAAATGAGAGGCTGCCATTGCATGTTTGTGGTTGCCCTGTTTCCAATGTTACCCAAAAGCTCACTATCAGTCAAAAATATCAGAGCCGACACATGGGTCTCTCCCTGGCGATCATACAGGTTTCATCCGATACCCACTCAGACTGTGAGATCAAACACTTCATGCGAGCCACTGATCACTGAATGGGCCACCATACAGCTGGGGAGCGTTCAAAGACGCTGAGGTAGGTAGGCAAGTGAGGTATGCTGGCTGCGGCTGTTTCCCTCTCATCCAACTACCCAAACAGACATGCACATAAACCTGTGCGCGCGCACACACACACACACAAGTGGCACATTCCTTCTGTGACACAGTAGTGCCCAAAAAGGGGGCTCAGGTGTTTCTGCCTTTGTAGTCTTACAAACACCAAGACAGAGACAGAAAGTGAGTGAGACAGAAAGAGAAAGGGAGGAGAAAGATATGATGTTTTCCTTTTTCTGCCTCGGCTGTGAAACCCCATCCCGCTTTCATTCCCCCTTTCATTGTGTCAGTGTCTCTTTTGTGTGCATTGCTGACGAAGCCCTCTTGACACTGAAGAGGTTATCCAGCTGATACCCGACTCCCATTGAAGATGCCACACACACACACACACACACACACACACACACACACACACACACACACACACACACACACACACACACACACACACACACACACACACACACACACACACACACACACACACACACCTCTTTTCTTTAGTTTGCCTACACACAAGCCTCTGTCTCTCAATTTCTTCCTTTCTTCTTTTTTGCGGGTCTTTTAGTCACTTTTCTGCCACCCTATACACAGGTCACACCACAAAAAGATACCACAGAAGTGTCGGAAAACACTTACATCACCGTCAAGAGGGAGGAAGGAGGAGGAAGAGGAGTGGGAGTACAGAGGCCAATATCCTTTCTCTTCTCCCATCTGCAATGCCATTCTCCTTCAGTTTTGCCTCTTGTTTTCATCACCTTGTAAAGAGAATTACACCCACTAACTAAACCAACCAGGTACACGACACCACACGTCAGATCCTGAGCGATTTAAGTTAGCTACCGTCCAACCATACCTTCTTTTTGGTTGAGTCTTTGCTGAAACACATGGAAAGTTTTAAAATTCCCTGTCAGGTGAAAAACACCTCCGTCAGACCCTGAGTGTCCATCATGTCAGAGTGTCATCATTCAAGATAAGGCTGGGTGTGTTTTACAGTGTTGGGCTGAGTACGATGAGACCGCGGACCAGTGTGTGTGTGTGTGTGTGTGTGTGTGTGTGTGTGTGTGTGTGTGTGTGTGTGTGTGTGTGTGTGTGTGTGTGTGTGTGTGTGTGTGTGTGTGTGTGTGTGTGAGAGAGAGATTTTTTGTTTTTACTTATTTCTCAGTCCAGTCAGTAACTACAATGATATGCAAAAAAAAATTAACAGACATCAGGAGACATTTCATGCTCGTGTGGCAGCCAACTAAATGTCAATACATGGAATCTTTACAACAAACTTATCAATATCAAATGAAAATAGACTTATTTTTGACTGGACTGTTTTTTCATAGCCATTTTAAAATTACACTTGTGTGCTGCGATGTCGGATGCTACGTTGTGTCACCTTCCTCGACTACACACAGGCAAAGTTTTATCTCCAATATATAGAAACAATTCACAATTATGTTTTTTACATCATTGTCATGTGATGTGCATATGTGATAACTGTTGTGTGTAATAAAAAAATAAAAATAAATCAAATGACAATTTTTTTTGACTTGTTTGTTGGAGTGCAGTTGTTAGGCCTTTCAGCTCAAGGCTCCAGTGTACCACCAGGTGGAGTCTCGCATACCACCAGTGGCACATCTATGGCATTTTGTGAATCACTGGTCTAGAAGAAGCAGTAGTCGTGGTTATGACAGCAGTGATTTTAGTTTTAGTAACCTACAACTGTCGTAATGATCAATCTTGTTGTTGATTTAAGAAGTTCCTCAAAGTTTTACAGCGTTTAATTAAAAAAGAAACGCAACAAGAAAAAAAATCTTAGAAAAGGAGCCACCAGGAACCATTTCATTGTTAAGGTGCCATGCTACAAATAGGTAGAAAAGCATTCTATCGCCAAGTCCATATTCTGAACCTGTACGATTACACTTAATCCACAGCCAGCAAAAAGGCCATTAAAGGCTTGAAAGTAAACATCAAGTGAACCTCCCTGAAGTGTCAACAGGGAAGTCCAGAAGACACCCATGTCTGAACTGGAAAAGAAGAATAACTCTTTGCAATATACAGTCTACAGTCTAGCGCATTAGTACTGACCGCTGGGACAGCTCTGCAGTAGAGATGTATGTCTGTATAAGCAGATATAAGTATGATATAGTAGGTGGTCATAGATGCCTCGGTGTCAGCTCATGCAGGATCATTAAACATTCAAAAAGACACCATGTCTTTACACGCACACATAAACACACTCAACCCTTTGCACAGACAGAGCTCTTAAAGCTATGACCCTATAGATGATTCATTTTACAACCGGGCTGGCCCACGTTCAGTGTGATGAAGGTTTGATTTTAACCTCTATCTACTAAGCTGTAGATGTCTGTGTTCCGCTTTGTACGCATAAAACCATTGGGAATATGATACTTCACGTTAAACAGAAAACAAAGGAAACTGCTTGACAAAGATCATCACATTCAACATGAAATACTTCCTTACTAAACCACAAACTGGCCCTTATCATTTTACTTTTTGTAAATACTTATAATTATTCACTTTAATTCAGTAACCAGGAACTGTGCACAACTCACCTCAGCCAAGGATGTAATACAACAGCTTGTAGGATGTATGCTGTACAGTAGCTGCTTTCTTTTCCAGGTCACCTTAAAAAAAACAGTTCAAAACACTCACACCGCACAACTGCAGGGGGCGTACATGCATAAACGCGTACACACACAACTCCAAGAGAAAACGTAACAAGAAGAAAAGGAAAAGCCGGATAAACTGTTGAGAATTCAAATTCTAGATGATAGAATTGTTAAGTGCAAAGTGCTTGAAAATTAAGTCAAATTTATGCTCCATCATGGTGAAAAATCTGTTGTAGTGAAAACAAATAAATACCACACCGAGAGATCCCGCAGTTGCATAGCCGGCATACTTTCAAGGATTTCCATCCCAGTGTTTGTGTCTGACAGCCACAGTGAGGCTAAATCAGCTTCAAAGCCTTTTTGGTGATTCCCCTAATTTGCATAGGTTGGGTTTCCTAACAGTTCAGTGTAAATACAATTTGTTTCCTGTTGGCCCCTACAACTCTCAACTAGCCACAAGACAATAACAAACTGAAGCTAAGCAGTCTGGGAAGATGTTTCAATAAACAGTCCGTTTCTCTGAACTTTGTGATGCCTCTGCTTTAACGGCACGTATGTACAAACACACACACACGGACACACACACACACACACACACACACACACACACACACACACACACACACACACACACACACACACACACACACACACACACACACACACACACACGCACGCACGCAGAAACCACTCTAAATGACTCCCCCTTTACTTTAGGAAAAAAAAATCCCATCCCCTCACTTCTTACCACTACATTGACCAACCCTCACCTCTTTTCATCCTCGCCATATTCCCCTCTTCTCTCATCTCTCCATCCCAACCTCTCAACAATTTACATCCAGAGGTTGAGAAGCAGCTGGACAATAAAAGCAGCTTAAAAGGACACGCTCCCACAGTGTTTATGTTAGCCAGCCCCGAGCAGCAATCAAACCGAGGAGTAAAGAGGCCGGTTGTTTTGGTTGCTCGCCAGGTTTGTGTGTCCACATCGATCTCTGGCTGTCGCAGTCAAAACGACTTCAGGACAGTCTGGGGCAGACATTGTGTAGGCGTGCGTGTGTGTGCGTGTGTGCGTGCGCTGGCATTAGTGTGCGTGTGCGTCGTCCGAGGGGCCTGGGTCTGAGGGGCTTTTAAAACACCGCTCAATAACATCGTTTCTCCAAACAAGCTGTTGGGATGATCAGATTGTACATGAACAGAGGAAACATGCAGATGAAAAAGATTCAACTGGTCCATCTTAAACTACTTAACTGCACTATCACTCTACCTGCAGATATAACAAGACTCGTGCTGATGTGACAGATCAGGTTAGTGCACCTCTTGTTTGATACGGCCTGTAAACTCTCGGGTGGTGGTTTCCTCAACTTGACGGTTTAAAATATAAGAAGACATCACTTTCAGAGGAGCAGACACGCTGGTAAATATTGCAAGATGCATTTTGTCCTTTGTTTTTAGGTCACCTTCAGCAGGTCAGGCGTCACATTTGCAAAGGAGGCTGACTGAGAGTCTCTGGAGCTTAAAGGTAGTGGAAAACATTCTTATTTCAATCCACTGTATATACACTATTTGTTTTACAATTTAACATTTACTTTCCAGGGCTTATTTTATATCTGTACATGCGTTATAGCTTTAATTACATTTTTGTAATATTGTTCATTCCTTTGCTCCGATTTGAACCTTTTTGCATCTTTATCTGTTCAAATTAATGTGCGGCTGTTAGGAGAAGCGTTATCTTATCTTACCACAATTACGCAAACAATATTTAAAGAGATCAACAAAGCATTACCATATCTACTTGTAATGTAGATTCATTGTTGGACTTCTTACAAGAGATTACACAGAAAGACAAACAGAGGGGAGCAAAAACAATGTTCAAAGTTCAAAATGTTTGATGCTGCTACCACAGTGAGTTCACCTTGTGTCAATATTGAAAGTCAGTGGAATATCACATACAGCATGTAGTTAATGTTTAGACTGATATTTGGTTGGAAACATTGTAAAGAAATGTTGAGGTTTCATGTTGAAGTGCAGCCACATCCTCTTGTCAGATTCTGACACACACACACACACATCAACTTCATTTGTGGTGGGAGATTCATCTCCACATCTCTCCAGTCACACATACTTTCATCTACTGTACATGCCTTTCAACGAGGATGACCTCATACAAAGAAATCTCTTTCTTACAAACACATGACCACAGTCTGTGGATTTGTGGTTGCAGTTAAGTTTCGAGTGCTGCAGGGTCTGAGGTTGGTGCTCATTAGCCAATCAAATATTGCAGACTTGAACCTGTCTGTGTAGCATTAATTTAAAATGCGTTTCTTCGGCTGACAGTGATGGGATGAGATGCTACCATGGGACTAAAACATCGTTTGTGCGCACGGTTTCAGGGGGGTTAGGAGTCATCTGTCAGCCAGCTCATATGAACACAATTTCAATGTGAATCTGCAACGTGTACAGATCTCATATTTGACCTCTGGGCAGGCAAGCATGCAGCAAACTCTGCACAACAGGGACTACAAGGAGTGACAACAGTAAACACCCACGAACATTCAGCTCACTCCCAAACAAAGCACAGACACTTGACCTGATGTGCAGCAGCATGATTAATGAAAAATCAGCTACATAGCAATACATAATTAAGGGTTAGTATGATAAACTCACAAAAACCCTGGCATTAAGATGACAATTTTAATTGTCATAAATCAAAATTTCCAACTTTATGATATGTATATATATATATACATACAGACATACATACATATATATATATACATACATATATATACATATATACATACACACACACATATATATATATATATATATATATATATATATATATATATATATATATATATATATATATATATGTATGTATATATATATATATATACATATATATATATATATATGTATGCATGTATGTATGCATGTATGTATGTATATAAAGAGCAGCACATTACTAACAATACACTGATATGACTTTGAGGGTTATCAATGACTGCAGTGAGTAAAGCCAACATGTCCAGAATCTGCATAAATCTGAACTAAAAGGAAACTAGCCCAAACAACGTTAGACTTTAACATGAATTTCTGAAATCAACACAAAGCCTCACAATGCACACATCAATCAACCAAAAGGAAACGGTTCAACCGCCGGTCATTAATTCACAACAGCATCACTAGCAGCAAACACCAGTGACACTGCTTCTTACCTGGATACTATCTTGTTGAGGTGAAGCAGAGTCATCAGCATCTCTGACGGCAAACAAATCCTCTCTGAAGGGTGAAGCCAGGTTCAACAGAAGCAGGAATCTCCAGGCAGACTTTAACTATTTATTCAGACAAAGCCGACATATTTAGATTTTGAAAACACAGGTGGCATGGCCTCTTCATGGATTGCTACGTGAGCGACAGGAGAAGCAGAGTTTGCGCATTGCATGTCACGCTAATTGACGCGTGGTTTGAGTGGGCGGGGCTAAAGTGGTTTAAATTAGCCGCCTTTTGCAAGAAATTATGCTGTTCAATTCAGCTCAGCATAATCTCACAGCCTCAGTCTTCATAGTCAGTCAGTGAATTTGAGTCTGGTTATACCTGGCAAAGCTTAGCTTTTTTTTGTTGTTGTTGTATTTTGGCTCGACCAACAGAAAGGCCGACCTATAACCCCATGTCTGTAAATGAGTGTGATAGCTACAGCGTTGGTAGGCAGAATCATGTGACTGAGTTTTCAAAATAAAAGCTTTGATTCAAACCAAAAGCCTTCCCGTGTTTAATTCACAGTCCGGTTATATAGTAGAGAGTGTTCCTTGATTTTGATATTCATGTCCTGGCTATATATTAGAGGCACTGTCTTGCATAAAATGTACAATGAATGACTGGATTATTTTCAGATGGACCACCAGAAAACTAATCAGAAGTAGCGAATCTAAACCGAAATAACTTGTGGGAAAAAAAAAGATTGACATTAGAGAAGTTGGGAGTCTATGGAGATGGATGTTTTTTTGGAAATAAATACATTCAACATCAAGTTGCATGCCAGGCCAGGGAAAACAACCTTTTTTCCTTTTTTTCAGGGAGGACAGACTATCCCTACTGTGAGGAAGGATGGAGGCTTATTGTGTCTGGAACATGCTGGCTGTCCTTCAGCGCCGCTGAGTAAATACTGGCAGTGTGACAACAGACCAACTAGAGCTGAGGAGGCTGTCACCCTCAGCACTTATCAGCTCATGTATCTTCATGCTCTCTCCTTCACACACACACACACACACACACACACACACACACACACACACACACACACACACACACACACACACACACACACACACACACTCATGCCGCAAATATACATGACCTTTGTTAGAACCTGCAGATACATATTTCACAAATAAATGACAGCAAGAAGTGAACAGGATGAAGACAGATGAGTAACGTCTACTTACATTCAAGAAGAGAACAAACCAGACAGATGATGCACATCAAAAAAAAGTGACCATACAAATACAATACACACAAATTCCCTGGAAGTAATTTCTCAGCCTACGCTTTTATTACTATCGCAGCATCTGCTCTGGGAGTGACAGTTCTCCTCAGATCTCCTCAAGCCTGAGAGCAGATAACAGCCTGTCTGAGTGCTACTTGTTGCAGGATCAAGCCACCCTCATCGCACACACATGCAATCCCCATGCTCATAATCTATCTATCTGTCTAATCTCTGCAGGCACCACTCCCCTTCTAAGTACCTCCAGTTCACGCTCTGCTGATGAATAGCAATCAAGTGCCGCTTGTAGGTGAAAATGTCACACAAATTTATATTTAGATTACAGCCATTGTCATGACCCTCATGACAGACTCATGCAATCTGAAACAGCGGGACAATGAGGTTATGGAGGTGGCGTTCCTCCCTATGTGAGTGCATCTTCTCCCTCACCAAGGCTTCGTGTTCATCTGATGCCTTATTTATTTATTTTTTTAAATAGAGGAAATGCTTGTTGACAATGGTTGCAGGAGTTACATCACCTGCCAGCTGTATTTTTTATTTATGCGACTATCTTCAAACAATTTTCAGTATCTTCATGAAAACTATGTGTCATAGTTACACTGTTATCTTGAGCTTTTCAGCATTTAAGTTCAATCTTCTTTGTGAAAATTTTGAAACAGAAACACAGTACTGCTGCAGAGTGCTCTCTTAAACATGTCGATATAATTTCCTTGAATAAATTTGTGGCTTTTCTGATCAGCGAACCTCAGTTCTGTGCCTTACATTAACTTCTTGCTTTAAACTATCTTACTTATTTTTTAAATGAAATTTCTGATTGTGTTAAAGCTAAAATTCTTCTGTATTAAATTTCTAAATAATTTGGTCTACCCTCTCTAAAGCAGCACTGGTCAGATGTGTTGAAGTGTGGATAAAACTCCTTCCCCCTCATGATCCTCCATCCAGGTAATTGCAGCAAATATTTGAGTTTCCTACAAAATTGGGCCGGTATCATTAACCTCAAAGCTGCGGTAGACCTCAAGGAAAACTTTGCAGATCAACGTGTTTACTATTTGCGAATTCAACTGCACCTTTCACCTTTGAGATCAGTGTTGGGCAAGAAATGACACCTTCAGGCAACATCTAGTGTAAATACGAGTTTATTAGGGGTGAAAATGTTCCATGATAAACAAAAGAGGGGAAAAACAAATTCACAGTACATTTCATCAGTTCGTCTCTCTAACGTGGTGCACTGAAACATTGTACAACTTCAAAAACCCCATTGTTGCTCTGCACAAATATGACGTCTCTACAAAAATACTTTCCTTAAAAAGAAAAAGGTTTCAGGCATACGGGAGCACATTGGTAAAATTATCAAGATTTTCAATCGCTTTTATTTGATCCTCAAAAAATGGCAGCCAGTACAAATATCAAGCACACATCTCAATCTTAAGAGTCCATAAAGAGTCTATTTTCTTATGTAATTGGGACATGCAAGAACAATAACCCTTCATGAGCATTAATGTCATCTGCAGCTCGACACTCGCAAAACAGAGAAAACCCACCGGCAGCAAACTGAGGATCTGATGGTCGAAAACGCAACACAAAACAGAAGGCTATTGGTCCTGATGTTTGGGTATACGAGAGCTGACTGGTCGAACGCAGCTGGGTGGATGGAAAGGATCCTGATCCTGTGGTGCTTTCACTCAAAGGCGATTGGTCAGATGAAGGTTCGTCCAATGGGAAGGTGTTGGTCGTTTTAAGGAGAGGTAGGATAGTTGTCATGGTCAAGGTATCAGGTCCAAGGATGAAACTAGTATATCTATCGTTTTACAGTACTTAGATTACAGAGTGATCAAGACTGCTGACATGTCACCTCATGAACTATTGTTCCTTAAACATGCACCAATATACATTATTGTTAGTCAATCTACTGTATCATAACAGTAAAAATAACGAATGAGTGCAACTACAGCTAAGCATTCAAATTTGATGGACCAAGTTATCACACTTTTAGTTTGGTTCAATCAGCTGTCGAAGGACAGATATAGAGTGGAAGCTAATGTTATTTTATCAGCGATCTTTCTTGAGCAATTCATGTACACGAGCCAACCTATCTATATTTGTGTCGTAGAAGCTATCCAGATTGCGTGCGACGGGACGGTTTGGCATAGATTTATGTTTATGGCAAATGTCAGACTTAAACAAAAGAAGAAGAAAAAAAGACAATTACTAATAATTAATGAAATGTGGCAACGGTCTCAATTAAATAACTGCATTGTTGTTTAGGCTCTTTGCACAACAGTCAGGTTAACATCTGGCCCTACTTTACAAACAGTGATCCTTCATTTCCCTGTAGAGCAATAATGAGGACACACATTGGAGTGGATGAGCCGCATTTACAAAACCAACCCTTCATTACCATTAAGGCCGAAAGCTAGCATCACGTGTACTGTAATAACCGAACCACACAGGACGATGGAGCACACCTGGTTCAAAAACATCATAAAATCCATTCAGCTATCAGAGCTGCGAGAGTGTTTGTTTGTAAGAGCAGGACAGTCTTTTCTGGCATTTCAGAACAGCTGTGGTCTCGCAAGTAAAGGTCAGATCCGTTTAGTTTATTGCATCGCAAGCTAAGTAGAATGGATTTTTACTAGTTTTGGATCAGTGTGTGATTGGTGCACTTGGTGGAGGTCACAAGACACACTCGAGTGAAAAGAAAAAAAGCAAATAGCATAACCAGACATAGACATTTTTCAAAGCGCATGATAATTATTAGACCAAATAAAAAAAAAAATCTCTCAATACAGTATAAAACTGACACTGAAAGAACTTTACAAAAATGATGCACTGTTCTGCTTTTTTTCTTTTTACATTTACGGAAAAAACAAGCAAATTAGCTAGTAGATCTATCAAAGGGAACACCAAATTACCTCACTAGAACTAAAAGAAAATTCGGGAGAAAAGGAGGAGGAAACACTTTACAGTGTGGAGAAATGTTAGTGCTTAAGTCTCTCATACATCTTTCTGTGGTGATTCACCCTCCCGAGTTTCTTTATTCCAATTCATCTAATATTTCCATTTAGCTATTGACTATTTGTTAAACAAATCTTAACAATATAATTTAACATATCTAATGCTTTAAAGCATCTACACTTCAGATTGTTGTTGTTTTACATTAATATACGTGTCTACGACGAAGATGACACTCTGAGCACAAGCATATAGTTGGCGTACACTTCCTTTAATATCTAGAAATAAAAGAATTGTCAAAGAGGGAAAAAAACACATCCGTATTTACGTACATTACCTCAGTGGAAAATAATAAGAACTCTCGGCATTGTTTGGCTCTTACTGCACAAGCATATTTTTTACAACAAACTTTCTTTCATTTAAAGATCATGAGAAGGGTTCGCCCAAAAACTTTTTACCTTGGTAATCATCTTTGCTCAGTTGGCCGAGCTACAACTGAACAAAGATGACATGAATGGTGGAGTACTGTTGGAAAAACTTTGCCTTGTTGTGGTCTTCCTTCCTCTCTCCGGGTGTGCTCTCGGTAGATAGGTCCGTTTGAGGCAGGGCCGCGTTACTGGCTCTGGGACTCGCGGACCTTGGCCTGCAGGGCGTCACAAGTCTTCTTGGCGTCGCCTAGCAACATCGCAGTGTTGGGTTTGTAGAAGATGGGGTTGTCGACAGCTGCGTATCCCACACCCAGGGAACGTTTCATCACAATCACCTAGACAGGAGGAGATGCAGTCGCACGCACAGAAACACACTCATGAGCTTCTGAGGGGACAATTAAGAGATCACAACGCTGAAGCCTTTCAACAACATCTCGCCAATTCTGTAAAAACTCGTCCAACTGTTCTTAAGTCAAACCAGAAGTTTTCCCTCGTCCTCGCCACACATCTCCTCTCTCAAACAAACGTGTCTGTTGAACTTGGATGCAAATGAAGAGAGCATTGATTTTTTTTTCCCATACAGTTGGGTAATTTGTAATTTCCCTAAAATCTCACTAACTCTGTTGTTTTTAAATATTTTACAACTTTCTTATCATAAATCTAATTCCAATAAATCATAACCTTAAAACCTTTAAGAGTTTGTTTTGGATGAGGATTTCTGTATAGATGTAATTTACTGAAGTTCAACTTGATAAAAAAATTCTGCTAGTCGTGTATTATGACTATTTAACCATGCACCTGTACTGTAAGTGTGTGCGTGTGTGTATGTGTGTGTGTGTGTGTGTGTGTGTGTGTGTGTGTGTGTGTGTGTGTGTGTGTGTGTGTGTGTGTGTGTGTGTGTGTGTGTGTGTGTGTGTGTGTGTGTGTTTTGAGTGTGGTTAGGTGGAGTGCCCTCTTTGATTTCCCCAGGGGAAAGTGTGTGGAAACTGTTGGGAGCGTCGTATAAAGCTCAGATCTCTATGCAGTGCCAGTGGGATGCTTTCCTATGTTGTCATTCCACATGGACACAGTCACCACTAATGGGATCAGGATGCGACTGCACCTGGAACTGTAACAATCTGCGTCTGTGCGAGCGAGCGTGGGTCAGCGTGTCTTTCGGTTTGTGTGCGTCAAATGGAGGCCCCTCTGCAGGTGTGGACAGTTCAGTTGTTGTAAAAAATCTTCCACTCCTCTTCATCTTCTTGGGCTTCAGGACACATCTTATTATCCCACATGCATTCACCAGATGTCTCACCTGCTTCGACTTCCAGACTTCCAGCACGGGCATGCCGGCGATGATGGAGTTCGGGTCTTCTTGGGCGGCGGAGTTCACTGTGTCATTGGCGCCAATCACCAGGACCAGGTCAGTGTCTGATTGGACACATAACAAATTCAACTTTGAAAACAATATCAAAACCTCTATTTTTGCAAAATACACTTATTTTTTTTACACAACATTTGGGCAATGATGCCACTTTATGAAGTTTATCTTCAAACACGTCAACGTTTTGTGAAGAATGTCACAACTCCTTTTGTCACGTATGTGTCATGCCCTTAAATAACAACCTATTTGAGTCCAGAGATAACTAACGCCAAACACAAATTTATGTGATTGGGTGTCTCCCGTTTTTGAGGATTTGGCTTCCACATTATGGCTCATTTAGTTGGAGATGGTGTAGGAAACTTGGAGATGATGGGAGCAATCTTGTGGGAGAAGACTCCAAAATGGGATTGTGAGAATTTCAAAATGGGGACAAAAAAAAAAATCAGATTTAATTGGACAGATTCAGGAAAAAAAAAAATCATTGGTGTTTCTGCAACAAATGGTTTCCATGCTACCAGGAAAAACAGACTGGAATTGCCATCTCGCAGTTGTATGCCTCCACCAAACAGTCAATATGCAGTTTACATCCATTTCCAGACTCATATAATACATGTGGTGAAGATTTTGAAGGAATTTGGCCAATGAAGCCGATTCTTATCGAACACAAAAGTTGCAGCCATGACGAGACAAGGCTTCAAATATGGATGTTGCTGCAAAAAAGCAAAACATTTTGAAACGTGGATGATTCACACACATCTTTAACCCGGCAGCACAGAAGAGCTATATAAATACCAGTTTAAAAGTGGTCACCCCAGATTAGTGACACCAATTCAGTATCTGACCAAATGTGGAATATGGTCACAATCTTCCTTTCTGTTCGAGTTATGGTGTTGAAAAATGGCCAGAAAAGTGTTTTTGCATAATATGTTGATGTCACAGTGAAGATGACCTTTTAAATATAAAATGTCATCACTTCATTTTTGTATCCCATTAAGACATTTGTGTGCAATTTTGTCATGATGAGCATGTAAAGTCTTGACTTATCGCCACAACTGTGTTTTGCGAGGTCACAGTGACCTTTGACCACTAAAATTATAATCAGTTCATTCTTTATTTAATAATTTAAAACAGTCCCTTACATATCAGGTTCACAAAAGTTGGACGACCGGACAATCCAAAAAGATAATGCCAAGGCATAAAAAAGTGGATGTTGTCATGCCACAATACTTGACCCTGAAAAGTTTGCTTCTATTTGTCAGTAAGTTAATCATAAACTGTATTTTTTAATCTGAAACTGAAATCAATTAAAAGATCAGTTTGATTTTTTTGTAAAATACTCGAATTTGTTTTATTTTCAAGATGCGGATGAGAAGATTGTTATTGTCTTGGCTGTGCTCTAAATATTGAGCAAGACAGTCAGCATAAAGACTGGAAGCAGGTGAAAACTGTGAGCCTGGCTCTGTCCAAAGTTAAAGCACAAATGTAAATTTCACAGAAATTCAGAAAAAAAAAAATGTTACTCTATATTTTTAAATACAAACTGCCTTATTTACAAACTCTTTAAAAGGCAGCGGCAAAACCAAATGAATTCATGGCAGGTACGGTAAGTTAAAGGCAGATATAACTGTCTCTTACCCGCAAAGTCTTCATTAATCTCCTCCATTTCCAGGACAATATCGTACGGGACACCAGCTTCAGCCAGCAGCACGTTGAGTTGACCCGGCATACGGCCAGCCACCGGATGAATACCAAACCTGTGGGAACAAAAGACTGATTCTTAATGAATAGTTGAACACAGTCCTTCATTTAATGACCAGGTTAGTGACCCTCATAAACTTGAACTCTTACATCAGATAGACGGATGGAATTAAAAAAAAAAATGGAGACAATAAAATGGAGTATTTGGACAAATGGAGATGAGAGACATTTGTGATTATTGTCTGGTTATGCGCGCGCGCACGCACGCCCACCCCCACCCACCACACACACACACACACACACACACACACACACACACACACACACACACACACACACACACACACACACACACACACACACACACACACACACACACACACACACAACTCTTCTACTGTGTATTATTTGTTGAGTGCATGTGTGGGACTGTGTATATATAGCTCTCAAACTCAATTAGCCATGTCATGTAATCAGAGAAGGAAATTAACACCAGCCACTGAATCATGGTGACTGTCTCTCTCTCTCTCTCTCTCTCTCTCTCTCTCTCTCTCTCTCTCTCTCTCTCTCTCTCCTTGTCTTTGCCCTTCCAGCCGCTTTGCCATGAGGCCGACCACCATTTGAAGATTTATTTTCTACTTGTTCGCTGAGTTTAGGCGGATACAGACTACAGATGGCCCGCCGGTTCTGGGACGTATTAGCAATTGCGGTTTGAAAAAGTCAGTTTCTGCCCTTTGTGTAATTCCACACAGTCTACATGCCCGGTAAGACGGAGGGAAAACACAGTGGTGTTGGTTTGGAAGAAGAGAAGTGAAAGTGTGTTCTGCTCTCAAACTTTACGGTGTATTTACAATAAAGAGTCCACAAAGAATTACACAGGCAGGTAGTACAAGAGTAAGAAGACAGAGACTGAATAAGAATACAGAACAGAGAAAATGAGAGAGCAAGAGATCAGGGTGAAGGAGGTTTTTTCCCCCTCTTTCTCTGACCACCCACTTTCCTCTAATCAAGTACAAATGCTCTAAGCAGCAGCAGCTGCAAAAGCCAGGATCAAACGACAGAGGCAGGACAATTACATGAGCTTCCGCTGTACCTTGTCCTTCGTATTTCCTTTTTCCTTCCTCAAACACACACACACACACACACATACGTCACTTCATATCGGTCCTGTCACATTTTATAATCTAGGGCAAAACCTCAACTCTTCTTTTCTGTCCTTCGTGGTACAGGTTACATTTTGTATTCTATAAATGTATCATACAATACTGGATATCAATCTCTCTTTGAACTTTTCTATAACCATCGGTACTTGATGTGTCCACACCTATTTATTCTGTATAAATATATATCCATCTGTTTAAAATCCTCTTAAAAAAAACCTATTTATGAACAACTGTTATTTGTTATTATTATTATTATTTATTAAAGACACACTGACATACTGTAGTTTATTTTAATCAATTAAATGCGAGTTAGCTTTCATCATTGCCTTACCTGACTTTCTTGCCAGCCTCTTGAAGCAGCTTCACCAGCTCAGCGATGGGGTACTGGGCCTTTGCAGCACAGAGTCCATAACCTGAAATGGATTTAAAACAACACCAGCAAGAGTGAGCTGAAAGTGCAGATTATGCAAGTTATGCCACGATATGACAAACGCTGTATTGGCTCACTGATGCCGAATAGATTTACTTGTTTGTAAACGTGGCAAAAGTTGTGTTGTTTTTTTTTTTAAACAAAAATGTACTAGTTGTGGATGTAGCCTACATATCAAAATGTGGTACTGAATGACAAGTTTCTTAATACTAATTAGGATCGAAGCAGTTTGGTCGGTGCAAAAAAAGTATCCAAGTTTGGTTCCCAGTCCAATGAAGCAATACTTATTATTCTATGCTAGCGCTGCAACCATTAGTCACTTTGCAAAAAAAATGCATGATAAATCATCATTTGAGTATTTTTTGGGGGGTGAATTGTAATTGATATTTTCCAATATTTTGTGACATTTTACATCAGGCAGACTAATCAATATTACAATTTACCAAGGCTGAGGCTTTGCCTTCATTAACTTGGACCAACTCAGAAAACATGCTAAACTGAATTTACACAAGCACATAAAATAAGCTTTAATATAGTGTACTGATTATGCTAATGCCGCCGAGGGAGTTGAGCACGATATTGCATGCGTGTGTCTGAGCAGCACTTACATATTAAAGCACAGGACTCAGTGTGCTTAAATTCATGTCTTTTTTTTTTTTTTTTTTTCCCCCAATTTTAAGTGATCTGAAGTGGAGAAATAATAAATCTACTGTATGCTTCATCTTGATGTTGGCTGTGTGCTGAGGTCTGCTCTCAGTATGTTTCAGCAGTGTTTTACTACTCAGAATTCATCACTGTTAGATTATAGATTTAATGACAAATCACAAAAAAAAACAATGCTCAAATAATGATCTACTTAATGTATTAACCAATTTCTATGATTCTATGATTTATTTAGTCAGAATGGCCCACCCTCATGTCGCGGACAGATATTAATATACAGCATTTAAAATGATGTTTAAAAATTGAAAGAATATATTATAGGATCATGTTGCCTTAATGTACAACACCACCTTCACACAGTACAGTAAGTGTTTCCTTCTCTAAGCCTTAGATTTCTTTCATGTGTAATAATGCTGGTGTATGGTATTTGATATTTATCACACCCTCTCTCACACACACACACAAACACATGTCAAACAGTCCAGTGGTGTTTACTAGCCTTGTCACAACAACCAGTCAGAAACCGTCTTGTTACAACAGACCAATCAAAGTGACAAGGTTTCAAACGCAGCACGAGTAAAAGTAGAAAAAACATGGTTGACTGTCTGCCTTCCCGCTCAACAATTTAGTAGTTTCCACCTTTTTTTTTTCTTTCTCCGTCTAAATTTTTTTTATTCTTTGTGCTTCCAATATTCTCGCTGGAGTTTCTCTGAGAAGAAAAACAAGGGTACCCAGACCATGCAGAGATGGGCCAGGAAAACACTTATGTTTATCAGGCTGGGTCTTAACCGTTTCCACAGATGTCAATCAGGCAAAGTGACTGTGACGGCTCCAATTAGGGAGATTGGTCAAAATGGAAACAAGGGGACTGACTCAGTGACTGCCGGCACTGAGCAACAATATCAGTCTACTGCGAACTATTAAGAGCATGGAAAAAAAAACCAGGAATTTGAATTGTATGTGTTATGTAACTGGTGTCAGGAACAAAATATGACCTGTATACTCTGGCTGATGTAATGTTTTAGCATTTAAAATTTATATTGAAATTTGTATGTCATTGTGCAGTAACATATTAACTATCAAATACATTCAAATTTCAGTTGCAAATTCAGAGAGAAACAATTCAGTAAGACTTCTGCCCGTGAAACAAATCTCACAACAACATCCCTGTGCTGAGTGTGACTTTAATGAAGCTTGGTGACATTATGACTGAGCAACGAAGTGTTGATAACTTACTCGTGATTTAAAAATTACCCAAATCATAAACTATTACTTTAACAGGTTTTGTTAAAGTAATTCTCATGCTTGCACTCATTTAAACTATTCTGTGTTCTTTAAAATAAATGTCTGGTATTTTATTATTCATCTTGTCTTGTTTTGTTTGTGGGTAATTTTTGAGAAAGGCTAAAAAAAAAAATATATATATATATATATTTTTTTTATATCTACTCCATTTGATTTTTTTGTGCCTGTTTTTGGTTTTAGCTGTCAGACATGTTCCTCTTTATCTTACAAAAGAATAAATGGTTTAACCTACATTGGATGCCGTTCCTTGCTTCACTTGTTTTTCACCACGTGACCATTTTAATTTCGCAATTCTTGTGATTTTGCAGCTGCTGAGTCTTTGTATATAGGCGCTGTGACTGGAATCACCAATTAGTAGGCTGGATGCCTTTGGTCTGTGTTTACATGTACCCACGTGAGTAAAACAACTCTTTGGTTCACAGCAGTCTGACGAGGGGACTGAAATGTCACTGGGCCACACAGTGACGAATTTAGAGCAGCAGCTCCAAGGACAATCGTAATCGTCCAAGTGGGAGGTTCCCACACACATATCTGGTCAAATATTGAAAACATGTGAAACGAAGAAAACCGTGTAGCTGGGACAAAGGTGGGACGCCGCGCTCTAACCCTGAGAAAGGAGCGAGAAGCCAATTTGAAATGTAGTGTTTGAGTTGTCAAGAAAAACCCAGCGTACCCTCATTCTATTTAATTTCCCCTTGACCTTGCATATATACGCTGCACTGTAGAATGTCTATTTACGAGGGACTGACGACCACACAGAAACCTAAGAGAGTGTGTGTGTGTGTGTGTGTGTGTGTGTGTGTGTGTGTGTGTGTGTGTGTGTGTGTGTGCGCGCGTGCGCGCTCCACCATGACTTGTCAATTAGCCTGGCAAAATGGTGATGTAACATGGGTCAAGAAAAGGTTAAGTAAACAGAACACACACTTTTCTAATTCTAGAAAAAAAAAAGTGACCGGCACAGTCAAGTACCATGTTTTTCCACTCACGTACAAGACCTGTGTGCGTGTATGTGTGTTACCTGGAGTTATGATTATGTTATGGGCGTCTTTAATCATGTCGACAGTCTGATCCACGTTGACCTCTGTGTGTGTCCCTGTGATCTCCATGGGCTTTCCTGTGCCGGTGGAAGACGTGCCGTAGCCTCCCAAGATTACGTTAGCCAGTGAACGATTCATGGCCTGAGAGGAAGAAAACATGTTTTATATTTATGATTACACTTTTTCCTTTTTTTTTTTTTTTTTAACTTCATTGGCTGTGTACAAGAAAATACATATGACAGGGAAATTTCACACATTTGTGACCTGCGACTTTACTCAGAACAGGGACTCCATAATCTCACTATAAAGGTAAAGTTAGAGTCCCTCCTGGTGGACAAGAGAGGAACAACCACATTAAAACAGTATGTGCTCATCTACAAAACACATCAAGCGCACTGTACCATTTCAAACAGTGGTGCTGACACTCAAAGTAGCAACATGTTGATGTTTGTTGTTCTTTAAACAAAGACTGCGCTCCACTTACCACACACATAATATATGACAGAATGGCTCCAGACGACCCGATGAGGGCCCCGACGATGGTCAGCAGGTTGTTGTTGAGCAGGAAGCCCTCGGCGCACAGGGCCCAGCCCGAGTAACTGTTCAGCACGGTGATGACAACAGGCATATCGGCGCCTCCAATAGCTGCAGTCAAAGTTACACCCTGAAGGAAAATGTGTATGTGGGGGAAAAGTGGGTGGGGTGAGACACAGACACATAAAGGTTAATCCACTGCTGGAATCAGATTATCTGTTTGTTATGGTCAGAGCCATGGCAGAAGTGAGGCTCAGCTATATAGAAGAGTGATGCATAAAGGAGAAGTGAAGAAAATGATTATAAGGCATTAAAAAAAACAATTAAAAAAAAATCCTCATTTGATAACTGAAACTAGCTAGCTTGATGATTCACTGCTGGATCCTTACTTGGAAGTCTCTTCCAAGCATTTCTCTTCAAAAGGAGAGAAAACAAGCTTTCTAGTTTTCGATGCATTTGTCACAATTAAACCCACTTTTTCTCGGTCCTTCTATCACTCGCACAGTTTTTGTTTTAATGAGGACCAACTGGATTTACCAAAGAAGCAGCCAGATCCAGAAGTGTGAGCTTAATTCCTTCAATTCATACGTCGTAGATCTTTCTCGCTGACCAAACTGCAGGTCTATTTTTAGGAACTTGTGTAACTGTAACACGCATGTACAAAAGATGATTCATTATACTGTAGTTTAACAGCTGATTAGAGGTCAAACATGTAAAACAAACAGAAATGATATCCATCTATAACGTCTTCAGGGATGCACTGATTATCATTCTCTGGGACGCAGTCCAGTTGCTGATTTTCCCGGCAACACATGTAAATAAACAAACCGAGCAAAAACGCTGAAATTGCAACACGTCACTGAGTATAATTTTCTTCACATTTTACAGTAATTAAAATAGCGTGTGCTGTCTGTCGCGGTCTGCTCTGCTTGGATTCACCTGATTATAATCTGTTTTCAGAAGCTGTACATCTCAAAACTCGACATCAGTGAAGAATAACTGCCAATGAAGATGGCAGTTTCTCTAAAGATGGATTCAAATCCACAAAAAGTACCCCTTCACTTGTTTTTTCTTGTGATCACACAGTAAAAACTGATAAGTGAATCAATCACCTGTCTTGATCACAGACTTTTCTGAGCAATGTTTGCAACATTTCTTTTTCAATACCTTTGAAATGTACATGCTTTCTGCAGATCCTTATTACAACTTGTAGAAATATGACAAAATGTAAATCCAAAGTTTCGTCAGTAACTACACGGTGAATCATACACCTGTATGGGGTCAGAAGTAGCTACAGTTTCTGTTTATTGTTAAATGCTCAGATGGGCGCAGGCACATTTGATTTTTATACAAAGTGGGCGCTGGATGGGAAAATGACAACTGTGTCGGTCTTAAACTAGCAGAAAACGCTTTGCGACAGACGCACGCCAAGAGTCCTCTTTCTCTGATAAACTGAGATTTTAAAAGGTTAGGCATGACTTAACAATAGCAGAGACCAGTTTATAAGTGAAATAAAAGCAGGACCCTGGCAGCTTCACAAGGTCCAGCCTGTTTGCCACAACGGCTGCCAGCTCTCTACTCCACTCTGAATTTCTGGGCAGCTACTGTTTCCTGTGCAAAAAGCCTCTGACTTGACATTTATTAGTAAATCCCTTCTGTTGTCTTTTTTTCTCATGTACTACATCCTTGTCTGCTTCTACAGCATTTTTTTTTCTGACTCTTTAATTCCCTTTTCCCTTCCTGGCATTTATGGAAGTTTTAACAACATTCTTACATTTTCAGTCTGTCACCATGTAAGAATGTTTCAATGTGCAAGATTTCAACTGCAGATTTTTCTCTTAAAGGGCCTCGCTGAGTGCAATAACAGACCTCAGTAATCCACACACACACACACACACACACACAGCATACCATGACAGCGGAGAGAGCAGACACTGATCCGAGACAGGTGAGGCCTGTGGTGTAACTTGGATCCAGCATGTAGGGAATCATCCCACCAACACTAGCTGCCATAAGAGTGGCGTTCAGAGCATGACGACCAGGGAGCATCAAGGGAGCACTGCTCAAAACGCCTGCATGTGGAGAAGAAGGGGGCAGCGAAAGAATGATGGGAACACAAGAGAAAATAGAAAATAATACAGATTAGGGACTGAAAAACACGCAATTAATAATTGCAAACGAACAGCTTTACTTATTCAGCTGTGAACTCGTAGACATTAAAAATATAAAAACCTTTTATTTCACCTTTAGCAGCCACCACTTGAGATTTGTCAATGAACTGAATGTCATATTCATGCATAATTTATCCTTATGAAACACTTGCAGTCAACATGGAAAGTAGAGTGTGGCTGCCAGGACTGGTGTAGGCACATGAACCTGATGAACTTTCTGTTTTTTTTTTTTCTTTTTCTTTCCCCTTCACAGCAGGCAGCAGTCAGACCTTCTTGTTTTGATAAATACAGTATGACCAAGCTGATACATCACCTGTCCTGAGCAAGGTTAAATAACATTATCAATGCTGTTTAGGAAAAGTTCATCCACCTCAATAAAAGACAATATTGTTCTTTCATTCTCCCAAAGTATCAAAGTGTTTTGAGATGTACAGTTCACCTAACTTGTGAGGTTTAATAAATGTGGGAATTGTTGAATTGTTGGGTTTCTCTGTATAATGTTGTAAAGTTCAACTGTAAGAACTTTAATGTGTTAAGTGCCATGAAATAACCTCTGTTGTGATTTGGTACTATATAAATAAAACTGAATTGAATTGAATTGAATTAACTCAGAAATAAGCAGTTACAAATCAAATTGAAAAATGGTAAGTGGCAACTGCTAAAATTATAACCAAGGATGCATCGCACTAAAAAGACAACACGATTACAACAAACAGAAGGGTGAAGTCTACTGCCATTAAAGGAAACATTACAGTTTAGGAAACTTTATAACTCATGATTGTGCATTATGTACAGAGCTAGAGCAAGGGGATGATTAATTTATTTTGGCATTCAAAATGAATGCAGTAAACAGCTGGCCTATCTCAAACCCCAAAAAATCCATCTGCTAGCATCTGTAAAGCTACATAATTGAATTTAATCTGTATCCAAAACAAAATATAAATTAGCAGTTTCCCCTTGTTTCTAGTCTTTATGCTGACCCAAGCTTAGCTAATTAGCTACCAGCTCTACACTATGGGCCTGATTTACTAAATGTTTGCGCGTGTAAAATCACGTGCAAACTCCACACCACCTACAAATAAATGTCCAAGCAGATTTAACAACGACGTGCAGTGAGGATTGCGTCTTTCAAATGTGCAATTTAACACACGTTGTCCATTTTGCGCGTTTGCCTGCATGCATATGTAATATCGGGCGTTTCTGCCTGAAGGTGCAAAATACTGGGAGGGGAAATGTAAACAGAACAATTTAGCACCCGCAACGATATTTACTAAACCTGAAAGTAGAAACAGGAGAAGTGATTGTTGTGTATTTTAGTACGACTGAAAGGAACCTATTAATCAGATGCGCAAATCTGGAGAGACGGCTGCTCTTATCGTGGTGAGAAGGAGACGCAGGAGAAACTAAAGAATACGCAGAGAACGTTGTTTTACACCCGCGGAAACGTTTTTGTTTTTTTTAGATGTCAGAGGGAAAAACTATTCAGACATATCGTCTGTCCAGCGATGACATTTCTGAGTTATTGAATGAACTGATTGATGATTGACAGCCAATAACAAGGAGGAGCCACAAAATACTAGCAATGTCAAAACTTCTTACGACTCAGCATGTTCCTGCCTCTGGGTCGTTCCAGCGCATCGCTGCTTGGATATCCCACCCAGTCCCGTTATTCAGGTGTGCTGTCACAGGTCCTGAATGTGTCCCGCAGTATTTACAGGTGTCTTCATAAGGTTCCCGAGCAGTCGTGAGGCCCTGAATGAAAATTCACCTGCTCATCACAGAAAGAGCTGGACCTGCTGATCGGTGTTTGTTAGAGGATTTCATCCACCGTCCCTCCTGTTTTATTTGCCGACGTTTTATTATTAAGCCTTTTTTTTCACCTTTTTGTTTTCCCCACAGTATTGACTTTCTTGCTAATAATCTCCTATATAGTGTTTTGTTCTTGTTATATTTATATTTCAATGGGATCCGATTTCCTTTTCCTTTTGGGGTCGTTCTGTGTTTTTCATGGCTGGAATCACTTCAACACACGCAAATCCCTCATTTAAATACAGCGATTTGCACCTGATTTCAATGACGCAGTTACTCTTAAATCACCAGCAAAACGGGTGCAAAAATTGTTTCGCTAACTCTTGGAAGGAACACGGAATTTAGTACCCTCTATTTGAGATCTTAGTAAACCAGGCCTTGAATGCAGAGATGTTGGCATGATACTGGTCTTGAGATGTAAAAAGAGTTGAGAATGAGTAGGTCTCAACTAATTCACCACAATTAACTATTTACTCTTTCTTTAAGGAGAACAAGACCACATCAAGGTTTTATCAACGTGTATCGTGCACCTATAAAGAGTCAAATAGCAACACGATGGGCTACGTTCAGCTTTCTCTATGGCAACCTTGGGTCAGCAACAGTGTAATGAATAAATGTGCTTTATAATAACATAACAGCATTAGTGTAAGTTCTGTCTGTCACCTTGCAGTTTGCCGTACGCCACCAACGAGCCACTGAAAGTGATTCCACCGATGTAGGTGCCGAGGTACGCGACTATCTTGGTGAGGTTGGCTGCCGGGTCTGTGGCGAAGTGGGGGTACTCAATCATATATTCAGCCACGCAGGTGAGCACAGCAGCCATTCCGACCAAGCTGTGGAAGGCGGCCACCAGCTGGGGCAAGTCCGTGATCTGGATCCTCTTAGCAATGGTCAGGCCTCGAGAGAAAAAGAGATAACAAATAAATAAAGGGTAGTGGCCCTGAAAGACCCACAACACAAATAACATGCAAATCACAAGCATGTGCACACACACTCAGAGGATTGCTGGGAAGTGGGCGGATCTGAAGAGCCAGGTGTTGCCGATGAGGCCTGCTCGGGGAAATTCCATGTTTGTGAGTTGCTCTACACTTTGTGTGAGCGTGGTGAGCGTGTTGTGTGTGTGCGTGTGTGTGTGCGTGCGTGCGTGTCCACATGTGCCCTGCAGGAAGCCTTTCAACATCACTGTATCTGGAAAAAAGCATTATTGTCTGTGTAGATAGTTTAGTCTGGGTTTGAGCTTTGTTACCGGAACAATTAGCATCTAAATGATCAAACTATCCTGAAAGAGGGAGAGAAAGTGAGTAATTGGTGAGGCTGACCATTCTGAGAGACCTCCCGTGTCGGGTGGGGAAGTTAGTCATGTTCTGTTTGATGTAAACATCACAGACCCGGCTCTTGGCACACCTGCTGCTTAATCTGACCGAATTTGGAAGGCATGCACACACACACCAAAAATGCAAAACGCATCGCTACTATTTTACAAAGGCAACACACTTTCCATCTGAACGTTTGCCTGCAAGTCTGCCGTCTCATTCTCTCAATGTAAATACACAGAGACTCACCCGCAGTGCCACCTACAGCCATGGCTGCGCTCATCTGTGCCAGGAGCTCGGGACTCGGTTTGAGGGCGCCCAGAGTGGCAACGATTCCCCCCGCGACTCCCATCATACCCAAAGCGTTACCCAGACGGGCTGTGGACTGGTTGGAAAGGCCAGCCAGGGCACCAACGCAGCACAGACCTGAGCCCAAGTATATCATCTGGTAAGAGAAAGAGAGAGAGAATGGGAAGAAAAAAATAAATAAAGGGGGGTTGTGGATAAATGATTGAAGGATCACAGGAGGAAAAAAAAAGGCCGAATGATTATATTTGGAAGGTCCTAAATAACATCTGGGAAAACCAAGAATCCTTTTGGAACCCTGGAGGTGGTTATTGGCTGTTTTGTGAGGGACAGAGAAAACACACTCCTGAACTGAGCGTGGACATGCCATAAACATCCTCTCACACCTGCTCAATGTTGTATCCAGACTGCAGAGCAGCGGCGTAGCCTCCGAGGAAGACGCCACCAGGAAGCAGATAAAGGTAGTTGTGCTCTGGAGGATCAGTGGGACGTTTGAACATGTCCAACATCTTCTGAGTCACCAGGAAACCACCTGCGTGAGAGACAGAGAAAATGAATACACTTGTTCTTGAAGTGGCACTAGATCACGTTTAAAAGCATCTTTACAGAATAAGAGGTAACAAAAATACACAAAAATCCAGGTGAAAAAAAAAATGAAACAGGTTTTGACACGGGGATAAACAGGCAGGGAGCCGAGGCACCTGAAATATGGATATTTTTAGACAACAGGTGTTTTAGGGCCAACAGCTAAAAACTGTTGCCAAGCCCAATAACCAATGTTAGGAATTTAATGAGTCTACTTCATGTCAGTGTAAATATTTCAAGTACAAAACCTCAGAGGTGTCAAACAGAGACCAGACAGTGTCTCACTGCTTTACAAGAGAAGATCACATTTCCGTGTGTATGCCTCCCTTTTTCCCCTTTGGCATGATTGTAGCCACGTGCACACACACGCACCCATACATACAAAGGTGAATCAGAGGTTAGCATCTGTTTCTTTCCACTACATGAAATAATAGTCATAGAATGTCCTGGTTAAAACATGTAATAATAATCTGACTACTATTACTGCAGACCAGTCTGTGTCAATATATTAATATGGAGGAATGTTCTTGTATTTAAGAAACGCAAAGCCAGGATTTGCCAGTTCCTTTGGTTACTCTTTTTTAAAAACAGAATGGCTTCACTGGCACTATATTTAGAAAGCTCACAAGAAAAAAAAAAAAGTGTATCAGCAACACTATCCAAGTCATAAAGGCTAAAACAAGATAAAGACTTTACACCCAGGCCAGCGAAGACATATGTTAATCTAACTTCAGTGTACTTACATGTTACACACTGTTGTGAAGCAGCTATAATGTTCAAAATGTGAAATATTCACACATTTAGTTTAGCATCTTATCATGCTAACATTTGCTAAACAGTCGGGAATGATGGGAGTGTCATATTGGAGGTGTTTGGTTAAAAAACAAAGTATTTTGCTAGAAGAGTCAAGAGATTCTTTACTACAGTTAATGGCAATACTTGTTGAGACATTTCCCTCAAACCAAACCTTCACGGTGGTGCTTGGTGGAAACTCAGGGGCTCACCAAAGTCTTTAGGATTCATCCTCTGAAAACCATGAATGCAGATACAGCATTTTATGCCACTCCATCCAGTAGATGTTGCGGTATTTCATTGAGTGAAAACTTTGGCCTGCTGGTGAGGTGCGAGGAAAAGCTAGAGAATCTTCCTCACAGGTCATCAGGATTCATCCTCTGGGGACCACCAATGAAAGAATTTCAAGGCAATCCATCCAATTGGTGCATACTGGACCGAAGTGTTGTTTGGACTGACAGACTGACATTGTGATCAATACAGTCGTACCAGTAGCATGGTAAAGAACCCTTTGTCTGATCCCTTTGTCTACCACCGTCGACTTTGGGCTAACTTCAATCAGATCGTTGTTTTTGAATTAGCGGTTGTTTCTTACTGTTGTCACAACTAAACCACGTCTGCAGCAGCCAGTAGGTCCTTAGAGGGTCCCATTGGTCCAAACAACTGAGGTCTGGACACTAGTGCAAAACGTGAGGCCTGACATGATGGATTCTAGCTGCCTCGCAAGGTAAGATTTTATTGTCTTTAGTCTAAAAAGTTCTCTATATATGTAGATGAAGATTGTAATGATTGATTGGTGTGCAGATATCGTCCCATTATGAAACACGTTTTTTTTTTTTTAATCAAGAAATATCGCTCTCCCTTTAAAATTATGATTTCCTTTTTGAGGAGCACACAGGATGTGAGTTGCAGATGATTTACATTTTTAGATTGTCTATACTGTCTTGATGTCTGCTTACAGCATGGATTGAATTTAGTTTGAGACACCTACGATCAGAGTAAATGATATAATTTAGGTCAGTGATTGAAACGAGGGAACTACTGAACCTAATGAGTGAGGTTGACCACTGGCTGACTACATTCAACAGACCCAGGTGTTTTCTATGCATTCCAACATCTTTGACTGTGGAAATGTGGCAAAAAAAAGTTCAGTCTGTTTTATTGGAGCTAAATTTCACCATTGTGTTCGGTCCCTTTCGATGGAATGTTTTTTCTATTCCCATGGGTTTATGGGTAATGTGGTAAAGTGCTTAAAAATGTGCATGTGGAACCGAACCCAAAGAGAACATCACAAATTTAAATAAACAAGTGGACGGTATGTCTATGAAGACTGTGGTATTTTAGCATGCTTTTGTAAAGGGTAAAGTTGAGGGAAATCTAAAACGTGGTTTGAACAGTAATGCCACAGAGCATAAAGGGCCCTGACTTGAACATAAAACATTGTGGTGTCCTGCATCTCTCACAATACTTGTGGAGCTTCAGTCCACTTTAACAAACAAGCTCAACTGGTCCAGTATGCCAGTCTACTATTCATTTGCATCAAAGCCTCCCCTGATGTCTGGCTGTGAGCTAATAGGAGAAATTACATCTAATTCATGGCTCAGGCCTGGAGGAGCACTCTGTTTCCCAGGACTATTACAAGAGTGACGAGTATTATAATGACTGCAGGAACACTTTGTCATTATAATGGGAATTATTAAGGGTAATAGCAGGAATGGATGTGTGTGGTCCAAGCCAGGTCTGAGCAGGTGGGTAGAAAAGGGGCAGCAACAAAACTTGGTTTGAATTTATGTTATAAATTATGTTATAAATGTTATGTTATAATTATGTTATAAATCAATTATAAATCAATATAAAAAACACTTCAATCTTCAGCCTAAGTTGATATTTCATTGGCTTTAGGTTGCTGTAGCTGGCGGGGATGACTGTGAGTCTATGTTCGGGTGACTCACCAGCAATGTTGACAGAAGAGATGAAGGCAGCGAGCACAGCCAGTGTCTCAGCAGTGGTACCTGGGGTGTAGCCGCCTCCCATCAGGGACAGACCACCCACAGCAGTCAGACCTGCAGAACACCAACATGTCAGTAATCAGGAACCCGCATTTCACAATACAAGATACAGGGCTATGAAAAGTTTGGTGAAGATGTTGGGGAAAAAAAGGTCTAAACACATTAATTTAGTCATTAAATATGATCAATTATTAGATTTGTTTAATCAGCACATCTACAAACATTTGGCTTGGAATACGGTTTGTTTCCCAGATAGGAAACAGAAAGAAATAGGAAGATACAGAGATAAAAAGAGAAGGAGAGAGAAGGAGACAGTGTGTGTGCGTGTGTGTCTGTATTTTTTATTTTTTTACCAAAAGAGGCTCAGGAAACCTTGATAAAATCAGTCCTGTAATGATTTACAGGCAGTAAGATGCAATGCATAGCACTGTGGGAGCCTGTATTCACACGCACTTGTGCAATTTCGGTTGACTAACAGGTACAGAGAGTGTGTGTGTGTGTGTGTGTGTGTGTGTGTGTGTGTGTGTGTGTGTGTGTGTGTGTGTGTGTGTGTGTGTGTGTGTGTGTGTGTGTGTGTGCTTCAAGTCAACATGGCTAGACTGGACTTTCAAATGAGGAAAAAGTTAAATTTGACCTCTTTCTCCAAAGTCAGTCATATAATCATGTGTGCAACACAAAGTTTCACATGCTGCTAAACGTCCTTTCATAAGTTCTATTTAAACAGAAGCTACTTTAAAATGTGCACTGTTAAATAAAAAAGAGAGATGACTACTAAAGCAAATGTTTTAGGGCACAATCTGCATGAATAGGAAGTTTTCCAAAAATTGGTAGTTTGTTTTTTCGCATTTTAGTGCAGAAAAGTTACATATTATATCTTTTAACACTACAAAATACAAAAAGAATACCCTAAATTCACATTTATCCTGATTCTAAAATACAGAGCCTGGCCATCCTTAAAAAAAACACAACTTGGTCACTGACAAAGGAGCATGGTAAAGCCAAGTTTTTTTTTTTTTTGTTAAAGAAAGTAAAATAGGTACAATTACACCAGTTAGAAGGAGATCAAAGGCATGCCTGTCCACTACAACGAACAGATTAGCCAGAAAGAAAGCCAATAGGGATCAGTGGACACACGCGAACACCTGCTGTGACACACTCACTGATGTATGTAGTGGGTGGGCTGAGGGCCTGTAGGCTGTCACAGACATTAGGTAGTGGGCTACAGGCAGGAGTGTGGCAGTGAATCAGTGCTCTCAAGTAGATTAAAGCATTTTTATCAGACACCAGATATGCAGATGAGCTTCAATGAGCCACTGGATATGAAACGAGTATCTGAAATAAAAGATGACCCATCGATCAGTTACTACTGCTTGTAACACGATCATCTCTTCATGAAGAATATAACTGTCCCAAACTCAAATCCCTGAATTCCAATGTGATTCCCTAATGTCTGTGAGCAAGTGTGTGTGTGTGTCTTTACGATGCCTGGCACAACAACAACAGAGTTCAGCTGGTCTCACTGTTTCCATAACCGCAGTCAGTCAGTGACAGAAAAAAAAAAGGTAATGAGGCAAAATATGAAGGAAAAATACCTGGACAGAGAGGAAAGAGGAGGTGAGGACAGACGGAGGGCAGACAGAGGGCAGACGGAGGGGGAGCGGACAACATTGAAAGAAAATAAACCTTCAAATGAACTTTAACACAAATAACTTTCTCAAATCGTACTGATATTCAATGATGGTCTTGTGAACTTCTGCCTTTTAGTGTGATCACATGAACGATGGCATTTGAAAAACTTCACAAAGTCGCGGACAGTAAATTTCAAGAAGGCAGAAAATAAAAGGGCAGAGACCCCCTGAGGAAGATGGTGTGAAGATGGGACCATGTGAATCAGGTGTAGGTGTCACTAATAAAGTTTTTAAGAAAGTGAATATCTTGGCTGTTACGCTGCCGGGTTCTGATGTCCGGCTGTGAGCGCAAGTAAACGAGCAGAGGACTTCCCTGACCCTCAAAGATCACTGGTGGTGTGTTACTTCCTACCCCATTGTGGGGCTTCAGAGTGATCAAAGGTGCGAGAACACACACATACATTTACCTCTCTAACCTCTTAACCCCTCGGTGTTAAGCAGCAGCCAACAATAAGCACACAATCTTTGAAACTTTTATTTGGACTGAATGGTGAGAAAGCAACAGCGAGACTATAGAAGTGTGCTGGACTGACATGTGACCTATTCATTCCAGTTCAAATCTTTTATTTAATTTACATTTTTACTAGTATACTGTGAAGGATTTGAAGCTATAGTTTCGTTATTTGTTGTTTTTTATTCTGCAAGATCCAATTATTAGCGTCACGCATTAGCATCTGTGGAGACATGTAATTTCTACGACTGATTAATTTGATATGATCGCTTTAGCTCAGTACAGAAAAGTTAATTTTGTCCAGACTGATAATATCAACATTAATCTAACAACAGAAAGGTAGTTTCAAGCGCTGATGAAAATACGTCTGATTGCTTTTATTATTTTAAGCTAAATGTGACAATTTAATCTTGACATAGATTTGACATATATGTGGATTCCATTATGCTGAAAGGTGTTTTTAACATTTTGCCCACACCTGTCCTACACAAGGGTGCTGAATGATCCATCCATGAGCATTCGCACTGATTGGAAGTTTAACTCTCTGACTGTATAAGACAAACTAAACACAACCAACCTGAAATGGCGTTGGTGACAGACATGAGTGGAGAGTGCAGAGCAGGAGTGACTCCCCACACTGTGTGGTATCCCACTATGCCGGCCAGACCAAAGGTGGTGACTATCTGAGTGAAGGCAGCGTTGGGAGCTGACAGGCCCAGACCCAGCAGGGTGGCAGCACCTTGAAAAGAGGGAAACGTGGTTGAAGAAATACAAGTCAGAGTGTCACAGAGAATATATCCAGGAGTTGTGAACATTTTGGACAAAGAGTAAAGATGTAAAACTACCAAATATTTCACATAAAGGCCAAGACTTCAGAAAGGTCAGATAAAATGACATAACTTTGGGCAGTTAAAAGTATTTTTTTTCTCCCTTTCCTAACCTGTTTTCATCTTTGCAGTGGCAGCTTGATGAGAAGTATAAGTGAGCTTTGGATTCAGCAGATTTTCCCAAATCTAAGCACATTTAGTTCCTGGAAGATGTGGTAGGCACTTGACCACCCATGTTGTCCTAATTTCCTTTTACTTCAGACAGCTAGAGTTATTAGTCAAAGAGCAATTTCTCTGGGTTACATTGATGATAATTGTAGCAAATTCTCTTTTACACACTGAAAGGTAAAAGACTGGCCACCGGGCGGTCAACCTTAAATGGTCAAAATGGCAACATTGCCATACCGATAGGGTTAATAAGCACGTAACCAGCACCGAGCAAGTTCTGGTCGTTTAAAAATTAAAAAAAGAGCGGCTAACATCAGTAGCTGAGTGGTGGTGTTAAATAGGAAACTACTCAAGCACCTAAACAATGTGTGAACCACATTAACTACATGCAGTGCACTTACACAGAGTATTGTGTAGCACCATGGGAACCCCTCACTGCAGCACTACTTCAAACAAACACTCAGCGTGACACTATTTTTTACAATGCACACTTCCTGACGCTAACAGGGTGCATGTGTCTGTGTGTGTGTGTGTGTGTGTGTGTGTGTGTGTGTGTGTGTGTGTGTGTGTGTGTGTGTGTGTGTCCGCTTGTAATGTGCCTCTGTCACTTTATGCCTCCTGTGCACATTCCAGCCGTGACTTAAGAAGCTGGTTTTTAACCCATCCTTCACCTCATGGCAGACCTCAACCTGCCTCAAGACCCAATGATGATGAACACCATCCATGAAAGAGGAAACTGTGTAAAAGTGCACTTTACTGCAATTTAGCATCTTCCAAATTTTTGTACCAGAAAATCTAAATTTAATGGCACATTCAGATTAATTGGCAACAACTAACCTCCAGTGTACGCGCCAGCAGTGGTGAGTGTGGCCCTGAAGGGGGAGATCTGTGCAGCCTTTGACGCCTCTAGCTCCTGGACAGACTTTGTTTTAGGAGGAGCTGCGACGGGAATGTTGTTAGGCTGAGGAGCGGGGAACAGGTTCTTCCCATTCTGGAGTTAACAACAAATAGAGAATGGCACAAAGAGAAAAGGCAGAAAAGGTGAGAAAAGAGCAAATAAAAAGTATACCTAACCTTTAAATTAATGGTTCAGCTGGCAGGGATCAACATCTTATTGACAAGAGAGAAACAAGTGATGCTAATTAGGGCAAAATGACATAATATGATATAAAATCACATTAATTCTGATTTTAACTCTGCGATGTCATTACCTGACGCTCTACATTGACCTGTGTTGCATTTGCAAATCCATGGAACACTAGACCACACGATCAAGATCAAGGACGCAAACTAAGGATCAGCATGAATAAAAATATGTACAGTAGTTTTGGTGTGTCTTGTACATTGAGTAATATTACAGATTTCTATTTTCTAGTCTTCTGATAACAATATATTAGCTGGTAATCATGTATATTCAGTCCAACACATAATAATAATAAAAAAAAGATTTCTGATAAGGATCCCTTAAACAGGATACCGCGCAGGTAATTTTTACTGCTGGAAAATAAACTTGTGCGACACTATTTTTAAATTATTACACAAAAAAATAAATAAGGAGATCCTTTCAAAGATGCAAATAAAAGTTAAATGTATCTGCAATACTTAAAAAAGACAATGAATCCAGAGGAGTTCATCTGAACTGACAGTAAATTATTTATAATTCACAAGTGGACTGACCCAACTTTGATTCCATAAATCATAATTAGATTTTTTTTTTAAACGATGTGTAAGGATGCCAATATTATTGACAAGTAGAACAGAGAACTGAAGAGCAGTTTCTACTAGTTTTACAAATGTATAATCATTTAACTTCTGCAATTAACAAAAATTTGATTCCTCAACATAAACATGAAATAATTGAGACATGCACCTATGTGCTTGTGTGTAATATTATCATCATGCCAAGCCAGTTTTGTCAGAACATAGGTTTTTTTGATAGTGAGGGGACACTTGCAGCTGTAAAGAGGCTGCAAATAGAAAATAAGAAGAGAAGATGTGTCCTTAGGGTGACATCTAGTGACTGTGGCAGGGACCTACAACATGTTGAATTGTTTCTTCTTTTTTCTGTGCTGCAACCCGTGAAATATTTGTCAAATGTGACCTTTACACCAACTGCACATGTATGTTTGTTTGGCTTCTGGCCACATGAGGCCTCGTACCTGCATGACAATGGATCCTCTGACAACGTGATCCATGGTCCCATAGTCAAACGCGTCTTTGACATCGAGGTAAAAGTTGTCCTTGTCGGGGCTGATTGCCCGCATCAGCTTGGTGATGTTGTTGGAGTACAGAGTGCTGGACTGTGTTGGTAAACGACTCGGCAGGTCTGTGTAGCCGATGTGGGTCACTCCCTGAACAAATAAATTAAAAAAAAATCATACTAAATTAGAGTGGAAGATTCCAGTGACAGAAACATGACCTCCAACATAAACCTTTCTTTTTGGTACACACCGACCTTGTGCACTGTCAGCTCTCCGGGTACTGTTGTCTCAATGTTTCCACCAGCCTCAGCAGCCAAGTCCACCACCACAGAGCCATCTTTCATGCTTTCAACCATTGGTTTGGTGATGAGGATGGGTGCCCGCCTACCTACAATGTGAAAATGGAGAGACAGACATGGTGTCGTTACTGGTCAGGTGGAAACTAAATAATGTAAGTTAAGCTTCAAATCCAGTCAAAAACAGTGAAAAAGAAAGTAAAAAATTTAAGATAAAGAGCCTCTAGGCCACATTATGACCCGACAAGTGACTTATGTTCACTGCAGTTGAGATTACTGTAATGTGTCCAGTCTATGTACAAAAACTGAAGTGTAATGAAACAAATGTGAAGCTTTTGGAAATGATGTTCTGGTAAATTATTTTTAATGGTCACTTTCTGAGACTTGTCTTTACTTATTTCTAAATTCTCTGAATACCTGAAGGTCTCATCTTCTGTGATATTCAAACAGACAACTGTTTACATGGCCTTGACTTTGAGGACAGTCTATGTTTGTAGATTTACAGCCATTGTGCATTGTGCATACCCGGGATAAGAGCAGTGCTGATGAGGATGTCCACCTCCTGACACTGTTTGGCAAAAAGTTTCAACTCTGCCTCGATGAACTCCTTTGACATTTCCTTGGCGTAGCCCCCCTGGCCTTCTCCTGACTCCTTGAAGTCCACCTCCAGCGGTTCAGCGCCAAGAGACTTAAACTGCTCCAACGCTGCAGCTCTACGAGAGGGAGGAGATGAGAAAATATCTCAGGTTCAACATGAGAACACACGCTGCATGTGATTCAAATGGCAAATATTAGTCAAAGAATCGATTACTTGATTGACAGAAGATTATTAGGCGACTATTCTAAAAATCAAACACCTGTTTCTAACATTTCAAGCAAAAACCCCAAACAATTGTCCGTTCTGGTTTGTCAAATGAAATAATTTTCATAATCGTACATGATACTTTGGGTTTTAGACTATTGGTCGGACAGAACAAGGAAGTTGAAGACATTATCGTGAGATCAATAGATTTTCTGGCATTTTATAAACAAACAAAAAATCGTTAATCGCGTAAATAATTAACAGATCAATAAATACAAAAATAGTTGCAGCCTTAGAGGTGACACTTAAAAGTTTTCAGGAGTAACACTGTTTGTTATGTATCCATAGAACAAAACTGTGCTTTATAAGAAGAAGCTCTTCACTGTATAAAGGCCCTTAAAGTTAAACGTCCTTAAGATTATCATGAAATCAAACCACATTTTTGTTATCATTTACTGTGAACATTTATTTGTATTTACATTCAGAAGTTACCTCTGCATAGCAACACATACTGTTATTGGTGGAGTCCACTACAGGTATGAGGGATTCACACGAAGGCAGGCACGTAAACCGGTGGAATTCATAACAGCCTCACTGTTCATTTCATTCACAATGTAATAAAGTACTGCTAATGAAAACAACAAGTGGTCACCTGGCAAAACACAGGACGTGTTTTATTGTGAAGAAGCTAGAGGGGTATTTTTCACTATGGGTGAAACTGACTGTCAAGCCTAATCAATAATACTGGCCATATTAACAGCTGACCGCAACATGTATTGGATGGAAATCTGCACTTCTGTGCAAATACAATCTTTCAAAGTCAGTAATTCTGACATACCAGACAACAAACATACCTGGTGTCAAATCCTCTGACGATGGCTCCCATGGATCGGGCAGAACCAGCTGCTGCCAACCCAGCCACACCTCCACCAATGATCAGCACCTATTCACACACGCATACAAACAACTGTTAGGGATGGTCAGTACAGTCATGTAGCATGATTAAAGTTAAGACTGGCATAGACACGTCCACAGATTATATCATTCTAAATTTAAAAAAAAAAAGTGCCAACTATAGAAACACACGCAGTCGCACTACACACCTTTGCAGGTGGCACTTTTCCAGCTGCTGTGATTTGTCCCGTGAAGAAACGTCCAAAGCTGTTTGCTGCCAGCACAACTGCCTTGTACCTGCAATGACGGCAATTAATTAAGAAAGGGTGACATTAACGAATATGAACATTAAGTATAAAATGTACCTTTACATGATTAACATGTCTCATATTCAAGAAGTGTTGAAACAAAAGCTGTAGTTGCTAATAAACACATCTAAAAAATATCACCCTGGGTGTGCCATATCGTATCATTCACGATATATCGTTACAATTTGTGATAAAAAAAAAAAGAAGTAAATTCATATCATGATAATGGTAACATTCTAACTTGTTGATGTAATGACATCATAATGCTTCACAGCATAATGGTAGGACATAAATCAGTAATAACCAACATGGTTAAAACTGGCTAACTTTTATAAAGAATCTGAATCTGACTGGGAGTTACTGTTACTGAGAGATCATTTTTACACAAGTTTTATAAACTATTTCAAGGCAAACTGTTCTGTTTACACTGACATAAAAAACTATAACAATTATTTTGTAGCATTTTTATGTTTTTGAAATCAATAATACAAATATTTCAGTATTTTGTCACAATATCAAGAATATTATTATCACAGAAAGACCTTGAAATACAGTCATTATTTAAGGGCCAGATCGCCCATCCCAAGTGAACACTCTCAGTAAACACTACCTGCCTTGAAGGCATGGTGTACATACCCTGCGATGTTTGCCATGGAGCTCAGTGCATCGAAACCCTGGGCGATGGTGACTCTGGGCACCTGGTCCATAGCCAGGACGGTGGCTTTCTTCTGGGACAGTATGTCCATCAGCTCAGGGTTCTGAGCTGGGTAGATGAAGCTGATCAACGTTGCTGCTTCCTTCATCATCTCCACCTCATGGACACCCAGATCAGGGTTGAAAACGGGAGCACGGACCTGAAACCAGAAAAATTTGATTCAGATACATGTACAAGGAGACTATGACACAGACCAGCATAACTGGCTTTCTAAATTTACTTTTATTCTTTCAGTCTCTTTCCCTCTCTTTGTCGGACCGACTTGAAATTTAATCTGTGCCCTCTTAACATGTTTGGAATTATAAGAATTAGTTTCCGTCGATCGGTGTGGCGGCCAAAAAGTGACCCAAAAATTACTTTTAGGTCACTTTTTGCTGTATTATGACTTTTTTTTTCATAATTTGGATGACATGCTACAGTATGATTTTTTTTTAAAAGTCATAACAAAAGGAGAAATCGAACCCCCAACCTTCTTACGGAGAGGCAACACTGCTAACCACTGCGCAACCTATAACACCACTGTTCATAAATATTCATTCAAATGCGACCAAAATTGCCACAGACATTCTTTGGATAGTAGATATACGTGTCTTCAAGGGGGTCTGCAGTGATATTAAATTTATTCCTGTAATGTGTAGTGTATGCAAAAAAAAAAAATTCAATTTCTCCAAACGTTTCAACTTCACTAAAAGTTGAATCACCATCAACAGGCCAAGGTGGAATCTGAACCATTAATAGCATCCTTGGTGAAGTAGAATCTTCTACCTGTTGAGTTAACCAGACTGTCGGTTACCCTAACCCTAAGGCTCTGAGTGAACTCCGTGAAACACTTTCTCCTGCCACGACTTGTTGTCCGGCGCTGAAGATAATCCAGCGGTCTACGACGCTGACCCCCAGCTGGAAACGGCATCATGAAGACACGGGCCCTGCTCAAGTATCACACATGGTTCATGGTTTACTGAGGGCGAGTCCCCTTAATAAGCCACACGCTTCACGGAGAGCAAATCCCTGTAAGGGTAAGCCACGTGGTTCACGGATGGCGACACCTCCTATGGTGAATCCCTCTAACGGTAAGCCACACAGGTATGGGTTTGTATGTGCAGTCATACTAATACCAAACCAAAACTCAAACAAAAAAAAAGTCCAAAAGAGACTTTTATTTTTTTATTGCTAATTAGAGCAGTTGTCTATGTAACTTGAGGCATGTATGTCACTTCAGAAAAAGGTCATAATCCAAAAAGTGATCAAAAAACAGTCATCCAAAATATCCAAAGTATGTTGTCCAAAATATGATTAAAAAAAAAGTGACCCAAAATTAATTTTTGTATATAGTATAGAGTATATAGTATAGCCAGGGCGATGCGGCTAAGTTTGACGTTTCACCGTGACACAGGAAGTTGATGTTTAAGGTCAAAAGATGCTCCAAACCTCACGAACCTTTGCACATGCGTCAGGCACCTACTTTCATGAGTTTTTGAAGATTTTAAAGCCACCAAAAAAAGCCTTTTTTTTTTTTTTCTTTTAAAGAAGAAGAAAAAAAAAAAAAGGTCGAATGAGGTCGAGAAAAAAATTTAAACTGCAAGCGGGAAGCGGTGGCCCCGACCTGCTGGATCCCCGACGTGCAGCATGCGAGGGCCCGCATATCACTGCTTGCAGTTTTAACTCATATGTTATTCCTCCTCTTCCTTCTGTATCGAACACCAGAAGATGCACATCAGGGGCCAAAAGCTGCTGCCAGCTTCAGAACATTGACTGGCCCACCCTGTTCCTTCCTCTTCCCTCTTCATATTCTCCTCGTAACCAGTCCTTCAGATAACAAGACATTTCTAACATTTTCAACTACTTGCAAGGTTTCATCCAACTACTGTATACGCCTCCTCCTCCCTCTCTTCTCCTCTCTGTTTTACCTTCACCAGCACATCCGATGCCAGGACATCCTTTAAGTCTTTAATTGTCGCTCCAGCTTGGGTGTACTGTTCATCATGGAACTTGGATGGCTCTCCGGCTCCGGACTCCACGACGACATTGAAGCCCTGTTTGATGAGTGCCTGGACGCCGGCGGGAGAGAGCGCCACACGACGTTCATTCTGGAAAATTTCTTTGGGAACGCCGACTGTGAGTTGTTTGTATGGAATACCTGGAGAGGAGAGGAGAGACAATAAAGGAGGATGTAAGATTAGTTTCAACCGTTTACAGATTACCCTGGGATTCATGTCAGAGCAATTAGTAATCGTTTCTTCCTTTTTTAAACATATTATGTGCCCAATAATTTATTATCAACAGGCTATAAAACTAAGGTGTTGTTGACACAATCCGGTTGTCCCAAAGAGTTTTTTCAAAGTATCAAAGCACATTTTAACAAAGAACAAATAAAACATGTCAAGATGGAAGAAATGTGCAGTGTGTATCTGACTTTCTATAAATGTATGTATCGTGCTCCAAAACAACAGAACGATACACCAACAATACACAAGATGAAGTGAAGCAAACATCTTTGAAAACGCAATAGACATTTTCCAGCATCACTGCAATGAATGCATGTGTAGACAGCTTCTTTTAAACAGCTTCAAACTATGTTTACTATAAATAGTGTACTGTATAAGCAATTACCTTTGCAGGCCGAATGACAAGGTCTGTGTCCTTTAATACAGTGGGAGCCATTTCCAAACATTGGCAGCATTAGCACTTAGCACAAGCTAAAACTGAGGCTGTTGGCATTGTTATCAGTTTTACACATATATTGCTATAACCTGTTATTATATTATTATATAACCTGTTAGCTATAAAGTCAAGGGTGAACCACATTTATTACAGTTAATTCTGAGGAGTTATGGATGTCTGTAGCAAATGTCGTGGTAAACTGTCCAATAGTTTTCAGGCTTCAACCTGCATGGGGCAGAGGAGTTTTCCTTAAGCACCGCAGGATACACTAAACCCCATTCTAACTCCGACACAAAGAGGGAAGAATAAAACTGATAAGTGGGAATAACGGCATGAACCAGTAGCTAAGAAGAGACTAAATTAATAGCATAGAGACCGAATAAACTGGCTGAAAATAATAATAGGTCAGTGTCTTATTTTTAGTCCTCAGATTTATGTCAAGTGCTAGGCGACAGGTCACATGATGTGTTGGCTCCTACGGAAAATTCCACTGCAGTTCTTTCCCTCCGTTTCCTCATCTATACATAAACACAAGATCAGGCTGCCTTCTCTCTCTCCTGTTCCCCCTGCTGTGGTGACGCATCCTCTAACAACTAAAGAAATAACTGATCATCAGCTGTCCATATGATTTTTAATGTCTATAAAGCAAAGGTCAAAATAGGCCACTGCTGGTACACCACATATATGTCCTATTTGCATTTAGCACTCAGGTCGCAATTAAATGAAGACGAAGAGAGATAAGAGTGAGAGATCTGGGTGGCCGGCTACATGGGTATCATATTACTGAACAAACATGCCCTTTATATTCTGCTCAGGATGAGCAGACACCAATAGATAGATCCATCCACCACAACAGGCCTTTAAAACAAGTGAACAAACATTATCTTACATCTAAACACTTCACATGGGCGACTGATAATCTCATGGTGTAGATAATGACTATACTTTAAACCACAGCATCTTTGTTAAAGATAAAAGTTTCTAAACCTTCATTAGAGCCACGAGTGAAACCATTTACTATTGACTCCAACCCCGAGGGGATGTTTAAGGTTGGGGCCAAATGGCAACCCGTGACATCACCGATTAGTTTGTGAGCTGCTGTTTTGAAGCTTCGAGCCTGGTATTTTGGCCATCACCTCTTTTTTTTTCCAGAGCCAGAAGTTAACCATATTTGGATGAGACAGGGAGGAGCCCTGGGAAGACCTTTCCCTTTGATCCACATTGGAAAGCTAACTGCATGTCAGGCATGTCAATCAAACTAGGATAACCCTAAAATGTGACTGTTTTTGAATGGGAGTCTTTAGGAGCCAGAGGTTTTTCGGAGCTAGACCCTAGTAGCCCTCAGAGGTATTGCACATTAAGGCACCTGCGCATTGGCTTCAATTTTCAAACCCAGAGACAACATCTATTTTATATCCAGTTTATGGTTGAGACCCACCAGGCTAATGTGATGCTTAAGGCATCTTGGTTTTGACAACAAAGTTGTGCTATTCAACAAGGTGTGTAAGAATGGGTCCATGTTTTGCTTAAAGGGTATTCTGCCTTTTTACTGCACTGTTAGAGTACCCACAAGGCCCTTAGATGAGAATCAAGTGTACCTTTTAAGGTCATACCCACTCACTCATTCTTTTCACTGAAGAAACACTACTGGGCTGACACAGCAAGGTATAAATAAAAGCTCTCTTTTCTTTATAGTGGCATCAACCTTCAAGCATTTCTGCCCCACCAACACTCGAAGAAACATGTCCTCACTAACGCAGTTCTGACAGTGCTGTCTCAGCATTTTGACACAAAGTGAAAACAGATCTACGTAGGAAGCATCTGCTAAACAAGAAGCATAATTACTGTATTAATTTCATAACACCAAAAACAAACATCTTCGGCACATCTAAATCAGTAATTCTTGCCAGTTTACAAATGCCAACAACAGTCTGCTCATAAAACACAGTGTGATCCTGTCCACTCCATGAACATATGGTCTCAGTCTGTATGTCTATAGGCTCACAGCATAATCACACCCATACAAAGTGTGTGTATGGTGCCAGCCCCTCCTATACGAGACTGTAAGATGACACTTGTGTGGCCAGAATAGAAGCTGCCAGCTCTTACTGGGGCTGGCTGACCTACAGGAATGTCAATTTCTGTCACCATGAACCACAGGGAAGGACACATCAGCAGTCGCGAACCCAGCACACACAGAGGTAAAGCTCCTGCAACCAGCTGTTACTGGTCTGAAGTACACATGCGTACATTTTCTGCCTGGTCACGAGTGACAGATTTTAGGGCAGACAGTAGAAACATGGAGAAAAATGCCTGAAGGTTGCAGTCTCCTTAATGTAACCTTGGAGCTGAAAGCAAATGCTGGTAGCAACACTGACTGCAACACTTGAAAAGTAACCCTACATAAAAGGAAAAACTATTGTATGGGGTCAAAGTAGGTCGTCTGTTCTTTATCTTTATTTTGCCTAAACACTGGATTACCATCTTTACAGCAACTACAATGTACTGACCTTTAAAAAAAAACATGTAAGTAAGAATAAATGAATAGGTAGCATTTAACCTAGAGTATATTTAGAACACAGATCTACAAAAGACAATGCTTTGTACTCTATGAGGGCGTCCATTTAACTGAACACCCCTATGTCAGTTTTATGTAATAAGTAGTTGACACCTGCCATGCTAATGTCATGCACCTGACACACAAGTGTCTGAGAATGCACACAGAAGCTACAGGTGGTGTTGCATTCATGCTGCTATCAGTAGTTAAACTCCTATCTATAAACCTCCACAGCTTAAAGCTAACTATCATGTGCTGACCTAACACATCGTGCCTAATTTCATATTTTACAAACCCATGTAAAAGTGGCTTTTTTTTTTTTTAAGGACTCAGTTTTAACATGTTCCAACAGTTCTTCTCTGTTGGCAGTAAATACACGAGCTACAGTGTGCAACTGGTGTGACAGGAAACTCAAAAAAATGAGGAGCTAATCATGGCAAACGTGGTTATGTAACTGCACACAAGTACACAATCTTGCACCCAAGGATTTTTCTAGCTTGGCTCTGCCAGACTATTGCTAACAGCTTCAGTTTTCTTTGCTGTGATTATAGTCTGGAGATCCGTTTGCGTTAACATTTGCTCAGCCACTGAAGGTCAAACAAATAAGCGACCAGTGTCGGTCGTCAACTACGATGACATTGAAGTAAAGCATTTTTATCTAAATGGAGCTGCAGCAGTGGTAGAGTTTTAGTGTACAATGAAACTCGTGATTGGCTGATTGGTTAAAGGCTGCGCCAACACTTTCAAAATGAAGCCAAGGTCTACGCCCAATAGGATGCAACAACTAATAAATGATTCCCTATTGTAAGAAGCCAGACCCACACATCCATGCAGGTAATTTGGGTAATAAAAAGGCTAGGGATGCAACTAACACTTATTTTCATTCTTGATTAGGCTACAGTTTATTGTGTCAATTAACTGATTAATAATATAATTTCAAATTATATTTTGACCAACAAAAGTTACAAGTCAGAAACTACAACTGGAAAATGGTTGACATTTTGGCTTTAAAAGGTGAATTAATGGATTTATTCACGATGAAAAGAGTTGTCAATGAATTTGAGAATGAACAACAAATTAAAGAAATGACAAATAATTAAATTTTTAGAGACAATCTTTTTCTTTCTAAGGTCTTGCATGACTGAACTGAAAAAAATTAATATGTAACATAACCTCTACAATATGAATGAGAGCCATCTAAAATGTGCCGCAACAGTAAGTCCAAGCACAGAAATAGCTTCAACTGCAGCTGTACAAACAGGTAGCCGCTGTTGATCTCTTTAACTGATGACTTGTCTGTCAATGCAGTCATGCTGTCAAATGAAATAACCAAGGTTTGACATACTATCAACATGTCTGTGTTTTCTTAAGGATTACTGGAAAAGATTTGAATGTCCTCTTGACACTAGGGTGGTGTGTGTCACCATCACAACCTGTATGCTTTTGATGTACATCGTACATAAAAAACACGTGTTGCTAGTGGCATTTTGAGGCAGTAAAAATCAGGTGACCTCTGAAAATCTTTCTTCACTACTTCTATTCTAAACTCATGGTCACTTCATTGCAGCAACACCCATATGCTTTGTATTGCAAGTTTTTTGCCTTTTAAACCAGAGATACTCAATTTTTTTTCCCCACTGACTGCACTTAGAAATGATTCATTTATGTAGCCAAATCACTGAATAGTCTCTTACCTGGACTAGCACATTGCCCGAGAGCTTGATGGGTCCTAAAAAACCGCAGGAATGACGACTTGATAGCCTGGCTACTCTGCAGCTTCACACTGGAAACCCCGCTGAACACGGGCGCTGAGCAGCTGGCCGCCACAACACGGAGGAGGCTCGCCATGGTGCACACACACCTGAAACTCACTGCAGGAGGAGCTCAACGGAACAGACAGCAGCCCTCCTGGGGAGGAGACATGACAGACAGGTGCCAACAGGCCGAGGGCGGGAGGTTAGAGGACAAACAGAATAACATGCAGCGGCAAAGTGTGCAAAATTAGGACTGTCGATACTTTTTTTTACAGATTTGTCAGCAAACTGCACACAAAACGTTCCACTGGATAATGTCCTTCCCCGGTCCTTTGCAGGACAAGCTCAGGTATGACCTTTGATTATGCAACAGGTCACATTCACACACTTTCCTACATGCATTTGTCCCAAAATCAAAAACAAGCTGCCACCATACATGCGTGTCCATTTTTCTGTTTCTAATTTTAAGAAGAAAAATGTGTTATTTCGATATTTTTACATCAACAAAATCACAGACAAGGGGACCCACTGTTTTAAAATGCAGCCCGACTGAAAGAAGCTGAGGTAGTAAACGTGTGGGACAGCATATTTACTTTAAAAGGCAGATAATGGAACTGGGATAAACTGGATAAGGTGGCTGGTGTAGTAGGGTTTAAACTAGCACTAACTGGCTATTAACTGGTGGATACATGTTGGACATGCTTTTGCAAGTCAAGAGTCCAACAAACGATCATTTCAATTTTTGACTAATCTGTTGATTCAACAGTTCACAATTAACATATGTTCAGTTTATTATTAAAGAGGACTTAACGAACCAAAATATATTCGTATTTAAGAAGCTGTAATGTTCCAGTTTTCGCAATTTTATATAAAATAGATTTTAAAAAACTAGTAATCAACAGGATTCATTTTCTGTCAATCAACTAATCAATTGACTCTTCGTTGCAGCTCTCCAGTAAAAAAAACAACAACAACAACAACAATTAAATATCAAATGAGATGTGTGAATTCGAATTATAGAAATAAAGTAGTAGACATAATAAATGCACAATAGAATGAATGAAAGTCGGTATAACTTAACCCGGGGCTGATTCACGTCAACCTTTGATGTCAATAAAAAATGAAAGTACCACGTCAGCAGGAAAGTGTTTCTGGGCAGAAATGTGAATCACACGGTTTTATTTTTCGCGAACACACAACCATCAATATGACACTTCATCATGAAAACATTTGGTGCTTTGTGCTGGATGCACCGGATTAAAGCCGGTCGGGACTCTCTCTTAAAGCTCAATCTGCCGGGCACCGTTCGCCTTTATAACCCATTTAAATCCGGCGACCTCTGCTCTCTTTGTGTCTCCTCTCGCAGCAAAAAAAAAAAAAAAAAAAAAAATCAGCGAAAGGAAGAGCAAGAGGAGGTGGGTGGAAGCTAACAGTGGCTAGCCGACAACAAAGTGACGTCCGTTTCACAGATGTGAGCGACGTGCGAGTCACCAAAAAAAAAAGCGCCCTGCGCGCTCGATGCAAAAGAAATGCAAAAAAAACCCCAAAACGACGCAGGTGCATGGCGGAAAGTGAGAGTGGAAAAGTTTACGGCGGTTAACTCGACTGACCTTTGCAGACAAGTCCGGGCTCTGTGCAGCTCTGGCGAACTTTCCGTCGACCCGGAAGATGTCTGACGGGGCGGCCGGGATAGAAATGTATTGGATCATATGATCTGCATCAGAGGATATCCGACGACTTTTGATGCGCGCGGTCGCTGACGGCGCGGTAAAGCGACGCGAACAGCCATTCGCGTGTCTGGGGCTTTTTTTTTTTATTTTTTTTTTTACCAGCAGCATACTTTGAAATGTTCATGAATCGAACATACAGTGCACGTTTTAGGCTATTTTATCACATTTATGTTCCGTGTAAAAAGGTGCCACTTGGGTGTGAAAATCACATTTTTGTTAGATGCGTGTATGTTCAAGTACATTTAAACCACGACTATACAGGCAAATACACGTGCAATTATAAAGTAACTGACTAATAATATGCGCATGTATGTCATCTTCTAGATCAGACATGGCGTCCCAATACTGAATCATACTGAACATGCAACCCTGTTTACCTCCACTCAGGGGTGCTCTATCACAGTTTTATAACCACTTTTACACTGTGGTATAAAAACGTCAAGCTTCATTTTCCTTCTACACTGAAATTAGTTAAAAAAAAAAAAAAAAAATTGGACCTGCACATACCCAGTTGCTGGTTTACTAAAGGAGATGAGGCGCAATGGAGTTGGAGACCGCTCCTTTACTCGAAGAGGTTTGCAGTGTGGTGAATTGGATTATAATCTCTAGGATATACAACAGTTATCCATCATTAACTTCACCTGCCTGTAGTAGCTCACACTGGGAGAAGACAGGGAGTGAGACAGACCAGTGTGTGCTTTGTAGCCTGGTGTTTCCAGACTATTTTTCACAGCTTCGTCTGTATCATTAAAACCTGGATAAGGGGATTAAATCAGGATTTTCCTGGTAGCCTGGCTGAACTAAACCATGGTTCGGTTTTATGAAAGCAGTGGCATATAAATTACCATGGATATGTGCTCTGTGCAGCTAGCCTGCTCCAAACCAGGCTGTCAGCCAGGCTTGATTCATCCTGGTGCCTTTCAATCACTTAGATCAGAAACCAAGTTCTTACAGTTATTTAATGTTCTAATGTAAGTTGCCCACTTTGCTTTATTCGTATAAGCCTGCATTAAAACCAGTTTATGTTTATAAAGACTGCTGTTCATACTATTGTTGGTTTGATGAACATGTTATTGCAGTTGTTGAGATGATTAGAAATGGCAACACGTAAATGCAACACGTAAACATGCACACACTCCTTGTTATTGGAAAACAATGATGCAAACATTTGGACAATGTTAAAAAATAATAGAAGGAAACAGCAGCTTCTTTGTCTGATGTTGCTTATTTTATTTGCAGCTTTACATTGCAGCACATTCATTTGCGGTTTACATTATAAAAAGACCGACACATACTGATCATCTGGTTCTCTTTATCAGGCTCAAAGAGAGGAATGCATTGTTGCTCTGCCTGGTTCTCATTGTACCGTTTCACCCTACAAACAGCACTTCAAATTGCATTGGCTTTGCTCACATCTTTTCCCCTGTATATTCCCCTTTCATTTCTTCTTCTTTGTCGGTGGCATTAAGAAATATAAATTTAACCAAAAGATTTGTAACTCAGGTCAAGAAGCAGGTGCATGGACATTAATGACAGTGGTGACTCTAAAAGGTTGGTGTTTTCAACCATTTCAAAGTGAGTAACTCTACCTGTTGCAGTGTTAAATTCAAAATGCAATATAAAAACAAACCGTTTTGATCCATTTTGCATTGTTTTTTTCCTTTATGATTGTTTAAAAACATCCTTAGACATTTGAGTGTCAAATAGATTGATGTAAGGATTACAGACAAAATTATTTACATTACAACTACTGTATTACTAAATTTAATCTCATTCCTAAATACTTGACAACACAGGATTTCTGTCAGGATTATACTATGTATAACATACATTATATTGTTAATGGTTGTGTTTGGAAGGTTTGAGGGGCTGTGTGGTCTTGTGCTGATACCAGCTATTTAAAGTGACTTGAAGGTTTGATTCTTGGCGGGAGGAGACAGTTGAGATGGTTATGGATAAAATTACGAGATGTGCAGTTTAAGGCTTTTGTGTTGTTAAAATGGTCATATTTTAGGTGGGAGAGGATATGGTAGGGTCGAGTACTTTTCCCTGAGAAGCTCATAAAGGTTAGCTCGCCTGTGGGCACATTTGCCACAGATTCACAAGTTTAAACTGGTGTGAACTTTTCTAGAACGTGGCATTACTTCCGGTCTGGGTTATTTATGGTTGCTGTCATTTGCCTTGATTTAAAAGCTTTAACCCCCACTGAACAAATGGCTTTAGGGCTGCACTCATTTAAACTCCCACTTCTCCACCCTTGTTCTCTCAGCACTCACTTTTATTCCTGCAGTCGTGTGTGATTAATAATTCACTCAGGTGCCAGTGTCCGATGGATAACTGGAGTTATAAGTTTAAATCAAAAGTGTTGAATATAATAATTTTGTAATGGGGCAATAATTTGGTTTAATTTAACATTTTACTGTCTGTCGGTCTGTTCACTGACCCCAGTCTAGAGAGGTCAGAGGTCAAGACCTAATGCTCAGCATGGGCCCTGAAGCAGGTTGGGATAATTTAGCCTTTTGATCAAACACAATGTGGGGCAACAATGAGTGTGTGCACTCGAATGCCTGTGGATGTATGATACTCTGTACGTGAGTAGGTACATATTGCCACACATACACACATGTGTGTGTGTGTGTGTGTGTGTGTGTGTGTGTGTGTGTGTGTGTGTGTGTGTGTGTGTGTGTGTGTGTGTGTGTGTGTGTGTGTGTGTGTGTGTGTGTGTGTGTGTGACGGAGAAAGAGAGAGAGAGAGTTTGTGGAAGAAAATGCTTTGAAGTCGCAGAAAATTCCAGAAGTTTCCTGTTAAAAAAGCCAGGCTATAATGTGAACCAGCAGTGTGTGTTTGTGTGCGAGCGGAGGAGCGTCTCACACTCAGTCTCTCCTCTGTGAGAAGGGTTAACATCACTGCAGTCTCTGCCGTCCATCTACTTTTCAGATTCCACATTTGACCAAATTTCTTTTTTCGGATACAGAATGCTGCAGCCTTCGGTGGTGTTTTGAGTTTGGATTCAAAGTATGGAAACCAACATTTTGTGAGCTTTTGAAACTTTGAATCCCTTTTTCGCAAATCCTTATAATCCTTTTTTTAAATGCAACACTGCAGCCTAAGACCTAGCAGTGGTGAGAATAAAACGATACATGTATATTTACTTCAGATGAGGATTTATGAGCTGCTTGACAGTTCCAGCTGATCATCAAACGTATCTATCAGCTCTGTCAGAAACAATGCTTCAGTTTTATACGTCACACTCTCTGTTGTTATTTGCTGCTTTGTGGAGCCTCAGCTACCCGAGTTTGCTCAGTGCCTGGCCGGGCATCGCTAGCAGCAAGCCAAAGGATCATTTGGACCCTAATGTAAGGGACTGGGGAGACTATTCAGATCTCCCTCCCGGAATTGAGCATGGATTGGGGCTGGAAGAAGACCATGGAGAACATGGAGACAACAGGGGAGTTGGAGAGTCATCATCGAGCCTGGCTACGGAGCTGGATTTCCTGGCTGACTTCGCAGGCAAGAGAAAGTAACTGATCAACTGATGTATGTTTGCATGTTTGCCTACTTACAATTTCCACACACACACACACACACACACACACACACACACACACACACACACACACACACACACACACACACACACACACACACACACACACACACCTCCTCCCATTGTCCCCTCCAGGTAAAAAGCGGTTGTGGGTGATAACAGCGCCATCACACAATGACAACTACCTTCGTATGATGGAGAAACAGCTACAAGACATGGAACAGGTACTGTGCCGAGATTTATTTTCTCAATATCAATTAATTCGATTTATTTTCAGACTGTTTACTTTCATTTGGGAAAATATTACATTGGAAATTCCAACAAAACAGCCTTATACCTATATGTTTTATAAATCTTTTCCTTTCACTTTTGGTCTCTCAGAAAGAACTGAACTGCTATCTAGCAGAAAGAGATACCTTCATCGTAACCATCATCCAGAATGCCATGATGGAAGGTCGGATTCAGAAAACAACCTTTCAAGGGGATGCCACAGTAGAGAGCCTGGACCCTGACACAGTTTCCAAACTGCTGCACTACCTGGAGCTCACCAGCCAAGTAATAGATAAACACTTTGATTTATTGCAATTTATTTAAGATACTTTTTGTTTTTTCTAAATTGAAATGTTTCTGAATTGTTTTGTAGCTGACCTGCTTCTGACTTGTGCTTAACACCATTTATTTCAGGAGCAAGTGTTCACTATGATAGTTATTAAGAAGAACCTAAGGGTCAGTGAGCATTTCCCTTATCCGGTCCGTGTCGAGGCTATTCTGGAGCTCGTTGATCAGTTCCCCATGAGGAAGCTCGAGAAGTTGACCAGAAAAGGATCTAATTTGAGGTGCCATTCTACCACTGTTTCTTTGGAGCATGTATTTTAGGGTTTATTTGACAGTGCACATTTGAGTACTGCATGATATGCAGTAAACCTCTGGCCAGCTGCAAGTCAAACTCTGTTAAAAAGGGCATAAGTTTGTAGGTGCTGTTCATGCAAAAGTGGTCAGAATGTTCATACGTATGCGTATGATCCAAGTAACCATGTAGCACAATATGAATTCAGGACTTTTCTGTCATGTTTCAGGTGTAAAACCACAAAAAAGAAACTTGTAAAAAGAAAAAAGATGAAGAAGAAGGTGGTGCTGAGCCCTCAGAGGCGAGGAAATGTGACTTCAGTGGTGCCGTTACAAAGGAAACCTCCTCTGGACAAAAAAGCTGCCCTGAAGAGTAAGATCCAGGATATACTGAGTGGACGGTCAAGGTTTGTTATTCGTAAAGGGCCTGCTGGGGGGTCCACGAGGGGAAAGGACTCAAGCGGTGGTGATCCCACCACTTCGAATGAACAGGAAAAAGAAAAAGCTTCCAGTCTTCCACCTGTTTCAAGAAGCAATGAGGACGTGAAGAAAGACAGGTGCTGCCTTTACATATTTTGTGAAAATTGATTTGTGTTTTACATCTGGTGTCTGGTGTGTCAGGCCTCCTCATCTCCGTACACCAGATAAATGCTCTTTTTTTTTTACTACTGGATGAACATCAAACCATTTTTTTTTCATATTTTATAGGTCTGACTCCATTCTTGTAGAAGGAAAGAAAAAACACAGAGGGCAAAACAAAGACGATAAAACAGAGCCAAATGTAAAGGATGATACACAGGAAAAACAGAGCTCTAAGAAAAAGGGCAAAGGGAAGAAAGGAAAGAAAGGAAAAGGAAGAGGGAAAAAGTCCAACAGAGAGGCAAGTGAGGAGGATAAAGCAGCCCTGAAAGAGTTTGTGGACAGCTTTAAAGGAAGAAGGTTGATGGTGAGAACATCCTTGTATTTTCTTTTGTATATCCTGTTGCACATTGGCATCCACATTATAAATGCATGAAAAACATCGGACGGATGTACAGTATGAGTACCTGATTGGTATCGTCCTACAAATCAATGTGTCTATTTTTGTGTTGTCCTGAAACAAGCTGATCTCAACGCCCAGCAGAGATGCAACGCTGTACGTCCAGCAGACGGAGGAGAACGAGAAGGAACACTGTCAACTCGCGATCAGGAAGATCACCGTGGCAACCATTGTGGGTGAAGAACGTGAAGCCACGCTCACGCTGCAGCACCACCAGCTCGGTAGTAGGAAATGTATCTGTGTCTGTTTGTGTGATGTTGTGTGTTTGAATATTTGCATTTAAAACATTTGGACAGGTTCTCTCTAGAGGTGATGCAAGTTAGTGGAAAGTCTCATGCAGATATGAGCCATGTTTTTTCAAATACCCAAATGATGTTTGATTGGTCTGAAACAACAGAAGAACACATTGTATTTTTTTACTAAGGCTTCACTATGCTAGTGCCTCTGTGAGGTTGCATTTTGGCCAAACATCCAGCGATGATATAAACTAAAAAATAACTAACCTTTGGCATGCTAATATTTACTGATTACTAGTAAAATAGTGGATGATGGGAAATGTCATTGATTTTGAAGGTATTAGGTTATTAACTAAAGTATTGGCTGAGGTAAAAGTTTGACGTGATGGTGGCACTACAGAAAAAAGCCTTTAAAGTTTCCGATGTTGGTGTTTCACACAAGCAGGTGGAGACTGCACAAGGCATTTTTTTCTGGCTGAGAATACAATCACCAGAAAGGTCGAGTCTCGGGGTAAACATCAAAGTCTGAGTTTAACATACAATACTCTGGTGTCCTTCTCAGTTACATTTTCATTGCTCTGGATAAACATATCAATAAGATACATTTTTAATATTCTTTTGTTGATTTAGTTTACTCATACAGTCTATCAGGATAAATGTTTAGTTTGAGTCTCTCACAACACTGTGCTTTTTTAGAAAACTACATTTCAACAGGTATACCTGTAGCCCGTGACCAACAACTTGGTTCAAATCCTTAAAAATCACAGGTGGACTTTGTAGAAGATATATACCTGAAACTCCTGCTCAACATGATAAAATCCAACACAACAGCCATACAATAAATATTGTTTTTAGAAGTTGTAACATTGTTCATAGGTGTTGATTCAACATTGTGGAAGTTCTGGATCTGTACACACACATTCATTGATATGTTTTGTGTATGTGTGTGTTTCAGAGTCAGAGCCCCCCCTCAGTGACCTGTCAGACCAGCTCTTAGACACAAGCCTGATCTCCTTATTGAGAGCAGAGCTTGGCTTGTCCTCCTCTGACCTCTTCTCAATGACAGTCACAGATTACGACATCAAGCCCAATGTAAGAAAGTCTCACATAAGGCAGGTTTTTGTTGTTGTCCTTCCATTTGGGTTTAAAAAGCGTGAATGCTGCCTTTCACCACTGCTCTTACACATGTTAACACCTGGAAGCAGTCTAGTTTAAAGCTACTCAGGGATATAACATCAATATTAATCTTATCTGGAAAGAATGTATACAGGAATAAAGCTGGCATCATTGTTTTTCAAACATATACTACAAAACGGATTCTTTCAGAATATTAACTATGGGAATACAAATACACCTCACAAGATGTCTTTTTTTTTTGTATCTAACCAGCTGTTATCTTTCCCCCAGAGAGTCTTTGAGGCTCCTCCATCGAGCTCAGCTTTGTTTGAGTACATTGACAACTTCCCCTCGAGGCACTTAGAAAAAGAGAAGGAAAGGAAGAGTCCTCCAGTCTGCTCCAAAGACACACAACAGTCTGTAGTCGAGAATTCACTGCTAAGGTATCATCATTAATTATTACCACATATTACCAAGATAAGCAGCATCTGCAGCCTCTGCAGAAACCTGTACTTTTACCTGTAATTTATCACTATTACCTTTAAGTAAAACTTCAGTTTAAGGGTGTATTTATTTGTTTCTACTTTTATCACAGCACATGTCTCAATTAGATTTACTATTTAAAAAAATACTTTAAAAACCGAGGATAACTCATAGTGCTTGAATGTTGTTGGCCTTCTAGCTTATGAGGCAGGAGGAGAACTGTTTAAATGAAAGCTACATTCAAATCGGCCTTTTCATTGACGTCTAGGTTCATGTCTAAGAGGAGATTGCTGCTCATCTCTGCTTCCTCTGAGGACGACTACTCTTTCCAGCAGCAGCTCTCTGCTCTCAGTGGACAGGAGTGTCACCTGGGTAAGAACCACAGTACACTGCCTGCTTTGTCATTTCTGGAGCAATACGTTGTAACATAGTGAGGTTTCTCCTCTGAACCTTCAGGACTGGGAAAAACAGACAAGGCCAGGACTGTCTTTAGCCTGATTGGTGGGAACTACATAGTGAATATAGAAAAAGGTCATGAATTTACATAAATTTGCACAAAGATTAAAAACTGATAATTTCAAAAAATCAACCACAACTAGACATGTATTTAGCTGGAGAAACCTATCGCCCAACACCTAAACATGATTAGTGGCCAAAATATTGAAGATTATAGATGAAAATTAAAACTGCAAGCAGTGATATGCGGGCCCTCGCACGGTGCACCTTGGGGAGCTGGCGTATCGCAGCCGCTGGCTCCCCGATGTGCAGCGTGCGAGGGCCCACGTATTAGCGCTTGCAGTTTTAATTTTTTTCTCGTTTCCTGTCTCCAGCAGGGGGCGCTATAACTATGAGATAATATTACCATACAGGTGTCTTCAGGGCGGGACTGTTATCAAAGATGTAATGTTTGAGGAAGATCGGAATATGTACATAAAAGTTACAGTCACTTGTTGTTTCATGACGAAACGCTCAAAATGGCCACCACACCACAAGCACACCGATCGACGAAAACAAATTCATGATGCCAAAAGACTTTTTTGTACATCTCGGTGTGATAGACATGTCCAACGAATTTGGTGCATGTCGGTGAAACTAGGCTGCAGTTTAGGGGGCGCTAGCGAGCCGTTTGGCCACGCCCACTCGCAAAACACATAACAGATGTATCGTCTCACCACGCCGTCTCAGTATGTTCCACTTTTCATGAGGTTTCAAGCATCCTTTGACCTTAAACTTCAACTTCCTGTGTCACAGTGAAACCTCAAACTTTGCCGCATTGCCATGGCAAAATTCTCAATATATTATCAACCACATGTTTACACTATTCTGACCTAAATTTAGTTTCAGGTGATCAACCAACTCGACGTAGCATGTGAAAGTATGAATGTAGCCGAATAAATGAAGCTGCCGGGGCATCTGTGTAGGGGGCGCTAGCAAGCCATTTGGCCACGCCCACTCGCGACTCCACTAAAATACAACATTTTTCGCCGGGAGACACACGTGTACCAACTTTCATGAGGTTTTAAATATGATAAAGCCTCCAAAATTGCAGTTCTTTGCAGAGAAAAATAAGGAACGAAAAGAATAATAATTCCTTGGATAACAATAGGGCTTTCGCACCATCGGTGTTCGGGCCCTAATAAATGTATTTCATTATTTATACTAGTAATGGTTTATTTCTTTGATGATGCTGTGGGGTATTTTATGTCCTTTTTTAGGTCTTATTGTTAATATCCAGTTTCTTGGATCATTCCTCAGGTATTCGCCACTTTGCTATGTTAAAGCTGACTGGAACTGGAGAGAAAGCATCTGGAACTGTTGAGCTATTTCCTTTAAACGGTAAGTCACAATCATGTGGGACCAGTAACTCGTAAATTATTTGCAATATAGTGTGTATTAATGAGAAAGAATATAAAAATGTTTAGGTTTTAACATTTATCAGACATTATACTTTATCTCAGTTGAAAAAATGTATCACAAAAATGTGTCAAAGCTAAAAAAAAAAAAAAAAATTGTGTTAAGTTCACTACTTAGTTCTCTCTTTATCATCCTTCCTCCAGGTCGCAGTCAGAGTGAGGTTGAGACATTATCCCGTGACGTGGTCAACAATCTGAGAGAACAACTGAAGATCAGTAAGGACTATTTCAGCATGCTGGTTGTGGGGAAGGACAGCGACGTCAAGGCCTGGTTCCCATCACCCATGTGGTCCCTGGATAGCATCTACGACCTGGTAGACTCGATGGAGCTTCGCCTCCAGGAGGAGAGGCTGCAGAGGAGACTGGGGATCTACTGCCCCGAGGACAGAGGAAGGGGAGGCAGCGAGACGGGACACTATGGTGGATATGATGAGGACAGGGCAGAGGAGTCGTACTTCTATCACCGATCAGAGGAATAACATGAAAAAAGGAGGAAGACGCCGCCGTAGAGCGAAGAAGATTTGAGAGGAAATGTGAAAAAAAAAATGACCTCACTAGCTCATCTTCTGGACTCACAAGAATTAATGTATAAATTCAAAATAGATAATGATGATGTATCTGTCAGATAGCACAACAAATAGCTATATATTGTATAAATGAATAAAAGTCCATTTGAAAAGTTGAAGAGATAATAATAGAATGGTTCCATAGAAGAAAGTCATACTAAAAGCATATGCACACGCTTCAACTGTTCTTTAGAAAAGCTGCTGGTCTGTTATTATTTGCTGATTGCGGTAGACAAACCGAAAAAAACCTTTCATTCGATAGAGTAGATCGTGCTTTTTGGCAACACTTCTGTCCAGTTCAAACATATTCACTAACATATACAAAGGAAAAGTTCTTCTGTTGAAATCTACAGGTTTAAACATCTGTTTTTAAAGAGCTGCAGCCTGCAGGCACCTCAGGGTTAGTAAAACAAAGACTTTTTAAGGCTGGAGTCTCTGCACGTTAGAGAAGATTTACAGCTGTTCTTTGAAAAGCAAAATCTCACTTTTCAACAGAGGCTTTTAGATTTAGGAAATAAAACAGTGTACCTAAGAAGAATACCAAGAATACTTTAATTCAATTGTCCAAACAGGGAAGGTTTGATTTGGTACACTTGCAACCATTAGCTACGGCATACCATCAAAAGCCCCACAACAAACACACTTTATAGTCTTTTACAGACTTTGCTTGCTGCACATTTCTCACACAAGCAATTAAAAAAAAAAAGTATTTACAGCAGGGAGTGAAAGAACTGAAGTCGATAACACTAACAGGAATGTTATGATGAAATACACCAAAGTAAAATGATTTAAATGCAAAAATAAGTGACTGAATTCTAATGGAGTCTAACTATGCCACACAAAAGAACCCAAGAAGGTGAAGTCTGAGTAAAAATAGAACAGAAGAAGTGGGCAGGTAGAGTAAAAAAAGAAAGTCTTTCTGAACTGTCTCTATGTGGAATTTGCATGTCTGTATGCAGACAATCCAAATAAACAGCAGCTATACAGGCACATTAGAGACTTCAGGTTGTGTTACTGCTGATGTGGAAAAAGATCCTGATGAGATCTTTCCAACCAATGAATGTTATTTGCCATGCAAAATGTTCTCCTGAACTAAACTAAAAATCCCCTTTAATATGCAGGAAGATTTTATGTCCAGCAAATATCAAAACATGAAAAATTCCTAAAGCTACACTCACTCGCTCATTCTATACTCATTGCCTCTTAGTTGGATACACATTTCCTTTCACTAATTTGGTTTCAGTTATGTAAATGTAATAGTAACATCTTTCAGCGTTTTATAAACTGCAGCAGAGGACATCGACCCGGAGACTACGAAGAGCAAATGTCAACTCTTTGCTGTCAGTGATCCTAAATCCACCTGAAGGTCTAAAGCTGCTAAAATAAGTTAACTTACAATTTACTTTACTTTACTTTACTTTAACAACCAATAAGATCATTTCTCTACATTGTTTTAAGCTGTGTGGCTACTTGTTTAATTTATATGTTGAGAATTATGATTCAACACACTCAACTTCAGTGCAAACCATTATCTTATCCAGTGCCTTATGATGTGCCTGGTCACAAGCTAAAACTACAGTAATAAAGCCAGCTCTGCAAAGGCAGAAGAGAATACTTGTGACTGTCATTAAAGAGTCTACTGAGACTTCACATTTCGTTATGATTCACTAGGACTTATTCTCTGGTGCATACAATTTTTCATCATGCAAAGTTGTAGACTACAACAGCAATGACATCCACTAGGGGGTGGCTTATTACTCTTAAGATTGAATAAACTACAATTAGTGCAGTCAGTCACAGAAAGAATATGCTGACACCTGTCCTCCTATTATAGGGTTTCTATTTATTCAGGGTGATGGTATCATTCTAGTGTTGAAGGATTTTAAGCTGCTTTTCCACTAGTGGAATTTGATGACCCGTAAAACTGGTCAGGTTTGCTTTGCTTTCCACTGTGTTTCACAAACCGGAAGGGGTCATTGGAAAGATGACAGGCTTTGGACTTATGTGGTTTAATACAATTATATTATACAATTATAAAATAATTATACATGAACAGACAAAAAATAATTAGTCTACTTGTTTTACCAGAGCTCATATCAAGACTAGAGTAAAACTAAATTATTTTCATTACGTTTCTCACATTTACAGCTAAACAATGTAAACAGTGTGCTTCAACATTTCTTATATGAACTGGTAATCAAAGCAACGTGAACCATATTATTTATGTTATTTTGACCAAACAATTCACAACAGTCGCCATCATGGCTACATAGCAGAGAGGGAGGAACCACCAACTTATTCCCAAAGTGCAGCGGCCGCGGATGCTGTAAAGTCTATTAAGTGTGTCGATTATTGGTGTTTTTGACCAAAGCCACATTATCATATTTACAGTGTTTAATATGGTTGCTAAGGAACAATTTTCACTTCTGACCTGCCACTGTTTTTGTTCAGCACAGAGGGAAACTGAGTTTGCCAGAGAAAGGCAAATCCATGAGATCAAGGTTCGCAGATAAGAGAAGCTGTGACACACACAAACACACACACACACACACACGCACACACACACACACACACACACACACACACACACACACACACACACACACACACACACACACACACACACACACACACACACACACACACACACACACACACACACACCATTCAGAGGAAGTAGACAGATGCTTATGTCACCGGCAGAGCTGGACTATACATCCCCCACAGACAGACACACAGACTCACACACTCAATGGTTTGAGACACATTTCATCGCCCGCTATCGCTCAGCACCTCGCCACCTTTCTTCTCTTGCGCTGCGACAGAAACTCACATTGAGACAACGAACAAACCACAAAATCTGCCAGCTAGGAAGACACAGCTGAAGCGCAAGGGATTGTTCTTCACAAGATGGTGCGTACAACTTCATTTGATAAACTTGCAACTAGAGTTACTTTAGAGGGGCTAAGGTAATATTTCATGGCAGAAGGCTACTTACTACTCGAATGGTTGTTTGTTATGAGTCATTTTACAAGCTGTATGACTCATTGTGGATGGATGTTATCATTTTTCTTCCTCAAGCAGTCATTCATTCTTGTACATATTAATTGGACATTTTAACAGTTTTGTCAAGTTAGTGCATCTACAATTAGAGAGGAAAAGCTGTCATATTTACGTGTATTGTACCCTTGCATTCAACATAACCTGAAGTCATTTTAGCGATTTCTGTGCTTTTGAGTTATCCTAAAATAATGTTTGAGAACCACTACAGTATTTTAACTTTGCGTCTGATATTCAAGGCCTTTTTTTAGTCACATGTCTTCACGCATATTGTGTAAAAACAAAAATCCACAGTTAGTGTTCGCAGTTCTGGGTTTTGTGTCAGCTACATTGAGCAAGATACCTTTTGGCCTGCACTTTTCATCACACTGGAAATAGAAATCGGAGTTCCTCTTTGTTTTGTAAGGAAGACATCGCTAATTTCTGTCATTTTTCGAAAGGTCATTAACCCTCAGAAGTACTTGTGCTTAAAAATGGCATAGACATGGCTTTGTTCTCTACAGTAATTGAGAAACTAGCTGAATACCAAACTGTCCATTGGCTTAAGTATTCACACCCATTGTAGCAGTGCTCGGTTCCTTCCTACATTCCTTTCCCTCTATATACAACAGTTTTGTAATAATTATAACTTTAGTTTTAATGTTTTTTTGTTCAAACTGTTTTCGAGAGCTATTTCTTGGCCAATTTTAATTATTGGCTGTATAGCTTGCGGTTCCGTTAAGTTGTACTGTATTATGCTGCTATTCTGGGTGGTGTTTCCAGTAACTGACAGGATTTGCAGGTTTTTACAAAATTGCAACTGCAGTGCACGCATATATTTAGAGAAGCAGTATATGCAACCGATTGGTACAGAGTATATTGGGTAATTTATAGTTTACTGTGGTTGAGAAACAGAAGTACAATGAGGGAGCTTTCCTCTGTTTCTTTTCCTCTGATTTCATATTCAGCCACAGTTCAAGCTTAACATGAACACACTTTGGCACGCCACCACTGCAAGGTGTCACTGGCACCACTGAAGTGACACTCCACCCAAAATCTATCTATGTTTGAGCAGTAAATACACAACCTCAGTGTCCTGAAATTTGGTTGTTAAAAAGTACAAGTTGATGTTTTTTGCCTTCACAAATAAAATGTCAATGGCTAGCTCGACTGCTGATAGCTTAATTGCAAGCATACTTTGTGAATATGCGATGGTTTACAGTGAATTAAAATGGTGAAAAATTTTCCCAACAGAATAAAAGACCTATCAAGCCAATCCTCCAGCACCTCCACTTCTCCACTGCTCATTTATACACCAAGTACGCTGTACTATATTTTGATAAATTATGAACAATTTGCTGCTGTGGTACATGGATGCCCATATAAACTGAAGCAGCACATTTGCCATATTTTGGATGCTAGCTAAAAGAATGGGATGGGTAAGAAGTATTAATTCTGCAGAAATAGTTTAAGAAGTCCCTGAAAACATCTTTTCCATTCTGACAGGGCAGCAGATTTAGCAATTTTACACTGTACCAACCACTTAAGAATGATGACATTTAATGGTTAAGTTTGGGGAACTCAAACTACTTTGCTTGGTAAATTTTAATTTTTTTTATAATTTTAAATATTGCAAAAGTACACCGCAACAGGGTTTATTTAATTTTACATTTTTAGTCAAAACCACAAAGCAGTACAGGAGCACTTTGTGGGCTGGAAAAGGCTGCAAGTGAACATAATGTGGTTAACAATCCCATTTCCACTAAATTAACAAAACAAAGGGTAAAAACAGGTAGGTCTAGTGTTCAAATATTTTTAGGTGAGAGAATTGGTAGAAAATATTCTCAATATTCATCTTATTTATACTGATTTAAAACCCACTGAGACACCATGTGCGATATAAATGTAACGTATATAAATGAGCATGACCTGCCTTTTCCATTACTCACAAATAGTATATATGCAGATAATCCAAATCACAATAATAATAATAGCTTTTTTTTCTTCAACTGCATGGTTTGGTTTAAGTGTAAAAATCTAATTAAAACATTTATGTGACACACAGTGAGCAGAGTTTTACAGTGTATCATTATTATATGATGTCCATGGGGTTTTAACTTCCTGTTTAGCTTTACACATAACGTTTGTACTTTCCATTGTAGTTTTCCCTTACTTTTACTGCCCTGCTGCAGGAATAGCAGCCACTGTGTGTCCTAAAGGTCTTATCTGCACTTCCTGGTATGGTTTCTCTCACTCCAGTCAAACCAGATTCATTAAAATAGGTGTGGCCGCTATACAGTCAGTCCAGTCGGACATTGTGTGAAACAACTGGATTACTAATACCGGCCCTTGGGCACAGTTTGGATGCAAGCTGTGGTTATTGATGCAGCTTGGTCCTTCTGCACACTACTGCACACTCATAGGATAGACAGTCAATTACATATATTTGAATGGCTTATCAAAGCCAAAGTAGCCAATAGACTACTACTTTTTCATGGAAACACTGGATGAACAAAAATATGCATTACACTCTAAAAACATTTTGCTGCTTGGGTTCATTCAACCTCAAAAGAAGCATACTGTACATATCTTCTTCAACGACAACAACAATACTTGACAAAGGTAACTTTTTTTAATCTACACTGGGACATTTGCAGGTATATATTTAACTAACTTGTTTATGATAAAGACAAGCCAGGAGGTTGGTACAAGCTGCAGTTTGACAAGTAATAAAATACTTTATATACCGGTAGCTGTGAACTGCAATGGAGACTTGTCATCATCAATAATTGATTGGCAGTAAATGTTTTTACTCTATTTTATCGTGCTGTATAATTGACGTATTAGAGTCATTTGGTAGAATGACTCTAATACGTCAATTATACAGTAAATTATCCATCAATTTCCCAGTTTTTGTCTTTATAGGCAACAATACCCAAATAAATGCAATAGTTTAGCAGAGAAATTGCTTTTCAAATGTGGGAAACTCTAAAGTTAGAAAACTCTGATAGTTAAGTTGTTTGTTTGCAAATATTGCTTGCAAAACTCATGTTACAGAGCTTATATGTGCAATTTCTGTCATGTTTACAAGTGATTATGAAGAGCTCCTGATTGATGCATGTTTTTTTTAGTATTACCTACCTGTTGAAAAGCACTACTTTCCTGTTAAAACCAATGAGAACAACAGAAAAAAAATCCTTTACTTTTATTAGAAAGGATATTTTAGGCAGAGAAATGGATGATCTTTACCTCCTGAGCCACAAACTAGTGTGAAGTTGTTCCACGTGTTTGACGGGGATTGCGTACATAAGTGGTGTGTGAAACGTCTGGAAACAAGAGATCAAACTGTTTGTTTAAATGAGTAACCAAAGAGAAAGCACAAATTCCACTGATTGGAAATAAGAGAAGGAAAGGAAACAAGGTATTTTTTTTAAAGTTTAGCAACTTTCTGTTCCTATTTGAGCTTCTATCCTAGTCTGTTTGTGTGCATCTTTTTTCTTTATATAATAGCTTTATACTTTAGTTTTGTTCCGAAGTTTCTGTTTCTGTTTTTGTCTGTTTAAGTCAGGTATATATATTCAACCATGAACAGCTTAATTTAATTTCCACCTATTTTTTTTTCTCCAGTATATATATTTGAATGAGTTTGAATGTTTTCCTGTTTGAAGTTTTGGATTATCAAATATTAACTTTACATCGGATCCTCTTCCATTCTTTTCAGGACAACAAGGCTGATGTTAGGGCCATCAGGGCTCGCTTCCAAGCGGGTGGGCAAAGCACTGACGAAACTTCCTCTACGCCACCCGGACGTACCAAACAACCCCTGCATCCTACCCTCTCCTCTGGTCCAACCATACAGAAGAAACCTGTCTTGGAGAGCCTCTCAGGCAGCGCGATTAATACTGCTCCAAAACCAATGTTACTGAAAAACACAGTATCCTCTAAAAGTGACACAGACTCACATGAACCTAACAAAACTAAAGCCCTGGCGAGCAGGTTTGCCAACACGCAGGATGACACCAACACCAACAACAAACCGTTTAATCCTAATAAACAGCAGACACCCTTGAAGCCTCTTCTTTCACACACTCCTGCAGCTAAAGGCCTCGGACAGAAGCCTCCTCTCAACAAACCCTCCCTCAGCTCCACCCTGTCCGAACCCAAACCTGCCTTTCCTAAACCCTCTCTAGCAGCCGGATCTAAGCCCAGTTGGGTGAAAGAGGACAGTGATGGGGGTACAGCAATAACCCCCATCCCCACACCACCCAAAAAACCTAATTTGCAACAAAAACCAAGCAGCAGTGTTGCAAAATTATGGCAACAAAATGAGGACGTGGCAGGGGCGAACACAGACACTGCAAACCAGCCGTCACCTCTGGCAAACTCTACTTTTAAGCTTCCCTCCAACTTCAAGAATGCTCAGAATATGTTCAGCAAGGAGAAGGACAAGACTGAGCAGACGGACAGTGGCAGGGCCAACAAATCAACCCTCACTGCTACGAACTCCACTTCTCCTCTCAAACCTTCCGTCGGTAAAAAGCCCAGCCTGAAGAAGCCAAAAGTGTCTCCTAAAGCCAGTAGTGTTAACGGTGATGCTACTTCAGAGCCAAAGCATAAACCTCTCCCAAACAGTTTAGCTTTGGGTCTCGCTCCTGCTAAACCCAACCGACCCCCCAAAGTCAACCTGGAGAACTTTAAAAGAGGTGCTGAGGGGTCTGATGGTGGTAAGTTGGACTTGGATAACAACTTTGTTTGTGTAACAATGATACAAACACTATCAAAATGTGTATCAAACATACTGATTAATATGAGCAGTCCAATAAGTGTATTCAGTCAACGCTATTTCTATTGAAGCGTAGACACAGACACCACAAAACAGCCCAGTCTCAGATCCAAATGTGTCATATCTACATTGGTTCACAGTGCAAAATGTAGATTCATAATAATGGCTCTAAAATTGTGAGATGGCTATGTTTGAGACTTGGTTGTCAAAGAAGGAATTCATGTGATGGACTAGAAAAAGTGACAGTGTTTAGGGAGGATGTCAGGGGTGGTTGGATAGATCTAGCACATTTTCAACCAGGAGAGCCAGTGAGAAAGCAAAGATCACCATCGTTTTTTTTTTTTTTTTAAGAAACATAAGTAAACTTACATCATATATTTACATTAGGCAATGTAAATAACTTTACTTACATATGTAAAATTTCCGCAAGTAACATACTTACTTAAACCCAAACCATGATTTTTTTTCCTAAACCTAGCCACGAGGTTTTTGTACCTAAACCTAAGGCACTTTGTGTGTATTTTCTAAGACACCAGCGAGCTCTGTTGGAATGCCACATGAAAGAAAATAGAAATAGAAAAGAATAGGTCTTGAAAAACGCAGGCATCCATTATTGTGGTTGAGTTTTTTTTTAACTGTCACACATTTTGATGTGAGATCACACCTGGCTCAGTTAAACTCAAGCAAGCATCCTTCATTTAGATTCAGCAGGAAATTCTTACATTTACACATTTTGAAAGCTATAAGAACTACAGCATAATAAGGTTGGCCCCGCTTATTTTATCATCTTATTTCACCCACTGTTTGAAAAACACTATAAAAGTCCTGTCGAGGTTCCTACATTAGTGTTGCTGAACTGATTCTGATGAATATTCCCAGATGTATAAGTATTAACTCCAAAACATTGTGTTATGAACTGCTATTTTCTAATTAACTGATTACTCAACTGAAGAAGACCTTACTAAGCGAACAAACTGCAACACATATATAGAAGGGGTAATCAAACCAAGACTGCTCCTGTTGAGCATCAACAGAGCGCAGCACCATAATAATAACCCTCCTGACTACGTTTTCCAAGTTTTACCCCTCTTGAAACCCCAAAGTCACTCAAAACTCCTTGCACGGCTCATTGCGCTACATTTTCTGAACTATTTCAAGGATTTCCGTTGCCGATTTCCCAAGTTGGACACAAATTTGATGCGTGCTTTTTGCTCACGTCAATTGTTAAAAATCACAAATGCGCATGTATTACTGCTCAGAAAATGTGTGTAACACAGGTGCAGATGCTTTTTAAGTGTTGCAACTTACTTTATGTAGGTTATTGCTTCCAAACTAGTTAAATGCAACAGCTTTTTTTTAAATGGAATGAAAATCATGTTGTGGTTTAAAGAAATATATATCTTTTTTTTTTAATGCTTTTTATTATTAATCTTTCCACCTCCTAATGAAGAAGGCAATGTCTTGAACAAATGACTTGCCTTTAATTGATAGCAGATCAAACAGATGGAAAACAGAGAGTGAGGCAGAAAAGGGAAGTTTCAGGAGTGAAACTTTTGATAGCCAGCTGGGACACACATGTGGCCCCCACCGGCAGGAAGACCTCAACTATTTGGCTGCATTTACATTCATTTGTTTTCCATTTGGTATGACATGTCAGGTCCCCATGCTCCCAACCAGTGCGTAACAAATACAAAAAAATTGAACACAGCAAAAGTTGTCTGCATAATTTATTTGCAGATATACAAGCATTTAATGACATGAGCACTTTCTCGAAGCTGAGCCAGGCCCTCTCTGTCAAGAGGATTAGATAATGTGGTGCAGTAAACAGTTTGCAGGTGATGTGACTGTTCGTCTTGTTTTGTTTTCTCAAGTAAGTTTCTCTATATCACTCGCAGCGCTACTTTGGACAGACGTTCTTAACACATTTCAGAAGTGAGAAAAACAACGTGCCTCACAAGTCAGTGTGGTTTTAGTGTTGTTAGCTATGATTAGTCTGCAGTTGTTGACTTGGCCATACTTGGCTATAGGTTATCTGACCAAATGGCAACCCATCAAACTTCTGCTTGTATGTGATGTAAAGCATTAATAAGGTCCGTCTTTTATGTGTTTATATAGTATGTAAATTTCAATATCGGACATTCCCTCAAAAATTAGTGCAAGTTTAACAGCTGCTGTTGTTCAGAGCTTCAGATAAGAGGCCGGAGTCACGGAAACCCACTTGGTTCCTCTATTTGCACCGAGCCAACTTCCCTGTCCAGTTTCTCCTTTCTCCTCCCCCCCTCGCTCTTTGCCCTGACAGCTGAGTTTGCTTCACCAAATGGGGAAGTAAGTTCCAGCAAACAGGGATCGTTTCGAATCAAAGGCTCAATTTCTCGACACACACACCTGATCTGAATTTATATCCAACCAAATGTGAAAAACGAGTGTTGGCTGAAATTCATCAGAAAACATAGGCAAATACCAGAAGACAGAAAACAAAATGAGAGAAAAATACTTTTTTGATAGAGAAATATATGATTATTTAGGGACTTTTGTTACTTAAATCACAGCGTCAGGCTCTGTGACTCAACTGTGCTTTTACAAATTTTGTTTGTGAACACTGAGCTTTTCCTTTCTTCCTTGGGCTTTGCTCTCCTCTCCTTTAATATTAACTTGCATAAAGTTTTAAGGGTTCATTTAGTATGCCCTGACTATTTCATGGGTGTTTTTAGGTGCACCCCATGTGATTGGTCTAATTAAGTGTTCTGAAACCTTTTTGAACTTGGTGGTGAGGCTGCGCAATCAAATAGATTTAAGTATTTTCAGCCACATATTGTACATAAACACATTTGAGGTACTTGTTATTGAACAGTTCCATTTGTGTTACTTTATATTTCCACTCAAATACAAACTCTCTTTTGTAAAAGAAAATGCATTTTACTCCACTACCTTAATCTGAAATGAGTTACTTTTCACATTGTAATTTCACATACAAAACAATAAAATAGGACGAGCTGTTTAAAGCTGACACATATTTCATTCTCATAATTTATTTATCTGCTAATTATTTTATCAATATTCTTTTAATTGATCGATATGACAATTGTAAAAGAAAAAAATAGTACTTTAAAGTACATTTTGCCAGCATACTACAAATACAGGACTTTTACCTGTAATGGAGTATTTGTCAGTTGTTGTATTGTTTGTTGGGATTTGCCTGTTTTTTTTTTGTTTTTGTTTTTTGCATGGACAACAAAAAAGTTTTCCTTCTGGGGATTGATAAAGTTATCTGTCCAACTATTTATCTATATATACACTATATATATTAAACAGTCATTGGAGGGCAGCGGCAAAGACACGTAAACTACATTCGGTTTACATTCGTTTTCATTACAGGTCCTGGTTTTAAGAAACCCATCATCCCAACTCCTCTGACCTCTCAGCCCAGTAACCATAGCAACCATGCGACCCAACCCCCTCCGACTTCAGTGCCCAGCCTCCCCCCACGACACCCCGGTAGCATGTGAGTCACACATTCACACACACGATCACACAAGCATTCTGGTAAATGATAGTGTCTACTTTTTGAGTAAAGCTTCGACAGTTAACGACAGCTTCTATATGACGTCTCTGTGCTCCTCAGGAACCAGCAAGAAGACTTTTATGATGATATTGATGAATTGAACAGCGCTCCTCCACCTCTGCCACCATCTGCAGGTTCAATTATAGTTACTATTTAATAAAATGTGATGTGTCATGAGTCACGACCAACACATTGCAAGAAGCTTATTGTGTAATTACAACAGGAAGACAGAAAAGCACAGTGAGATGCTGCACTTTGTATCATATTCACATGTTAGAAGACACATGAAATGAACTGTTAGTCAGGATATCCTGCCAGTGTATAGCCTGTATTACTTCTTGTCGCTACATTTGGTGGGTCACTTGCATATTATATCTGGCTTTAAGTAAGTTTCTGTGGACAACTGTCTCGATAGTATCATTTAGTTCTCAGAATATATATAAAGAAGAAAGATATATACATATAAGATGCTTATGCATAAAATACTACAAATAAGTCAGACCATGATGACGTTAGCTATTCCAAAAGGATAAAATTGCCTAATAATGTTGCTTCATTGTCTCTCTTCTGCAGGTCACCCGAGCCAGAGAGCAAAGGTGAGACATGCTGAATAAATTTCATTAACATAAGTCCAGATTTGCATGAAGGTAGATGTGAAGATGTACATACACATAAAGATAAGCATGAAGACAGTAGCAGTTTAAAGTGAAACCACACAGCAACAGAATCACTTGTTATTTGTGTCATCTCTACCCAGGAGGAAAATGATGATGATAATGGTGATGATGATGATGGGGAGATGTATGAGGACCTTGATGAAAGATGGTGAGAGGATGCTGTACATTAAACCTTTACCCGTTAATCCCACACATCACTAAAGCTAAATCTGATTTCATTTAAATAGTTTCTCGGTATACAGTATGAATTGAATACTAGGGTTTTTATTGAATAGACCTAATCAGGAACTTTGCAGGAAGTAGGTCTGTTTAGATCCAAAGATGAAAATCTCTGGCACAACCTTTTGACTCTTCACTGATTTTAATAGTTTTAATCTGTACGATTTTTAGCAAGTGTTGGTTTGGAGCTCAGATCAGTTGTGCTCATGTCTAACTTTACCAACACTACTCTCTGGTGGTTGTTTTGCGACACTACAAGATGTCTCTTATTCTCACTGCTGTATTTTTAATGATTTAAAATTAAGCAGCAGAAAAACTTCAGGAAATTAAAACCAAGTTAAAACGGTTATCATTTCATATTGAAGTACAAACAGCTTTTTAACATTAGTTACGTATGTAAAATAAATTGTGTAGTCTACCAAGGCAACCTGCATCTTGCATGTGCAGCTGTTTATCTATCAATCTCTTAAAACCTACCATGATTTAAAAAAAAAAAAAAATTTTCTGTCTGTTGCCAACTCCTTGGTTTCAAAAGGGAAGCGGTTGAACAAAAACAGGAGAAGAAGAAAGAGAAGGACGAGAAAGAGGAGAAAAAACGACTGGAGGCTGAGAGGAAGGAGCAGAAGGAACGTGACAAGAAGGAACAAGATGCCAAAAAGAAATTCAAAGTGAGTGACCAAACCTGCTCAAACTCCTAAAAGGAATAATTCGGGGAATACGCTTTCTTACTGAGAGTTTGATGAGAAGATCAACACCATTATCATTTCTCTAGACAAAGTTTTTTTTTCATCTGTGTGCATTTGCATTTCTGTCTGTGTGTGCTTGTGTGTGTTAGTTGGTTGGACCGCTGGAGGTCATTCACCAAGGAAAGGCTTGCGTGGATTGCCGAGGCAGTAAGACAGACCTTGCTCTGAAGCAGGGAGACTGTGTGGACATCATCCGCGTGCAGGGCAACCCAGAGGGGAAATGGTTGGGACGGTCGCAGGATGGATCAAGTACGTACTAAATATACCCTTCGTTGTTCTCATTGTCTTCACTTATCTTTGCCTCGGCAGTGAAGCAAGTTCTTGACTTGACATCTTTCATCTGTCCTGACGTTCTTTCAGTCTCACCTGTGAAAACAACACAAAACAGTGAATTCCCCCTAATTGTTCTGCACTATCGTCTATTCTCACTTTTCCTTAATTTGTCAACATTTCAGCTACAAAGCAGCAGTCAGTTATAGACAATTAGACAACATGGGGGTAATAAATCACACCAAGATTTAATTTTGCTCTTACAGTTGGCTACGTGAAGACCACTTCAGTGGAAATTGACTTTAACACGCTGAAGAATTCTCAAGCTCAGCAGGCGTATGACCCGGAGGTCTACGATGACATTGATGTTGTGTCTTCTGACAACAGGTACCAATATTCTAACTCAACATCAGTTATTTGCACGGACAAGTTGCACTTTTGTAAAAATGGAGACAAGAGAAATGTGGTGCACCATTGCTTCCAGATGTGTTTTTTCTGACCGTGAATTACTTCAAGACACATAACAAAAACAGAAATTGGACATTAACTGTTAAATCTTTCCCTTTTTCTTGAAAAATCAAAGTTTGGTATAATTAATAGCACTAAATACTAGTGTCTATGAACCTTGTGGCTACTGGAGCACCCATGAGTCACTTTATAGCGACTTTACAATAGGATTGATTCAAAATGTTAAAGAAATAGTTTGACATTTTCAGATTTTGAATTGCAGAATGAATTGGACACTTACCAGCAGAATTCAAAGTTTTATTCAGCATTACTCTGTGGGACCCGCTGAGTGCTCTTTGAAAACATTTCAGTGCATTTGCATCTTATAGTTGCAAAATAGTTTCACTTTTGAAACCACACTTCTCCAGTTTATTGTGAGAAATGAAAGTCAGCACAATTTCATTGCTAATATCTCACATTCCTCTCTCTCTACAGTGTATTCAAGGGACCAGGAGGTACTCTTTTATAATAATACATTTCATTTTAATATATTAAATCACATTTGGTTAACGTCAGGTTGCGTCACTACAATAAAACATGTTGTATGCTTTTTTTGTTGTCTTGTAGTTGTCCTGCCCCCGCCGCCAGAAGACGGAGAAATATATGATGATGTTGTTGATCCAAATCTGGAAGTCAGGTGGGAACTGATTTAGTTATTTACAAGGAACATAGAGAATTTGTGTTACAGTACAATATCCTTAACCTCGTCTATAAACAATAAACACTGAACACTTATGTTAAATGGAGAAAGATACACAGGAAAGATTAAAAAAAAAAAGAAAAAAAAAGAAAAAGAAATGCAAGTCTTTTTATCATTGGTTGGCTTTCTAGTCCCGTTGACCCCAGGTCTTCTCCTGTGAAGCCCCGTGGCTTCCTGCGGATGTTTGACCGAAACAGACGTCCATCCAGCTCTAAAGTGTAAAATACACTCAGTAGTAAGACTGATCGCAGATCTTCTGTCCCCCTAATCTTTCAGCCGTCACTCCCCTTTAATATCTCAACACTTTCTCTAAGATGATGTTGAATGCTGATTTTCTTCCCAGATCAGCATCAGATCAACCACTTCACCTCTGTCTGAATAACAATTTGATTACTGCAGTCTGACAGACTGAAGTCTAACAGTGATGTTTCTATGTCTACGTTTGATTACTGATCATCTGTAATTTTACTAATCATCACAAGTAATTTGCATGTGTGCGATTGCTATATTACGGCAAAATCAAAGCATTAACTGTGCCACGAAATACATGTTTTAACAAGAGTACTAATTAAAATATTTTGTCATTCATTAACATGATTGCTGATTTGGGCTACTTTAAATCATATTAACAGACTTTTGATTAATGATATTGTAAGGATCTGAACTATAATAATTTTTTCTTCTGTCGTGCCAGACTGCCTCCACCCAGCCAGTTTACTGCAGAGGGAAACTCAGGTATCGCACACTTTCGTCATTCCACTTTGTTTTAAATTGATATTTGAAGAAGAAATAATTGCTTTGTTCGCTAACTTCAATGATTAAAGCAAGATTAACCATTGACAGAAGACAAAACGTATTCTTCTTTTAACAAATAAAGAAATTATAAGCATTAAAACACACTCCTGCTCAGTTCAACACTCAGAGTGGGTTTGCTACTAACAGGTTTTCCTGGTCTGGTATGACCTGGGGTTCATAGTTAGCTGATGTCAGCCAGCTTGAGATACATTTTGTTGTATAACAAAACCCGTACAGAGCCAATTTGCTGTTTTTAGAATACCTCTGTGCTTGTAGTCTTTACCATTATATACTTTGTATCACTGTCTGATTTAATTTCTGCCTCTGTTCATACAGATCATCTCAGAGAAGCAATTGATGAGGATATATATGATGATGTGGACTCTCAAAATGTGCCTCCCCTTCCTCCTTTAAGCAGGTACAACGACATCAATCTATCAAATATGAATTCCAAACAGGTTGGATGCATAATTGTAAATGTGTTAGTCCAGTTGTTGTTGCTTTCTCCTCTTACTCATGTTTGTTTTTCTGTCAAGCCTTCCAGTCATGAAAGACAGAAGCAGGGCCGAAGAAATGGACCCAAAGAAGCAGAAAAAGTTTGAGAAGGAGGAGAAGGAATTCAGGAAAAAGTTTAAAGTTTGTCACTTATATACTTTAACCACACTTATCATATCAGTCATCTTACTGCCTGTACAATCACACCTGCTTTCATTAATGGCTTTATGTGATATTTGAATTGAAAATGTAATTTCCAATTTTTTTTCAGTATGAAGGGGAGATAAAGATGCTGTACGAGGTGACCATCCTCCACACACTTACCAATAAGAAGTGGAGCGGTAAAGAGCTGCCAGTAAGAGCAGGGGAGAGACTTGACGTCATTGTTAAAGCTGTGGATAACAAACTCATCTGTCGGAATGAGGACGGCAAGTGTGAGTGTCTATTTACTTGTTTGTGGTGGTTAATCAAATATACCCAGCATTCTCCCAAGCACCTGATCACGTTTAACAAATCCTGCTGCCTTTTTTCATTCTTTGCACTACAAACTTGTAAAAATCTGCGTATCAACTCGAAACTCTGTGTTTTACAGTTGGTTATGTTTCAACCAGCCACATTGAAATGGAGTAAGTACGACAAACATTCACACACACACACACACTAAGAGAGAGAGAATAAACAATATGCTGTCTGTACTGATCGATTTGTTTTTGTTTACAGTGATGGAGATATCTATGATGATATTGGAGATGGTATGTTTAATCATCATTATTATTTCATTAAGAAATTTCAGCATAGAAAACTAAAATCACCCTTTGGGAGGAAGATTCTCTTTTAATCAGTATTATATTTTCTTTTCAGACTGCATCTACGACAATGATTAAGAAAGAAGAATCCTGCACTGGCCTTATTGTTTTACACAGCTACTGCTCATTTTATTGTTTTATTTATTATGTTCACTGAGGATATACATTCGGAGTTGCTGTGACCTTAACCTGACAATCGGACTGAATTCCTATTTAATTTTCAACTCATTATATATTCATTAATATCAGAGGATTTGAAAGAATTGGACGTGCAGTTGGCAATTCAAACATCTGGAGGCAGGCAAGCTTTAAGTCCTTTGAACAATGCAATACTTTTAAAGTTTTCTCCCCAAAAAAATACAGCAAAACAAAACTTTTTAAAGTGGTCATATTATTTGGAGCACCTCAGCAAAGTGAAAGGATTTTTTTTTTGGAACAACAGTATTTGAATATTTCTGTTTAAGTTTTCTGCATTTTTTCCTAGTTTAGACTGCCTTTAAATACTCCACAGCATTGTATTTAGATCTATACTTCTATTATTTAACAGGATTATAAGAATAGCTGCAGTGTATGCTTAAATTAATAACCATTACTTGCTCTTTTCCTTGTAACTGATGTCCACAATACGATGTGTATGTACATTGCATTGCTACCTGTGTGACTGGCCAAAAATGTAACTGCTTTTAGGCTATGTTTCCAAATATAGACTAAACAACTGTGCTTCTGACATACTCTAGATAATATCATAAAATACACACTTTTTTTTCCATCTTCTCCAGTTATTAAAGTAAGAGCATCCCTGTTATAAAGTGAAGAAAGAGAATGCTCCTGTTCTATAAAGAGACTCTTTGCTTCTCATGCCAATATGCACTCTTGTGTGATGCCAGGA